>NW_024871276.1:0-600000 GCF_019054845.1 Dipodomys spectabilis | reverse complement strand
AGATCACGGATCCATATCAGACAGAAATCACTAGAAGGCCAAATTAGTAAACACAGGAGGAAAAGAAAGAAGAAAAACTTAGGAAAGCAGGAAAATGACAGGAAACACAATGCATCTCTCTATAATAACCATAAATATTAATGGGCTCAATTCACCAATCAAAAGAAAAAGAACATAAATAGACCCAACGTCCAAGAACCCCATGATTATCTCCATTGATGCAGAAAGGCTTTTGATAAATGCAATATTCATTCATGTTAAAAGCTCTGGAGAAAATAGCAATAGAAGGAACATTCCTTAAAACGATAAAAGCCATATATGACAGACCAATAGCCAATATTTTACTTAAAGGAGGAAAAGTACAACCAATTTTCCTAAAAACAGGAACAAGGCAAGGATGCCCACTATCTCCACTCCTCTTCAATATAGTTCTGGAATTCTTAGCCAGAGCAATAAGGCAAGAAAAAGACACTAAAGAGATCCGCATAGGGAAGGAAGAAGTTAAGCTATCCCTTTTGGCAGATGACATGATATTATACCTCAATGACCCCAAAAACTCTACCCCAAAACTCTTAGAGCTTATAAACCACTTCAGCAAACTAGCAGGATACAAAATTAACCCACAAAATCAGTTGACTTTCTGTACACTAACAATGTACAAGCAGAAAGGGAAATCAAGGAAACAACCCTATTTACAATAACCTCAAAAAAAGTATCTAGGAATTAACCTAATCAAAAATGTAAAGGAACTATTTAATGAAAACTATAAAAGCCTAAAGAAAGAAATCATAGAGGACACCAGGATATGGAAGGACCTTCCATCTCTTGGATGGCCAATACTGCCAATATATATATATGCAAATTCACTGCAATTCCCATTAAAAGCCCAATGACATATTTTACTGAAATAGATAAAACAATCCAAAAATTCATATGGAACAACAAAAGACCTAGAATAGCCAAGGCAATTCTAGGCAAAAGAAACAGCATGGAAGGGATCACGATACCATATTTCAAGCTCTACCATACAGCCATAATAACAAAGATAGCTTGGATTGGCACAAAAAATAGACCCAAAGACCAATGGAATAGATTAGAAGATCCAGAAATAAAACCACATACTTATAGTCAGCTGATATTTGACAAAGGAGCCAGTGGAAGAAGCATAACCTTTTCAACTATTGGTGCTGGGAAAACAGGGCAGCCACATGCAGAAAACTAAAAGTGGATGCTAGCCTGTAACCATGCACTAAGATCAACTCAAAATGGAATAAAGACCTTAACATCAAACCTGAAACTCTGAAACTACTGCAGGACAGAGTAGGAGAGACACTTGAACTTATAGGCACAGGCATAAACTTCCTGAACAAAGTCCCAGGGTCACAACAAATTGGAGAGAGACTCAACAAATAGGACTACCTTAAAATAAAAAGTTTCTGCACAGCTACCAAACTAGAAAGACAGCCAACCAATTGAGAAATGATACTTACCAGCAATATATCAGACAAAGACCTAATATCCAGGGAACTCAAGAAACTCCCAAATCTAACAAACCATTCATTAAATGGGCAAGGGAGCGAAAGAGAGACTTGTCAGAAGAAGAGATAAAAATGGCAAAGAAACACATGAGGAAATGTTCATCATCCCTGGCTGTAAAGGAAATGCAAATAAAAACAATCCTGAGATACCACCTTACCCAGTCAGAATGGCCCATATCCTAAATTCAGCCAATGACAAATGCTGGCAGGGATGTGGAGAAAGAGGAACCCTATTGCACTGCTGGTGGGAATGTACACTAATACAACCACTTTGGAAAGCAGTCTGGAGGTACCTCAGAAAGCTAAATATAGACCTCTCCTACGGCCCAGCCATGCTCTTCCTAGACATCTACCCTGAGCAACAGGAACCAGGATACAAGGACACATGCACCTCCATGTTCATTGCAGCACTGTTCACAATAGCCAAGGTATGGAAACAACCCAGATGCCCCACTACAGATGAGTAGATCCAAAAATTGTGGTACCTATAAACAATGGATTATTATGGCAGCCATTAGAAAGAAGAAAATAAAGGCATTGGCAGGGAAAGATGGAACTAGAAAAAATCATTTTGAGCAAGGTAAGCCAAGAGCAAAGAGACAAATAGAACCTGGTCTCCCTGATATGTGGATGTTAAATCCAAAGCAAGGAGATATGACCAAGGAAACAGGACTTGAAAAACAAAGGACCTCCACTCATTTTGTTGTATCTTTACTAAATGACCCCATGTTCTTGACCACATTTATGGTGTGTGTGTGTGTGTGTGTGTGCGCACATCTGAGGGAAGCTAGGAGGAGAACACGGAATCAGAGGGAAACAGGGGAAAATATACAACAGAGGGGCCCATCAGCTGCTCTGGACATTGACAAAAACTGAACTAAGCAACTCAAGGGCAGCAATAGGAGGGAGGGAAGGAAATGGAAAGAGGGAACAGCTTACACGAAGCAAAAGGAAAGAAATGTACACACCACCTGATGTGGAATAAATAGTTGTACTGTCAAAGCTCATAGAATTCACAAGCTTTATAGACCACGATAATGACAATTTGCCTCATGAAGGTTAAAATGTGTGTGTGACTTTAACTAAGTAGCACTATCTCACAATACTGTGAAATTTATGTAATCACTTAATCACAATAAAAAATTATTTTAAAAAAAGTTGTACAGAGAGGCTTCAACTCAACCAATCAGTTAATTAGTACAAAACATCCTGCTCAGCATCACACCTACCATCTTTCTACCCCATCCTACATACCAAATGCTGTAATTCTGACAAGAAAAAAATCTAAGGAATGAGTTTATACCCATAACACACTAAGAACAGCATCCAACACAGAGTGAGCACATGTGCACATGGATGTGTGCTTAATTAAGAAGAAATGTGCCTGCCGTCCATCAGATCAGCAGCTCTTTTCACTATGAAGAGACATTTGCTGAGAGTATGGTTTTGGCCAGTTCTGGGACCAGTGTTTCTCAAACTGGGGCCTGTGGACCACTTGGGGTCCCAAGATATGTTCATTTCAGCAAGAGAGGTTTGAATGAGACACACAGGTCCTGATTCCCTGAAAATGAGGACTCTGATAGGTCTCATCTCTCCTTGGACAGCTTCCCCTCAGCCGTCTGGCTTGCTCTTTTCTGAGCTGTTGGGTGGGGGGGCTCTGTAAACACACATGTACCTTTCCCAGGAAAATGAGTCCCAGAGGAGCCCTCCCCGCCCGCAGGCTCGCTCCAGCACCTGTGTTCTGTAACACAGCCCTAATTGAAATCACATTAACATTATGATTCCATTACGGGGAACAAGAGGCTGGCTGCAGGAACGTTTCCTCATGGGGCCTCATCAGCTGGACCAGATCGTTTAAAAAGGACTGTGCATCTGCCTGGAGCTTCAGTGTTAAGTAAGGCAGACAGGGGCCTATTCATTATTAACAAGGCTTTATGCGTTTGGCCAGGCAAAAGCCCAAAGCTGGACCAAAGAGGCGTCTGTGAGAGGAGAGGCATTAAGGTGCTGGCTGCAACTGCCCAGTTGCTTTACCCATCCACAGGATGGAGAGTCCTCCGCCCAGGTGAAGGCACTTTCTGTCCCCAAAGCCATAACTGTGGTTCCTCCTCATGCTGTAGAGGGGGGCTTCTCACTGGCCAGCACTAATCTGTGAACATGTCCGAACTTGAACCCAGGAAAGCTGGGTCCAGAGCCTACATGCTTGCCAACTTGCCAGACACAGTCCAAATCTTGGCCTTCTTACCTCTCTCCCTGAGCTGTGGTTTGATCTAGTCCATGTTTCAGCCCCTCAAGTGCTTATGGGAAGGAAAAGGCACAGGATATCCATAAGGGAAATTAGCAGATCAGGAGGGAAGGGTGGAGGTTTAGTTCATGCAGTAGTTTTCCACTCATTGCTCTAACTGCTGGTGCTCATTCTGTGTCAGGTGCCATTACTGAAAAATAAAGGTGACCAACCCTGGTGTTACAAATTTCAAGGGCTAATGAGAGCTGGGTGCTGGTCAGGCACCAATTGCTCACACCTGTAATCCTAGCTACTCAGGAGGCTGAGATCTGAAGATTGCAATTTGAAGCCAGCTCAGGCAGGAAAGCCTGTTAGACTCTGTATCTCCAATTAACCATCAAAAATCCAGAAGTACAGCGAGCTGTGACTCAAGTGGAGAGTGCCAGCCTTAAGCAGAAAAGGCTAGGGGAGAATTCCCAGACTCTGAGTTCAAGCTTCAGTACTGACATGTGTGCACACACACAGACAGACACAGACACAGAAAGAGCTAATACAGATCCTAGCTCTGTGCAGGTACTGCAGCACAAAGCTCTGAGCACGTGGTCTCACAGGCCTCCAGCCCTTCCTCATAGTGTAATGTGTAAAGACCATGAGGAAAGAAATTAATGAGGTATAGTCATTCCATTATGAGAGATAATTCTATGTCATTAAATTTGATGGTTAGGGGCTTAGGCTCTGGAACTTGATAAGCCTTCCTTTTATTTTTTTCTTTTTATGATACCCGAGTTTGAATTCAGGGCCATGTGCTCACTCAACTTGCGTATATGGCTGATGCTCCATGATTTGAGCCATGTCTCCCACCCTGCTGTTTTGTTGATTATTTTGGAGTGGAATCTCTAAGACTTTTCTGCCTGTCCTGCTTCTAACCACAATCCGCTAGATCTCAGTTGCCAGAGTAGCTGGGATTACAGGCGTGAAGCATTTGTGGTGCAACCAAACCACACTTCTTTTTTTGTTGCTGTTTTTTGTTGTTTTTTTTTGTTGGTCATGGGGCTTGAACTGTGGGCTTGGGTGCTGTCCCTGTGCTCTTTAGCTCAAAGTGAGCACTCTGCTGCTTGAGCCACAGCACCACTTCCAGTTTTCTGGTGGTTAATTGGAGATAAGAGTCTTACAGACTTTCCTGTCTGGGCTGGCTTTGAACCATGATCCTTAGATCTCAGCCTCCTGAGTAGCTAGGATTACAGGTATGAGCCATCAGTGCCTGGCCAAACCATACTTCTAATCCTGGGTTTCTTGCTTAACAGTAACATTGCCTCTGATCCAGGTATGTGATCTCTCTATGTCCACCTTGTTCATTTTGTCTGCCTTCTCTTATCCTGGGTGCAAGGGACAGGAAGGAAGGAAGCCACCATCAGGACAAGCAATATTGATATCTCATAGGAAGAGGTGTAGTCAGCGAATATGGCTTTGGAACAGGGAAGGAAAATACCAGTGCAACCAGGTGCTGGTGCTCATACCTCTAGTCCTAACTATCTGGGAGTCTGAGATCTGAAAATTGAGGTTTGAAGTGAGCCTGAACAGGAAAGTCCATGAGACTCTTATCTCCAATTAACCACCAGAAAACTGGTAGTAGAGCTTTAGTTTCAAGTGGTAGAGTGCTATGTGAGTACAAAAGATCAGTGACAATGCCCAACCCCTGAGTTCAAGCCCCATGACTGACCAAAAAAAAAAAAAAAAAAGAAGAAGAAGAAGAAGAAAGGAAAAGAAATGATCAGTCTACAGAGTGTGGGGTGGGGAGGGTGGCCTCTGAATGTGAGGGACTCGGCCCCAAGCCACCACTCTGTTCTAGTGGCTGTGTGACCAGGGACAAGGTTCTTCCCTTAAGGCTCTCAGTTTTTACTTCTGTTAGGTTGGTATCTGGCTCCTTATACCTCCATCACTGGCCTTGGGGACTACCCTGGGCACCTATCCTGTATTTTTCCCCAATTCAAGTGGAGAAAGTCCAGTTCCCTCTCCCACATGATCAAGAGACCCCGGTGTTACTTTGAGGATAACTTGTATAAAAATCATATCTTATTTGTGTGTGTGTGGGGGCATGTTTTGGGGCTTGAACTCAGGGCCTGGGCCTTTATGCTCAAGGCTGGTGCTCTGCCACTTGAGCCACTGCTTTACTTCTGGCTTTTTAGCACTTACATCGCTAGCATTATTGCATATTCACCACAGATGGTGGACACAATTGAACATATACCTCTTGAGAGGAGGAGAGGGGCAGTTAGAGAGGCAGAGCAGAGTGGGTTTGAGCTCTGGCCTCTGCTCCAGTGTCCCTTAGGGTTTATCCAGTGCTTCCTGTCTTGCAGGGACTGTGTACCAACAGTACTCTACCAAGGCACACAGTTGTCTCATCTTGGCGGGTGAAGCAATTAGGTCCATATAGATGGAAGGACTGCTCCCCAAATCCACAGTGGAAGTAGGGACTCAAATTCTGTTTCTGGGTTCTGCACCCTCCTATCTCCCCAGAGGAGGGGCTCTGGGTGACCTTTCTCCTACTGCGGCTGGTGGAGTACCACAAGCCAGGACAAAACAAAGCCTGTGCCAGCAGGGGGCAGAGGGCAAAGCCTCCTTTCAAAGCGCCTGAAGGACCCAGTGGTCCTCGCCCAACTGGGCCTGATTAAAAATAGAGTCTGTGCGCCTGGCTGCTCAGCAGCCGAGCTCAGATCAGAAGCCGTTCCCAGCAAGCCTGGGTCTTTTAAGTTATTTATCTGTCTGCATTTTTCATCATTTGCCATTGATTTGCACGGGTGCTTCCTGTGAGCCCCTCTGGTGCCCGCGTGGCAGGGCACTGGCTCTGCTCCCCTCCTCCCCGGGTGCCTCTCTTTCCTGTAAGACTGCCCAGCACCAGCTGCTGCTCCGAGATCAGAGCTATCCACCCCCCCCCCACCCCCCACACACACACCAAGTCTCCCCTAGCGACAGCGCTGCAGACATAGGGAGAAATCCTGCCCGCCCCATCCACTCCACAGCCCACCCATGCTTCTGTCCTTCCTGCTCCCTGAGGCTGGCCTCTAAAGACTGCATTCCTCAGGTACTCTCTTGACTGTATTGAGGCTTAGGGAGTGGGAGGCTTAGGTAGGACCTGAGAGGAGGGGAAGGGGAGGAGATGAGGGAGGGGAGGGGGAATTGCCCCCAGGCTCAGGCCCAGCCCTCTACAGGGTTGCTCCTGCCTAGAAGCTCTTCCCCCTCATTCCAGGCCTTGCTGGGTTCTCAACGGCAAGGCCCTTCCTTCCTCTGGCTGGTACAGGCCTAGTGGGATTAATGGCTTCCCATTGTGGCTGTTGCCCATCTCTCAGCATCCATCCTTAGTCCTCTAGCTCCACATCTCTATTTAAAAAAACAAAAAGAACCTTCATTAAATCCTGTTAATATCTAGCAGACACAGCTGCTGTTTCCTTCTCAGCCCCTGATGAACCCACAGGCACAGCCAACTCCATGAACCAAAACCATGGGCAGGAAGAACAGCTCCTAGGTTAAGGCTGCCAGGGCCCAGAAGAGTCATGTGACTTCTGCTCAGAGGACATGGGCACATCTGCTCCCTCCACCTGATACCTTAAGTACAGTCCCACTCCCCACCTTTGCAATCTTTGTCTAGGCAAGCATATGCCCAGCTGAAAACTTCCCTACCTGCAAACACTGGAAAACAGATACTTGGAGACAATCTCTCTCTCTCTCTCTCTCTCTCTCTCTCTCTCTCTCTCTCTCTCTCCAGATTGGAGGTTCAAAGATCAAAGCCAATCTGGGCTGAAGAGTTGAGTAGATAGATTACAAACTGAAAATCACCAGCAAGAAGAGCACTGGAGGTATGGGATCCAGTCGTGAAACACCACCAGCCAAGAAAGCAAGTTGAACAAGCTAGAAGCCCTGAGTTCCAATGCCAGAACCACTCCACACTCCAAGAAAACAAACAAAACAAAAAACATGGTGCCTGGAGCCTGAGTTCTTCTTGCATCAGTGGGACAAGCCAGGGCTGAGGAACCTTGCATTCTCCTGACACTTCAAATGAACTCACCGATGCTGACTGGTGGGGGGCAGGGGGCGGGGCTGTTCACAGTGCCTACCTTGGAGGACCATGGTGAAGCCTGACATCATGCAAGCTCGGTGCTTGGTTAGCATCAGCATCAGCTGATGGTGGTGGCCACTGCTCCTCCTTTTGCTACCATACCATAGGCAGCTCTTCTACCCCAGGACTCTGTGGCTTTAGGGAAGGGGACAAACACACAGGACTCATGAATCAGCATCTAGTACCTCTTTAATCTTCTTCCAGGGCCTCAGGGTGAGCTCTCTGCCCTTTTGGACCTGGTAATGCCATTAGCTCTGTTCCTCCAGCTCACACTCAACACCTCCATCCCTTGGGTCCCATAGGCAGCTGCATCTGCTTCTCCCATCAGGGAGCCTCCCCTCTCCCTCCCTGCCCCACTGCCCTGTGAGGGGTTGGAGAGGGGCTGAAGGGAGTACAGGGAGCCCCTGGGTCTGTGTGTGTAGTGGTTGGTTACCAGTTTGAGATTGTCCTTGGTGCCTGACCATCCATGGGTACCAAATCTCCCCTGGGCTGTGCAGACTTGGGAAGAGGCATTCTGCATGAGGGACAAAAGAAGAGCTTATACTTGTGTCCCCTAGAGCCTTCTCCCTTCCTCCTTCACTCCCTCCACAGCTGAGACCTGGGGTCCCAAGGCACAGAAATTAGATGTCTGCCAACCTCTTGGCCACATACCAGGGCTGCAAAGGAAGATGTCTCCTAGGAGAGGATTCTGCAGGGAGGAAGGTGGGTCCAGGGTGTATCCTGAATCATTGGACCTTGACTTCCCTGTCTGTGGCGTGAGGTCCTGGGGAACCCCCTTGTGTATACTTCTGCAATATGACCTGTAATGCTGGGCCATACACCCCAATACAGTCTCACCCCCTCCCCACCCACAGACACAACCCTGACAAGCAAAAGGAAGCACAGCCACCCCTCCCCCAACACCGCCCATCCCTACCTCACCCTACAGCGGAGCTTCCCTGAGAGTCAGAGCACCCTCCCTTTCCCTGCCCTCAGTCCTGGCCTGGCCTCAGTCCTGGCCTGGCCTCTCCTGTGATGGAAGGACCTCAGAGCTGCAGTTTGGTCTGGAGCCAGTGTCGCAGGCTAGATTTTTTTTTTTCTCTCTCTCTTTGTTGCACTTTATATCATGGCATGTTTTCTCTTCCTCTGGGATTTCATTATTTCATTCAACTCAATAAAACCATACCAGACACTCCTCACGCGCAAGGCCCTGGCTCACCCTTTTGAAGAACATTCAACTCGACCAGCCACTTCCCAGAAGACGTGTGCATTTATTATCTACCATATAAAGAGGAAATGAGGGAGCAGGGGAACTAAAAGGCATACCCCAAGTTTGTGGCTGCAGTGCATAGCAGAGGCAGAACTCCAACCCAGAACTCCAGACTGGTAGATGCCAGCCAGGCACCTGTGGTTTATGCCTGGGAAGCTGAGATCTGAGGATCACAGTTCAAAGCCAGTCTGGGCAGGTAAATCTTAGAGACTCTTATCTCCAATTAACGAGCCAATTGTCAGAACTGGAGGTATGGCTTAAGAGGTGGGGCACCAGTCTTAAATGAAAAGCCAAGCAGTTTAAGTACCCCTCCCTTCTTCTCACCCCGCCCCCCAACTTAGTCTAGTAGAAGCCAAAGACCCTGCTCTCCACTCTCATTCAGCCTCCTTAAAGGCCAGATGTCAGTCTCTCCCTACCTAGGATCTCTGAGTCCTGTGAAGACCTATGTGATTTTGGCAGTGGTGGTGATGGTCATGGGGCTTGAACTCAAGTCCTGGGCATTGTCCCTGCACTCTTATGCTTAAGACTAGTACTCTACCACTTTGAGCCATAGCTCCACTTCCAGTTTTCTGATAGTTATTTGGAGATAAGAGTCTCACAGACTTTTCTGCCTGGGCTGCCTTTGAACCTTGAGCCTTAGATCCCAGCCTCCTCAATCACTAGGTTTACAGGTGTGAGCTACCAGTACCTGATCAACCTATGTGATTTTTTTCCCACCCTGCCCCTTTCCTAGGTGCTGAGATGGAACCCAGGGCCTCACTCATGCTAAACACATGCTCTAACATTGAAGTATAGCTTCATCTCTAAGATTTAGGTTTTTTGTTTATTTGTTTGTATAGGTCCTGGGGCTTGAACTCAGGGCCTGGGCACTGTTCCTGAGCTCTTCTGCTCAAGGCTCTTCTGCTCAAATCACAGCTCTACTTCCAGTTTTCTGATGGTTAATTGGAGATAAGAGTATCATAGACTTTTCTACCTGGGTTGGCTTTGAACCGTGATCTTCAGATCTCAGTCTCCTGAGAAGCTAGGATTACAGGTATGAGCCACTGATGCCCAGCAAGATTTTTTTAAGTTGCTTAACAATGCCTCTGGGCGCAGGTGACATCATTGCTGTTTTAAGCATCCTCTGGTTGACTGCTTTGTTGTCATGACTGCAATCACTCTAACCTGACCCGGGGTCTAGGCCTTTCCTTGTGTTGAGGACAGATCCTTGTGTTCAGAGATTCCAGGGCAGAGCGACAGTCACAGTGTGATGTGTCCTTAGGAAGCTTCAAACCCTCCTCTGAAGCAACACAACAGGGGTGGCTAGAATCTGTTGGTGGCTAGGATGCAGACAAGGGAGGGACTTGAGTGTGCACACAAGTCCGGCCCCCTGGAGGTAAGTACTCCGGCAGAGCCAGTGTGCTGGGCCTAGCCCTCAGCTCCGCCACACAGAGCACAGGCTGAGTCACATAGTCCTGCTATGCACTACTCTCTCCTAGCTATAAAATAATAGCAGGATGGCCCTCATAAAGCCCCCTGAGGAATAAATAAATGTCCAACGAGGGGTAAGAGCATGGCCAGCTAAAGCCAAACCAGACCCACTAAGGTCAGCACGACAAAGCTGACTCTCCATGATCAGCGTAGCTTAGAGGTGGTATAGCCCTTGCTGGGGAAAGCTGATGCACATGCTTGTGCCTGGCAGAACTCCTGGAAGCAGCTCAGAGCCATCTGATGGTGGTGGTACTTATTTGGAATGGCTCTGTGTGTGTGTGTGTGTGTGTGTGTGTGTGTCTGTGTGTGTGGCATGCACTCACATGCTGGACTTGAATGTAGGGCCTAATACACTTGCTCGGCTTCTTCAGCTAAGGTTGGTGCTCTATCACTTGAGCCATACATCTCCACTCCCAGCCTTTGGCAGGGAGCTGGTG
This sequence comes from Dipodomys spectabilis, assembly GCF_019054845.1. Lineage (NCBI taxonomy): Eukaryota > Metazoa > Chordata > Mammalia > Rodentia > Heteromyidae > Dipodomys > Dipodomys spectabilis. The sequence goes on along the minus strand of NW_024871276.1, from coordinate 588,971 downwards.
GCCCACACCTATAATCCTAGCTACTCAGGAGGCTGAGATCTGAGGATCCAGGCTCAAAGCCACCCCGGGCAGGAAAGTTCATGAGACTCTATCTCCAATTAACCACCAGAAAACCAGAAGTGGTGCTGTGACTCAAATGGTAGATCACTTGTCTTGAGCTGAAGAGCTCAGGGATAGCGTCCAGGCCCAGAGTTCAAGCCCCACAACCGACAAAAAAGAAAAGAAGAGAAGAGAAAAGGAAAGGAAAGAAAAGATAAAAGAAAAGGGAATAAAATAAGTTTCGCGGGCTTTTCTGCTTGGTCTGGTTTTGGACCAAGCTACTCAGATCTCAGCCTCCCGAGTAGCTAGGATTTCAGGTGTGAGCCACTAGCCTCTGGCTTGGTCTACATTTGACCTCAGCCAAAGACCCTGGCGTTGTGCTGCCAACTTTTTCTCGCAAAGAGTTTGGGTTTTGTCCCTGTTTTCAGTCATCCCTCAGGGGTGAAGAGGGCCACAGGTGCCAGCCCCATGTCTCGGCTCCCAGGTTGATTCTCTTTGCCCCGTGGGCATGACACGTGGCACACAAGTTTCCTGGCTGCCCTCCCCCCTCCTCCAAGGCCTCACCTCCTCTTAGGGACTGAGCATCTGTAGTCAATCCCTGTTACTTGGGATGAGGGAATGAGGAAAGATTCATGCAGGGCAGGGGAGTTAGCAGACTTGGGAGATAGATCCTGAGTTCCAATCCTGACTCTCCCTTATCACATCTACATCTTCTCTTTGAACTTTCTCTTAGATTGTCAGCAGCTGGGAGTGGGGGAGTATCACATCCTCTCTTCCAGAGATGTTAGGGTACTGACCTGTCACACAGCAAAGTAGGACCAGGAAGAGCTATAGAGTTCTAGAAGGAGTGTGTTTACTCAGGGAAGCAAAGGTAAGCCCAGAGAGAGTGAATATCCAACCCCAGGTCACACAGCAAACATCTGTTCCCAGCCCAGGGGCAGACTCCCAATTCAGAGCTGGTTCCAAGGAGCCACCATGGGCTCCCCCAACAATCCCAAATGAGAGAAGGTCCCTCCCTTCCAATTCCTGACCTCAGCCAGCAAGGAGGGTTTTAGAGGTAGAATAAGGCCTGGGATCTTCCGTCTCTGCCATGGGAGAGAGAGGCTTTTAGGGATCACAGAGTCTGACTACACTCATATAAACATGACAGAGGAGACCCAAGTTGTGAAAGTACACTGGGAGCAGCCAGTGTTCCAGTGTCCACTGACCCACATAGTAGCTGAGCCTTCTTGAGCAAACTCCTTTCTGTGCCTCAGTTTCCTCATCTGTAAAATGGGAGTTAGCAATCCTTCTCATCTCCTAGAGTCATTCTGAGGACTAAGGAAATCAGTCTAAATGTTTTTGTTTTCCTTGGGCAGTGCTTTGAGCAGTACCAGGACACGATTTAGGATTTTCTGAGCATTGGTGTCACTAAATAACGCCATTTAGAGCCAGGCGCTGGTGGCTCACACTCAGGAGGCTGGAATCTGGAGGTCTGGGCAGAAGAGTCCAAGAGATTCCATGTCCCAAATAACTAGCAAAAAGCTGAGCTAAAAGCATGGTGCAAGTGATAGAGTACAAGCCAAGCAAAACTGAGCAAAAACAAAACCTCTTAGTAGCTTTCAGTTTTTATGATTAATTGCAGCTATAAGAATATAATGTGATTATATTATTTATCATAACAGAATAGAATGGAAATGCTTTTCACCTTCCCACTATAAAATCAAGTCGCCTGGCAAGCAAACATTAGGACTGGTTACTAATTCTCTCTTCTTTCATGGAGTCATAGGTAGATGTCATTTGGAGGAGGATAAACACAGAGACAAGGATTTTTTTTATAATTTAAGTTCAGAAAAATAAGAAACTAACAAGAGTGTTTGAAAGAATAGAGAAATTTTTGTCTTATTGTTCGTGTGCATGAGTGTATGTGTGTGCATGCGTGCACATGTGTACAACTGGAGCTTGAACTCTAGAGCTTCAACTCAGGCCTGCACTCTTCCTTAGCTTTTTTGCTCAAGGCTAGTGCTCTCCTAGTTGATCACAGCTCCACTTTGGGCTCTTCGCTGGTTAATCCGAGATAAGAGTCTCATGGACTTTCCTACCTGGGCTAGCTTTGAACCATGATCTTCAGATCTCAGCCTCCTGAGTAGGTAGGATTACAAATGTGAGCCACTGGCACCCATTTCCTCTCATTGTTCTTTGGAACAATGTGTGTGCTGCTCCCATGAGGAAAAGTCAGTTTAATGAAACAATATAAAGGAAATAAATGCAGGTGTGTACAGTTGGAACACAGCAGCTCTGAGCAATGCAGGCAGGTATCCTCCAAGTGGCACTCACTGTAAAAAAAAAAAAAAAAGATTGCACAGAAATAATCTCAGTGAGATCTGAGTTTTTGTAAGGAGAGGAGGGAAAAAATAAAGATTTGAAGTAAGTGGGCTGGGAGTTGAGAAAAATACATTGAGCAGGACACACGCTAAATTATTAACAATGCCAGCCTCCCTCTGGTTAATAAGAAAGAGGAGATGGGATGGAAAATTCCACACTCTGTGCTGTTTGGAATCCCTTTAACAAGCAGGGATTACTTATAAAGAGAAAATAGTAAATAAAGAATTAAATTAGAAGCAAATGTTTGTATCTGCAGCAGAAGGGAAGTGTGACCCTCTAAGCCATCTCCCTGCCTTCAGACCCAGGAGCTGCTCAAGGACCCGAAGCCAGGTAAAGTTCTCTGAGTAACTTCACACCCAGCTGGCTGCCAGGCCCAAGGAAGCCTTGCACGCAGCTTGTCTCATGGAAGGTTCTGGGACTAGGAGCAGCCAAGATCAGGAAAGCCCAAATAACATCACCTGGAGGTAGAAGCAGAGCCTCCTTCCAGCCAGGGGTTGGTGACTCATACCTGTAATCCTAGCTACTCAGTAGGCTGAGAGCTGAGGATCACAGTTCAAAGCAAATTGGGCAGACACATTCTTGACATTCATATCTCCAATGAACCAGCAGAAAGCCAGAAGTGGAGCTGTGGCTCAAGTGGTAGAGTGCCATCCCTGAGTGAAAAAGCTAAGGGAGAGCAAGAGGTCCTGAGTTCAAACCCCAGGACCACAGCACACATATATGCTTGCATGTGTTCGCGCGCACACACACACACACACACACACACACACACACACACACACACACACACGCGCGCGCGCAATAAACCTTCCACAGCTATGCATGGGCATTCCCACACACACTTTCAAATGGATAAACACTAAACTACTTCATTCTCCTGTGCATTATTTCTTGCTTATTCTTTTTAGTGCTAGAGTTTGAACTCAGGGCCTTTCACTTGATAGGTAGGTGCTTTAGCCATATCTCTGCACTTTGGCTTTCATTTATTTATTTATTTGGTGCCAATACTAGAGCTTGAACTCAGGGGCTGCATGCTGTCTCAGTTTTTTGTTTGTTTGTTTGTTTTTTGCAGATCATGGGGCTTGAACTCTGGGCCTGGGCGTTACCCCTCAGCTCTTCAGCTGAAGGCAAGCACTCTACCACCTGAGCCACAGTGCCACATCCAGTTTTCTGATGGTTTATTGGAGATAAGAGTCTCACGGAACTTCCTGCCCGGGGTGGCTTTGAACTGCGGTCCTAAGATCTCAGCCTCCGGAGTAGCTAGGATTACAGGTGTGAGCCACCAGTGCCAAGCTTTTTTTTTTTTTTTTTTTAAATAAAGGCTGGCACTCTACCTCTTGAGCCACACCTCTACTTCCAGCTTTTTGGTGGTTAACTGAAGATAAGAGTCTCATGGACTTTCCTTCCCCAACTCAGCTTTGATCCACAATCCTTTTATCTCAACCTCGTGAATTGCTAGAATAATAAGTGTGCACCATCAGGGCCCAGTATGTTATTTTTTTAAGCAATCTTCCTACCTATGTTTCCTGAGTAGCTGGGATTACAGATATGAGCCACCACACTCAGATCCAACATCTTGTTTTTTATGTTCAAGGTTTACAATATCCCCTTGGGTATCCCGAAAGAAGCCCATGGGTATTGAAACTTACATACACACATTGATTTTCTTTAAAAAAAAAAAAATCCACACACAATGGCCAATATACAAGAGAAAAAACAAAGATAAAGAAGTGTACAGTAGATTTTCTGGCACTATGTCCTGTAAAATAAAATCTGTATTTGGTCACATGAGTGCTCAGGCCCGGCTGCTAGCAGAAGCTGCAGTGAGGATAGCGGTACAGATGTGCAGAGACAAGTGGGTACTGACAGCAGATGCGCGTTTCCAAAACCATGTGTAACCCTTGGCCTGTTCTGCACAAAACTAAATATAGACTTCATTTGTTTTTGTTCCCACTGGAATCCCTGGAAAATTCAGTTCTTCTCACACTGTGCAATGTCTTCGTGTTTATAAGTAAAATAGAGCTGAAGTCTAGACTCCTGTCATGATGAACACATTTTCTTCCCAGCAGTCCATGTGAGCGTCAGGTGCGTGGAAGAATAGTTCCTCCCCAGGGAAGGATAGTCCCACTCCTGATGGCTTCCTTGTCCCCCAATTAAATGCAGCCATTTTTGAAAATTGTTATTGTAAAGGCGATGTGCAGAGGGGTTCTGGTTACATAAATCAGGTAATGAGTGCATTTCTTTTTGAACAGTGTCACCTCTTCCCATGTTTTCTCACAATTTTTCCCTCCAGACCTCCTTCCCCCACAAGTTATATGGTTCATTTTCAACAAAGGGTCTTGTAAGTATAACTGCTGCATTTGTTCACCCTTTGTCCCACCATTTCTGTATCCCCCCCCCTTTGCCCTCCCCAATACAGACAAACTTACATACAAGATAAAAGGTACATAGGCTGGGAAGGTGGCTCAGTGGTAGAGTGCTTGACTTGCATGCATGAGGCCGTGGATTCAATTCCTTAGCACCACATGAAGCAGAAAAACTGGAAGTGGTGCTGTGGCTTTAGTGGTAGAGCACTAGCCTTGAGCTGAAGAGCTGAGGGACAGCGCCCAGGCCCAGAGTTCAAGCTCCACAACCGGAGAAAAAAAAAGGATAAAAGGTAAAGGTACAGAAATGATAAAAGAGAAAAACAAAAGGAAAAAGAATGCAGGGGCTGGGAAGGTGGCTCAGTGGTAGAGCGCTTGCCTTGCATGCCTGAGGCCCTGGGTTCGATTCCTCAACACCACATAAGCAAAAAGAAAAAAGCCAGAAGTGGTGCTATGGCTCAAGTGGTAGAGCGCTAGCCTTGAGCTGAAGAGCTGAGGGACAGTGCCCAGGCCCAGAGTTCAGGCCCAGGACCAACAAAAAAAAAAGGATAAAAGGTAAAGGTACAGAAATGATAAAAGAGAAAAACAAAAGAAAAAAGAATGTAGCCTTTTTAACAACACTTCCTAGGACAGTGTGCTATCCCACTGAATATACCATCAGCAATGTGATGGAAGAAGCAATTATGTACCCATTTTACAGATGAGGAAACCAAGCCCAACAGCCAAGCCAAGACCCTCCCTGGGGAGACCTATAGTCTACTCAGCCTGCCACACCACCTTCCTCCTGTCTGTCAAACCCGGCACCAAACCATTGCTCTCTCCATATAGTATTCTCTGGACAGTGTGCTAGGAGTGTGTGCATTTGAGCATGTGTGCGCACATGCATGCACACAAGGGAGGGGAGAGAGAGAGAGAAAGAGAGAGAGAGAGAGAGATGGTTATAGCATTATAAAGCGCTCCACAGCTAGGCTAGGTATACAGGTAGATGAGCCATAGGGAACAACATTACAGGTAAAGGGAACTGCAGAAGAAGCACAGACAACTGGCCAGCATGATATGCTTACTCAGAGTCTACAATTGCAAGGACGGTGGCAGGGACATGAGCCGGAGCAGAGAGGCTGTGATGAGAGTCACCAGGTGATGAGACAATGTGATTGGCATTGGGCAGGCAGTGAGGGGTCCTCAGGAGGGAGTGGTGTGTGTGTGTGTGTGTGTGTGTGTGTGTGTGTGTGTGTGTGTGTGTGTGTGTGTGTGTGTGTGAGTGTGTGCGCACGCGCACGCGCACGCACACGCCCGCACACGCCATGCCAGTATTGGGGCTTGAACTTAGGTCCTGGGTGCTGTCTCTTAGTTTTTTTTGGCTCAAGGCTGACATTCTACCACTTGAACCACAGCTCCACTTCAGTCTTTTGGGTGGTTAGTTGAAGATAAGAGTCTCAGGGACTTTTCTGACCAGGCTGGTTCTGGCTGAGAACCACGATCCTCCGATCTCAGTCTCCTGAGTAGCTAGGATTCCAGGCAGGATTCACTGGCTCCCACTCCTGAGGAGGTTTTTGAGCAGGGAACCAGCTCCAGGAGCCAGAGGAAGATGCGTGGCGAGGAGAACTGCAGCAGAGAAACGGGGAGATCTCTGTCCCAGTCCTGGCAGGGGTGAGGTGGGAGCAGGGGGTAGAGGACAGCTAACAGGTGGCCCAAGGGGCCAGGGGCCAGGGACCTGGAAGGAGCTGGGAAAGCACGTGTCCATGGAGAAACAGATCTGCACAGAACCCAGCCCCAGAATGAGACATTTCGTCCAGCACTGCATCTCCATCAGCTGCTTTGTCACCCCAGAAACAGTCACCCAGTTTTTAGCAAATTTGAACACTCGGGGTCTGTGCAGTACTTCTGCTTGCCAGCCCCGCTGTGTAAGGTAGCTGACCAGCCGGGGCATCATCTCCTGCCCTCCCCTACCTCCCCCCCCCCCCCCCCCCCCCCCCGTTCCCTGCTCGCTCTTGTTTTGTAGTTTTGTAGTACCGGTTACAATGGAGGTCAGTAAAACACCAAGAGTCTTGCCCTCCTGTTTGCTCTTTCCTAGGAGAACTGCGTCCTCCCCTCCTCAGGTCTCTTCTGTAGGTTCAGGACTTGTCATGGCTCAGCACCTGCTCATTCAACAAATGAGATGCAGGATGGCTAGGCAGGGGGAAATGCTCAGGGAGTGCTCAGCAAAGCCCTGCTGCCTGAAAGCCACTGTTCGATGTCAGCCCTGCTGATCTTTATAGTCATAGAGAAGGCCACGGCACTTCACTCTGAGTGCCCTCTTCAAGGCAGAGGTGGATTGGGCTCCCAGAAGCTGGGGTAGGGGTGTGTGTAGGAGCACATGTGCATGCACGGGCTTGTGCGTGGGTCAGATTGCAGGGGTCTTTAGGGCTGGGAAGGAGGAGGGAGGAGGGAGTCCACAGCCAGCTGCTTCATGAAAGCAAGAGGCAGGATGCCAAGGGCACTTTCCCAAGCAATCTCTCATCCATAGGATGAGACTCCACTGTGGAAAGACCCCTCCACCTACCCCACCTTGCCCTGCCCGGAGCCTTCAGCCATTCTCCTCTGCCTAAGGGCTGCACCAGGGACCAACTGGCCTTAATGGAGTTAAACACTCTCAGTCAGTCTGTGGCTGCCAGTGTCTTTGTTAATGACCTGAAGAGTAGTATTGTCATCCTCCCCATTTCAGAGTGGAACTGGAGGACAAGGGATGCAGAGCCACGCAGAGTCAGATCTCCTGTTCTTAGCCTTAGCCACACACACGCTGCACCCACTGTCATCCCAGCCCCACGCCTGCTCCCCACAGCAGGTTGCCTGTATCTAGGAGCCAGGTCAGAGGGAAGAGGCTGGGTCAGAGTGTCAGGCCTGGCCAGTGCACCCTGCCTGACACTCTCAGTGTCTGGCTCCCAGAACCAAAGGGGCTGCTCTTTCTCTCCTTATCTCCTGGGGCAGGAAATGAGGCCAGAAGAGAGATAAGGGGAGAGGGGGCAGAAGAATAGAAGGAAGTAGTGGGGGATTCCAGAATCCAGTCTGGGGGTTGAGGGGGGAAGATGGGGGGAGGCAGGGAGGTTATAAATAACCCTACCTCCAGCCTGCCAGGCAGAGGGTGGGAAGGGACTAAGGTCAGTAAGGATGGGGGGAGGGGAAATGCCATGGGAAGGTAATGACATGACCCAGGCCCTGCCCCTCCCACTCTGGCCTATAGTTGGCCAAGCAGATCTTGCTGCTTCCCTCCCTCCCCTCCCTCCCCCCCTACCTCCATCCACTCTTCTCCCCTTCCTACTCCTGTCCTCCACAGCTCGGTGCCTAGATCTCAGTCCAGGTTCTTCTCGACTTGTCATAAAGTCACCTTGCTATAGTCACATACTCTCCCCCACCCAGGAGGAGGCCTGATTTCCAGCAGGTGCTGACAAGCAAGTAGGTGCTCAGTAAACTCATCTGGAATCTGTCTCTGCTCTGGGCAGGTTATAGGGAGCAGGAAACATACAGAGGAAGAGTCCCTGTAGCCATGGCTGGGGGTGGGGGCAGAGGTTCAGTAATGAAGACAGAGCAATGTCCAAGAAGGGGGACGGGGGAGGCAGAGAGAGAGTAAAGCATGCAATCCCAGGGTGTCTGCTTTGGCGGCAGAATCCAGGCCCTGGGCAACAGCAAGGCCTGTCCTGCTTCTGGGGCAGCAGACCGAGGTGGGGGGTGGGGAGGCTGCTGGCTCCTGCTCTCCGCCAGAGGTGGGGGTGGCCATGAGTCCTGGCAGGGCTGAGCTGAGGGATGACTCACACTAAGGCTGGGGGGGGGGGCTGCGGGGACAGATGGGGACAGCTCTGTCTCTGAGGACCAGGTGCTGCTGTGGACCCTCTGGTGCAGAGAGACTGTCCCCAAGCAAGGGCCTGGCCTAGCCACTCCTGCCTCCACTCTTCCTCTTGGGGACTGGGAGGGTGGTCTGGAGCTGCCTAGAGGGGAGTGGGGGGCGCAAGAGGGATTGGGGATAAAGGAGGTATGCTCCCACACACCCCAAGTCACCTTGCCAGTGAAGCTGGGGTACAGAGTGGTCTGGGACCTGCTCTGGGATCAGTGGTGCTTTGGGTTCAATGCCCCCCCCCACCCCTCATGGTGATTAGGCCAGGAGGCTCCGCCCTCCTGCACAGGTCAGTTTTGAGAGCCATTTAATGATAATGGGACTAAGTCCCTGGCTTTCCTTCTCCCTCCCTCCCTCCCTCCCTCCCTCTCTCCCTCCCTCTTTCCATTCCTCCCGCACTTCCCCTCATAGGCACCTATGGTCACTCTTGCCCTTCTGCATGGCATGATACTTAGCACATTTAGGTCTCTTGATTTGGGGATTCCCAGCCTCTAGACTTCAAGAAAGAAACCTCTGTCCTTTTTTTTGTTGGGGGGGGGCCTCCGGTCGTGGGGCCTGAACTCTGGGCCTGGGTGCTGTTCCTCTGCTCTTCAGCTCCAGGCTAGCGCTCTACCACTTGAGCCACAATGCCACTTGCGGCTTTTTTCTTTTTTGCTTATGTGGTGCTGAGGAATCGAACCCAGGACCTCATGCATGCAAGGCAAGTGCTCTATCACTGAGCCACCTTCCCAGCCCAGAAACCTCTGTTCTTATAACTACCCAGAGATCCCATGAGAGTGCTCTTACTCACCTCCACCACAGTGACCAAGACACACCATGACAGGACACTGGGAGTGATGAGATGTAAGGACAAGTGGAGGACTCTGGGGAGCCAGGGACACTCTGATTCTCAGAGCAGAAAGCCTGCAGAAGCCTGGCCTTTCTAGGCCTACATCTTTGCAAATGCTGGACTCATTCAGGACAAGGCCAAGAAGAATAGCTTTCTCCAGCACCCCTGGAGGACTTAGGAACATGAAGAAAAAATATTATTGAGAACTTAATTTATTTCAGTGATCGGGCTAGAACAGTATGTCCCCAAATCAATGATCAGTGGTAGACATTAAGCATTGTCCCATTTACATATCTACTGCCATGTGAAAAATGATCCCAAAGCTTAATTTCTTCAGATGGTACAGTCATTGATTGGCTCACAACTCTTGTGGGTCAGGACTCTGGCACTACCAAACTGGGTCCTCTGAGTCTCCCACAAGCCCGTGATCAGTCTCAGCTGAGGACTGGAGTGGGGAATGACCCACTTCTCTGCCCCTTGCAATGGTATCACAGATCTCTGGGGCTGTAGCCAGCGCCAGGCTGGCTGCCCCCAGCCCCTACCCTGGGGCCTCTCCCATGTGGCCACCCACTTCCTCTGAGGCTGCTAGTCAGAGGCCCACATCAGATCTGCTGCAGTTGGAAGCGCTGTCTTGTAAGGTAATCAGTGACACACTGACCTTCCTCAGTACTGCAGCCTTATCTTGTTGGTTGGAAATTACTCAGTCTGAAGGATTAGACCATGAGAAGACCAGGAAGTGGGACTCTTGGTGCCCTGCTCCCCAATCCTCCACCAGAGGCTGCCACAGACTTCCTCTGAAGAGTTGAACTGTGGGAAGCTCACTAGCCAAGGTCACTGCTATGGGGCAGGACTGATTTGGATGTAAATGTGTGGGACTCCAATCTGTAGCCATGTAGGGTGACAGACAAGCCGCACCTCCTGCTAGTGGCTGACCCCAGCTCCTTTTCTGTAAAGGAGAGACGATAGTAAGAATCTGCATAGCCTTGGCTGGTTGCCAGGTCCCTTTGTCTCAGTCTTCCCGCAAATGGACTCCCTTTGTTCTCAGCAGCACCTGTGCAGTGGGACACTGATTCCCAACTCACTGGATCTCACTACGTCTTTCCCTACCGGAATTTTCCAGTGGTCTCCCTTCCTTCTTACTCAAAAAGGAAGCCAATATAATAGAATAGATATATGCTTGAATGCTGTGCACTTTAGAGGTTATATATGTAAAACAGCTTAGCTCAATAAGTAATAGCTTGTTTCCTCTTGAAAAGGATGGATAGATGAGAGGGTGGGTGGATGGATGAATGGGCGGATGGATGGATGGATGGATGAAAGGATGGATGGGTGTGTGGGTGTGTGGGTGGGTGGGTGAGTGGATGTGTGGATGTCCCCCTTGCAGACCTAATCTCCACCCTTGATGGCAGTACCTGCACAGTAGGTGAGGCACCTCCCACTTCCAGCCCCCAACAATATAAAAGGGACCTCCAAGGAGCCAGATGGTCCCATTTGCTCTCTTTCTTCTGCTGGCAATAAATCTTTTCCTCCATGTGACTTCTGTCCTCATGGTCTTTTGGGTTACTTTCTTCCTGGGTTACATTTTCCTTTCAGGATGGATGGATGATGGATGGATGGGGAGATGGGCAGATGGGTGGGTGAATGGGTAGATGGATGGAGAAGTGAGTGGATGGAAGGATGGATGGGCAGGTGGTTGGGTGGGTGGGTGTGGGTGTAAGTTTTGGCCCATTGAGGGTTTGGCCAGGAAAGCACCTCTGACCCTTTGAGCCTGATTCACCTCTAGTCCTTACCTTCTTTCTCTAGGAGTATTTGGTAAGAAGGAATTCTCTGGAAATGTCTGCAAAGACGTTCCTCTGTTGGTGCTCTGAGCAGAGATGTAAGCGGCCTGAAGGGCAGACAATGATTCTGAGGCCTTCTCACCATCCATTCTGCTTCCATCTGCCACCATGCCTGGCACCCTGCCCAGCCCAGACCATCAGTCTCCATCCCCAGAATCTGGTCCCACTTAGCTGTGACCAGTGCAGGTCAAGATCACCCTGGGACAGAAGGGTAACCCCCACCAGCTGAGCTCCCAAGCTTTATCCAGTGAAACAGGGGATGGTGGTAGGGTAGCCAGGAGCAGGACACTGTATTCGCTGTCCTGACAAGATGCGTTCTCTGGATCTTATAGGATCCTCCCATTCCTAGGAATTTTGTTTGCAAAGTAATATCTTTTCCTAGTCTTTTTATTTTCTTTAAATGATGTAGTCAGATGGAGCTGAGACGTCAATTTCTATTATGGTGATGGGGAGTGTAATAATAGGAAGCCACTAGCACAAATGCAAACACAAACATGAAGGCAAGCACAAACGTGAATGCAGACACAAATACGAATAGGACTCTGCCACATGTCTGGAGCTTACCCATGTCCTTCCAAAAGGCAGGTTGGAAAGTCATAACTTCCAGTCACTCAGAACAGGACTACACTTGTCCCTACGCAGAGACAGGTCTTTAAAGAGGTAGCTAAACTAAAATAGAAGTTGCTAGGTTGGGTCCCCATCCAATTGGAGTGGTGTCTCTTAAGAAAGAAAGAAAAAAAGCAGAGATTAGAACATAGCCCCCAGAGGAAGGATCAAGGAAAGACATAGGACTTAAAGACTTCATCTACACACCCAGAAGTGATGTGTCAGAAGAAGCTAATCCTGACACACGCTTATCTCAGACATCAGCCTTGTAGAGTTTTAAGGAAATAGCTCTTTCTTGTTTAAGCTACTAGAGTCTGTGGTTCTCTTGGATAGCAGCCCGGGTAGAGGAGACCACTAAACCAGGCTTGGTGCTAGTGTGTGTGCTACATGTCCAATAGGATGCAAGGGGTGATAGAATGTTTCTGGGAGAATTTTTTTTTCTTCTCCTAGAAAGGCACCTCAACAGGTAGTGATTCACTCTCCTCATGCTTTCAGTTCATGTTATTGGAGCATATTATACCTAGAGCTGCAGCCATTTTGCCACCTGAGGCAAGCCGATGATGCATAAACAGAGTGTTTGAAGCACAGTTACCGTTCCAGTCCTGGGCTTGTGTTTGTGGAAGGCAGTGGGGAGTGTGTCCTTGCTGCTTAGGCACCTTGAATTGGGCTTTCTTTTTGTATCCACACACTGCAATGGCTCCTGGAGAGGGAGGTGGGCTCTGGACACACTTCTAGATGCAGCATCCTCTACACTTCCGGGGAACAGGTCTTACATCCCACAGCAAGTGAGGCCTCTGCTTTCTACTGTCAAGGCCGAGCTCTCTGGGCTGTGTCAGGCTGCCTTGGCCCTGACTTTTCTGAGTGGGTAAGAATCCTGCAATTTGAAACCACTGGCCTCCTAGTCTTCCCTGGGAGGGACCTGAGAAGTGGACATTGGGTGGAGGCTGTCCCATGGATTGTGGATGGGGGAAGCCAGGGCTTGGACTGTAGAACTTAGATGAGTGGCTCCTTTCCCTCCACAACTGAGCCCTGAAGGAGAAAGTGCAAAGAGCTCAGGGCAGTGTGGGGCTCACAGGTCTCGGCCACTGCTATCCCTGCTGGGACATCTGTCCCTCTCCTCCTCCCCCTCGTCCCTGCTCCAGCCCAGGCCCAGCCTCAGCTCAGGCCCAGCCTCCTCCAGTCCAGCGCATTTGCTGACCACTCATTTGGAAATATTGCCGAGGCTTCCGGTTCTCAAAGCAGCTCTAGGATATCAATTAAAACCCAAGCGCCCCACAGGCATGAGTGGAATTCAGGGCCAGGGTCCCCCAGGCTCTGCTACATGGACCACCCCACTCTCTCCTTACTGTGTCAGCCTAGACAGGGCTGGCCGGTGACTGTGGGTGCTGGGGTCAGAGACAGCGGATCACCCTGAGAGCCAGCTCCAACTACCTTGGCTTCATTCAACACCACACCATCCCCAGAGGCAGGGGGCCTGTTCCTGTTCAGAGTGGTGGGGTTGCTCCTCCCCCTACCCTCTGCAGACACAGAACGTGCACTCCGATCTCTCCCCATCTGCGTGCTTCAAGGACACTAGAAAATGATCCTCTCATCTTGCTCAAACTGAGCCACATCAAGGGTCTGAGTCACCAGTTACCCTAGTTAGTTACAAGGCGCAGGGTTGTGAGATCCCTCTTGAGGATTCCCGATCTAACCTGAGCACAGTAAAGGCCCAGAGAAGTCTTGCAATCAATAAGCCCATTTGCCTCTGTGAAGCTATGCTGCTGTTTGGTGGCTCTCTTCCCTGACAACTCTGTTCATGAAGCAACACTGGAGTGGCTTTCCAGAGGTCAGAATAGAGAGGGGGAATGATTGTATTGTCCCCGAGGTCTGAGGCCTCTGTGGGTACGCCTGCAACCCATTCACTCACTCATTCATTCATACTCATTCATTCACTTATTCACTCATTCTTTCTCTCATTTACTACTTACCACTCATTGGTTCATTTGCTTGTTCTTTCATTCATTCACTCATTCATTCATTAACTTGGTATTTGTCTAGCATCTTTCTCTACTAGATGGTGAATTAAATTAAACACTGGAGCAACGGGCTTTATAGAGTATACAATCACCCCCATCACGTTCTTCCTTAATCCATAGTCTCTGCCTCCTAAGTATCTGGGATTTCTAAGAATGTACCACTACACCTGACCAAAATCCTCCCTAATTATTTGGCATAAAATCAACTATCTCCCACGGTGCTGTGTGTCAGAGCTCATGATGTCTGTCTCTTGTGGTTTGGGTTGGTATGAACAAAGCCAGGCTCCACCTTTTAGCTTTCCTTTCTTAGGAGAAATAAGTACAGGATGCCAAATCTTAGATGACCCCTGGTCTGGAGAGGACTGGGAAGGAGAGGAGGCATGGAGATGCAACTTGAGGTGGGCCTCCAGGGTAACTCTGCTCACGTGTGGTAAGCAGGGGCAGCCTCCAGAGATGAGGCAGCATGAAGAGCATTCCAGGGAGAGGGAACAGCCAGCACAGGGCTCCAGGGGCAGAGGGTGAGTGACAGATGGGGTTTGGACTCCAGCTTTTGCTCTAAGAAGCAACAGGATTAATGTCACTGAGTTGTGCCTAATAATATAGATGGATGAAACAAACCTTGCATTTGAGGACTCCTAAGCCAGAGCATAGCCCAATGGCTCTGATCAAGGAATGCTCATCAGCACAACCACAAAACCAAGATAGAATTTTTTAGGGGAGAAGAGTGTCATAGGATGCATTATTTGATTGTTTTTTCCTTTTTAAAAGATAACTTCCTAATTCTGTTTTGCTCAAGCTAATATTTATTGATCATTTGCTTCATCCTTTGGTTCAGTAAATACTGATGAATGCCCTCCTAGCAGTGAGACACAGGCTGGGTAGGAAGGTCTCAATGCTGCAGGCCCAATCAGGGCACACGTGAGCTGCAGGTCGACCATGGGGATCAGTCTTGAGGGACCCAGGGTCTTATAGCATAGGCCAGCCTTAAAAAATGGAGTCACTAAGCAAGCTGGGAAGCATGGTGGAGATAAGCTGTTTGTGCTCGGGAAGCATTTTTTAAAACTGTGCATGGGACTTTTCCCCACCTTATAATTGGCTGTGGCTCATCGGTAGCTGGGCATAAATCAGGCATAGCCTGTCTCTAGGTTTATTACAGGTTTACATATTTGGAATATAAAGCAAGGCATGGGTGGGAAGCTGCAGAGAGGGAGAAAAACTAAAAGTGGGGGGGGGGGAGGGGGAGGGGTGTGTGGACATGTGGGCCCATGGCCTTGGCTCTGGGTCTGCTGTCAATCACAAGAGGAGTTTGGCTGGGCCACATTTCCACCTTGAACAGCAATGTTCCTTATGGGGCAAAAATCATGCTGATCCATTGTAAAATAATCTCCAGCTTCTCTTCTCTAGGAGCCCTGACTCCCTGCCTTCCTTCACAACCCTCCATTCTTTAGAAGGTCAGCCAAGGCTCCTTAACAGAAGCAGGAGATCCACTCTGGGTGCCACAGCCACAGTGTCCTGAGGGTCTGGCACGTGAACTGGCTGCTCCCTTTAAACAAGTCGGGCAACATGTGAATTTGACGGAGTGAATCCTTCCCACTCTGAAAAATGAAGAGGCTATTGAGCCCAATGGACATGGGCCAGCACATGCACTTGCACACACATGCAATGCACACGCATACTCTGAACACGAATACATGTGCTGCATGCACACACTTGCACATGCATGCCACGAACATGCATACATGTGCATGGTGGACATGAACACTTGTGTGTGCATGCAAGAGCACACATGCAGGTACACAGTGGACATGAATACATGCACATACATGCAAACACATATGTGCACACATCACACACATGCCTATGAGTACACATACAGGTACCTAGTGGACATGAACACATGTGAGCATGAATGCACACACATGTCCATGCACCAGTAGACATGAATACACATGCGCATGCATATACACATGAACTCAGGACACAGTGAATACAGATGTGTGGATGTGCACACACAAATATGTATACAGGTATACAGTAGACATGAATACATTTGTACCTGTGTGCACATGAATGTGCATACAGGTATAGAGTGGACATGCATACATGCAAGCCAGCACATGGATGTGCACACATGCACATACATGCCCATGAACAAACATACAGGTGCACAGTGGACATGAGCTTGTGTAAGCATGCATGCACTCACATGCGTGCCCATGCACACACATACATGTACATGGTGGACACAAAATGCATGCACATGCACATGCATAGGCACATATAGACATGAATGTGTGCTCATACATGCACACATACGCACACACAGAGAGGTAACGAGTTACCATGAGTCCTTTCCCCTGGGGCTTGGCACACCTGTGATGGCACATGGAAGAAGCTTGAATTCCTTCCTGCAGGTGTGGCCTGCTCCCAATAAACAGACAGGAAGCTGAAGGTCCGTAAAGGTGCTGAAAGGCAGCAGGAAAAACTGGCTGTGTGCTCTGGGGTCCTGGAGCCTGATCACCTAAGGGTGAATCCCAGCTCTGCCACTTAGGTAAGTGATATTTGTTTAATGCCTTTGTCATTCTCTACCTCAATTTCCCCATCTATAAAGTGGAGGTGATGACTGGGGCTAATACCATGGACTGACTTCAAAACGCTTGGCAGGTAGAAAGTGCTCTAAGAAAACTGTTTCAGGGGCTGCAAGAAGGTCTGGAGTCCCTTTCGTCTGAGTATCTGCTCTGGGTTCAGTAAGGTTCCGGCATGATGTCCTTTCCTCTCAGTTTCCTCAACTTGAATTGTGTAAGCAAGATGCAGTGTCTGGATGGGTGCTGGCGGGAGGGGCTATTGATTGCCAGGGCTGTCCTAAAAAGTAACCACCAAGCATTTGGTTCAGAAGAATAGTTGATTGAGAATGGTGGTACCTGTCTATAATCCCAGCTGCCTAGGTGACCAGAGCCGGCAGGGCAGCTGTCCAGTCTATTGCAGGAGCCTTTGCTGGCACATAGAGGCTCCCAGCTGGGCCCCAGGCTACCTGTCCTGCTGTTGGCACCCAGGTCAGGGGTTGACCTCTCTCCATCAATGACCAGCGTATGACTGGCCTTTTTGTCGTCCCCTTGACATACCCAGCATTCTGGGTGTGCATTGGGACGGGAGAGTCACTTAGCTTCCCAGCAGTGGTCTTTCTGGCTCCTAGGAACCGGTAAGGCAGTCACTTGGCATATCTCAAGAGGCAGGGCCAGGGTCAGAAAACATCCAGGTTCTTTCCGGCTGTGCCTGGCACAGCCCACCACTCTCCTGGTAGCATGAGCAGCAGTCCTGATGTAAGAGAGAGGTTTGGATCACAGTGTTATGTTCGTGGAGGGGCTCTGAGGGAGTCTCCCCACATTTCCCTCTCAAGCTTCATGACTCTCCTTTCCCACGTAGAGCTGTTTGGAGGTTTCAATGAGCTGTTGGCCTCTAAAGATCTTTTTCTTTTTTTTTTTTTTGTCAGTCCTGAGGCTTGAACCCTGGGCCTGAGCATTGTCCCTCAGCTCTTCAGCTCAAGGCTAGAGCTCTATCACTTGAGCCACAGCACCATTTCCTGTTTTCTGAGTGGTTTATTGGAGATAAGAGTCCCATGGTATTCCTGCCCAGGCTGGCTGTGAACCTCGATCCTCAGATCTCAGCCTCCTGAGTAGCCACCAGTGCCCGGGCCTCTAAAAATCTTTCACGGTGCATGGCACACAGTGGCTATTCCTCATGCTGAAGAGAACAGAGAGGGCCAAGAGTCCTGCCTGAAGATACACAGCAGGGGAAGGATGGAGCCAGGCTTCTAACTGGCAACCTAAGCACCCGCCCAAGTAAGCCTTCCATGAAGGCAATTTGTGGTATATGATTATTTACAAGGTGAGAAAATATGATGGTGGAGGTACAGTAGGCATCTCCAGATGGGCTCTGACTTTCTGGAAAGTTCACCTACAAAGCCATGGACCCCGGGCCCTCCTAGCAGAGTCTCAAGATTCTACCTTCTTCCTGTATGCTTGTACCTATGTATGTGCAAGAACACATGTGCATGTGGGAGGTACATATGTGCACACATGTTTGCATGCACATGCAGGTGCATGGGCGTGTGCATGTGTGTGCATGCATTTGCATGCATGTGTGAGAATAGCATCCCTCAGCAGCCAACAGCATTCCTGGGGGTGGTGGAGGAGGCACAGGCCCTCCTGGGGCCTTGTCCTGAAAACCCAGAGACGTGGATACGCCTGGGGGAGTTTGTGAGGCAGAGAAAATGAGACAATCATCAGTGCTGCTGCGAACGTTCCAGGCTTTGAAGGGTCAAGAGCATATCCTGCCAACCCTCACAGGATGTGTTCCCGGGATTTGTGAATTTATTTCTGTGAAAGTCATCGCAAAGATAAACACATTTAATCACTCACGGTTGTACATTTAATGAACTGTCAAATTTTGGAAATGATTGCAAATTACATATAAAAGGAGACAATTCAGAAGAAAGAAATCAAGGAGACTGTGATTGAACATTTAAAATGCAGACTGCCTTGGAGAGGCTCGGATGGAAGGTCAGCATGCCTGGGAAGACCTGCCCTGGATGGTGCTGCGACAGGTAAGCCTCACCCTTATGAACACACATGTGCCAGAACTTTCCATGACAACCTCCTGGACACCTAATGCCAGAGACACAGCTCAGAGGCTCACTTGAGAAAGATCTAGCTCCTGATGGCACAACTGGATAGTGGCATAGAAAACCCACCCACAATTACCCTACTGCCCCTCGCTGCCCCTTTCTGTCCCCCCAAGCCCCACCTTTGCCCCCAGGGACTGACGTCTGAGTCTGAGGATAGGCATGGAGAAGTTCAAGTCCGGCATCAGCCATGTCTGTCCTTTCCAGGGGCTTCCAACACATTCTTCTTGAAATCTGAAGCAGGGGCCTTATGACACCAACAAGGTGACCAGGGGACTTGCTTCTGCAGGAACTCAAAGGACATTTTCTTTCCCACACTACTTAGGATACTCGGGGTGGGATCTGCCAGACCAATTGGGACCCACAGATTTTTTCCAAGGCCTTTATGTTGCAGGTGGGTAAACTGAGGCCAGGTTTGGAAAGAGAATCATCAAGGTGGACAGGATTGGAACTTGGGGCTCTGGATTTCTGGTCTACACAAGCATTTCTAGGATCCTGTATGTAAATACTCACCCAAGTGTCCAGTGACTAGTAGAAACCAGCCCCTGAACTGCCCAGCATTGGCCAATTCTTGCAAGTTTGGAGTTTGGGGGCCAATTTAATGCATTGGGTTTTACTTTTGCCAGATACTAAAGAACCTAACACCTAAAGAGTCTACTTGAGAAACGATGTATAAAAAAGAACATTTCTAGGTGGAAGCTGGTGAATGGCTCATGCCTATATTCCTAGCTACTCAGGAGGCTAAGATATGAGGATCAAGGTTCAAAGCCAGCCCAGGCAGGAAAGTCTGAGAGATTCTTATTTCCAATTAACCAGCAAAAAAGCTAGAAGTAGAGGTGTGGCTCAAGTGGTAGAGTGCCAGCCTTGAGCAACCCCACTTCCCCCAAACCAAAAAAACCTCAGAGGCAGCACTGAGGCCCTAAGTGCAAGCCCCAGGACTGGCACAACATAAATTAAACAAAATAACATTTCTAAAAGCCTCAGAATGTTGAGACAGATGCTTGCCTGCTTGACAGGAGGCTTGAGCTCAACATCAGCTCTGCAACCAGGATTCTTCCTCTGTTTCCCACCATTGTACAAGGCACTCCTTACAAGTTCCTTTGAATGGGCAAATCTAGAGCCTTCTGGCCTAGCTGTTTTTGGTCTTTGCCATCCTAGAGTCAGGGCTGGCCTTCCCCCTCTGCCCTCTCCTTCCTGCTCTTGTCCTTGATGAGCCTTTGCCTTCCACATTTCCTGACAGGCTCCAACTGTCAGTCTTGTTTTACTTTCATCACAAACTAGCTAAAAGAATTTTTTTTTTTTTAGTTACTGGGTTTGAATTCAGGATCAGATGCTTGCTAGGGAAGGTGTTCTACTACTTGAGACATGTCCCCAGCCCTTTACTTTTGTTATTTTTTACGTAAGTCTTACACTCTTGCCTGGAAGGCCTCTGACTGAGATCCTTCTACTGAGATCCTCTGCTGGTGAGATCTTACTCTTATCTAGCTGGGATTACCGGTCTAAGCGACTGCTCCCAGACTTGTTCAAGGAATTTTATTGCCATTTGCCCAAGCCCGTATTTTGTAGGTGGAAACACTTCAGCCAGAGAATGGTGAGATTTCATCAAGGTTAGGGAAGGCTGATTTCTCTGCAATAGATGGATCAGACTCTGCTCAGGACTCAACTCCTTGGGTTCCTAACATTTTGGGGGCTAGGGCAGTACAATTTTTTTCCCTCCTATTTCATCTAGATTTGTGTTTTCAGATTGTGGAGTATCACAGGTTGATTTTTTTAAACATCTTTCTGGCCTGTGCTAATCTTCCGTTTTCTAGAAAAGTATGGTCTATGGCTTGCTCAGCCCCTTCCTCAAATAGAAAATAGTATGGGTTACATTTTCTTTTATTGTGATTTGAGATACACTAGTAAGATTTAATAACACTGTTTTATTTTTCCTTGTCTTTATTTTATGGTAACCTTCTATTTATAGTAAGTAATGTGGTCCTGGTTTCCCATTTATGGTAATGATATAACATATCTTTTTAAAAGCGAGCTCCTTTAAGTAAAAGAAAACCTAAACTAAGAGCTGATTTAAAGAAAGCTATTAAGTGGATATGGGGCACTGGGGACAGGGTTAGGCCATACTGATGGAGGTCTTGAACTCTGCCTTGAAGCTGATTAGCAACTCAGCTGGAGCCTGAGATGTCCAGAGGCCTGAGCTGGACAGGGGCCTATGTTGGACAGCTGCCTGTCTTCCCTTCTCTGCTTCTGTGCTTTCTTCTTCAAAGGCACAGCTCCTCCCTCTCCTCCCTCCTAAGATGCCCTCACCCTCACTTGAGGCTTTCTGTCTTTTATAATTTATGTGGTATAGAAGGCTGAGCTCCAAGGATGGTGGTTCAAAACCAGCCCGGGCAGACAAGACACATTCACAAGACACTTACCCACAATACACCAGCAAAAAAAAAAAAAAAGCTGGAAGGTGTGGCTGAAGGGCACAACTCCAGCCTTGAGGGGGAAAAAAAGCCAAGCCAAATGAGAGTCTGAGGTCCTGAGTTCAAGCTCTAGCACGGGTGCGTGCACGCACGCACGCACACACACACACACACACACGCAGAGTTTGCCTGGCATCTCAGGTCCAAGAAATGCTCACAGCCAATCTTTTCCAAAAGCATCCATGAGCGCAGGGCTCTTGGGGTTGCTCGGGATATTCTCCCCTTCACCCTACTTTGGTAACTGTAGGAACTGCCCTTGCCCACGTTTTTACAAAAATTGCACAATTAGAAACTTTCCCCCCAAGGGAAGAAGTGAAGAAGTGGGTGCCCAGGGGTTTCCAGCCATAGTCCTGTCCACCTACTCAGTGCCTGAAAAGTATCTGAAAAGACTAACCCCCCCCCCCAAATTCTTAGAAGGGATCACCATGTTCTGGAAGGCTCCTCAACACTCTTGTCTAGTGATCTGACTCAGGGAAACAGGAATCGCTCCACCTCCTATCCATCGCTTACTCCTTAGTGAGAACCAGCTGACCACTCTTCTGGCAGAGAGTGTTGTGTGAAGGTCCAGTGGCCCACAGGGACCCTTCAGAGTGGAGGCCTCAGAGCTGGGACTCAACCCCCCCCCCCCCAAAAAAAAAGTGTTGCCTAAGATGAGCCCAAGCTGAACCCTGTAATCTGGGTGCGGTTCCTAGGTGAGAGCAATGGCTCAGACCCCACTAGCTCTGAGTTCCTTCTGGAGGGGAAGAGAGCCGAGGGAGTGGGTGTGGCTGTGGCAGTAATATGAAGAGATCCCCCCCCCCCCCGTGTCCTGAGGTTCCCACACTGGTCTCCCCCTCCCCTCCCAAACCCGGGCTGTCTCCTTCCTGCTTGGGACCAGGATCTTCCCAGCTGGATCCCCAGTAGAGGGGACAGTCTGAGCTCTCAGTAGGTTCTTCTCCACCCCGGGCGGGGAGGGGCGCAGGAGAGGTCTCGACGGACAACCCCGTTCCCGCCCTGCAGGTGGGCTGGGGGAGGAACATCGAACAAGACCCCTGAAATCCACACCCGGCCCGGGTCTCGCTGGCCACTGGCTCCCCCTCCCTTCCCACGGATCTACTGAATTCCCACGAAGCGGCCCAGAGCGCGGGGAGGAACCCCGAACGAGGCCTGGGGAGGACCGCAGCTGGAACCCCGAGAGGCCGGTAGGGACCCCGAGCAGGGACCCCGGCCGCGGTGGCAGGGGGAGGCCCGGGCCGCCCGCCGTGGAGGCGCGCCTAGCCGGCGTCCGCCAAGGCCGAGGCGCGGCGGCGGCGGGAGGCCGAGGGGCGGAGGCTCGGGGCGGAGGGAGCGGGGAGGGCGGGACGGGGGGCGGCGGGGAGGTGGGGCCGGCGGCGACGGGCGGGCGGGCAGGCGGCAAGCGAGCGGCTGCAGCTGCTGCCGGCGTCTCGGGGGCTCCAGGCTGCGGGCGGACGCCGCGCCGAGCGATCCACCGCCGCGCCGCGCGAGGCCGCCGGAGCCCCGGCCTCGGCCCCGAGCGAGCAAGCGAGCGGAACGCCGCGCGTCCCCGGACCCCACCGCCGTCGGGAGGACGCTCGCCCCGGCAAGTTGCAGGCGCGTTGCGCCCGGAGAAAGTTTCCCCTGCGGCCGCCCGCGGAGTTGGCGCGGGCTCCGCCGCCGCCGCCGGAAGGTAGGGCTCGCCCCGCGCGCCCCGCGCGCCCCGCGCGCCCCGCGCCCGGCGGGGAGACCCGCGTTCGCACGTGAGGAGGCGGGCGGGATGGGGTCCCGGGCCCGGCACGTCGAGGCTCCAAGTTCTGCTCAAACTAGCACGGGGAAGGCGAGGCAGGGACGAGGCGGGGGACCCGGAGGGGGCCGCGCTCGCCCCGTCCTCGCCGCGCGCGCCCAGGGCGCCGAGCTGCGGGCTTCGCCCAGCACAGGTGCAGCCCCTCGGGCTCCCAGCGACCGCGGTGGGGTACCGGTGTGTGTGTGTGTGGTTTCAAGGATCGGGGTTCGGGCCAGGACTGTGCCCAGAGGGGAGGGGTGCACCCCACGACACCCTGGGAGAGGACAGCAGGGACCCCTACACCCGGGCTCGGGCGGGGAGGCTCGATCGCCGGCGCCCGGCAGGGGCGCTGAGTCGTGCCGCCGCCTTTCAGGGTCCCCAGTGGCAGGGCGGGGCGGGCGCTCACCGCTTTCCCCCAGCGCCCGGGTGAGCGGACCGGAGAAGCGGGGCCTCGGTGGGGTGCTGGGAGGCTGCGGAGCTCGGCCCGGCGCGATCTAGGGGGTGTGGTGGAGTCGGTGCCGAGGGTGCTGGGCTCGGTCCTGCCGCCAGGAGGCGCCCAGCCACGGTCCGCTCGCTGGCTCTTTCCACACAACCACCCCCAAATTGTGATCCACAAACCACAGTCCCTCCCCAAGGCATTGGGGACCCCTCCTCCGCCCCCCCCCCACAATCTCTTTCAGCAGACTGGGAAGGGGGCTGGAGTGTGAGGCCGGGTGTCTCAGTTACTACTGGAGGGAACTGCCTTCATGAGATTATTTTTCTTGGGGGGCTGTCAGGGTGTGTGTGTAGGTCCCTGATGTCCTATCACAGGTGGTGGGGCGCACCTCTTCCCTCTGGGCACAGCCCTGGTGCTTGAAACCACACCTCCCACCCTACCAACTCTGCCTCCCCCCCACCCCCCCTGCACCCCATGAAAGAGGAGAACAAGACAAAAGAAAACTTATATGAATGGAGACGGTTGGTTAGTACCTTCACTTTGGGGGGGGTGCTTCCTGGAAGTTGATGAAACCCTTTGGTAAAAGTGGTACCTTTGTTACTGGACCCTGGCCAGATGTGGGGAGGAGGGCGGTGTCTGTGGACAATGAGTGTATCCACTCTTGTCCATCCTCTCTCTGGGTACATGTAAACTGGAGGGCACAAGGTGGGGTATTGGGGACCCTTACCAAGACCCCCAAACCTGGGTCTTGTGGAGCTGTGGCTTGGGGAGTGACATGCTGCTTGTCATCTTGGTCAGGAGTTTTTAATATTGTAGGGACCCATGGGAAATGACTCCATCTTTCTCTCTAATTCTTGCCTACCAAACCCCAAGAGAGTACAAGTGAGCAGATCCCAGTTCCTGCAGCCATGGCTTAGAAGTTTCCATGCAGGCTCTGCTGGCAGCTGTGCTCTTGGGACAGCCACCACCCATCCTCAGAGTCCTGGCAAAGGTGATGAAGATGAGTTGAGACAAATGGGATCTTGCATTCCATGCATGGTCAAATTTTTTTTTCCAGTCATGGGGCTTGAACTCAGGGCCTAGGCACTGTCCCTGAACTCTTCTGCTCAACGCTAGCACTCTACCATTTTGAGCCACAGCTCCACTTCTGTTTTTATTTTTTTGGTGGTTAATTGGAGATAAGTCTCACAGACTTTCCTGCCTGGGCTGACCAACGGTAACCCTCAAATCTTGGCCTCCTGAGTAGATAGGATTACAGGTGTGAGCTCCCAGCTCCCAGGAGGTCAGATGTATTTGCTGGGTGTAATGAGCCAACATGCTCAGGACCAACACTTGCTCCCAGAAAGATCAGGGTGATCTCTAGTTTGAATAGGAGAAGGGGGAACAGAGAGCCGGAGAGAAAAGGGTGGAGAAGCCCCACTGTCTGGATTTGTCTTTAAGATGGCCCAGAAGACCAGAGACTAAAAAAGGAGTATTTTGTTTTTGTTTTGCATCTAGTGACTAAAGAGAAGCCTGAGATGGGGTGAGGTGGGCGGGTGGCCCTTCCTTGGAGCCTGGGTGTGGTCTGGGATCCCTAGAAGACCACAGTTTCTGTGACTTAGCCCTTCTCTTTACTCCCCACTCACACCCACCTGTGCCCACCTGAGGGCATTGAGGCTCCCCCTCCCCCAGGGTTGCCAATGTCTGTGTCCTTGTCGCCTCTGCTCCTGCCTCTAAAATGGCAGCAGGGATATGGCAGTTCCAGCCCATTCTCTAGAAGCAAAAATTAGTCTGGACTTGAGTATACTAGACTCGTGGCTAGACTCCAAGAAGAACCAACCCTAATCAGCCTTATCAGCCTGGAAATAGCTCCCAAGTTACTTAATAGTTTTAATGTTCTGGCAGGGGTGGGCTGGAGGTCTGCACTCCAGGCCGGTGCAGGTTTGGAGGTTCATGGAGGAAAGAGATTGTGGGGCCTTCTGCGAGGAGGCCAGGTAGGGGAGCAACAACAGCTCACCCCTTCCTCTGGCCTTTCCAGCCCACTTCGTTCGTGGGAAGAGCCGATGTCTGTGTCTGGACTGCACATATTTTTGGGACCCCCACCTCCCTTTCCAAATGGCTGCTCTTCTGGTTTATTTTATGAGCTATTGAGTAGGGAAATCAGGAACATTTGTTCCTGCTCAGCTCGTCCGAAGCAGCACAGGGAGGGTGCTTGGAAACCAGCTCTGTGGTCCCACGGAGCAGATGATGCCAGCTCACCAGGCATGTCTGCAACCGGGTGCCATTGAATTACATGCCAGCCTGCCTCCTGCAGGGTGCCTCCTGCCACCCGGGCTGGCACCTTGGACCTACGTGGGTGCTCTCTCTGAGGGAGTGGGACAGATAACAAAAACCTGTTTGAAAAAAGAGACGAGGCCCTGTGTTTGTGGGTGGCAAAGCAGAGCTTTAATTCGGGCACTTGTTGTCTGATCATCCAGCTCTTTCTCCTCGTTGGTATCTGAGACGGCTGGGTTAATTAGTAAATGGAACAACGTGGATATGAGCAGGAGCCTGTTCCCAAGTCATTGAATGTGTATGTATGTGTGGACAGGCAACAGCATGGAGTCAAGGAGCTTGTCATCTAGCCGTTAATTGTTACAGATGTAGCTGTGTGACCTCCACCTCTGAGCCTCAGTTTCTTAGTATGTAGAATGGGACTCTCATCAGCTGCTGTGAGCTGTCAGTGAAATGACCCTTGTGAAACACAGCACGGAACCCAG
Organism: Dipodomys spectabilis; assembly: GCF_019054845.1. Classification (NCBI taxonomy): domain Eukaryota; kingdom Metazoa; phylum Chordata; class Mammalia; order Rodentia; family Heteromyidae; genus Dipodomys; species Dipodomys spectabilis. Next base: position 562,964 of record NW_024871276.1, on the reverse strand, counting down.
CACATAGGAAGTGCTTAGTAAATGTTCACTGTTATTTGTCACTGCCATTATTACCCTTGCTAGTGCTATTGTAAAAGAATGCAGTCATGTTGGAGGAGTCAACTTTGATTCTTTCCAGTGTTCTGGGCCATGGTAGTGTGTGTGTGTGTGTGTGTGTGTGTGTGTGTGTGTGTGTGTATGTGTGTTTGTGTGTGTGGGGAAACAGAGGGAGGGAGGGAGAGGGAGGGAGAACAAGCATCTTCCTTTTTAGGGGTAAATGGCAAAGGTGAATATGTTGCCCTTGAGGGTCTTTTCTTCCTTGCCCTGCCTCCTAGCAGCCCCATTCCTGTGGCAGGAAGCCCAGTTTGATATCACCAAGAACATCCTGGTCCCTGGCAAGCAGGATGGTATCCCATCAGCCAAGTCTCTGCCCATCCCTTCTTCTCTGCCCTTTGTCTTCCAAACTGCAGTATCAAGACCACACATCAGAATAATAAGTTTCAGCAGATAAACAGCTCCCAATTCACCCAAGTCAGGGGCCATCTTCCTGGAAGATACTTTCCGATAAATACATGGTACTCTGTTGTGTTGCGTTTTAGTTGGCTGGCCCTGCGTCCGTCTCTGGGTTCAGCCCTCGGACATGGCCTGGGCCAGGTCTGCAGTCTAAGGCTGACTTCCCTGATAGCTGCCTGGGGGGGAGGGGGAATGCCAGGCTGAGCCCTTGCCTCCTCTCCCTCTAGAAGGCTGTGGCTCTGAGCCATCACAGTGATGATGCTTCTGAGACTCATTTTGGAACAGCTGCACCTGCCCGGGAGGTTCAGATAATGCCTCCGCTTTATGGATCAGAGAGTAGGCTCAGAAAACCAGAGCGTTAGGTGTGGGACTGAAGTTTGATCTAGAATTGACCTGGTTCTCCATCCTGCCCTGTTTCCTCTTCTGTCAAAGTTTTACAAAGCCCCCAAATCTCAGGAAAGCGCCCAGAGACTTGGTTAGGCCCCTTCTCCCTACTTCTGGTCTTCTGCCAGCATCATTAAGTACCTTCAGCCATTCCCTCTTCTCTGGCATAGATCATTCAGCCTTCCTGGGGACAGGGAAGGACGAGAGATTTGGGAACATGGCTGTGTACAGGAGGAGAGCCATCCTGTGTTCCTACCAAGCTACAAGAGGTGGTTGTGGCAGGGGCAGGCTTGTGGTTCCAGATCTGGATTTGTTCCTGCCATTCACTGCTGTGTGGTCTGAGACTGCTTGTCTTTGAACATGAGAATCTTTCCATCAGTGATACAGGAAGCCGAGTAGCACCTAGCTGCCATAGCACATGACCCCTTAGTGATGTAACAAGCAGGTTCCGTTCTCACATTCACGTTTCTGTCCTCCGCCCTGGTGCGCAGGGACTCAGACTGCTGGCACCTCTGCCATCTTTGTGGCGTAGATGTTACTGCAGGAGGGAAACAGGATGCTGGCAGAGCCATAGCCTCTACCTGGAGGTGGCACACATCGTGTGTCAACTCTAGGATATAGAGTTGACATAGGGTCAACTCTACCTTATGTTTACCTAGTTGAGTGCTTTGAGGACATTGAAATGCAGTCACGGCTTCTGAGAGAATCTGGTTGTGTCACCAGCTCCCAAGACACTTTGGCCTCTTTCCCTAGGGGATGTTGTTCTTTGTAGATTACAGACAGTGGGTGTGTGAAGATTACTTCCTGGCAGATGGAGGCATGTGTGAGTGGAGGCTGGGTCTAAGGGGCTGGACAGGGGCCCCACAGCAAAGGTGCTAAGCCAGGCCCTCGACCTCCAGTCCAGTACCCCATGACCTCCTTAGGCATCCTGAAACTTGGTGCTCTGACAACTTTCCAGAATGTCTTCCAGGTTCTTCCAGCACCATCTTTGGCGCCTGTCTCCTCCATCCCCTCATAGTGTGGCCATGTTGGGGTTCATGGGTGTGATTGGTGGGAGGCGTGGATATAGGAGCACTTTGGAAGTTCGGAGAGAAGATCAGGGGTGTGAAGAGGGAAGGTGGCATTTCAGATATTCATAGCCACGGGAACTGCTGTGCCCTCTAATTCTTTCCAGCTCTTTCTTTCTTTTCTTTTCTTTCTTTTTCTTTTTTTTCTGGAGGGGTGTAGCACATAGGTGGCAACACCCAGGTTCTAATCTTAAATTCCTCTCCTTAGCACTTGCCTAGCTCCCTGAATCTGCCTGAGCATGGAAAGCCTTAAAGAAGGAAGAAGCTGTCCTATTCCCCTGGCAGAGGCTGGACGCTGCCTGGTTCAAGGGTGCAGACACTGGCTCCCATCCCTGGTGGCCTCAGGCAGGCTGGCTCTGCTTGGGGAAGTACCACCGCTTCCCTTCGAAATGGGAGAATGCTTGTGAAGCAAATACCACTACTACTTTGGTCTCAGGCTGGGGGATGCTGCAGAGAGAGGCTTCCTGCCACCCACCCTGCCCCCGCGTTGCTGCCTCTCCTGCTGGGACAGATTGCAGCCTGCTCTGGCTGGCCAAGTGTGCACAGCCTCCCAGAGCAGCCCGCGACCACCTGCTGCCTGACATTTAGGGCTCCTTCAGTGCTCAACCGCTCAGCCGCTCACTGGGGTTTTAGTTTTAGCTGCCCCACTAGGGTGATGGGGAAGGTATATCTCCAGCCAGAATAGTGATGCCCCCTCTGGGCTCCATGAGGAATGGCTGAGTGGGCTGGACATAACAATGGGGGGGGGGTGTCTGTGATTGGGACAAGTAGCCTCCCTGTATCTGCATTCTCTGCCTAGGCAGAGCAGATACTTGTCCCTGGGGCACTGAACACTGTGATCTCCCATGGTGTCTGTCAGCCAGATGCCAGGGGGGACACATTGAGAGGTCTTGGCTGGCAGAGATTAGTTACCCCTGGCACTCACAGTGCCATCCTGTGGCTTTCTTGTCATGCGTCTGTCTCTCCTTATAGGACACCAGTCATTGGAGCTATTTGCTGCTCTCACAAGCTCATCCTACCTTGGTTGATCTGTAGAGAACCATGTCTCAGAGAGGTCATCTTCACCGCTCCCAGGGTTGGACTCTATTGTATCTTTTTTGGGGGTGTGTGTGTACAATTCAAGCTATAACAGTGGGTTAGAGCCAGGTCCAGTGGAGCACACTTATTATTCCTGCACTTGGAAGGCTGGGGCAGGAAGATTAGAGGTTTCAGGCCAGCCTGGGCTACCTAGCAAGACTGTCTCAAAGCAAAAACAACCAGATGGATCATGTTTGCCCTGTTTTCTTTCATTTTTGCAGTCCTTCCTTCCTTCCTTCCTTCCTTCCTTCCTTCCTTCCTTCCTTCCTTCCTTCCTTCTTTCTTCCCTCCCTCCTTCTCTCCCTCCCTCTCTCCCTCCTTCCCTTCCCTCTCTCCTTTTCCTTTCCCTCTTCCTTTCCCTCTCTCCTTCCCCTCTCTCCTTTCCCTCTCTCCTTCCCCTCTCTCCCTCCCCTCTCTCCCTCCCCTCTCTTCCTCCCTCCCCCCTCCTCCTCTCCCTTTCCTCTCTTCTCCTCCCCTCCCCTCCAGCCTCACTTGGCTTTTTAATTTTTGGTAGGTTGTGGGGCTTGAACTCTGGGCCTGGGCACTGTCCCTGAGCTCTTCAGCGCAAGGCTACTGTTCTACCACCTGAGCCACAGTGCCACTTCCATTTTTCTGAATGGTTTATTGGAGATAGTCTCACAGACTTTCCTGCCCAAGCTGGCTTTGAACCTCCATCCTCAGATCTCAGCCTCCTGAGTAGCTAGGATTACAGGCGTGAGCCACCAGTGCCCGGCTTCCACTTGGCTTTTTTGATCAAGGTCTCTTGCTCTACCACTTGAGTCATAGCTCCACTTCTGGCTTTTTTTCTTGTTGTTGTTTAATTGGAGGTAAGAGTCTCACAGACTTTTTTGCCTGGGCTAGCTCTGAAACGCAATCTTCAGATCTCAGCCTCCTGAGTAGCTAGGATTATAGTAGGCATTAACAACTGATGCCCAGCTTATGTTTGCCCTGTTTTGTATCCAAAGAAACCAATTTAAACAAGAAACAGGGTGAGTCGTTTGTCCAGTTCATCAATTCTACAACTCTTCCCCCACCCCTTCCGCCCCAGATGCTTTAGTCTTCTTTTCAGTAAACCCCTGTGGCCTGGTTCAGAGTGCTGGAAGACAGGGATATGTGCAGCCAAGTGCTCTTTGTGGGCAGCCGAACATTTGCCAGTTTTTGTCACCCATTCTCCTGCTCTCTCCCCAGGCTTGGAAGGCACTGGCTGTCCAGGCTGAGTACAGGAAACAGATACATGTAAGCATAACAACCCATTTATTGCACTGTTTTCGAGACACAGGTGTTGGAAAGGATGAAATGAGAGGTACCATTTATATTCTTCCAACTTTTTCTGAGGTGCTTGATGAGTGTTTTCTCTGGAGTCCCGATGAATTGGCCTTGTTTGGTATTTGGGCTGGGTTTGCCTTCGACCTGCAAAAATCTAGGCTCTGTTTCCCCAGGGTCAGGGCTGGGTGTCTCTGCAGCTCTAGAGCCCATGCATTAGGCGCACAGGAGGGCTCAGATCTAAGCCAGCAGATGCCTGCCATGGGGGTGGGGGTGGGGGAAGGCAGGGAGTCAAGTAGCTTGTCAATGGGTTCAAAGCCCAGGCAGCCTTGGCTGATGACCTCTGTTGATGCATCCATAGATGACTTACCTTGTTGACAGGGAAGGTGTTTTGTTTATTTGTTTGTCTTGAGTGCCAATCTTGGGGCTTGAACTCTGGGCACTGTCCCTGAGCTTTTTTGCTTAAAGTTAGCATTCTACTTCTTGAGCTCTAGCTCTACTGCTGGCTTTTTTTGGTAGTTTATTGGAAATAAGAGTCTCATGGATTTTCCTGCCCAGGCTGGCTTTGAACCGTGATTCCCAGATCTCAGCCTCCTGAGTAGCTAGGATTGCAGGTGCAAGCCACCGGCACCAGGGACCAGGAGGATTTATTGTTGTTGTTTTGTTTTGTTTTTCTAATTATTTCACATTCCACATGCCATTCTGTACCTAGAGTGGCTCACTACTTCAGTATTAACTCCACACTGCCTCCTGTTACTTCTGCATTTCAACAGCTGACCCAGACAGAGCTGGGATTTGAGTGCAGTTAGTTTACCTGTGGGAAAGAGATGGGTTGTCTGCTGTGAACAGCTGGAGCTCAACTCCCCTGGGGACAGTTCTGGCCGCTGTTCCTGGCCCACCCTGCCATTCTGACAGCAGGGGCAGAGCTTGGGTTGTAGTCACCAACTTCTGTCTCACTGGCTAAAGTTTCCCCAAAGGTATCAGCTTCCAGATACTTCTAGCCTACCTCTAATCAAGAGACAGTGGTGGATGAGGGAGTGAGGGGTCCTGGGTGGACCTGTCTGCTACTTATAATGAGTGCCCACTCCCTGTCCACTGTTTATTGCAGGTGCCCAGCTTTCGACTGCATGAACAGCTATGGACTGAGATGTGGAGTCAGGGTCATGGCTGTCTTCTGTCTCTCATGGCTTGGCATTCTCCTGTCCCTTCCTATCTTCTGCCTGGCCTCTTAAGATCCAGGGGTCGGAGCTACATGGGGTCCTGGAAGAAATTTTGAGCCTTTGTGGGGAGCATTGTCAAGTAGAGCTTGAGGACTGAGGGCTGTTTCTACTCCTCTCCAGTGGATTGTTGTGTTCTATTTTCTGGAATCTGTGTGTGTGTGTACACATGCGTGTGCACCTTTCCTGGAGCTATAACTCAGGGCCTGGGCATTGTCCCTCAGCTTTTTACTTAAGGCTAACACTATCATTTGAGCCACAGCTTCACATCCAGGTTTTTTTTTAATGTTGTTCTGGTTTATTAGAGAACAGAAGTCTCACCTACTTTTCTGCCTGGGCTGGCTTCAAACTGCAGGTCTCAGCCTCCCGAGGAACGAGGATTACAGGTGTGAGCCACCAGTGCCGGGCTCTCCAGAATCTTCTTTGCTGGGAAAGCAAGCTGTGGAGCCAAGGCAAACAATAATCTGTGAGGCACCCCTACCTGTGTTGCAAGAGGACAGGGCACAGCCAGGTGGAGGTCCCCAGGCATTGCTGGAACACAAAGGCTTTTTGCCCGTTTCCTGTTCTGTTTCTAGAGACCTATGGCATCCTGAGAGCCCTGGTAGGACCAGGGGACGTGATGTTGCCAGAACTAGGGAACTGGACTATAGCACCAACTCCCTGCAGATGACTGTCCTGTGCCATTTCTCAGCAGATGTGACAGGGAGCACTGGCTTCGGAGTCCTGAGTCCCAGAGCCTGGGATCAGATCCCATGCCCTCTGAGCTTATGATCTCTCTTCCATGTCAATAAAGAGGGAGGTGCTGATGGGTCTAGAGTTCTGCTTTTAACTCCAGAGTCCCTGGGTCTCCACTCAGAGTCCCTAAAGGCTCAGATCCCCAGAGAAAAATACTCTCCAAGCCCAGGCAGGGGTTTGGCTCGAAGTGGGGGTGTTGTTTAAATCCATGAAGGGGACAGAGGACACTTCATGTCGGCTTGGTTTTTCAATAGCTGGGATGATATGCATAACATTTCCTCCCTTTCATTTGATAATTTTTTCCTTCTCAAAGTAGTTTGAAGAAAGAATGTGTCTGATGATTTGCTGCACAATGAGCTCAAATAAAAATATTCTTTTTAAACAGTGGTTGCTATGTAATTGAATTTAAATAACGGGCAATTTTTTTGTTTCTAAGTAGCCCAAGCACTCATAAAAAAATCTATTCAAACCTGTTTGAGATGGCGGAGGGGAGGGAGGCAGGGGGTGGGGAAGACCTCACTGGCAGAATCTGTTTGGCAAAATAATTACAATGATAATGATGTAGTGAAATAAAGTTTGTTTTGTGTGTGTGTGTGTGTGTGTGTGTGTGTGAGAGAGAGAGAGAGAGAGAGAGAGAGAGAGAGAGAGTGTTTATGCATGTCTGCTGGTGACCACAGAGAAGGATTCACATTTAGCTTCTTATGGAAAAAAGTTTCAAGGGCAGCTCAAACCAAGGGCCTTGAGCAAGCGAGGCACGTTCTAGCTTTGGTTCGTACACATAGAGTTCAAACCCAGCTCTGTCTCTCACCAGCTGCCTGACCTGTGGCAGGTCCTTCATCCCATCCAAGACTCTCTCCTCCTCAGAAAAGAAGGAGCAGCAAAGACAGGGTCAAGTTCCTAACCTGGTATGGGACATGGGTGACCTCTCCTCTCTCTACTCTGCACAACAGCTTTCCTGTGACCATGAGCCTGTTCATACAGTGCTCTTCATGGATGGCTAGGGATGCAGGGTTTTATATCCCCATTTCTCAGAGTGGAGTCTGAGATGCAGAGTTTTTAAAGGTTGGTAGGAAGGGATAGGAAAAGCCAGAAGGGTTAATCTGTTGGAGGCAGAAGTGGTTGCTGCTGCTTCTATCCTTCCCCTCCTTCCTTCCTTCCTTCCTTCCTTCCTTCCTTCCTTCCTTCCTTCCTTCCTTCCTTCCTTCCTTCCTTCCCTCCCTCCCTCCCTCCCTCCCTCCCTCCCTCCTCTCTTCCCTCCCTCCCTCCTCTCTTCCCTCCCTCCCTCCCTCCCTTATTCCCTCCCTCCCTTCCTTCTTCCCTTCCTTCTTTCCTTCCTTCCTTCCACTGAATTTTGAACTTAAGGCCTCAAGCTTGCTTAGCCACTTGAACCACACTTTCAACTGGGCTTTTTTGCTGGTTATTATCCAGATGGAGTGTTAGAGCCTTTTTATCCGTGATCGTCAGATCTCTGCCTCCTGAGTTGTTAGGATCACAGGTGTGAGCCACTGGGGCCTGGCTCCTCTTTATTCCACTGCTCTCACTGGGCTGTGGATGCTTTAGGTGCTGTCCAGTCACCAGTGCATGACTGACTGCCCTTTTTGGCCTCACCCTCAGCCATGCCCACCATAAATCTCTTTGCATGTTTGTTTCTTGGGCTGACCTCATCTCAAGCATCACCCTGGTGTCAGGTGCCTGGGACCCCTTCCTCACTCTTGGTGTGGCTTGGGGGACATTGGAATCCAGTGCCACCACTCTCTGGTTGGTGCCATCCTGAACTAGCTGCCTTTGGTGCTTCTCTTTGCTTCTATGTGAAATGAGCTGACAGCAGGGCAGGTGGCTGGGAGAAGGGTGTAGCTGAGGACAGGAGGGCTGGGGTATTGGGCGTGGTGGGCAGGGCCTCCCTGGGAGCTGGAGTTCGCATGTTTGGGTTGTCGTTGGGATCTTTTCCCAACACACCTGTTAAGTCACCTCTGGGTGGGGAGGAGGGGACCAGAGGAAGATCCTTCAAGCCTGCAGCATCTTGGGAGTCCTGCATTTTCTCCTGTCATGGACAGACAGGCCAATGGTGCTTTTTTTTTCCTTATCCCCTGGCCTCCTGCTCCCTCCTTAGAAGGAAAAGATTGGATTAAAGGCGAAGCTGCTTTTGAGAGAGGAAATGCCATTGTAACACAATCCCAGGACCCATTTTGGGGTATGTTTGTCTAAAAATGATCTCAAAAAGGCAGCCTTGCAGATGTTAGGAAAGTTTTAGTTTTTCCAAAAAAAAATTTTTTTTTAAGAAAAATAATTTCTAGCCCAAGTGAGGGGGAAAAGATCAAGAAGGAACCATCTGGTCTGATGGAGAGGAGAAAATGAGTTTGCTTGGTTTTCATTTACAGCAAAATGCGGTGAGTTGTCTGCTAACATTAATAGAGACGGGAAGTGGGAGACAACAGGCCTCCGGGCGGCTGCAAACACCCAGTCGAGTCTCCTCTGGGGCAGGGTGCATTATCACTTTCGAAAAGGGCAATTTCTAGAGATGTCAGATCACCAATCTCAGCTGTATTAGGGAAAATCTCTTTCTTAGAGCCCAGGGATCAACATGAGAAGGGCCCCTGTCTGCTCTGGGATGTGGGCTCATCTCTGAGCTGGGAGCCTAGCCCTTAGCCAATCCAGGCTCTGTCTCTGCTGTTTACTGCTTAGCAGGGAAGAAGGGAAACAGATGTGTTTGGCTTGAGATGAATGAGGTTCCCATCATGTTTCTGGCTTTTCCAGGGGTTCCTAATTGGTTGGGAGAAACTCTATAGAGAGGATAGATGGATTAGAAATGGGGACATAGTTTAAGTTTCGCACTGCCCAGAGCTTGCCTGGGTGACTTTGGGTAAAGCATAGATCTCTCCGGGGCTATTTGCCTTCTGCAAAACGCAGGCTGGAGAAGAGGGACCCTAAACAAAACCACACCAGGGTGGAGACAAATTGTCTTCACAGCTCAGTTCACAAGTTGGCATGGGGAATAGAATGTAATAAGCTGGAGAGCAGGCCAAGCTTAAGTTGGTTCATTCTCTGTCTCTGACATTCATTCTGGGTTTCAGAACTCTAAAACAGTAGAGAAAAGAAGCCAAGAGTTCAGGGACCAGTGCTGACCATCAGGAGAAGCAGGATGCAGCTGGAAGACCTGACTGGCACATCCTTTTCATCTCAAATGCCAGTGATGATTTATTAGTAGGGCTTGTCTTGAGCCCAGTGATGGGCAGATGGACTATTTATCCAGGTTCAGCAGGAAGGAGTGCCAAGATCAATTATTGATGCCTGGCATGGTTAGAGGAGGGTACACAGTGCTAGTGGGTGGATTTAAAATGACTGGAAAGTGCTGGGAAGTTACTAGGGATTTGGGTACCTGGGTGCTGTGTGACCTAAGGAGATGTTCAGATTTCAAAACAGTCTTGCTGGATCTCTTCCTTTCTCAGAAGGTCTGGTGGGTACTACAGAGTTGGACTGTTCTATTGTGTGCATGTGCAGGGGTGGTGTTGAAGAGATTGTTCAGATGATTTTGATATAATTTATCCTGGCAGAAAACATTGGGCACAGCCACTGACAGCCTGATTAGGCCTCCATTTGGTCCTCATTGGGAAGTGGGGTCCTGGAGTTTGCCCCACCGGACTGTTGACTTTGTGGGTCATCAGTGAATCCTCAAGAATTCTGGATAGTGACAAAAAAAAAAAAAATGAGGTACATTGGCCAAAGGTGCGTGGCGGCTCACAGGCCTCATCTAGCTGCCCAGGTGTTTTGTGTTTTGTTGTTGTTGTTGTTGTTGTTATTGTTCATTTGTTTGTTTTGGTTTGCCAATAGTAGGCTTTAACTCAGGGCCTTGGGGTTTTCCCCTAGTTTTTTTGCTCAAGGCAGGTTATCTACCTATCACTTTGAGCCTTGGCTCCACTTCTGGCTTTTTGTTGGTTAATTAGAGATAAGAGTCTCACGGCCTTAGCTGCCCAGACTGGCTTCAAATGGCGGTCCTCAGATCTCAGCTTCCAGAGTAGCTAAGATTACAGGCCTGAGCTGCAAACACCTAGGCTTGCCCTCGTATCTTGTTTAGCACACACAATGTTTCCCACCTAACATCGACGAGGCACTGACTTGGTGGGAAGTGAAACTCAAGCCTGGCATCTGTGTGCAATTCCGCTCTTTGGTGTATACCCCATCTGAAGTGCCCAGATGTGCTCCACAAAAGGCACAGTGAGAATGTCCAGCTTAGTTATCTGCGGCAGGCAACAGCTGGGCCAACCCAGTGTCCATAGACAGCAGGACATAAAGAAGCTGTGGAGTTACACAGGGGAGTGTGATGCAGCCATGAGAATGAGTGAATGCTGTGACTGCAGCCAGAGGTCTCTCGGCACCTGCATATGTGTCGAACATGAGGAGATGCCAGACATGGACAAGTGTGCACCACCTGATTCTCTGTATACAGAGTTGAAAGTCAGGAAAGTGAACCCACAGTGTGGATGTAGAAACAGTGATTCCCTGTGGGCAAGGAATGGGTGGGGGCAGAGGAGTCTGGAAGAGGTGGGGAGGTAGGGGTGGGGAGTCCTGGGTACCTACCAGTGTACTGCTGGTTTACTGCCGGTTGGATGGCATTTCAGACCCAGGTGCTTTTACTCTCTGTTACACTTCAACTGGAAGAGGCCTTTTAAGAAACACAGAAAGCACAGCTGAGTCAAATCAGTTGAGAAGGGAGAGATGCGCATGAGGTGGGGTGGGTTCTGTGTTTCCTGATTAATGGGAGGCTCTGCCAGGCTGGACCCATATGTGAGCGCAGTGGCTGCCCCCTTTCACGTGGAGCCTATCAAGGCTAGAGTTCCACTACTTGAGCCCATACCTCCAGTTTTGGCCTTTTTGCTGATTAATTGTAGGTAAGAATTTTGAGGATTTGTCTGTCAAGGCTGGCCTCAAACCACAGTCCTCAGATCTCAGCCTCTTGAGTAGGATTATAGGCAGGAGCCACTGATGCCTAGCTAGCTAGCTTCAGGGTGTTTGTTGGAGGATAACATAGGGATGTGGAACAGGCAAAGGGAGAGACATTAGGGAAACAGGGAGAGACAGCAACCCCACACACCCTGTAAGAGTGGCACCCCTCTTCTTCTTGGAGACCCTGGGTAGTGAACACCCTCTCCTCTTTCCCAAGAAGCTGGGAAATCAAGATAATGGCACTGATAAAGGCAGAGTTCATGATGACCCCAGAGCAGACCCTGGAACAGAGCGGCCGTGGGGACAAGTAACCCCCATCCAGTTCCCCTTGGGGTGAGGGGGACCCAATCAGATGTAGGGCTGCTATAAAAGACAGACCCCATGAGCCTGCAGGGAGCTACTGATTTCCAGGCCCCACTTCTCTCTAACACTGAGCAGTCTCAGCATATCTGTGGCATTTACACAGCATGCCTGTGGTGCTCAGCTGAATTATACTTGCCCGTCTTCCCCAGGGTACCTGGGGGTCCCCTCCTGCTCGTTGTTGGGGAGACTCTATTGCCAGGAAGCAGCCATTAGACGTGGCCTTTGCTTTGCCACTGTTGGGGTGGGAGATAGAAAACCCATTGTCTGATCCCTGGCTGCATCTACCTCCTTGGTCCCGCCCTGGGTACCCAGGCCCAGGGGCACCCAAGGGCAGATCCTGGCTAGGGATGTCGAAGGTGAGCGGACCCAGTAGCCATGCAGGTGAGCTTCTGCTGTACCCTCTGTGGTACAGCAGCTTCTGGGGTGGCCCAACTCCCTGGCACCTTCCCTCCCCTTCCAGCCCACTGTGACCAAGAACAGCCCTGCCTCTAGGAGATGGTCCTTCAGGGAGATGCCTGCATCCCTACTGCCCACCAGCCGTCAGGGGAGCAGGGAGATGTGGGGGCCCCATGACCTTCCCTCAGCCTCGGTAGCTTCATCTGGAAAATGGGTGCACAGGATTGCTGCTCCTGCTCCAGAACCCACGCTTGGACCACAAGCGAGAAAGCATTGTTGTTGCTCTTAGGACTGGGTTGGGGGAGGCGTGGTTGAGCTGAGGTAGAAAGGATGTGGTTGGAACAGCCTCCTTGCCTCAGAACAATCTGTTTTGATTTATTCTACTGTGGGAATTTGACAATGGCCCAAATGCTTTTCCTTCCTCCCTTGTCTTTCCCTCCCTTCCCCCTCCTTCCCTCCCTCCTTCCCCTCCCCCTCCTTCCCTGCCTCCCTCTCTCCCTGCTCCCTTCCCCTAGCACTTGGATTTCCTCTCCCTCAGTCACTCATATCCCTCTTGCTTAGTTAATCTCCTCACTTCTTACTGAAGTGCAGATTTCCTCCCCTGCCCCAATTCTCCCTTGGACCCCAGAGGCTCTGGTTCTCAATGGTACATCCACCACTCCCCCCCCCCCCCCCCCACGCCTATTCCCATGTACTAGGCCATGCTCTTACTTGACCTAACCTCCTTCCCTGTGTAGAGTTGTGAGGTTCTCTCTTTGTCCCTTTTACCAACTGGCTCTCTGGCTGCTGTCCATCATTCAACCTCTCTGAGCCTTGGTTTCCTTGCTCTTGAGGGAGGCAGACCTACTGATTTCCATTGGGAAAGATCACCACTTTCCTGTGTGGTGTCTCAGAGGAGCGGAGGTACGGCCCCTTGGGTATGTTCTGCTCTGAGACTTTGCCAGTGGGTGGATTCGATCTCATTAGGCAGGCTGTGTGCCAGCCTGGAATGGTGTTTGCTACTGAAGACACATCATTTCATCCCGTGCTGGACAGGAGACAATGCGAGGTGTGTGTGTGTGTGTGGGGGGGGGGGGGGTCCAGGTAGTGACTTGTCTTGATTCACAGAGGATGTGATCTCTCATGTCCATTCTTCCTCCTTTTGATGTCTCAGCTGGAGTGAGTGGGGAAACAGAGGCAGTGTTCATGTTTGCTGTGAAGGGGGTGGTGGTGGTGGTGGTGGTAATGGAAATTAAGACAGATCCTGGTTTCCTGCACAGATTGCCAAATGCATCACTCCATTCTGGTGTATCCCTTCCTCCCTACAAAGTTCCAGGGATAAAGAAAATTGGATCTTATAAGAACTTTCTGCCTGTTGAATCTTTGCAAGTGCCTGACAGGATAAGTTGCAGGTATTATTGGCATCTTTGAGATGGTAAACGGAGGCCCAGCAGGACTGTGTCAGAGGTGTGTGTCAGAGGGGTATCTGGGTATAAATTTGGGCACACCATTCTTTTCTGTTGGTTTTCAATACTGAGGATTGAACTCAGAACTTTGTACTTGCCAGACAAGCTCTCCACCATCTGATCCACACCTCCAGCCCTTTTAGCCGGTTTTCAAATAGGGCCTCATGCTTCTGTCTGGAGCAGCTTTGGACCTTAATCTTCCAGCTTTTGCCTCCTGGGTAATTGAGATTATACTTATGCCCTACCATGCTAGCCCCTGAAGTATTTTTTGTTTTATTTTGACTGTACTGGGATTGAGCTCAGGGTCTTGTGCTTGCCAGACAAGCACTTTACTACTTGAGCCACACCCGTCTGCTGTCTCATTCTTGAGTGGAGCTGTTGACCAGTAAACTATGCAGTTCTGAGTGGCCCGCTGGGGCCGAGCTGAAGTAGTAAGACACTACTCTGCTGGTTCTGCTCTGCTACAAATTCATAGTGGAGCCTGGGCAGGTCCCTCCCCTTTTAAGACTGTCCTAAACTCTGTGTAAAATAGAGAAGGAGCAGCTGGAGCTCAAGAGCTCTTCTAGTGTCCTGTGGCTCTCCAGAAAAGACCCTGGAAAAGACACTCAACTTCTCTGATACTCAGTGTCTCCCAGAACCTATTCCTTAAGACAGCCATGGGACTGACCGAAGGAGGTGCTGTGTCTGGGGCCGTGTAAGTGCTTCTCCAGTGTCATCTGTTACTGTGGCTCCCTGGTTCATCTCAGAACCTTCCCTCCTTGAGGTGGTGGGCCTGCTGCCTGACCCAGATGGGACAGAAACTCAACCCCAGGACACACGGACATGGGTACCTATGATGCCTCTGTAGAAAGCCCTCTGGCCATCAGAATGTCTTCAACATTCCTGGAGTAACTGTGTCTGGTGGTCTTTGATTTTACTTGTAGCCACAGAGTTGAAAGCCAGTCTCACATGGAATGTCCAACTGAATTCACGCACAAAGAAGCTGTTTTGGGGGATACTTTAGCGTCCCTGAGGAGCTCCTGGGGAACCCTTTTTGAAAACCACTGGGCTGGCAGATAATGCCACTGAGATCCAGAAGGTGTTGTAACTCGCTTTGGAATCTGCGGGGATGGTCTTCACCAGTATGCTGCTCATTTGCCTTTCTTATCGTCACTGTTAATTAGTCACCTAGAGACAGAGCTCTCAATGTTGACACTTACTTAGCAGCTGGCATTGCTGAATTACTTTCTCCTCTGTCTTCTTCACGGTCATAGATAAAGGCCTGATAAGTAGTTACAGTATTGGTAAAGCAAGGAAAATGAAACTTTTTATTTGGAAACATTATTATTATTATTATTATCATTATTACTTAGTTGTACAAGAGTTTAAAATTCCGTTAGTCAGATTAAGAGTGCAGTGCTTCTTGGTCAGTGTCACCCTTTCCATTGTTCTCCCCCATTTTTTTCTGCTCATCTCTACCCTTAAGGTACATTGTTCCATTTTTATGTAATGTACATTGAATCTAATGGCTGCTTTTGTTCACCCTCCCTCCATTCTTCCTCCTCCTCCTCTTCTTCTTCTTGTCGTCGTCTCCTCCTCCTCTTCCTCCTCTTCCTCCTCCTCCTTCTTCTTCTTTTTCTTCTTCTCCTTTTTTTTGGTCATGGGGCTTGAACTTTGGGCCTGAGTGCTGTACCTCAGCTCTTCAGCTCAAGGCAAATGCTCTACCACTTGAGCCACAGTGCCACTTCTGGTTTTCTAGTGGTTTATGGGAGATAAGAATCTCACAGACTTTCCTGCCTGGGGTGGCTTTGAACTGTGATCCTCAGATCTCAGCCTCTTTAGTATCTAGGATTAAGGCATGAGCCACCAATGCCAGGCTTCCTCTCTCCATTCTGGTGCCTCCCTATTTGGGAACTTTTGAAACATGATATTTACCCAAATAATCCTGTCTGAATCTGCAGGTGTTTGGAGGCCTTAGAATATATGTGTGTATGTGTGTGTGTGTGTGTGTGTGCATATATATATATATATATATATATATATATATATATTTCGCAAAATAAACATTGTGACCAGAGTGAACCCACCAATGAAGTGATGCTGGAGAATTCTGTGTGAATGTAGCATCTCTTCCCATGTCCAATATCCATTCCCCCCTCCCCTGAAGACTCACCCCAGTTTAGTCTTGGGGACCAGGCTTCCTTCTCAAAAGCTTAATTTCTACCTGACGTTAGCCAGCAGTGATCCACTGAAGGGACAACTTTGTGAGACTCAGTAGATGAGGGGCTCTGGCCAGGACCTCACACCTGCCCCAGGTAAAACAACTTAGCAAACAGGTAATGTGGCTCGGAGAGACATATGGACTTGGCCGAGGCCACATGGTGAGTTAGCAGCAGAGCTCCTGGTTTCTCAGCCTGGGCCATTTCCAAGGCACGGGACCACTAGTTGGCTGCAGGGGAGCAGTCCTTAGCAGTCCAACTCCTTATCTCTCTTTCCCTCCCTCCTCCTTCCTGCTCTAGCTTCTATTTATTTTTTGTGCTGGGACTGGGCCTTGAACTTAGGCCTTGCATTCTCACTTGGCACTTTTTTTCTTCTTCTTCAACCACTTGGGCCAAACCTCCTTTTCTGGCTTCTGGCTGGTTAATTGGAAATAAGAGTCTTATAGCCTTTTCTGTCCAGACTGGTTTCAACCATGATCCTCAGATCTCAGCTTCTCAAGTAGCTAGAACTGCAGGCGTAAACTCCCCAGCTCATGTCCTTTGCTTTATGATGCAGGTATCAGCCAGCTCTTTAGTGTGGGCACAGAGAGGCAGTGTGAGCTATTCATCTGTGCAGCAGCGTGGTCTGAGCAGGTGGAATGGTTCCTGGTCATCTATGGTGTGTCTTCTGTCTCTGTGGCAACAGTGGAGAAGACTGAGGTCTGCTTGCCATGGTGGAGACACATGTGAATGCAATTCCAGGCTGCCTGGCTTCTGGCGTGCTCTATGTTCTGGGAGTAGGTGGGGGATTCTGTCTTCTGTGAGCCTGACCCTGGCAGCCAGCATATGTGTTTATTCTTCCTTCTCCACTTGGGAGGCAGCAGGCATCTGGTAGGGTGGGTGAGAAGTAGGCTCTGGGGCTCCAAGTTCTCTGCTTGGAGGAATAATTGCCTGTGCTTGCTCCTATTTCCACATGTGAAGATTGGAGAGGGGAACTATGTATCTCACAGTGGGGAGAGAAGACGTAATGCAAGTATCCATCCTGTAAATGCTTAGAAAGTGTCTGATAGAGCCCAGTGCTGTGGCTCACACCTGTAATCCTATCTACTCAAGAGGCTGAGATCTGAGGATGGTAGTTCAAAGCAAGAAATCTGAAATTGGTGCTGTAGCTCAAAGTGGTAGAGTACTAGCCTTGAGCAAAAAAGCTCGGGGATAGTGCCCAGGTCCTGAGTTCAAGTCCATGACTGACAAAAAAAAAAAAAGAAGCAGTAGCACACACCTGTAATCGCTGCTTGTTGGGAGGCAGAGATAGGAGGTACAATATGCACGTGTGCGAGCGCGTGCGCGCGCGTGCACACACACACACACACACACACACACACTCACACTCTAGAGGCAGCCTGGGCAAAACACCAGCAAAAAGTCTTCTGAAGAAGAACAAGCTGGGTATCCATCTATAGAGGGCAGAGATAGGAGCATAGGACCTGGGCAAAACGTTAGCACGACTGTATCTCACAAACAAAACCAAAGGACTAGAGAAGTGGCTCAAGTAATAGAATGAGACAAGCATGAGGCCCAGAATTCAATTTCCAAAATGGCCAAAAGATACTTGCCTGTTGGGAGCAAGTAATTTATATCGGCTATTAGTTTGAAGAATCTTAGAGAAGAGTATGCTTTTCAATTTAGCAATAGTATTTATAAGCCCTTCCCTTTTTCTGATTATAAATGTCATAAAGATGCCAACTTTGTAATGACATACATTCGCCTTTTTTCCCTCTGTGTGTGTATATATGCGTGTGTGTGTGTGTGTGTGTGTGCATGCACGCGTGCGTGTGAGCATGCAAAAGTACATGTATTCCCTGTTGTTAAGTACAGTCTAAGAAAGGCTATTGTTTTGGTCTCTGCTTCTGCACCAGACCCCAACAGGGCCAATCAAAATGGAGTCACCAGTGCTAAGGTTATACATACCAGTCTGAAACCTTCTCTGTTTACTGATAAGATCTGCCTGTCTGGGGGGGTCGGGGGGTAGGAGGTGTCAGATGAGAGATGATACAGGCCACCTTTAGTTGGAGTGATAAGGAAGCCCCTCTGCTTTAATTCAGACAAGGAAAGTAACTTTAAAACACCCAACCTGCTTTTTGGGTCCTTGTTTCTGCTGCTTCAGCCTTTCCCGCCGTGACCACCCTACTTGGCCCCTGCTCAGCTCAGCTGGGCTCTTCTGCTTTACAGAGGCGTGCTGTGCTGTTCATGCACAGCTGGCCAGCCAGTGAGATCTTTGACTCAATTAGTTGGAATTTTATTTTTTGACAATTGATCTGTATATGTACATGAATGTATGTGCAATGCATATGCATATTTGTGTGTGTATATATATACACACACGTATAAATATATTCATATGTATAATTGGGCATATGTTGTCAGTATAAAATTGAGAAAAAATTAAAACGAGGACTCAATCATAAATCTAGAATGTATATGGATCCAAGACTGGTGTGATTCATTAGCAAAGGAGCCCCAGGAAGTTAGGGTGGATTCTGAGAACCTAAAGAAGTGGGAGGTACAGGCACTTGGGCTTGAATGGGAAATGAGGTGGGTAAACTGGTTAGAAGCTGGTTAGTGCTGGTATAGGCTGATTAAACCATCACCTTGGGGGTGGTCTTTTTTTTTTTTTTTTTTAATGAGAAAAAACAGTCTACAAGTTTATTTAACTTTATATAAAGTTCATTTCTCTAGATTCCACTCCACAGTCCATTTGATCCCTGGTGGGCTTGCTAAAAACACTATTTAAAGTTTACATATTTCTCTCTCTCGGTCTCTCTCTCTCTCTCTCTCTCGGTCTCTCTCTCTCTCTCTCTCTCTGTGTCTGTCTGTCTCTCTGTCTCTCACACACACATACACACATCTGTCTGTCTGTCTTCCAGTACTGGGCCTTGAACTTAAGGCCTCCAGATCTTGTTAAGGCTTCTTCCCTCCAAGCTGGCACTCTGCCACTTGAGCCATACCTCTACTTCTGATTTTTTGCTATTTAATAGGAGACAAGAGTCTCTTCTCTTTGTGTCTCTCTTTCTGCTGGCATTGGACCTTGAACTCAGGGCCTCCAAATCTTGTTAAGGCTTTTTCCTTCAAGGCTATCATCACTCTTATCACTTGAGGCACAACTCCACTTCTGGCTGTTTAATTGGAGATGAGTCTCTCTTTGTCTCTGTCTCTGTCTCTCTCTTTCCCTCTTTGTCTGCCAGGCTAGCTCTGAACCCAGCTTCTTGAGTAGCTAAGATTACAGTTGTGAGCCATCAGTGCTGGCTTGGATCCTTTTACTTTTTTCTTTCTTTCTTTCTTTTCTTTCTTTCTTTCTTTCTTTCTTTCTTTCTTTCTTTCTTTCTTTCTTTCTTTCTTTCTTTCTTTCTTTCCTTCCTTCCTTCCTTCCTTCCTTCCTTCCTTCCTTCCTTCCTTCCTTCCTTCCTTCCTTCCTTCCTTCCTTCCTTCCTTCCTTCCTTCCTTCCTTCCTTTCTTTCTTTCTTTCTTTCTTTCTTTCTTTCCTTCTTTCTTCCTTGTCAGTTGTGAGGCTTGAATTCTGAGCCTGGGCAACAGCACCACTTCTAGTTTTCTGGTGGTTTATTGGAGATAAGAGTGTCACAGACTTTCACCAGTGTCATGAGCTGGCTTTGAACCGCAATCCTCAGATCTCAGCCTCCTGAGTAGCTAGGATTACAGGTGTGAGCCACCAGTGCCCAGCTTCGATCCTTTTTCTTAATTGTACCCTTTCTGATCTTACACTACAAAACACAGCGTGCCTTGCCACCTACACTTATTACTGTGGCCTATGAGTAAGGTTTGAGGAAGGACCCGGAGCTCCCCAGAGGGTGTAAGTAGCTCATGAACTGTGTTCCACTGATTTTTTTTTTCTCACTCAATGCCACCGGCTCTCCTGGGGTCCCTGGGTAATTACTTGGTGTAGTCATAACCATTACAATTGTCAAATCTCCCCATCCCCCCCCCCATGCCCCCAGCTAGACAGAGCTGCTGGAGCTTGGGGGTTTGTGGGTCTTTTGTCTCCCTAATTTGGGATGTGAGTATCCAGGGTAGCTCACTGCAAAGAAGCCACTGTGCTAGTGAACAGAATGAAGAGGCTTGGTCTGGTCATAGAGCCATGAGCCCTACTACATCTCAGGAGCTCCGCCTTGGTATAAAGATGCCTCGGACTTCCGAAAAACAGGATGGGCATTTTCACCATGCCATCACTGAACTTGCCACTTAGTGAGTTTGGAGGCTAGGCACACTCAGTCCAGAAAAATCCCTATAGTCTCTTAGGACTCTTGATGGAGCCATCTGGGTTCCTAACTTTCTTAATCAGGGCCCTTGAAGGGCTAAAAAGTCCCTTGCTGTGTGTAGCTTGGTAAGGAGGAGTGAGACTGGAAGGATTAATCTCCAGCTATGAATTTTAAAAGCTGTCTGGCTGCTGGAGTTAGGGAAATCCCATCAAAATGCTAATGGATCTGTGGTTCACACCCTCCCTCCCTGCCCCCCCCCCCCAGCCCCTTCTCTGTATTAGAATGTATGTGGGCTTCAGGGAAGAATTACAAAGAATTGGGGTGGTACCATTTGTGCAGATTCCACTGCCACCCAGTAGGTTATAAAGGCAGAATTAATAGCCCCAGCAGCGGAGGAAAGCTGTGGTTGGCCACAGCCTGAGCCCTTCACTCAGCAACTAGGTTTAAGTTCTCAGCTTTCCATTTCCTTGCTGGGGGAGTGGAGGGGAGGGGTGGAGAGGGAGGGGGCAGTTTAAAACAAGCCTACTATCATCCTGTGGCTCTTTAAATCCTTCTCCCAGAGGTAGAATGCTTTAGGATATGGGTTGGCCTATGTGGAAGACTGTGCTCTGAGCCAGGTCTTTGTTTCTGATCCTTGTGCCACAGCCTGGTGGTTCTGGTATTGGGGCTTGAACTCAAGGCCTGAGCCCTATGCCGTAGTATTTTCCACTCAAGACTGGTACTCTACCACTAGAGCCACAGCTCTACTTTCAGCTTTTTTTTTTTTTTTTCTGGTTAATTGGAGATAAGAGTCTCACAGACTTTTCTTCCCAGGCTGGCTTTGAACTACAATTCTCAAATCTCAGCCTCCTGAGTAGCTAAGGATTAGAACAAGCATGAGTCACCAGGACCCAGCTTGCCCTGTGATTCTAGACCCTAAGTATCTTTGCTCTCACAGCCCTGAGGTCAAAAATCCTCCCAAGTGTCTCCATGGGAAGGTAGATGTTGGCCAAGCTCTGCCCACCTCCCTAATTAGGCTGGGCCATGTGGTACCATGCCTTTCAAGGCATCGCCTGGAAAGTCCTGGGTTCTGGTTCTTCCTTGCTAGGCTCAGCCCTGTGGCTGTGGACACACAGCCTGGCCTTCTTTCCTTTGCTAGGGCAGAGAACAGTGGCCTTTGTTAGATGTGGTATGAAGCCCAAGGTCTTACATTGATTTCTTTAGGCAGGTGGCATGGTGGGAAAGGGGTGAGACTTAGAACCCAGGGACAATGTAGAACTACTCTAGA
The DNA here is from genome assembly GCF_019054845.1 of Dipodomys spectabilis. NCBI lineage: Eukaryota > Metazoa > Chordata > Mammalia > Rodentia > Heteromyidae > Dipodomys > Dipodomys spectabilis. The sequence goes on along the minus strand of NW_024871276.1, from coordinate 541,869 downwards.
CTCCGCCTTTAGGTACAAATCCTTTAAGCTGCTGAGGTGTCCGGGTGCCAGGTGTGCCCAGGAAGAGTGAGCAAAAGCTGACTCTGTCAGAACATTTGTTTCTGTGATGCTTCCTCTGTGAACAGCTAGTCCATGGGTAATTTCATAGACAAGATAAATCGAATTAGTGCTCCCCTTGCTCCTGAGAGGAATCGGAATAGAGATTCTGAGGATTTTCCTAGGCCTGGCTCTCCTTTGGGCACGAAGCCGCCCTTGGATAGGACAGAGCAGGGCAGAGGCGGTGTTCTGCTTGCTGATGGCACTGTCTTGGGCATCAGGCTGGGCACTCTTTTGCTACTCAGCTTGGCCATGTATATGAGGCAGGTATGTATATTCAGGAGGGCACTGAGAGATCCTAGTTGGCGTGTGCCATCATCTGCAGAAAAGCCCCCGAGCAGATGGGAGACGAGGGAAGAGGATTATTAACAACAGGTGCATCAAGAATAAACAGCTCCAGTGCAAATGTATGGGGTGGGTACATCTCTTTCTTCCCTGGTCCTTCTACCCTCCCCAGGCCATCGAGAGCTAATGAGCTGTGATTGAGAGGCCTGTGCCCTCTGGGCACACCCTCAGGATTCCGTGCTGGCAGTGCCTGGAGCCCATTGTGCTATGCTCGATTACATGTAGGCTTGGCCCCTCTTGTCCCTGAGCACTAACGCACCCCCACTCTTTCTGAGCGTGCTGTGGGTCCCCAACTCAGCCCGCATGGAGACCCTGGGGCACAGTTAGGAGGCTGATTTAGGGATTCATTATGGGAATGGAGTGTGGAATGGCTAAGAGGATGGGGGCCCTAGGAACCCCCTTCCCTCCCTCTCTCCCTCTCTCCCTCTCTCTCTCCCTCTCTCCCTCTCTCCCTCTCTCTCTCCCTCTCCCAGGGAGACAAGTGCAGGTGGAGAGGCACATTGAGGACTTGGTTGTGCTCAGCACTCAGGCAGCTTCATTAAGGGCTGACAGGAGGTTGGTGAGAAGCAGAAAACAGCAGGAACCCGTCCAGACCCTGCCTGAGCTCTGAGCCCTCCCCACCCCCACACCAGCCCCCTATGTAGTTAATTTCAAACGAAGCAAAACAAAGCCCAGGCTTTGCTCTGGAGCCATCTCAGGCAGAGCTTTTATCTGTCAACAGTCTTGCATCAGACTGGCAGGGGTCCAGCCTGGGTTCTGTGGGCTGGCCTGGCTGTGCCTGGAGGGAGAGCTCAAGGCTGAGCCATATCCAGACCTTATTCTGCATCTAGAACTTAGGTTTCTTCCCCTGGGCAGAAGATCAAGAGTTCTTGTGGTCTCAGGATGTATGGTATAGATGGAGGGTTGCTGGGCTGGGGAGTGTGCAGCCAGGGAAAGATGAAGATGGGGAGAGAGATCTTAACCACCCTCCCCTCCCATTTCTCATTTCCTTGTTGCCTCTTCCAGGCAGCACTCCCAGCTTTCTTCCTCCTCTGGGGAGAGGAAAGCATCCAGAGACCAAGCCAGTGTTCTCCAACGTTATCTGGAAACCATGCTGGAACTACTGGAGAGCCCAGCTGTTCTGAATTAGGTATTGGCGTGTGAACTGGGTGTAGCCACATCTGTTCTTCATGGAGAAATCTCAATGAGGCCAGGGAGGCCCCGAGAGTGTGTAGCTTGGAACCACTGATCCTACCCTTACTCTTCTCCCCCACTTTTTTTTTTTATTGTTGGTAAAATACACACATCACAAAATTTTTCAGTTTGACCACTCTTGAGTTTACAGTTAAGTGGTGTTCATGTAGACGCATAATGTTATAAAACCATCATCACCGTCCATTGCCAGAAGTTGCCATATTTCCATTAAACTGTAACTTTCCAGCTAATGGTAAACATGTTTTACTCCATATTTCTTTAGATAGACTTTAATTGCTCTGCACTATTTTATAAAAGTAGAATCATGGTAGTTGTCTTTTCTTTCTTTCTTTTTTGGCGACTGGCTCATTTCACTTAACATCATGTCTTCGGGGTTCATCCATGTTTAAACGTGTCAGAATTTCCTTCCTTTTGAAGGCTGAATAATACTCCACTGTATGGATCTACTACATTCTGCTTATCTAGTCATGTCTCAGTGGACATTCTCATTGCTTCTGTGTTTTCCCGCTACGGAAGATGTGACTGTGAATCTAGTAGCCAAATACTGCTTTCTGTTCTGTGTCTACGCTCAGACATGGAATTGTGAGATCAGGCAGTCCATTTTTTTTTTTTTTTTTGTCGGTCGTGGGGCCTGAACTCTGGGCCTGGGTGCTGTCCCTCAGCTCTTCAGCTCAAGGCGAGTGCTCTACCACTTGAGCTACAGCGCCACTTCCGGTTTTCTGGTGGTTTATTGGAGATAGGAGTCTCACGGTCTCTCCTGCCCGGGCTGGCTTTGAACCGCAATCCTCAGATCTCAGCCTCCTGAGTAGCTAGGATTACAGGCGTGAGCCACCAGCGCCCGGCAGTCCATTTATTTTTTAGCTCTTTTTTCATGCTCCACAGTGAGCATACCATTTTATATTCCCACAAGCAGTTGCCCAGGAGTTCTCATCCTTACTTTGTTCTTTTCTGCTTGTTGATAGTGGCTATTGGGATGGTATTGAGGTGGCAGCAGATGCTCTACCAACAAGTCATTCCTTAGTGCTGTTGCTTTTTTTTTGTTGCATTTTAAGAGTTCTGGATATAAATCCATTATTGGGTATATAATTGACAATTTTTTCTTTGGTTTCTGGAAATCAGAGCCTTGTGCTCTCCCTCAGCCTGCTCACTCATGCCTGCTGTTCTACTACTTGAGCCATGCCTTCAGTCTGACAGTTTGCTGGTTAATTGGAGAATGGAGTCTTGCAGACTTTTCTGCTCTGGCTAGCTTTGCATTGTGATCCTCCAGTTCTCAGTGTCTTGAGTAATAAAATCCCTAACATGTTTAGCATAGATTTTCTATTGGCTAGTTCTGCCTTCCCACCATTCTTTTTAACTCCATTTGTCCCCCATCTGTCCATCCATCCATCCATCCATCAAAACCCATCCATCTATTCCCATGCATCACTCACCCATTTACCTGTTCTATTCATTAATCACCCACCCATATACCACCCATTTATATCTCATCCATCCATTAATCATCCATCCATATTTCATCCATCCATTCATCTATCCACCCATCATCCATAATTATCTATCCATCATCCATCATCATTCATCAATCCATTCATCCATCCACCCATCATCCATCTATCATTCAGCATCACCCATTCATTCATCCAGCCATTCATCCATTCATCAATGCCAAGGAACACAGTGGAAGAGAAGACACAGTGCTTAGAGTGGGGAGGACAAGTTGGAGGGTACAGAGGCAGCAGGCTGGCAGAGTATTGGGGATCTCTGTGCAAAGCAGACAAATAGTAATGGAGCTGATGCCAGGTAGGCTGGGCAGGAAGTATGCTATAGCCAGGAAGGACTTGGGAGAATAGCCTGGAAGAGAAATAGTAGCTGGGAAAATACAGAAGGGTTTTAGACGTGGGTGTTGGTTTCCCATGTATGCCTATGATATATGTGTACACTATTCTGTATGTGTGCTGTTTTGTGTGTGTGTGTATGTATGTATCCTGGGGCTTGAACTCAGGGCCTAGGCACCGTCTCTGAGCTTTTTTTGCTCAAGGCGAGTGCTCTACCACTTGAGCCACAGTTCTTTCAGCTTTTTTGGTGGTTAATTGGAGATATGAGTCACACAGATTTTCCTGCCTGGGCTGGCTTCCAATTGCAGTGTTCAGATCTCTGCCTCATGAGTAGCTGGGATTGCAGATACGAGCCACTGGTACCTAGCTGTATTTTAAGTAAAAAGTTAAAAATGGAGTTGGAGACTTTGGAGTCAACATTGAAGTGTCTCATCTAGGCTTCAGCCAGGACATTCAGTGACTATTAGCATTTTTCTTTTAAATTGAACCCAGTCTTCAGTTTAGAAGAAACAAGAGAAAGAGAAGGATTGAACTTTTGGGCCAGACCTTATACAATGGGCAAACTTGGCCAGTTCTTCATATCTATAATCATTCATTTATTCACTCAGTGGTACTGGGATTGAACTTAAGGGTTCACATTTGCTAGGTAGGTACTCTACTACTTGAATCATACCTTACCCTGTTTTTTGCTTTTAGTTTGTCTTTAGACATGGTCTTGTCTTTTTGTATAGGCTGGGCTTGGACTTTGATCTCCATGTGCTCCGCCATCTGCCTCCCAAGTAGTTGGGATTACAGACATGAGCCACAACCACTAGCTTCACCACCCATTTATTAAATGCTTAGTGTATCCTGTGGATTTTTAAGGGACCATTTTATTTATTTACATTTTAATATCTTAGAAACCTGTCTTGCAGTATCTACAGACTTGTGTCATCATTAATTAACTTAATTGGCAGCATTAGGTATACTAAAAATTATAGCGATTGTAATCTACAGAGACTCATATTTAAGAGTTCCCTTCCTGAGTGCCAGGCCTCTGCTACCTCTGTTTCTCAGTGTGCATGTTTCTCAGTGAATTTCCCATCAGCCGCTGCGTTACTAGTAGGTTTGCTTGCTTAAGTTGGCTTGTGGAGCCATAAAAGCTGGATTAAGCAGTTTCAGCCCATACCACTCCCAATCCTTCAGAAGGGTTGGGGGTCAGGGGTAGGCACTGAGGTAGGAAGCTGTGACAGTCTGGCTCTTGTCTTTCCTTCCCAAAGCCAAAGATGACCACCTTCCATGGCCTGGCCACCATCTTCCTGCACTGTATCCTGGGATTCTTCTGTGCCTCAGAGGAGCTGGGGTGGGGGTCCCAGGAAGAGGAAGACATTTGCAGCACAGATTTCCCTCTCTTCATGCACATTGGCTTACATGGGAATTGGGATTAGTGCTGGAGTTTGCCTCTCTGGCAGACTTGGTAATAAGCTAATCTCCTTTCCAGCACTCACTCACAGAGATAGCTTAAGGCCCAGGAGCACCAGACCTGGAAAGTCATTTTGTTGGTGACCGGTCCTTGTCCATACCTGCCTTGAAGCCCACTGCTCCTTCCCAGCATGGCTGAGCCCTTTAATTTTGTTAATGTGTGACATTCACCCAGGCTGCACTGCTGACAGACGTGCTTGACATGAATACATGTTCCATGTGGTCCCTGGAGCTCATAAAAGCTCATTATCAGTAAATGCAGTGCGTGGCTCAGGGAGACCCGAGTTCCTCAGAGGTGCCCTGGGCGGTGGACAGTAGACTTCAATGGGCCTTGCTCTGTGTCAGCCAAATAACATATTCCTCCCCTGCCCCCCACCCCTTTGTCTGGGGTTTGGGTGTTGTAGGCCACTAGGAGGTGATCAGAAAAGCCTTTCTGTAGTCAGAACCCTGGGTTCAAATTTACAATAAAGACAAAAGGCTTTTGTCTGCCCTGTACTTTATTGTGCATGCATTCAAATAGAGACTGCAAGGAAACTTGAGTCTTGAGGGTATCAGAATCAAGAAAGGGCAGAAAGCCCTTTATTCAAGAGTGAAGCCTGGGAAGGGCGCCCAAGTCTCCTTCACCCCCGCCCCTTACAACTAAGATTCTTTAAATATTAGGCAGGAAGAGTAAAGTCTGGGGGGAGCAGATGGAAGTGGGGTGAGGTGGAGGCAGGGTGGGTAAGCAATGTTATTTTGACTGAGGAGTTTCAAGGTCTCAGTGGCCTCTATGTTCATCGGGGCGTCAGCATTAGATGTAGCATTGGTCTCAGGCTCTCTTCCAAGACTTCTGGTGCATGTCTTCAGGGGTAAGGGGAGGGGAGATGATACAGCAGGGTCAGCAGCAAGGACAGTTCTAAAGTATGTCTGTCAGGGGGACGGTGGGTATTTTCAGTTTGAGTCATTTTTCATCAGAGACTGTGCCAGTGTGGTCTGGAGCTCATGGCCACAAAGCTGCTATAGTCCCACTAGCCCTGGTAGGGAAATAAACATAGGTCCCATGGTTTCCCTTATTTGCAATAACTAGTATATGTCTAGGTCAAGCAGAAAAGGTCCTAGAAAAGGTCAAAAACTATGTATATTGACCATAATAAGATGATGTTAAGCGAAATGAACCCCAAGACAGGGACACAAGTGTTTTTTTTCTTTCTTGCTATTGTTTTTAACGTACTTATAATGTACTATGTGATTTTTATTTTTTTGTTTCTTTGGTACGTTCCTCCCCGAAGGTATAACCCCTGTTTTCACTGTATTTGATTCCAGTGCCCTGTATCTTGTATATACACTTTTCTAATTGGGGAAGGGGAAGGGAAAAAACAAAATGCTTAAATAGGGATACAGGTTGACCCATTGTAACAAAGAGATGACACTATGTTGAGAATGAACTTTACAATTTTGGCAGGGGGAGGGGGAGGGAAGGGAAGGGATGTGTTACCCTGAGATACTATGCGGCTGTCAAAAAGGCTCAGGAAGCTGAAGGGGTGCTCATGCTCAGAGGAGATGTGATGGCACAGACTGGTATGTCTAATGGGATGCTGGGTTCCTTGCTGCACGTGTACCACATGTGTACATAGATATGACTAGAAACACAGATCTGCATGGATTATTCATGTTGGTTCTTTCCTCTACCCCTGGGGTCCCAAGTCTGTTTTCCCCTTCCTCTCTCCTTCTTCCCTTCCTCATTTCCTACCCAATCACTGCAAAGAGATGCCTGTCTCTTAGTCACCTGCCACATCAGACAGCAGCTTCAAATGGTGGCTTGCTTGTTTTCCCCCCAGTTGTAGGACTTGAACTCAGGGATTTGCCCTCTCCCTTAGCTTTCTCTATCAAGGCTGATCCTCTACCACTTGAGCTATACCTCCACTTCCAGCTTTTTGGTGGTTCACTGGAGAAAAGAGTCTCACAGACTTTCCTGCTGAAGATGGCTTTGAACTCACACCCTCAGATCTCAGCCTCCTGAGTAGCTAGGATTATAGGCGTGAACCTCTGGCACCTGGTTTGCATTTGTTTTTGCACATCTCTTTCTAATTCATCTACTTTCTCATCATTGGTTCCTGCATTTGCTCAACAACTGTTTTCTGTATGTGCCCAACAGGGTCCTTGCACGTAGTATGTGCACAGAGAGAGGTACAAAATCATTTATCTGTGCTGTGACAATCCAGAACCTGAGACTAGCCTAGGTGTTGGCTGGTAGGTATGGTGTCTGGACACAGTGAACTTGACCCTTCTCTCCTGTGGCCTGACAGAGGAGATGGGCCAGAGGGCCTGGACTTGTAGCCACAGCCTGGGGCTGAGCTGCTTCTCCCACCTAAGTCCTCTTCTATTACTTATCTTTTCCTGCACAAGTCTGAGAATTACTGGTCTGCTCAAAGAGCTTGTATTCACTAGGTGATGATTAATTCTCTTTCCTGTTTTCACAATTGCTCCGAAAGCCTTTTTTTTTTTTTTTTCCAGCCTGAGGAAACCTAAGTTCTGCACTAAGTTGCTAATATTTTAGCTTGAAGCAAAATCCTGCACTGCGCAGGTTCCCATTTTCAGTGGTCGGTGTAATTGCGTGGACACTGGGCTGACTGTGGGCTGGGAAAATGCCCCCAGTCCACAGGCCCTGGGGACACTGTCAGATGGGAGAGGGGAAACTCAGGGGTAGGGACCACATCCAAGCAGATGTGGCCTCAGAAGCCACATCCCCACAAACCTTTGCCATCTCTTTTCTATTTCTAGAGTTTGTCCTGAAGCCACTAGCTCAAGACCTCAGAGGACCCGCAGCACCGTGAACCAAAAAGGACAGAGGCCAGCTGAAAGGTATGGTTAGCAGCATAGAGGGGCGTCTTAGTGTAGAGGATCCAAGTTCTCTCCTGTCCAGGCCCTCTGAGCCCTACCTTCTGAGGGAGAGACCCTTCAGGTTTATCCCATGAGGTCCTGTAAACTGCCCTCTGAGCATAGCTCTCCGCTCACCTCTGTTTTATAGAAGAAAAGTCTGGGCCTCAGAAAAGGTCAAGAGTAATATAACTGGGATTTGAAGCCCGAACCACCCCCTACAGTTCTTGTGTCTTTTGGTAATAATTGTTCAAAAATATCTTGGAAAAAAAAGCTGAAGGCTAAACTCGATAGATCAGTTACACTGTCTATCTGAAAGTATTTCCTAAGAAAAATGGTTTGTTTCTTCTTTATCCTGTGCCTTCCCCTATTGGGTTTTTCATAAAAATCCTTTTGGGACTTGGTTTTGTCATCTCAAAAAATAGGAATGTTCCAGAAGGCCAACGCAGGAGGATCATGAGTGTAAGGTTGGTCTGAGCTACATAGTGAAACTGAGTGTCAAAATGAAAAGAAAATAAGTGTGTGTGTGTGTGGGGGGGGGGTGTCTTGGAAAAGAGATACAGATGATTCTAGAATTCCTCACATGGTTCCTAGCACTCCTCCTCCAACCCCCCCCCATGCCCTTCACCCAGGGCCGCTGTCAGAGTGAATGGCAACATGCATCCTGTGGAGTTGCCAGCAATGCCCCCGTGGCATTTCCCATTTGTGTGCCTCTGGCCATGTTTTTAGTCACCAGTTCTTCAGCCTGTCCCTTTTGGAAAGAAGCTCTGGTAGTCTGAGGTTATTTTTGGCTGCAGTTCAAAGCAACACTGGGCTGAGACTGCAGTGGGCAGTGGCTGGCGTGGCTGCCAGACATCGGCAGCGCCCACGTCGCGTGGCCCCTTTCTCTGCCAGCTGTCCGGCAGGAACTTAGAAACCTAGCAGCAGTGGCTGGTCCCCATAGGAAGTGGATGCCTTTTCACAGAGCCTGGCTCCCACCTGGCCTCCTGAGTAGGGACAGACTAAAGCAGAAGGGGAGAGCGCAGCCGCCCGGCCTCCCCACTGCTGTGTTCCTGGAAAGTTTCTAAGGACACCAGGAAAGCAGAAAGCAGCTGTGGGTGCTGTTCTCAGCCACCTACAGGAGGGACCCTGCAGCCTGACAGCCGTTCCTTCTTGTCCTCTTGGAAACACATAAATGTTAGCTCTGGGGGTACTGGAACCCCAGCTCTGCCCTGGAGCAGCCATTTTTCTCAGGGTGAGCAATTTCATTCTAGCAGAGGTTTTTTTTTTTCCTTTTGTCTGGTCATGGGGCTTGAACTCAAAGCCTGGACATTATCCCTGAGCTATTCTGCTCAAGACCGGCACTCTGCCACTTTGAGACCCAGCACCACTTCCAGTTGTCTGGTGGTTAATTGGACACAGGAGCCTCATAGACTTTCCTGCCCAGACTGGCTTCAAACCATGATCCTCAGATCTCAGCCTCCTGAGTAGCTAGGATTACAGATGTGAGCCACCAGCGCCCGGCACACTCCAGTAGTTTTGTCGTCTACAAGATGAACAAATTGCTTCCGTCTCACTGGGCCTAGTGTGACACATACTCCCTGTGTGGTCCCAACTCAGTTGTCTCTGCCACCCTGTGATTGTGACACTATTGTCAGATGACTGGGAGTGTGAGTGGCTGCTTTGAATCATGGCAGCCTCTTTGGAGGAGTGTGACCTCCTAGAATGACCTTCCTGAAGAGGCTAGGCTCTGCAGACATGAAAAGTAGGTGTTTGTAATGAAACAGCAAGGTTGCCCTGGAGACACATATCTCTTCCTGTGCATGGTCTAAAAATGGCTGACAGAGGGGCCTGGCTTGTGTCAGCTCCCTGTTCTGACATCCTGTGGGGCTCAGGGCCATCTCAGTCTGAGCAGTCTTTCCTGGCTGACAGTTTATCTCCACCACCTTTGCTGGGCCTATTCAGCAGATCCAATCCACACCCAGAGGTGGGCCTGTTAAGTTGAGTAGGGGGACCAGCACCTGGCAATCAGAGATGGTGGATATGGCTCTGGGCTTCATGTCAAAGAAGCAATGAGTAGCGAGTCCCAGCCCAGGTGCACTCTGGCACTCCTCTGCACCTCAAGCGACACCTCTGTGTCCACATTGGCATCCCTGGATTACTTAGTGTCCCCCACATTGCTCATGGTGTAACTCGTCTGGAATTCTTCACTTAGCCTTGTATGAGCAGAAGAGCTGAGGCAGAAAGAGACATGTGAAGCTAGGTGTGGTGGCGCATGCCTGAAAGGAAGGAAGGGAAAGAGCGCGAGAGCGTGCGAGAGAGGGCGCACCAGTGCATGAAAGCACATGCTCTGCATTTCTATCTCACCAGATAGCCTCTGTAGAGGGAAGGGTGAGAGAAGTCATTTCTGTCTCACAGTGCCTTGAGCTCTGAGCAGAAGGCCGTGACAAGAGGGGATCGGTAATGGAGGTCCAGCTGATACAGCAGAGCCCAATCCTCACCTCCAATTTATCCATTTTATTGGTCTTGTTTATGTTTTTTTGGTGCCCTAAGAATTTGTTGTTGAATCCAAGGTCTTGGTGATTTGCTTGTATGTATTCTTCTAGAAGTTTGTAGTTTTGGCCCTTATATTTAGGTCATTGATCCCTTTTGAGGTAATCGTTTGTATATGGTGTGAGGTAGGGATCCAACCTCGTTTTATTTTTCAGTCCACAGTCTCTAAAATGAGAGCTCTAGCTGTGTTCTGATACTCATCAAGGATGGGATGTCAACTCTCTCGGCAAACCAGGGCCTTCTGTCCATGCAGTCAGAGAGTGTTGAGTTGTAGTGATCCCTCATCCCAGAATTAAGCTGTGGTAAACATCTGTGGTTGGTCAGGTTTTGTTTGTTTGTTTTTTTTTTTTAATATGGACCTAACTGTTCTTATCTGGATAAAGAGCAAGAAGCAGATGGTAAGAATATGTTTAGTTGTGTGAGAAACTGTCAAAGAGGTTGTATCATTTTCCATGCCCATCAGCAATGTGTGTGTGTAGGGGGGAGGGAGAAAAAGGGGGAGAGAGGAAGAGAGAGAGGGGGAGGGAGAGAGTGTTCTTGTACCCTTTCCTCGCCTGAATTTGGTGATGACAATGTTTTGAATTCTGACCATTCTGTTAAGTGAACAGTGATACTTTATTTGCATTTAAATTCCCTAATGACATGGTGTTGAGCATCTTTTTGTGGACTTAATTGACATCTGTAGATCTTCTTTGGTGAAGTGAATATTCAGGACTTTTGCGTGTGTGTGTGTGTGTGTGTGTGTGTGTGTGTGTGTGTATGTGTGTGTGAATGTGTGTGTGTGTGAATGTGTGTGTATACATGTGTACCTGTATGCTCTGGAGCTTGAACTCAGGGCCTGGACACTGTCCCTGAGCATTTGTGTTCAAGGCTAGCACTTGATCCACAGCTCTACTTCTGCCTCTTTGGGGGTGGTTAATTGGAGATAAGAGTCTCATGGACTTTCCTGCCCTGCTGGCTTCAGACTATAATCCTTAGATCTCAGCCTCCCCAGTTGCTAGGATTATAGGCATGAGCCACCAGCTCCCTGTTTGCCAACAATTTAAAAAATTTCAAATTTTATTGCTTCCTGAAGTATGTAAGAAAGCAATTTTTGCCAGATGATCGTAGTTGAAGCCAGCCCAGCCAGGAAAGTTAGTGAGACTCTTATCTCCAATTACCCAATAAAAAGTCAGACTGGAGGTATGGCTCATGTAGTAGAGCAAAAGCTGTGGGTGAAAAAGCCATGTGAGATGGGGTTGGAGCTGTGGCTTAGTGACAGAGTACTTGTCTAGCAGGTGTGAGGTTTTGAGTTCAAGCCCTAGCACTGGCACATGCACACACACACACACACACACACACACACACACAAGGAAGGAAGGAAGGAAGGAAGGAAGGAAGGAAGGAAGGAAGGAAGGAATTGGCATGACAAGCCATACTTAGGTGTATCAGTCAAGAGTCTCAGAGAAACAGAGCCAAGAACCAATGGTGTGTGTGTGTGTGTGTGTGTGTGTGTGTGTGTGTGTGTGTGTGTGTGTGTGTGTGTGTGTGTGTGTGTGTGTGTGTGTGTGTGTAAGTAAGTGACTCTTGTGCTGAGAAGTCTCAAGTCCTGCAGCTGGCATGCTGGAGACCCTGGAGAGCCAATGGCACAGCCTCCACTCTGAGGACAGGAGAGAGCCAGTGTCTCATCTCATGAAATCAGGCTGGTGACTAGGTCACCCAGTGTTGTGGTCCAATTTGTACTGCTACAACAAGATACTGAGGATTGGACAATTGAAAGACAGCAGAATTCCTCCTCCCCCCAGTCTAGATGCTGGTAAGTTCAAGATTTCGATGCCAGATTTAGGTTTGGTATCTGGTAATAAGAGCTTCATTACCTGGAGGGAGGACCCCTGGCTTCTCAGGTGGCAGGACCCAGAAGGACCAGGGACAGAGACTACTAGGAGCTTCTTTAAAGAGGGCCTTCATCCTATTGCCCAGACAGGATCACTCATAGCCTGTCATCTCTTCAAGGACCCACCTCCTGATACTGTCCCATGGCTGTTATATTTCAGCTCTTAGGATCTTGAGGGGGCACACTCAAACCAGAGCACTTAGGTTTTGCCTTCAGTTCAGTTCCTTCATGGGTTGGGTGAGGTTGTCCACACTGGGGAAAGCTGTCTGCTTTCCTCAGTCTACCCATTTTCACATTGATCTCATCTAGAACCATCGTCATGAACCATGCAGAAGGTTATCTGACCCAATGCTGGGCACCCCATAGCCCAGTCAAGTGGACATCAAAAATTAACTATCACTCTAAATTTCACATGAAATGAAAGGTAATTTTTAGTATCTCCCTCTGTACACCAAGGTTATTCTCAACAGTGGTGATACAATAAAATCCCATACAGTAACAGTCAAAACAGAAATAGACAGTGAAGCTTTTGCTGAACTTTCCATCTACAGTCATGGCAATAAAGAAATAAGCATTCCAACACACACACACACACACACACACACACGGAAGATGGCAGTATTCCAGTTTCTGTCCTTGTCTCTCCACTCACTTTGTTGTCATTTATTTTAACTCTATTCTTTCAAGGGGTGTCTAGAAGTGGGAGGAGCTGCGTTTGGAGAGAATTCCAGTGACTCCGGATGCTTTCGCTAAATGAGCGTGTATCCTCACATCCACAGGTGCCAGGACTGTTGGAATTTGTGGGTTCTCCCAGCTCCCCACCCTGCAAATGCAATTCTTTTTAACAGCTCTGTAGCACAGCCTGATTGTTGTTATATACATACAAGCTATCAAAACCTGCCCAAACTCGTCAAGGATGGCCACAATTGCTTACGATGGAGGCAAAGACATCTTTTTTTTTCAAAGAAGCATTTAGATGGTTTAGGTTTACTTTAAAATTCCTTACCAACAAGTCATCCCTTAGTTGCTGGTTTCTGCCTTGTCCTTGGCCAGCTAATAGGAAGAGTGTCCAGGAGGTCTAAATGCTAGAGGATGGGGGATGGAATGAGGTCAGGAGACAGAAGAGACCCCATGTCTGAGTCCTGCCTTATGACTAGTAGTTTCTAGGTGTGGTGGATAGAGTGAGGCAGAGCCTCCCCGCCCCTCCCCATTCCCGGCTTCACAGGGATGGTCTCCTTAGTTGGTGCCCATTTGGCTAATTCCTGAGAGCCACTGGTGTTCTGAGCAGCAGCATCTATGATGTTGATGGCACTAGAAACAGTTTTCTGTGAAGCTGCCCCTCCCCAGGGAGTTGCCCCCCCCCCCCCAGACTTTCTTGCCCTTCTTCCCCTCCCTCCCTTTTTCTCATCCCTTTCCCTTTCAGCTCTGCTTTCTGTGGAAGCAGCTGTTCTAATTAAAAATCTCATAAATACCAGGAGATAAGGATCCAGGGGTTTTGGTTTTTATTTCTGCCAAGACTCCCCAGAGAGCCCTTTCAGTAGGAAAGGGCCCTTTGGAGCTGAGATTTTCTTTCTTTTTTTTTCCCCCCTCCCAGACTTCAAAGACAAAGCTTCTTAAAAACACAACATCTGTTAAACTGAACTTGAACCAGGAGGCAGGCAGGTCCCACTGGAGGGAGGGATGGAGGACGAGGGACAGTTCTGCTTGTTGTCTCGGGGTGGAGGCGGGGAGTAAGCTCCCCAAGCTGGTCCTGTCCAGCCTGCAGTGTCCAGGCTGGCAGTGGCTCTCATCAAAGCAGATGTGGTCCAGAAAGACATCAAGTCAGAGGGTGGACTTTGGGCTGTCTGCTGTCCAAATAGCATCCAGACCCATCTTCCCTAAGCCAGCATGCCCAAACACAGCAAGAGGACCAGGACCGGGACCACAGGGTTAGCCACTCCTGCTGGGAGTGCTCCATGGTCCTTGGAGTTCCTTTGCAGCTGGGAATTTGCCAGACTTCCTTGGTATTGTTACTGACAGAGTCCCCTCCATCTTCCCTCTTTGTCCCTCTCTTCCATCTCTGTGCCCAGTCGTCCCCTGAGCTCCCCCTGGCATAGAAATAAAAGATCTCAAGTCCCCATCTCAAAGCGCTCACAGTGTGGCCCAGCCACTAGGTCACTTTCAAAGGACAGCACTTTGGTGTGTGACTGTGAAAGCAATAAAGCAACAATTTTTAGAGCCTGGAAAATGGTGGCAAAGATCACCCTGGTCTCCTCTCAGAAAGAGAGGCCTCTTCTTGTTCATTATTCAAAGCTAGGCCAGGCAGCAAAGTCCATGAGACTCTTCTTTTCTTTTCTTCTTCTTCTTTTTTTTTTTTGTCGGTTGTTGTGGGGCTTGAACTCTGGGCCTGAGTGCTGTCCCTCAGCTCTTCAGCTCAAGGCGAGCGCTCTACCACTGGAGCTACAGCACCATTTCCGGTTTTCTGGTGGTTTATTGGAGATAGGAGTCTCACGGTCTCTCCTGCCTGGGCTGGCTTTGAACCGCAATCCTCAGATCTCAGCCTCCTGAGTAGCTAGGATTACAGGCGTGAGCCACCAGCGCCAGGCCTTCTTCTCTTTTCTTCTATTTCTTTCCCTCCCTCCTTCCCTCCCTCCCTCCCTCCCTCCCTCCCTTCCTTCCTTCCTTCCTTCTTTCCTTCCTTTCTTCCTTCCTTCCTTGCCAGACCTAGGGCTTGAACTCTGGGCCTGGGCACTGTCCCTGAGCTTCTTTTGCTAAAGTGAGAGTTCTGCCACTTGAGCCACTTCTGGCTTTTTTGAGTAGTTTATTGGAGATAAGAGTCTCATGGAGTTTCCTGCTCGGTCTGTCTTGGAACCGCAATCCTCAGATCTCAGCCTCCTGAGTAGCTAGGATTACATGCATGAGCCACCAGCACCCAGCCCATGAGACTCTTATCTCTTGTTAACCAGAGAAAACTGGAAGTGGAACTGTGGCTCAAAGTGGTAGATTGCTAGCCTTGAGCAAAAGACCTCAGGGACAGAGCCTAGGCCCAGAGTACAAGCCCATGGCTGACAAAAATAAATAAATAAAATAAAAACAAAAACCAAACTCAAAACAAAAAGTAAAACAACAACAAAAACTGCTCCCCTCATGGCCACAGAGCAAAAGGGAGAAAGAAGAAAAGGGGGGGGGGGAGCTCCTCTTCATGGCCACGCCCACAATGACCTGAAAACCTCCCACCAGGCCTCACTTCTTAAAGTACTACAGTCTCTACCACTGTCTCCATACAGTGCCAAGCCAGGGGCCAAGCCCTTAACACATGGGTCATTCAGGGGCAGTCCAGATCTTGTAGTTGATGCTTTTTTATTCAGTGTTGGAGAAAACCCTGTGGCTTATAGGTTTTTCTGTCTTATTTCCTAGGGCGCTCTCTTCCTAACTTGGACCTTCATGTCTTTCCACCATACCTCCTCTGGTAACTCTGATTTCTGCTTTGTGTCTTAGCACATTTGGATGGCACTGAGTCCCTGCAGGACTTCTCTGGAAACATCCCGCCCAGCCAGGCCCTACCTCTCTAGGCAGTCTCCTTCTGGTAGCCTAGGGTGGCTGCAGATGTTTGCTTTGCCGTGCAGCAGGGAGGTGTGATTTAGCACTTCCTCTAGGGTCCACAGAGCGGCTTCCTGCTGCACCCCAGTGTCTTAGGCATAGATGACAGCAAGAAGGGAGCTCTTCTTGTCATGGTGGAGGAAGCCTGGTTAAGGATGTGCACATATCCAGAGCTATAAACCCATGGGGGCCCGTGACATTTTTTTTTTCTCCATTAGTGAATTTATTTTTTATGCTCAGGCATCTTTGGGTGATAAAAATATAAGGTTAAATGGCAGACAGTTAAAAAAAAAAAAAGAAGAGAAAAGTAAAAAGCAGTTGGAGACTAGGAAGATGGGTGCTGCATTGTGGTTAAATGGATTTTCTGTTTAACTGAGGGTTAAGTAGAAAACTCGTTTTGATTCAACCTCTGTTGTTGCCAATCTTTCTAAAATGTATTAGCCTGCTCCCTGGTTTTCCTAAGTGCACCATAATGACCATAATTGAATCTCAGTGCTGGCGGATGATTCTGCTGTAAATGTCATTCTTTACCTCGCAGGCTGGGGCTTTGGCTGGAGGAGCCTGTGGGCTTGGGCAACATGCTGTTCACACTAGGGAGACCACGCTGGGTGTGGAAGAGGAGGTCCTCCTGGTACAGGACTCACTCAGGACCTACCTGGCTGATAGAGAGCTAGGCCTGAAGCTCACAGATATACATGGTGATGATGGTGGTCCACTTGGTGGGTAGAAACCATTTAGCTCTCTGAGCCTCCTCGGTTTCCCAACCTGTGAATTGGGCATGATACTTTTCTTTGCAGAAGTGCTGCTGGGCTAAGAGCGGGGGACAAAGATGTGAGTGGGCTGCACCCCATGACCTTCCATATCAAAGGGGAAGTCAGCAACCTTCCTCAAAATCACCAAGCCTACCTCATCATGGAGTCCACGTCGAGCTTCTCATTTTGACTCCCTTCTCCAGCGAGGTC
Organism: Dipodomys spectabilis; assembly: GCF_019054845.1. Classification (NCBI taxonomy): domain Eukaryota; kingdom Metazoa; phylum Chordata; class Mammalia; order Rodentia; family Heteromyidae; genus Dipodomys; species Dipodomys spectabilis. The sequence goes on along the minus strand of NW_024871276.1, from coordinate 525,136 downwards.
CTGGAGATATTACAGCCAGATTGCCTGAGCTCAACAAATCCTCACTCTCTGTCTCTCAAACACCAGTGATTGCAGTGTAGAGTCTCAGCTTCCCATCTCTAAACTGGATCATAATACAATCTGAGGATTCAAAGGAAGGGATTCAAAGCCAAATGTCATTGCTGGGTTCAGTCTCGTCCTTGTAGGACTTGGCAAAGTGTGTCCAGGTCATCAGGCTTCTTAGATTTGCCTCCTTGGAGTTTGCACGACAGTCTGGCATGAGGAAAGATACTTCTTCTCTCAGCTGCATTATGGCCACTCTCTGGCTAGTGTTTACCACTCCTCAGGACTCCCCTGGGCTTGGCTTGGACCCAAAGAAATTCTCTGAGAGTGACCTATAGGTCTCTGTGAGCTGTCCTGGGCCTTCATAGGCGACTTCTCCCTGCCTCGGGGATGCTGGTCCTCCGGTATAGCACTTTTATTTATTTATTTTGAGTGGGTGTAGGGTTTGAACTCAGGGCCAGGGCACTGTCCCTGAGCTTTTTTTGCTCAAGGTTAGCTTTGAGCCACTTTGAGCCACAGCACCACTTCCAGTTTTTCTGGTGATTCATTGGAGATAAGAGTCTCATGGATGTGCTCGCTTTGGCAGCACATACACTAAAATTGGAACAATATAGAGAAGATTAGCATGGCCCCTGCACAAGGATGACATGCAAATTCGTGAAGCATTCCATATTTTTTTGCAGCATTATTTACTATAGCTAAGATATGGAACCAACCCAGATGCCCCTCAGTAGATGAATGGATCAAGAAAATGTGGTATATATACACAATGGAATTCGATGCCTCCATCAAAAAGAATGACATTGCCCCATTTGTTAGGAAATGGAAAGGCTTGGAAAAAATTATATGAAGTGAAGTAAGCCAGGCCCAAAGAAACATAGGTCCCATGGTTTCCCTTATTTGCAATATCTAGTATATGTCTGAGTCAAGCAGAAAAGGTCAGATAAGGTGATGTTAGGGAAATGAACCCTAAGATATGTATTCAAATGTTTTTTTCTTTCATGCCATTGTTTCTACCACATTTATAAGATTATTTCTTTGTTGCTTTGTATGTCCCTCCCCCACAGTATAACCCCTGCTTTCACTGTATTTGATATTGGTATAATTTGTGGAGGGGAAGGGGAAAAACCAATCGTTTAAATAGGGATACAGGTGGACCCATTGCAACAATGAGATGTACAAGTCGTTATGTAGAAAATGAACTTTACAACTTTGGTGCGGGGAGGTGGGGTCCCTGCGGGGAGGATTGGGTGGGGGTGGGCGGGGGGGGGGGGGGGGGGGAGGGGAGGATGGGAAGGGATGGGAAGGGGAAACAAAGGAGGAGGCTACAATGCTTGATAAGAAATGTACTCATTATCTTGCCCATGTAATTGTAACCCCTCTGTACAGTATTTTCACAATAAAAAAAAAAAAGAAGAAGAAAAAAAAAGAGTCTCATGGGCTTTCCTGCCCAGGGTGCCTTTGAACCCCAGTCCTCAGATCTCAGCCTCCTGAATAGCTAGGATTACAAGTGTGAGCCCCACACACCTGGTTTGTATAGCACCTTCTGCTCTCCCTCTCCCTGCCCCCAGGACATTCAAGAGGTGCTAGTTTTTTGTCCTTATCCTAAGAGGCAGGCAGATCAATGGGGTGGGGGATAAAAGGACACCTTGCTAAAACAAGCCCTGCCAAATGATGGGCACTGGGCTAACCACTCCTGGGTCCTGTACAGGACTCTGCCCTGCTCCTCTGAGACAAGCTCTTTTCTTTTTTTTTTTTTTGCAACTGGTCTCAGGGTTTGAACTTGGGACTCCGTGCTCCCACTTGGCTTACTTGCTTACAGCCAGTACTCTTGCATTTATTTTGCTGGCTAATTAGAAGTGGAGGCTTGTGGATTTTCTGCTCAGGTTTTCTCCTTTAGGTCTCAGCTTCCTTAAATAGCTAGGATTATAGACATGAACCACTGGCACCTGGTGAGAGAGGGAGGGAGGGAGAGAGAGAGAGAGAGAGAGAGAGGGAGGGAAAGAGAGGGAGAGAGGGGAGGGGGAGGAGAGAGGGAGAGAGTGTGTGTTTCGGTTGTGGGACCTGAACTCTGGGCCTGAGCACTGTCCCTCAGCTCAAGGCTAGCACCCTACTACTTGAGCCGCAGCACCACTTCTGGCTTTTTACTCCTACTTTTGTCTTCTGCCTCCCTCTGCAAGGATTCAAACCACAATCCTCTAGGTCTTGGCCTCCTAAGAGCTATGATTACAGACATGAGCCACTGGCACCTGGCTCTACTCCTACTTCTTTTCTGTCCTCAGTCTCCCTTTGTAACTCATCTAGTGCTGGATACCATGGAATACTGCCCCTCTCCCCTGCCCCCTTGTGTTGAGGATAGTGGGACCTGGCTGAAGCCACTGGTGACTCCTGGGAGGAACGGCAGCCTGTGTGCCAGGCTCCTGCCTGTGTGCCGAGCCCCTGTGTCAGACTACTTTATTTATGCTTTTATCTTTAATGGCTGCGAGCAATGGCACAGTTTGTGAATATTTACAGGCAAATTACTACAGGGAGGAAATGAATTCACTATCTCCCACTGTTAATAGACCAGGCTGTGGTTCCTTGATGCTTGCTGCCACAACCCTCCCCTTTCTGTCTTGAAGCTCCTGTAGTCTTTCTGCCAACTCCAAAGGGGCCAGCTGCATAATATCCTGTGCACCTCCTATATGCTAAACCCTGATTCTGAGGCTGGGGTTACCCAGACACGCATGGGTTGGGTTCAAGTCATGGATGGGTTCTTCCTATAGATTCCTGGGGGAGGACACTTGCTTGTCAGAATGGAGTACCTTCTCCCTGAGCCTTGAAGGATCACTGGAGACAGTGAGTCCTCTGGTAGGGTTACAACACAACCACTGTGAGAGGAAGAAGTAAGCGGACCTAGAAATGAGCTTTTTCAGGCCTGATTTATTCTGCTTTTGAGGTGGGAAGGGTGGTGTGGATAGGGGGGGGGGGAGCGAGTCCTGTGGAGGAGGATGAGTTGGCCAGGCCTCACTTCTGATGGAGAGAGGAACCAGCAACTCTAGAATCTTGCCACTTGCTGGCTGTGCAAGCTTGGCCACATTATGTCATTCTGAACCTCAGTTTTCCCCTCTGGAAAATGGGTTAGGGAGAGCCTTGGTCCTGGGAGATGACAATGTGAGCAGTAACTTGGAATCTTCTGGGTCCATCAACAAAACTCTTCTTAAAACAGGGGCCATGACGTGCTGGCTTTCTGGAGGTGAGGGTGAAGAGCTCTGGAGTCTTCCTCTGGAGGCCTTTGAGCCTGTCTGTGGCACCCTGGCTTTTCACTTAGGGTGGATCAGTGTCTTTGTTCTTTCATGAGAAGTGACCAGTAAGGAAACATCGTCTTTATAAAGGTCAGGGTATGAGGATAGCCAGAAACTGATGACTTAGTCATCTCGAGGTCACTGCTTGGCTGGAGGCCCCCAGCCAGTGGGTCCTGCCTATAGTAGAGAGAGCAAAGCCTGTTAATGAAGGCCTAGGAACATGTCTGCCATTCACTGTTCACATTGCTGGGTAGCTGGTGGCCCAATTCACCCAGATTTCAGCCAGAGATCCCTTCCTCCTCACCTGCTTCCTGGGGAAGAGGGGTCAGGTTCTGCCATGCAGGGGCTGACAAGGGTTTGGAAAGGATAAGAAAGTGGCTAAGGTACTTTAAAAGTGTTTCCCACTTTTAATGGTTGTTGGAAAATATAATGGCTTACTTTAGAGCAGCAGGACATATGCACACACAAGCTAACACAAGTGCACAGAGTGTCTGTCAGCTTCTTGACTTGTCACAGGACAGTATTGTATCTCTCTTTGTTGCTCCAGATGCAGTAACAGCACATAGTAGGTCTAACGGCACATAGTAGGTTTATAGACCTTTCTCCATACTGAATAAATGGAATCTTCCAGCAATGTGCCATGTGTGTGTCTTCTCTTAGCATCCAGGATGTTTGGTATCGACATAGGACTGGAAAGCCTTTTAAACCAATCTGGGTGCCCATAGTCATTTAGCCAGCAACTTTTTCACTCCTCTTAAAGAACTAAAAGCTTTATGTATATACATGTACATACATATGCATATATTGTATATATTTTGTTCGGCTCAATCCATTTTGATTTTGTGCAGATAGAGCCCCATCATGATAGAGACATTTTCCATCAGCCCAGAAATTTCCCTCTGTCTCTTCCCAGACATTCCCTGTTCCCTCCCCAGGAGCAATGTTCTAGACCATTCTATAAATGGAATCCTATAATATGGACTCTGCTATCTGGCTTCCTTCACTCAGCTAACTATTGCATAAACCATTCATAACCCATCTATCAGTAGTTCGTTGCTTTTTAATTGCTGTATATGATTCTCTCCTTGTGTACATGTAATATGTTGTTTATCCATTCATCCTTGTATGGCCTTTATATTGTTTTAATTTTTGGCTACTGTGTAATCAAGCTGCTGTGGACATATGATCACAGATTTTTCATGGATACATTCGTTTCTTTTTCCTTGGATAAATGTCTTGAAATTACAAAACTATAAGAGTTTGCTTAACTGCCCAGCTACTAGGCTATTTTCCAAAGTGACTTTTACCAGTCACATATGAAAAGTCTCCTCTTCCATATCCTTGCTAACATGTGTGTTTTAGTCTTTTTAGTCTTTCTCTTTCTTTCTTTTTCCCTTCCCTTCCCTTCCCTTCCCTTCCCTCCCCTCCCCTCCCCTCCCCTCCCCTCCCCTCCCCTCCCCTCCCCTCCCCTCCCCTCCCCTCCCCTCCCCTCCCCTCCCCTCCCCTCCCCTTCCCTTCCCTTCCCTGCTGGTCCTGGGGATTGAACTCTGGGCCTGGGCACTGTCCCTGAGATTCTTTTTCTCAAGGCTATTACTCTGCTACTTGAGTCACAGCACTACTTCCAGCTTTTTCTGCCCAGGCGGGCTTCGAACTGTGATCCTCAGATCTCACCCTCCTGAATAACAGGCGTGAGACACAGAAGCCTGGCTGATCAGCTTTTTTAATTTTAGACCTTCTTGTATCTCTCTGTTCAGCTAGTGATGAAGGGTGTCTTTTTCTTAAACTTCTTATCTTCTTGAAATATCTGTTCATCTTCATGTTCATCTGTTCATCTAGTTTTGTTGGGTTGTCTTTTTGTTGTTGAGCTAAAACAATTCTTGAAACAAGATTCAAAGCAACTGAGTGATAGTTAAAGTTATGCTTACTTTCTAGTGTCCTAAGGATTTTGCAGTAGGCAAAGATTTCTTGGAAATCTTAAAAAAACAGTAACTATAAAAGGATGATTTGATACACTGGACATAGTTAAAATGAAAATTTTCTGCTAATCAAAAAAGGAAACAAGTTAAGGAAACAAGTAGGAAAGTTAGACTGAAAGGACATAATGATGGCCTGTGTATCTAGAACATTCCACGTTTGGAGACTGAGTTACATCAGGCATTTCTTGGTCCTACATGCTCTATAAATCCCACTCCCTGCCCATAGCCAGAAAGCTGTTTATGGTTTCCCCCTCCCCCCCCCAACTCCCAGAGCTCTTCAAGCCATTCGTGGTAGCTTTGCTGTGGCCACAGGCTCTGCCTTGCCCTCACGTCTGGGCCAGCATTGGGTAGCATGGTCCCTCAGTGGCTCAGCATCTGCACCTTCCCCCTGGAAGTTGCCCTCCCATTTGCTGTCCCCGCAGCTCTGTGGTTCAGCCTTCAGGGCTCAGCTTCCCTGCACCCTCGCCTCCGGGGAAATTTCCAGAGACTCCAGGAGCTCAGCTTTCTGGGAGGAGTCAGGCAAAGCCTGAGGTGCCATTTCGAAGCTCATCTTTTGATAGAGCTACAAAACACCCACAGTTTGGTGGCTGAGTGGATAGTGGTTCCCCTTATGCTCTACCTTCAGAGGTTCCTCCTGGAACAGACTCCTCCCTCCACCCCTGAAGCTTCTGGAGCCCGTGGAGTGACTAGAATATCTGTGGGAAGAGTGGAGCAACAACTGGCCACCAGCTAGTACTGGTACATACTTCCCATTGTCTCCAGGCAAGCTCGGGCCTCCCACGCAGCCTTCCAGTTCCCAGCTTCTGGTCTTAATCTCACCTCCTTCTTCTCTAAAATCATTGTATCCCTGTCTTTATAACATCCAGGTCAACCTATTACTTCTGCTCAGAACGGTATGTGTTGAGAATGTGTCCAGGCCTTGCTGCCTCCAGCTCTGCCCTCTTCCTCCCAAACTGGGTTAGACTCCTTGGCATAAGCTCTCTGGGGAGGCTATGCTATCGTTTCTCATATTTATTTCAGCGTAATGAAATGCTAGTCTGATATTCTTTGTCTAGTGTGCGTCTCCCTCCCAGGACAGCAGATTCTGAAAGCAGCGGCTCATTCAGTCTGGTTCTCTGCTGGGTGGGTCCCAGCCCTGGGGGCCCCTCTGCTCAGAGAACTGGAAGACTCTATGGGTAGATGCTAGGAAGAGTTTAGGCTGGGTTCTGAGCAGTCTTGAGAATTCCGGGCTTAGACTGGCTGTACTCCTTCTTCTAAGGTATCCATCAAGAATGCCAGTGGCCAGGGCTATAATAAATGAGAGTGCTACGTAAATAAAATGTATCATTAAATAGTTGTGGTGATTTTAATCATCCCTCACCCCAGTAATGAGACAAAGCATCATTCTAAATCTGAAAGGGGCTTGGTGCTAAAATCCAGATGTTCCCCCAGTGGCAGGAGACATGCTGTATTTTGTTACATGTTGATGGTATACAAAAGGATACGTATAAAATAAATGTAGGGAATACATTTTAATAATAGATGGCATACTAGTCCCCTCTACCCAGAACCAGAAGCACCAAAGAGCCTTGCTCCGAGCTCTGATTTCACTTTTCCGTGGACATCCATTCTTGTGATAGTTTCTATTCATGTGTGAATTAATTCAGCAACTTCTTCACAGAGCTCCACCACCGTGGGTCATTCAGAGCCCTGAGGCGGGTGGCTGGTACCGAGAGAGAGTGGTAATTTTTTTCCCTCCTGTTGGCCCTCCCTTTGCAGGGCCAACCTTCTCCCTTCAGAACTGCCTTTGTCTTAGGCCCCTGCAGCCGCCTGTGGCCATTTTCCACTGAGCTTGTGACTTTGGCAAGGTGGTTTCATGCTGTTTACAATATCCCCTTTGTTGGGAGCCCCTCTCCCCTTTCCTTTTCACACATAGGTGCTTAACAGACTTAACAGGACTGAATTTGTCAGTCCTTTCCTGCGTTCCCGCGTGCGTGCGCGCGTGCGTGTGTGTGTATGTGTGTGTGTGTGGTGTGTGTGTGTGGTGTTGGGGATAGAATCCAGGGCCTCGTGCATGTTCCTAGCATCGTGTCTCTGAGCTGCATGCCAGCCCAGCAGCACTCTGGACTTAGCAGCTCTGTTCACCAGTCAGTACCCATGTAACCTGGCAGGAGGACTGTGGATGAGGCCTTGCAGGCAGAAGGTCAGAGGGTAATGAACACTTGCTACTTAATGCCTGCATGGCCTTGGTCAAAGTCCTCTTGTCCCTGTCCACCATAGTGTCTACCTGCTATGTGGGTCAGACAGTGAGCATGAGAGATGAGGGTGCCCATGGAAGCACCAGACCACGCAGTGTGTGGGATCCGCAGACCTTTGCTCACCCGTGGTGGATGCACGTCGAGGCTCCTGAGCCAATTTGAATGGTGGGCAGAGTGAAGCTCAGAGGGGTGTGTGGGGGGAGGTGTTGCCCTGATCTTGCTGGCAAGTAACAGAGCAGAAGCAAGACTCCTGTGTGTTCCTGGACAGTTCATGCCAGAGTTCCAGGGGAGAGGTGAGCACTAGCTCAGATGAGATGCAAGGAGGTATATCACGGCCTGATACCAGCATGGGTTCGGTTCAGAGAGAAATTCCATGGTGTCCTCTGTCCCCAGTCTCATGGGTGGTCCCTTCACCCAAGGTGCTTAGTGGCCGCTATCTTAGCCCTGCTTGGGGTACAAGTGGCTGCAGTGTCTTTCCTGTCTGTGCACTATTTTTTTTCCCCATGGGTCATGGTGACCTTAGATGGAAAGGCAGATTGCTTTTTACTGTTAGCCAGAGCAGGGCTTTAGCAGGAGGGTGCATGGATACTTGTACTGGCAAGACTGGGGGCAGAACCCATTCTAAATCTAAACAAATTGAGACATTCTGAGCTCCTGGAAAATAAGGATGATACAAGCTGCCTTAAAACAACAACAACAACAACAAAAAAAAAAAACCTGGGCTAGGAAATTGGCTCAGTGGTAGAGTACTTGCCTCGTATGCATGAGGCCTTGGGTTCCATTCCTCAGCACCACATAAACAGAAAAAGCCAGAAGTGGTGCTGTGGTTCAAGTGGTAAAGTGCTAGCCTTGACCTGAAGAACTGAGGGACAATACCCAGAGTTCAAGCCCCATGACCTACAAAACAACAACAACAACAACACCAAAACAAACCTGATAGCAGGTTTTGAAACCATCAGGGCATTTTACTGGTTAACTGGAGATAAAATCTTGCAGACTCTGTCTGTCTGTCTGTCTGTCTGTCTGTCTGTCTGTCTGTCTGTCTATCTATCTATCTATCTATCTGGCTGGCTGGCTGGCTTTGGAACTATGATCCTTCAGATCTCAATCTTAGTAGCTAGGATTATAGGCATGAGCCACTGGCCAGGCAAGGTATCATTCTTGAGTGTTTGCTTTGTGTTAAAGCGCATTCACTTATTTATCTCCACATCAGCCTGATGATGCACCATCAGGACCTACATTTTGCAAATAAGGAAACTGAAGCTCAGAGAGGAGGAGAATCAGGTCCCAGGACAGTAGAACACAGCTGGCATTCTAGAACCCAGACTCTCATCCCCTCCTAACCTCCAGTTGGGATCCTTCCATAGACATGGATGAGGCAGAACTGACAAAAAGCACCCTGTGTACAGCTCTGTGTGGTATCATTTGCTTTGAGACAGGGTGAGAGCCAGACTGTCTGTCTATCTTAGCTCCTCCATGCCTCAGTTTCTTCATCTGTAAATGGTAAGCAATACTAACTTGATCTCACTATGAGGTATTCAGTGTTCAAGTGGACCAGGACCAAACACACACTGCATAGATGTGGGCAGGTGTGGGTCTCTGCTTAGGCCAAAGCCAAGGTCCTATGGCTGGTGGGGTGCACTTGTGCTGGGCTGTCAGTGGCCTGTTCTCTGTGAGGATGTTCTGTGGGGCCTCAGGTGTCAGCCACTGGCTTTCCTCACTGTGGGGACCTGTCTCAGGCCCAGCCTGATCTGTGATCTCTCTGGCGGGCATATATCATTGTCCTCATTTTGCAAAGGAAGACAATTCAGAGCCTGGGAATAGGTGCTGGTTGGATAAACTTCTCTACCACGGCTCCTGCAGGGGGCTCCGGGACCCTCTAAATAGTCAACCAGTTAGAGTCTCAGAGAGCCTAGGACCCAGGTACCCTCACTTCCAGGACAGTGTGAATGTCAGCAACAGGATGTGGCAGAGAGCTATCTGTGAGGACAGGAATGTCTGTTGTCTGCACTCTCCAATCAGAGGGTCACTGGTGGACTCTTCATAGAGTCGTAAGGCACCACACGTGTGCGGATGGCAGGTTGGAGGAGTGTCTTCCCTCATGAACCAGGACATGTTTCTCAGTGCCTGTAGCATCTCGCTAATGGCTCTGTTTCTCTGTACCTGGAAGAACCAGACAGGATTAAGGAGGTCACGCACATGTCTAAGCCGGTTTTACACTAATTTCCTCCCCACTGCGCCGTGGAGAGAAGCCCAGAGCCAAGCGAGAGGAAGAATTCGTGTGGCTGACTTTGAGCCTGCGTCTATGTAGGGTGCCCAGATGTGATAGGCAGAGAAAGTATGAGAAGAGGCTTGGTATGGCTTGTTGTAGGATCCAGAAGGAATGGGAATAGCAGCTACCTGATCATTTTCAAAATTATTTACTCATTTATTTATTTCTATTTTTGTGTGTTGATACTGGAGCTTGAACTTAGTCTCACTTGGCTTTTCTGCTCAAGGCTGGAGCTCTGCTATGCGATCCATACCTTCACTTCCAGGGTTTTTTTTTTTTTTTGCTGGCTAACTGGAAATAATCTCTCAGATATATCTGCCCAGGCTTAGCTTCTTACTGTGATCCTCAGCTCTCAGCCTCCTGAGTAGCTAGGATTGATTACAGGTATAAGCCATCAACAACTGGTAATACATCTAATCTTTAAGAATCTTTTCATGTTTAGGTAAGACCAAGGTTAAATATACCAATATGGAAATTTAGGAGACAATCAGCTCCATTGACTTTTTGTGTCTGCTGTGGAATTAAAAAAAAAAACCAACCCAACAAAAACCCAAAAAACAAAACCCCGATGGTTTGTCTGATCCTTCCTGGATTTGCTGTGTGGCTTTAGGATAAAGTCCTTAACCTCTCAGAGCCTCAGTCTCCTCATCTGACCAAGGCAGATAATGACCTCTGAAGGGGCTTGTGGGAATTTACGCAGCTGGTTTGTTAAGCAGGGAAGCTCTGTGCTCCTTTGAGCATGGCTGTGACCTTGTGCAGATGGAAGGGTGCAATTCTAGGAGGTGTCGGAATTACGTCGGGATTAGTAGTGTGGTTTGAAGCCAGTTGGGAGGAGTATGCACTGGACACCCAGAATTACGGTGTTTGGAGGATGGGAGTTAACTACAACAACAACAAAGCAACTATGAGGGTCAGTAGGAAAGAAGGCTTATTTTCATAGTCTGTTAGCAGGATACCACAAGCGTGAGGAAAGGAGAAGACAACAATAATTATGTTCCCAATCTATCCCCAGGAGTCCAGGGAGAGGTAGCTCCGCCCTCCTCCCACACGGGCGTGTGTAGAGGCCAGAAGACACACCAAGAGTCCTCCCCCTATGCTAGAGCCCTCTCCAAAAGACCATGTGCTTCTGTACAGAGGAGAGGGGCCACTTGGGATCTTCCGGGCTGTTAGGATACTCCATTATGAGCACACCCTCATTTTGTTCCTCAGGCAGTCAGGAACTTCATGGCTTCTCTGTAAAGAGTCCATGACTCCTGCCTGTAATCCCAGTTTTTCAGGAGGCTGAAATCTGGAGGATCACGGTGCAAAGTCAGCCCAGGTAGGAAAGTTTTCAAGATTCTTATTTCCAACTAACCAGCAAAAAGCCAGGTGAGAGGTATAGCTCAAATGGTAGAGCTCCAGCTAAGCAAGTATGAGACTCTTTGAGTTCAGTCCCCAGTACTGGCAAAAAAAACCCCAACAAAACAAAACCCAAACCCTACATATGCATACACATACATATAAATATATGTACACACATGATGTATGTGTGTACACACATACCTGTATATATGTACACATGCATGTACATGTTGAGTATTACAATACGCAGTAGGCAGCCATGTTCTAGACAGTTATCAGAACTTCTTCCCTTGTGGGGCTCTAGACTCCAGTGGGAGAGATGGACAATTAAATGTATATTCAATGTGAATTTTATTTATAGTCAATAAACGCTGTTATAAAAACCTATATAAATTATGTGCATAATTAAATATTTACTCTTCGCTCGTATATTATGTATAATAGATGTATATTGAATTAGCTATAGGGAACAGCAGGATATTCAGTCAGTGAGCAATGGCAGGAAGCTGGATTTGAGGGGGGCTGGGGAATCCCTCCTGCTCGGAGAGGTGACATAAACAGGGGTGAAGGTGCAGCGGCAGTGTCTGTTGGATGGGAAGGCTGAGGCAGAGGGAACTGTGGGCTCAGGGCAGTGAGGAGTGGTGAGCAGTGTGAGTGGCGCTCAGCAGAGGCAGGTGAGGAGGAAGCGGTCAGGGGAGGCCGTATGGGCCTTGCAGGTGTTCCTAAGATGTGATGTCTGCCCTGCTGATGTTTGGCACACAGTAGGTGCTCCTGAGATGTGGTGACTGCCCTGCTGATTTGTGGGCACACAGTAGGCACTCGTGAGATGTGGTGTCTGTCTTACTGATGTTTGGGCACACAGTAGGTGCTCCTGAGATGTGGTGACTGCCCTTACTGATGTGTGGGCACACAGTAGGTGCTCCTGAGATGTGATGTCTGCCCTGCTGATGCTTGGGCACGTACTAGGTGCTGCATAGGTATATTTGCACTTGCTCATTCAGCTTTCTTAAGTGCTGTGTGGTTGGTAGACTCAGGAAGTAGGAAGTCGGGAAGGTGCTGCCATCACCAGCCATCAGGTAGGGTCTGGTAGTCCCCCATCCTGGGGCTTTAGTGGAGCCTTGTGGGAATAATATAGTGCTCAGTGGTGAGGTGAGGCTCAGGAAGTCCTCCATCTTGAGTGTTCCATCAGCTTGGGGAAGAAGGCCAGGAAGTTGCCCTGAACTGAGTGAACAGACAAAAGTAGCATGTGCCAAGTCCCAGAGGTTGGAGAGAGCATGGCTGGGGGGGATAGGGCCATAACATGGTATGGCTCGAAAGCCCAGGGTTTACAGGGGATGTGGGAGCCATTGGGGGGTTGAGGCTGAGTAGGGGGACTGTCCCAGCCGTGCCTCCTTGGCTACTGAGATCAGGCGGTCCCTGCAATAGGGAACAGGTTGTAAGTGCACATGCATCCAAATAGAAAGGAAAGGAAGGGGAAGAAGGGATGGAGGAAGGGTAAGCCCACTGAGGGTGAAGCCACGGGCAAAGTCCCCCAAAGCTGGAGGGTGCAGCGTAGTTTCCACCTCTGGGTGTAGTTTCCTCCTCTTGGCTGTGCATAGCTATTTGTCATCAGTCAAAGGTCACCCAGCAGGGACATTGGGGGCTCAAGGACCCCTGCAGAGAAGTGGCAGGTGCTGGTATGCCAGGCCAATGAGAAGAGACAGGAGTGCTGAAAAGTATACAAGGCACCAGAAGGGCAAGTGCCTGGAGCCAACGTGACCAACCATGCCAGGCCCCAGATGTTTTCCTGGGATGTGGGACGCTGAGTGCTAGGTGAGTTTGGGGGTAGATCGGGGGCATCAGGGTTGTATACCATAATGACTAACTCAGCCTCAGTTTCCTCCTGTGTAAAGTGAGCATCATGGTAGAGCCCACTCTTCCTTCACCAGGATGCTTGCAAGTAGAATGCATTGTCTGTCTCAGGAGCCACTCAAGGGACTTTGGGGGGGGGGCTCTGTAAGCCCTTCCGCCTCCTTCTCCCCTCCACTTCCCCCCCCCCCCCCCGCCAGGCACCTGAATGATGTATAAAGCCAGGGTCCTCCTGGATCTTCCTCTCCTACCCCCGCCCCTCCATTCGACAGCTGCCCTATGGCTGAGGCCGGGAAGGAGAAGACTGTGTCTTTAAGTGTTCGGAACAGCACTGAAATGTTATGACAGTGCATCTCACAAGGGATGCCGTTTCCACGGCAACGCCACACTAAGATAAGCAAGCCGCTTGTATTTTTTTTTTTTTTTTTTTTTTTTTTCTGAAAGGTTGAGGAACAGGGGGTGGGGAATTAGGCGGTCTGTCAGCAGGCGGGATTTGAAAGCTTGAGTCCCATCCATTAATCCTTGAGCTCTGATTGCTTCTTCAGGGAATAAATGTGAGCCATTAGAGGCACAGGAGAAACGGGGGGCCTCTTTCTGGGGGCCCCAGCTCCTGGGCTTGAGCAAGGGCCGTCCATGGACACATAGCAGGAGGGAGAAAGAGAAAGCCACCATCAAGTTTTGTTTGAGAAACTGCAGAATCCTGGACTTGACCAGCTCCACCTGCACCAAGGGCTTTTCCTAGTACCTGGGGAGGCCCTGGTCTGCAGAGCAGAAGCTCTGTGTACATGTGTACATGTGCATGGGTCATGTGCATGTTCATGTGTGCCTCTGGATACTGTTGTGTGGGTCTGCACAAACACACATGTGTATTGTGTGTGCCTATGGACACTGACGTGTATGTGCATGTATGTATGTGTACATACATATGTGCATGGATGCATGTGCCTGTGAATACTGACATGCATATGTGTGCGTGCATGTGCATGTACGTGCCTGCGGGTACTGGCATGCATGTGCATACATGTATGCACCTGTGGATGTGTGCCTGCATGTGTGTGCACATGCATGGGAGAGGCTATACAGCTCAGGGTGGGGTTGATATTTAGGACTCAGACTGTACACTCAGACACAGCTTCCGGTTCTGCTTCTGCCAGAGGCTGGGGCATCAGACATGTTAGCAACCCTGTTGCATTGCCAATTTCTTTGTACAATGGATGTGACACGTAGTACCTTCTTCTGAAGGTGGGCATGAAGACTGCTCAAGAGGGAGATGTGTGTAACAGTGCTCTCACAGGGTCTGGCACACAGTAAGTGTGTAATTAAGTTCTAGCTGTGTAATAAGTACTAGTAATAAGTACTAGCCATTCGTATCTGTTATGACCACATAGGGATGATTGGTATCCTAGCTAGCTCTGGGTAGGCACGGGCATTTTTCAAGCCCTTCCCTGAAAGCCATTGCCATTTCTGCTGCTGGGAGGTTGGGTTCTTCCTTGGAGAGTACTTGGACTCCACGGCTCCTTCAACAAGCTGACCTGGTGGCTTCTATCTTTGGGACCATGCCTTCCTCCCCAACCTGTTCTGAGGAGGAAGTGTTTGATATCTCCCAAGGATTTCTCATCCTGGTGTGGGCATCTGGTGGATGTTCAAGATGCCAATGCTGGAGCCAACCTGCCTCCATTCCACTCGCTAAGTAATGATGAGCCAGATACTTCCTGCACACCCCAACTCCTCCATTGGTGAATGGCTATTATGACAGTCTTACTTTCAATTCACCCTCCTCCCTCCCCCTCCAAAAAAACAGAGTTATGAGGGCAGAGGAGGCCAGGGAGGAGGTTACTGCAAGAGTCCAGTCATGTTGCCGCCCAGCCTGACTGAGCTTCCAATAATGAGTTTATACCTCTTCTGGGTGCCTGGGCCCCACTTCCTGTTCTAGCATTAGGAGATAGTGGTGTTTCTCTTGCTGGATTTCCTAGAGGAGGTAATGTTTACCCCTTGGAATATGGTCAGTTCCCTAGTGGGTATAGATATAAAAGTATAGGGTGCTCTATGCCCTGACTGCTGTGTGTTTGCTTCAAAAGACTTAGGCTTTGGAGTAACCTGAGATGGAAACTGGGTTTTTAGACTCCAGCATAATGTCCAGGAGTACTTAGGTCCGGCCACTCACCCCCATATACCAAATAAAGGGACATGGTGAAGGGCACAGAGAATGGAGGTTTATGACATGGTAGCCATGGGAAGAGAGTTATAGCGTCAGACATCCTCTGGGTATAGACACTGGCTTTGATTAAACAGGGTGAATGGATGCAGGGGGTGAGAAAGGTATGCAGAGTTAAAATAGTCCCAGGTCACAAGGTATGGCCTGGTTGGCCATTAGCTAAGTCTTTGGAGGAGTTCTGAAGAGGTTATTGCTTTACCATTGGGACTAGTTGCCTGGCAGGTACTCTCCTGATTTTTTTTGCTTTCAGATGAGAATAGACTGGGTGCTGAGAATAGACTCAGGTGGCTGAGATCTGAGGATCATGGTTCAAAGCCAGCCGAGGCAGGAAAGTCTGTGAGATTCTTATCTCCAATTAACCACAAGAAAACCTGAAGTGGATCTGTGGCTCAAAGTGTAGAGTACTTGCCTTGAGCCAAAAGAGCTCAGGGACAGCATCCAGGCCCTGAGTTCAAGCCCCACGACTGACCAAAAAATAAAAATAAAAAAGAATAGGCTGTGCTGTTTGAGGGGTAGTTTGCCTTCTACACAAGACACTTCTCAGTGAATTTTCTCTGTCCTGGAGCCTAAGGTGGTTTGTAAAGTGACAGCAGTAGAGCACAGCTCAGATCACAGGGAACAGAGTTGGAGGGGTGGGCTTTAGTTAATTCACAGCACCGTGCAAAGGCGTCTTTTACACTGCCTCTTACAAGACTGGTCAGAGTTCCTACTGGCAGACACAGCCTGACAGGTGCTCTTGCCCCAGGTCCAGAGTCGCACCTTAGTTGCACGTGCAGTCCAGCACCAGAAGAAGCTCTCTGACCCTGTCTCCATTGTGTCTCACTCTACTCTATTACCCCAGTGTCCTGAGACCCTGTGATCTGCCTTCTTTGTCTGTTTGTCTCAAAGGACTTACAGCATGGAGAGGAGGAGGGGAGAAATGAGGCTCCATGGTCCTTGCTAATTTATTGGGACATCTACTTTCATGTTAATTATTTATGATCATGATTCAGAATTTGCTAGCAAAGGACCCGCAGGCATAGCAACTGGTTTTCCACTTTTAGGATGTCAGGGGCCCCTGGTGCAGCTCACCTCTTCCCCTGGATTCTCCCACTGTCACGACACTGTGGAGATAGAACACCAGACCCTCATGCTCAAGGTCTCATGGTCTGGATGAGTCACCATGGTTTAATGGATAGTCCTCCCTGTGCTGTCACCTCACAGTGCCTAGAATGGAGCCCAGATTGCAGGGTAGGGAGAAGGCTACTGACCCCTGTTTGCACCCCTTTATTCTATGCACTGGGAAAAATGGCAACCAGGGAAGGACCAGGGCATCCCATTTGCACATTTGTGACAGCCCAGTCCTAGACCAGCTGGTCACAGGCCTTCTCCCTACTCTGCAATCTGGGCTCCATTCTAGGCACTGTGAGGTGACAGCCTCAAAAGGAAAGGCAAGATGGGTTACTTCAAGGCTTTGATTGGTAGGTTTTATGGCTCTGTGTGAACGCGCGCACACACACATGTGCACACCTGCACACACACGTGCACCAGTCCTGAGATTTGAACTCAGGGACTGGACTGGATGCTGCCCTTTATCTGCTCAAAGTTGGTATTAAACTACTTAAGCCATACCTCCATTTCTGGCTTTTTTTTTTTTTTTCTGGTTAGTTAGAGATAAGAGTCTCGTGGACTTTGGCTTTGAAACCTGTTCCTCAGATCTCAGCCTCCTGAGTAGCTAGGACTACAGATGTGAGCCACTGGGACCTGTCTGGAAATTCTTTCTTAATGTGAGCATTGCTCCCCGAATATGAATGTCTTAGGAAGAGGGACTCATGAAGACCCTGAGGAATCCCCAAGAACAGCCCCTCATGGCTGTTAAGCGCACTGTACTGTTAGTTTGTCTGATTTCCTTCCTTCCTTCCTTCCTTCCTTCCTTCCTTCCTTCCTTCCTTCCTTCCTTCCTTCCTTCCTTCCTTCCTTCCTTCCTTCCTTCCTTCTTCCCACCCTCCCTCCCTCCCTATTGTTTTTGGAATTTGAATAGACCTGAGTACTGTCCATGAGTTTTTTTTTTTTAATCAAGACTAGCACTCTACCACTGGAACCACAGCTTCACTTCTAGCTTTTGTTTTCATTTTTATTTTTGTTGGTTAATTGGGGATAAGAGTCTCATGGACTTTCCTGCTAGGGCTGGCTTTTAACCATAACCCTCAGATCTCAGCTTCCTCAGTAGCTAGGACCATAGGAGTGAGCCACTGGTACCTGGTAATTGTCTCACTTCTTACACAACAGCCCAGGAACGGCAGATAGAACAGGACTCCACTATGCAGATGAGAACCAAGAGGCTGCACCTGCAAAGGCACACACTAGTGAGCTCACAAGGCAATCAATGGACATTTGACCCTGTCTCAGCCTGGCGGGGGATGGGGCAGGGAGCAGTAAAAGGATGGATTAGGGGCCAGGTGGGGCTCAGAGGGTGGGACTCCCCATTCCATGATCATCATAGTTTTCCTTCTCGCTTTGAGAGCTTGGAAGGTAGCACTGTGGGGACTTGGTGGCTGTGAGGAATGATGGATGGAAAGGCTGTGTGTCTGAACATCTGGGATGAAATGAAGGTAGAGGGGAGCCCACACAGCTGTAGCAAACATCTCCCAGATGAGATTCTTAAGGACTTGCCAAATGCTCCATCATCCTGACACTACCCGAGTGCCCAGTGCAGGGCCGTGCAGAGCCTGACAGGATGCTATTCCCAGGGATGGTGTCCCAAGTGCAAAAGACAAGGAGGGCTCACAAAGACCGGGAAGTATGTGTTAGAGAGACGGGGAATTGAGAACACACTCATGCCCAATCTAAGATAACATCTCACCTTTCCCTAAGTGGGAGACCCAGGGAAGTCTAGAAACCAGCAGGAATTCTGGGAATTCAGGGTGCACATGGGGCAGAATAAAGACCCTGGTAAGTTCTGCACAAAGGAGCCCATTGAACCTGGAGTAAGCCAGCAACTCCCAGATACCATGGGCTTAGTATCATTGGTGCCTACTTGGAGAACGGCTCTTTGAGTGGTCTCCCTGTGGGCCCAGTGGCTGGCTGTTACTGAGGAGGGCCAGAAGGGCACAGAACCCTCCAGAAGGGCAGAGTACCCGCTCACATAGGCTCCTGGGAAGTCACCCTCTGTTGCTGAGGGCCGTTCTGTACATGCTGCCATCATTAGCTTCCTAGTAATGGTGGTTTGGGTCAGTCATTCAGGGCTGAGCCCACAGCAGCCCTGTGGCAAGTATCTTGTCACTGCCCTTACATAACAGATGGGAACAGCAAAGTTCCTCTGGGTCAGGCCACTTGCCAGGGTCTGGAAACTGTAGGTCCAGGAAGGCTTCGGAGCAAGCCTTCTCAGCCTGGTCACTACCTTGGCACACTGTCCTGTTTATCCCAGGCCCTGGCCCAGCCACACTGGCCCACAGTTAGTGTCTGCTGCTCCAGGAGGCCTGCCATGATCTCCTGGGCATCCTGGAGCTTAGGCTGAACCTAGCAGGAGTCCATGGAACAAGAGAGTTCAGCAGGAAGCTGGTATAATTTTGGTCAGGCGCTTGGGTGGGAGTTGGAAAGCTCTGCCAGACACAAACCACATCCAAAAGAAATAAGGGGAGGGTTTAGGATTTCATGTTTGTGCATTTAAGGGGTATTAAGTCAAATAAAGGGGTTTTATTCAGCCCATCCAGCTTGGCGGCCTTGTGCCTTTCTTGGTCTCCTGACCTTCCTTATTGAATTGAGATGGGGATGGGGGTGGGGCGGTAGGGACTGCCAAGGGAACTGAGGCTGTATCTCCTTGGACTTAACCCTGCTCCCCACACCCCACCCCTGCCCCCTCTCCCAGTCTCTGTCCCAGCCAGGCCTCCTTCCCCATCACCCTTGCCCTCCATGGCTTTGTTCTCCTAGGATCTCCCTAGAGAGCGGCTGCTGTGGGTGGAGGGGACACAATGGAAGGCTTGTGTGACTGCAGCCCCTCTGCGCCTCCCCAGGGGCCCTCGACATTCCTCTGCCTGCCCCTAGACCTTTCCTGAACCCTTGTCTCCTTGGGAAACTGGACTAAACCGGTCTGGTGGGGAAAGCCATTTGCCCTGCCTGTCTTCCCCCACCCCCCTTCCCACCCCCAGCCTCTGTCTTCCCCTTCCCAGCTACCTTTAGAATATTTCATTACCCTTGTGCTTCTTATATCCATGCTTCTACGTGCCAACCCCAAAACAGCACCCCAACACAGTAGGGACTCAGACTGAACATTGTTGGATCCACCAGTTCATTCCTCCTGTGGCTTCTTGTCTCTCCTCCGTTCAACCCCACAGCCTTGATTTTCCCCTCAGGGGAGGAGGCACCATGGCGCCAACAGGTGCTGGTCATGGCAGGAGGCACTGCTGGGGAGACCAGACGGGTGCAGTGCCCAGAAATGTTTACCAAATCAATTTATTGAGTGTTTATTATGTGCCCATGGTGATATAAATGGTCACAACCCCCATGAATTAGGTACACTATGTTTCCTTCTTCCAAGAAGGGGAAGCTGAGGCACAAGGAGTGATGCTCCTTGCTTGGGTGGGGTTCGAATCCAGGCAGGCTGCATTCACAGATGCCATCCCTGACTCTCATTGGAACAGTATAAGGGAGACTGTTGAGCCAGAGTTCTCTTCCCCATCTCTGTAGCCTCATGAGGACATACACTCAATGAAACTCAGCTCGTCCCTGTGGGGATTACAGCCCTCCTTTTCAATGATGGAGAAATGGTTAGAGCTGTGGATCTGGCAAACCTGGGATTCAGAATCTCTTTCTGGTTCACTTGAATTCTAATGATGCTCTCAGGTCAGGTCCTGTGATCAACTGATGGGCCGTTTGATGACAGTGGCCAGGACCCGGTCCATCCAGGTCCGCTCTTGTGTCAATGGGAGGCAGGTCCCCAGCCCACAGCCTTCCCAAGGCCTTGTACTTAGGTAACAATGGGAAGCTTGGCTCCTTTGCATCTGTTCTCTCTGAAAAGCCTCTTTCCCGGCTCCCCCAGCAGGACTCCGGATGGCACCTGTCCATAGAAATTTCTAGATCAGATTTCCCCCAGGCCCCTTGTGGCTCCCTGGCTGGGAAAGAAACATCTCAGGACTTGGAAAGCAGGGTAGGAACTTCTCAGGTCATCTCTGGGGACCCTAGGGATGTGAATTAAGGTAGAGGGGGGTGGTCAGCTGAAGAGATTACCCCCACAGAGACTCAGTGTTAGCTCTGATGCTTGTCTCCTGGGAAAAGGCCAAGTGGACACAAAGACTCCGCTATACAAAAACTGTGAGAAGCACCAGGGGCCTGGTCTTTAGCCCAAGGCTGCCTGTGTAACAAAGGCAGAAGCAAGTCAGACTCCACATCTCTTTACTCTTAGTCTGATTCTTTATGTATCATATTTAAGTAATGAATTGATTAATTGTCAGTGCTGGGGCTTGAACTGGGTGCCTCAAGCTTGCTTAGCTTGCTTGCTTACTTACAGCTGGTACTCTGCCCCTTGAGCCACATCATCAACTTGGCTTTTGCTGGTTATTTGGAGATGGAGTCTTGTTTCTACCCAGGCTGAGTTCAAACCTCCATCTTTCAAGTCTTAGCTTCCTGAGTAGCTAGAATTGCAGGCACAAGCCATTGGCACTTGGAAAATTATTGTTTATTTTGAAGAAGCTTCAAAATAAGAATTGCTGGGATTGTGGGACCTAGGACACAGAGCTTTATTGTTACAATATGTGTATAGTGTGTTTGTGCATGTATATGCACATGCTTAGAAACTGCCAATGCTCAGATGACAAACTAATCCATATCACTCTTGAAAGGTTTTCACTGAGCAAAAATATCTGACCACAGTGTTCTGCCACTGAGCTCCTCTTTGCATCTTCTACAGAACATGCTGTCACTTTGCAGTCTGTCCTAGTTTGTCCTTTCTGAAGCTCTCACTCGACCATGCCTTCCATGTGTTTCCTTTGCTTACAGGTGTGGTCTGTCTGTCAGTGGGGACCTGCCCGTAGAGATACCACAGCCTCTTGATGGCCTTGGTGCAGGATTGTGGGAGAGAAGGAGAAAGTCCTTGCAGGGGTCAGGGGTGCGTCAGGCTGTGGTTAAGCCCTGAAGACCTTTTCCTGCCAGGTTGTTATGCCAGCTCTGTCTCCCAGCAAGCTCTGCACAGTTCCCAGCCTGCTCCACGCCTCAGTATCTGGCCTGAGGAATGGAGCAACCATGGTTCCAGCTGTCAGCATTAGAGAATGCCAGGGTGTGCTTCCTTTAGTAGGGGAGCTGAGGAGCCCTTAAAGGGGAGCATTGATGGTAGAGTTGGAGCCTCGAGGTGTTTGATGGGTGGTGCAGGACAGGGAGAAGCAATCACAGAGGCTCTGAGAAGGGGTGGTGCTCAGGGAGAAGATGGATGGACATGGGGCTCCAGGGCCTCGAAGACTTTGGATTTTATTCTAACCAGGGAGAAACCTTCAGAAGGTTTAAAGCAGTGGTGCTCCAGGCTCTCATCTGCATTTTAAATAAATCCCCTGGCTGCTGTATAGAGAATGAATTAGGGGAGCAATAGTGGAGATTGAGACCAGAGGAATGGGGAAGACAGAAGCCAAGGCTGGAAGGGGCGGGGTGGTACACACACAAGTACATATTCACATGTGCACATGTGTTGTACCTGTACGTGTGTGTGTATGCATGTATACACAGGACATATGGATACACAATACACATGTGTATATGGCCACATATGCATACACTCATGGATAGATACACACACATTCATGTACACATACACATGGATGCACATATCCTGCTTACATCACACCACAGAGAAGGGCTTATGGACCTTGAGAGACAGGGCTATGGCAGCAGGTAGTAGAGGCTTTGGGTGGGACCCAGGGCATCTAGCCTCTCCATAGGAAACCTCAGTTTGTTGAGACTGGTCCCCATAATGCTGGGAGGGAGAAGAAAGCAGGGAAGAAAGTGTGCAAAGGCTTTCCTGGGCAGCCTCCTGAGGCTGCTCAAACTTCATTTCACACGGCTTTGTTCAGATCACTGTTGGTACTTCAACTCAGAGCCACTCAAGCCAAAGCTTGCACATGAGACTACACAGGTATGTATTTTCAACAAAGAAGGAATTACCCTTTTGGTGGTCACTCGGGGTGGGGGTGGGGGCATGTAAGGATGTAGAGAATATTAAGTTGGAAAGGCAGATCACAGTGTGGCTGTGGAAGTTCTCAAAGGCTCAATTTGGATGTTACTGTTCTGCCACGAGTAACCTTTGAAGGTCTGGGATCAGGCCAGGGACCTCAGGATCTGGCTCTGATGAGGGATAAAAGATGGATTGAAGAGATGGAAGACTGGAACATGTGATCCAGGCAATAGAAAGACAGAGCAAAGCAGGGACACTTGTGTGAAAGGAGGTAGCAGATGTAGAAGACAACAGGACAGAAATGCCTAGAGGCTCCCAGACTTTGAGTCACAGGAGTACCTAGGGAATTATTAGGACTGCTAAGAAAAAAAAATATGATGGAAATGGAGAGAATAGGGAAAGAAAACTAGTGAGATGAGCCTGAACGATGAAGCCATTCTGGGTTCAGATGGAAATTGGACCCGCATTTACTAAGTTAGTCCTGACGATAAGAACAGGATTTTACCAGTACACAGAACCTGCTTGCTGCATGATTTTTATCTATTGCTATTTGTCTCATTTTTACTTCTTGGTTTCTGCTTGGAGCTGGTGAACTCTTTTAAGGCCATACTCCAGGGCCACCTTAGGTTTTTTATTTCTGTAGAAGGAGAGTACAGGCACAAAGTTGGTACCAGCAATGGTTCAACAAGCCTTTGTGAATGAGAGGGAGGTGGGAGGGAGGGGCTTCTCTACCTTCTCCATTCAGCTTGAAGCTGGCTCTCAGAGTCCCTTTAGTGAAGCTTTGGGGGCCAGTGAGCTGTGGGTGAGTGATTCATTGTGGGCTGGGGTCTGGGGCTGCCTGTGGTAGCTATGTGCTCGCCATGGTATGTTTATCCTTAAGGTCTTGGATCTACATTTTTCTTTCAAGTCCAAAGGCTCTCTATAAACCCCAGCCTAAAACAACAACTGGATAGCATTTCTGAGGAGGGAACAGGGAGGAGAAGGGAGAGGAGAAATCAAGAGAAACTCTCCCCCCCCTCCCACCCGCTAATGATCCTGGGATTGGAGGTTCGAGCTATAAAAACAGAACAGGGTGTTTAAGTGAGGCAAGCTGCAATCCAGCCCCGGGGAGGGCCTGGGAAGAAGTAGGGGGAGAAAACAGTTTATGGAGAAATAGTAGACCTCTAGGTTGGCTGCCTTCAGCAACAACATTGCTGTGGTCCCCCCAGAAGGGGACACTGGGAGTGGCTGCGGGCACGGAGCCTGGCTTGTTAGTGGGAATGGGTCCTCCTACCCAGGGCTGGAGCAGAGCTGGCTGTCTGTCCTGGTTATCTGTCAGTGAGGAACGGCACATGTGCGCATGCGTCTGGAAAGCCAGGCAAGAACACACAGGGGGACTTGGCTAATGGCAGATGGCATTTCTGGCCTCTTATATGGCGCTTGGGGATGTAGAAGTCTGCAAAAAGCTGTTCCTATTGAGGGCCATCCAGGCCTAGAGACTTTTCCAATGTGGTTAAGAGTCAGGAAGGCTGGGATCCAGAAAAGAATCTGAGTGCCTCCCTGAGTGCCTCCCTCCTGTGGAAGCTTCTAGTGGGTCCTTTCAGTGGCTATCGAGTCCCAGGCCAGGGAGTTGAATTCTAGTCCCAGTTCTGAGATGAACTACTTGTAGGCACTCAGCTCTGTCTCTTGTTTTTTTCTGGGCTTCCCTACCTACCTTCTGTGTTAGTTTCCTGAGGTTGTACTAAAGAAATTGCATGAGGCAGCTTAAAGTACCATCAGGATGCTAGCTGGGATCCCATTTCCTCTGAATGCTGGAAGGATGAATCCCCTCATTCTTCTAGCTTCTGGTGTGTGCTGCACAATCCTCCTCCCCACCCCCAACCCCCTTCCCCACCCCCCCTGCCCTGCTCTGCACATGGCTTGGCTTATATCCAGTCATGTGGCCATTTCCCCCTGTGTGTCTGTCCATCTCTCTATCTCTCTGGGTCTCTGTTCTAGTTGGGAGAGTCATGAGATTTGGGGCCCCTCCTCATCCACACTGACCTCATCTTCACTATCCATGCTGCAGATTCTTTTTCCAAATAAGGTCACAATCAGAGGTGGCCTGATCCTGTTTCGTCCTTCACGCACTGCTGTGCTTTGTGAAGCTAAGTCTATGGGAAACTCATCAGCAATTATTAAGAGCCTGTTGGGTACAAAGTACTGGGGAAAGGGCCCACGGAGGTGGATAGATGCTGCTCTATTAACTGACTGTAGCTAAACTTTAAAGGCCTATTAGAGGAAGAGCAATGATCCCATATGCCAAAGTACAGCCTAAGGAGTGTGGTTGCATAGCACCCATCACTGGTGGCATCTGTGTTGGACAACCTCGAACTTGCTTGGATGGCTTAAGAAAATGGTGACAGCTCTACTTCCAATGTCATTTGTCCTACTATAAAAAAAATCTGTCGAAACTTCTCTTGGGGCTGAAGGAACACTTATAATTCCGGAGACTCTCTCCAACAATTGTTGGAACATGGGTCGAATAATCTAAGAAGAAGGCTTTGGCAGATCTAAATCAAACATAACTTTGCAAGGCTGGCTCCTTCTACACCTCCGGAGCGGGAAGTACATCCGCCATGAGCGGCATGTGGTGGCAGACAGTTTTAGGTGAAACTCACGTGAACTGGAACACTTCTCATTTTGATGGTTAGGGAGCTGTCTGAACAGAGTATTTGACAAAATATATTTAGCACGCCAGGCCTGTGATTTCCTGGATACTGTGTTGAAATAAGGATGCATTTGAAAAGAAATGAGTTGATTTTAAGTCATTGGAAAGAAAAATACCTAGTAAGGACTGAGGTGGGTGCAGACAATGAAAGCAGATAGCTGGCAGAGCTTTGGCTACTGGAAAGTCATGAGAGGATGAGGAACAAATCAGGTGAGGAACACTGGCTCTCTAGACTTCCAAAACGAGAGCTTGGCATTCACACCTGAGTTTCTATCTTTGCTCGCCAGTCAGTCTTTCACTCCCTTTGAGCACAGGTCTCCCCATCAGTAGACTGGGTATAGCCCAGCTGTTCAGGTGAGTTCTGGGCCCAGGGGGAAAGTTGGTGAGGGCTGATGTGGTTGTCAGATCCAGAGGGGCCTACAGTGGGACAGGAAGATGAGACTGGCCTCTAGTGGCTCAAGGGACCAGGGACCTGGTAGGGCTGGGCTGGTTCAGAGTAGAGAGGCCCCCTGAAATGCTGATTGCAGGCCTATGGACCTCAGAAGTAGCTACCCACAAGTCTGAGCTAGGAATGGGTCCAGAAAGAGATGGCATCTTAATAATTGAGGCAGCTTAGGTTTGATTTTTTCTAAGTCCCAGCATGTGCCAGGGACTTCATATGAATGCATATTGCTGCTGTAATAACCCAGGGGAAAGTGAGATCATTGCCATTTTATAGATAAGGGCCTCCGAGACTCAGAGAGATGGAGTGACTCAATGAAAGCAACACAGCTAGAAGAAGAGACAAAAGGGGACTGTTTCTCTAGCACCTGCCCCTGGAAGGTGCTCATAACTTGGGTGATGGACAGTTATGGTGATGGGCAGATCTAGCACAGGAAGAGACAGGAAATTGATGAGAAAATCCCACTCTGTGTGAAGAGGGCTCTTTGTACCGAAGGACCTAGAAGAGGACACCCCATGGGAGTGAGTCACATTGTCTAAAGCATCCTCTAATGCTCTTAAGGGTGGAGACCCAGGGAAGGACCAGGGAGCTGCAATCTCTTGGGATTAAAAACCAATTTGAACCTGAAATGACTCCCTGGGGTCTGGCAGCTGTGTGAGAAGGAGGATGTCATTTGACATTTCCTGGAAATTGATATACTCCCAGTGGATCTGGATTTTCAGATAGCCTCTGTTCCCTCTTGCTGGCCAGGGTGTGTAGTAATGGCCAGTTGCCTAGGTCAGTGGGAGACTCGCATTTCCACACTGGCTTGAAAACAGGATTAGAACATTTGCACTGATTATTCTTTATTTTCTCTGGCAGGTGTAGGGATCTGAACCCAGAGCTTTGCAGATGCTAGGCATATATTCTGCTATACATTATACTTCAGCTCTGCCAAATGACCTTGAATTTAGTATCTTAACTCCTTTGGAAGCCTGAGCTTGCTTGGACACCACAATCATGGTCATGAGAGCCAGTGCCGATTGGATAGCAGGCCTCGTTCTAAACATTTCCCAACTCCTGGGTTATTTATTCTTCTGCCCAACCTGTTGAGGCAGGAACAATTTGCTACATGTTCTAACTGAGACACAGAAAGGTTAGGTGACTTCCCAAGGCCACACAGCACAGGCATGGCAGAAGTTGATTTAAGAACTGACTGTGTGTGTGTGTGTGTGTGTGTGTGTGTGTGTGTGTGTGTGTGTGTGTGTGTGTGTGTGTGTGTGTGTGTGTGTGTGTGTGTGTGTGTGTGTGTGTGTGTGTGTGTGTGTGTGTGTGTGTGTGTGTGTGTCCGTCCGGTCGTGGGGCCTGGGCACTGTCCTTCAGCTCAAGGCTAGCACTCTACCACTTGAGCCACAGCGCCACTTCCGGCTTTATTTTTCTGCTTCTGTGGTGCTGAGGAATCGAACCCAGGGCCTCATGCATGCAAGGCA
This sequence comes from Dipodomys spectabilis, assembly GCF_019054845.1. Classification (NCBI taxonomy): domain Eukaryota; kingdom Metazoa; phylum Chordata; class Mammalia; order Rodentia; family Heteromyidae; genus Dipodomys; species Dipodomys spectabilis. The sequence goes on along the minus strand of NW_024871276.1, from coordinate 498,186 downwards.
AGCACTCTACCACTGAGCCACCTTCCCAGCCTTTTTTGTTTTCTTCTTATCATTGTACTATGGGTCTCCCAGGAGTCCTGTCACAGCCATATAAACATCTGTCACTGATTTGGTCATGCTTGGGAGTCCCAGCTTGTTTCCTCTGTGTCTCTAGTGTGAGTTCTCTGAAACCAGGACATAGGCTTATTCAGTTCTGCATCCCCCCAGGACCCACATGGAATGGAGCACATGGAGACTGTGTAAGTGAGGCTCTTGTAACAAAAGAACTTGAATCTGAAGTACAGTGTCAGGGAAACTCATATTTGTGTGTGCCAAGGACTCTGGAAAAAGCCATTTCAGAAGTAAAGTCACAGGTCCATGGATGAGAACCACAGGTTCATGGATGCAGAGAACCACAGGTCCATAGATTCAGTGACCTCAGGTCCATGGATTCAGTGAACCTCAGGTCCATGGATCAAGATAACCACAGGTCAATGGATTCAGTGTGTCTCTCAGGTCTGTGAGTTTAGGGAGCCTAAGATCCATGGATTCAGTGACCCTCTCAGATCCATGGGTTCACTGAGCCTAAGGTCCATGGACACAGAGAACCACAGGGCCAAGGGTTCAGTGACCCTCTCAGGTTCATGGGTTCAGTGAACCTCAGGTCCGTGGATACAGAGAACCACAGGTCCAAGGATTCAGTGAGCCTCAGGTCCATGGATTCAATGAGCCTCAGGTCCATGGATGCAGAGAACCATAAGTCCATTGATGCGAAGAGCCACAGGTTCATGGATACCAAGAGCTCCAGGTCCATGGATGCAGAAAACCACAGGATTATGGATGCAAAGAGCCATAAGCCATGGATGCAGAGCCATAGGTCCATGGATGAGAACTACAGGTCTATGGATGCAAAAACTACAGATCACAGATTTGGGGCATATTGTTCAACTTCTTGCTTGGTGTCAGTTATTGGTGTGGAGCTGAGGCAGGTCACCAAATCTTGAAGAATTGGTACCTGGTATGTTTATCTGGAGATGCTCAATACCATTGTGAGCAGTGGTAATGATTATGCTAGGGGCAAGCAGAGTGGTATGAAGTACAGCTTGGGCTGAGCCCCACCTCTCCCCTGCATTTTTGTGAGCCACAGCCTCCTCTTCCGTAAAGCAGGCTGTTATGAGGATTCATTGAGATCCACAAGGAAAAGCATTCAGCACATCAACAGCCCATTGGCTCTCAGGGTCTGCTGGTTCATGGCAGCTGATATATTCAAAATCACTTCCCCACCTGGCACTTCTGCAGTCTCACCTGGCCCAGAGAAACCCCCCTTGATAGGGGGAAACTGAGTCACAAAGTGACTGCCACAGGTCACAGGGTAAGTGGTAGAGCCAGCATAGAACTAGGCTCCTCTCATATCATTAGGAAAATTCAGGCTCTCCTAATGATCTTTTTCTTTTTGCAAAAAAATAATTTATTGATGTAAGTCATCCTGTAAGATGAAGTGGTGCATTTCTGAGTGTACGTGTGTGTGTGTGTGTGTGTGTGTGTGTGTGTGTGTGTGTGTGAGAGGATATGTGTGTGTGTGTGTGTGCATTCAGATTCTGAGCTTGAACTCAGGGCCTGAGCACTCTCCCTGAGTTTTTTTTTTTTTGTTGTTGTTTTTGCTGAAGGCTGGTGCTCGGTGCCCCAGCTCCCCTTTTGGCTTTTTTGGTAGTTAATTGGAGATAAAAGTCTCATGGACTTTTCTGACTGGGCTGGCTTTAAATAACTGTGATCCTTATATCTCAACCTCCTGAATAGCTATGACTACAAGTATGAGCCATCAGCACCTGGCTAAGGTCAACTATTTTTCATGAACAATCCACTGGTGTTAAGTTCATCCCCTATACTGAACAACCAACTACCACTTCTCTCTAGTTCTGAAACATTTTTACCACCCCAAAACAAAACCCAGAGCCAAAGAGCTATCTCTCCTCACTCCCAGCCCCGGGCAGCCACAATCCCTCCCTTCTCTGAGCGTTTACTATTCTGGACATTTCACATAAACGGCATCAGAGGAGATGAGGGGGTCCCCTGTGTCCGCTTCCTTTCTCTTAGTGTCATGTGTTAGATCACTCGGGCACAGAACTCGTTGCCTTCTGTGGCTAGTGAACCTATTTGTGCGGACACACAGCGACTCCATCATTCATTCATAGTTGTGGCTCCCTTTGGGCTAGTGGAACAGTGCTGCTATGTTTGAGTCCCAGTTTCCATTTCCTTCTGTATATACTGCTTGCCTTCATTTAAGAACAGGCAAATGTGGATTGAATTAATTGTCATTTCCTTAGTATTACCCACAAGGCATTTATAATGAAAGAATTTGGCTAATATGTGACTTATTCCAAATAATAACAGGCTTCTTGTTCTTTTTCTTCACCTCCATGATCCATAATTAGAGTTTTAAATATGTGTGTATGTGCAAACACACACATGTGTGTGCATGCCTTCCTGGAGACACAGTTGTTTGATCTGGTTGCTCTGGGAAAGTGAGTCTGTGTTAACTTTTGTTGCCATAAGTCAATGGTTTGGGTTTTTCCTTCCCTCCATTGGTCTCTTAGCACAATTTAGAGAGAGAGGGAGAGAGGGGGGGGGGCAAGTGCTGGTAGCTAATGGCTCACACCTGTAATCCTAGCTACTCAGGAGTCTGAGATCTGAGGATTGCTGATGGAGGAAACCAGCCCAGGCAGTAAAGACTCTAATGCTAGTTAAATACCAAAAAGCTAGAAGTGAAAGTGTGGCTCAAGTGGTAGCACACCAGCCTTGAAAGGAAAAGTCAAGTGACAGCATAAAGCCCAGTATTGAGATAGACAGACAGACAGACAGACAAACACACACACACACGCACACACGTACAGAGAGGTGGGGGGAGAGTGAGAAGATGAGAAGATATACTCTGCAACCAGCCTTAGAGGAAGAATCAGAAATCCACACACAATTGGTGCATTCTCACAATGAACTCCCCCGTGGCACGCACCGTGCTTATGCATTTAACACACCTCTGAGCTGCGAGTGCAGTTACAGGGCTCTGCAGATGCTTGCTCTGGGTTAGCCTCAGTAGTATCTGGATGACTGACAAGCCCTTCACTGAACATGGCTGCTGCAGAGAAATCAGGATGCCCACAAGAGAACAGAAGGGGCAGCTCACTGTGCAGGACACCTGTCCTAGCCAACCCCGTGAGTGGGAAGGGCCAGCAGCACCATGTGTTAGCACCAGCCTTCCTCTCCATGCTGCCCTTGGTGAAAACATCCTCTAGGTTCCCATCTCATAACTCTCATCACAGCAAGTCTTCTCGGTCTCCCCCAGCTCAGCCACTAAGCCAGTGGCTTCTCCTGCCTCAACTCCCACCCCTCCTTGGCCAGATAGGCTCAACCAGGACAAATATGCACTTTGCTGATCTACAGGACTGGGTTCAGATTCCAGCCTGGCCATTTCCTGGCTCTGTGTCCTTGGACAAATGACTTACCCATTCTGGGCCTCCAAACCCTGCTAGAGTCACAGCAAAGATAATGTGAGCTTGGAATTTGCTAGTGAGCTGTGTGGTGCATGTTTGGCGCTTGGTTTGGGGATGTTACTAACTCATGCCCTTTCCTTCCTCTCGTGCTCTACACATGAAACAGGACAGATGCTATGCTTAATTAAACTAAAGGGCTCTTCCTCTGTCCGCAACAGACAGCCAGAGTCACAGAAGAACGCCATGTGCTGTGTTGGAACACAGGGGTGGGACAGGCAAGCGCTGATGGCGGTGGGCCCATCTTCACAGAGCGTCACCCTTAATTGGTTTGTGGCAGAGAGACAGAGGTTTGTCTGGAGAGGAGGTGGAGCCAGCTTTCCCAGCCATGGCAGGGAGGCAGTTAGATAAGGCCAGCATCCTGAGGTTAGGCAGGCCCAGGTCTCCAGGTCTCTGGTCAGATTTGGGCAGTGATATATTGTGCATGCCTGCAAGATGAAATCTGATTCTATTATGCAAGACCTAAGGCAAGAATCATGTTAGAGTTTGAAGTCAGAGCATTACTTTGGTACTTGCACCCTGTGGAACTAACCTGTTGCACACCTCAGAGGTAGGGAGTAAATCCTGGGGGTCACATCACTTGGTCTCCCACCCCACCACAACGTGTATTGTCACTTCAGGGACAAGAGAGGCTGCTGGCATCTTAGCCCTGGGAAGCTTCCAGCCCATGCTGCTACTGCTCCAGGACTAGCAGGGCTCTCGGGGTTTCAGTGCACATGTATGTCTGTACACAGACACACACATACACACAGACACATACACAAGCATACAGGACTCACATTCTTTGCTGTGATAGAAATGAATGTCTCATGCATGGTTCAATTTGCTGGCCTCACAGGTCCCTCACTGCACTGAGCACCGGCCCTGTACTCCGATCCCAGCTCTCCTAGGAGACAGGACTTGATATCCTGCGGCCAGCCCTTCAACCTCCTGCAAGACTAGGAACCAGCCAAGTGAGCTGCTTTTCAGAGAGAGGATGCTGGGCAGAGATAGGCCAAGTGGAACCCCATGGGAGGGACCCGTCCAGGCCATGACTCTGGACAAAGTAGAAGTAGGCTTTAAGCTGGTGTTATAGAATCCAGGCTTATTGATAACTGTGTGATTCTGGGCAAGTCCCAGAGCTTCTCTGAGCCTCAGTTTCCACATAAGAAGGTGATGATTACAGTCCATACTTGCAGTTTAGTAGCTAGGACAATATACATAAAGTGCCTGGAAGAGTGCTCTCTGCATGACACTTGTGAGTCCAAGGCAAGGAGTCTGGACCCAGACTCAGTTTTTCTCATTTGCAGGAGCAGCTGATGAAGGACCCTGCAGGTTTCCACCCAGCAGACCCTGCTAGAAGTCAGACCTCCAAGAAATGGCATTGTGTCTCCCTTTGCTCTGCAATACAGAACAAAATGCTTGGTGTCTCTAAATGAGGCTAAACATGGGGGTCCCATAACCACTGACAGTTTTAGGGTCCATGATGTGTGCATGACCATGACATGGCTCAGATGCTGTGATTTTGCAATGTAAGCAAAACCCCACATAAGACATGCCCAGAAAGGAGAACACGGACCATGGTCACCCTCGGACTGGCTTGGGATGAGCTGGGCGGCACAGACCCCTTCCAGGGGACCCTGTCTGTACTGAATCTAACCACTCCCAGACTTGGGGGGCAAGTCTGCACAACACGGGGGCCAAGGCATGAGAATAAAACTCCAGGGCACAGAGACCCTGGGAACAGGACCCTTGGAGACAGGCCCTTCAGAGATCAGTACGCTGTACAAAGCAGCAAGGCTGTGTTTTCAAAGGAAACTTGAAATAAAAAACAGACAAAAGCCAAAAGGACTCCTCTGGCGGTTTAATTCTTCATTGTTGGTTGGAAAAATCCCGCATTGTCTGGGCCGTTTCTCAGAGCACCCGGGTGGAGGTTCCCAGACTTCGTTTCCTTTACCAATAAAACTGTTTAAAGTTAAGATTGACGTCTGCATCTGGTGCCAACTTCTTCCTGTTGCAGAAGACAGATGTGCTTTTTTTTTTTTTTTTTTTTTTTTTTTTTCCGTAAAACAAGACAACGATCAGCTCCCATTACTGTGATTTCACTAAAGCACCATTTGTCCCCTGCTATATCCCTAGTGAAAGCCGTGGGCCTTACAGCAAGGACACTTGACTGTGCACAGATGCATGTCTAGAATTTGCGTATTCATTTATTCGATAACGGTGTCGTGCTCCCACACACTCTTAGCAACTGGCCCATTTTCAAGATGCAGAAACTGAGGCCCTGGACCCAGGACAGCTCATCCACTCAACACTTTCTATTTGTTTCATGCCGTGTACTGTGCTGGAGTTAGTACTAGGGTTTGGAGGGGAAAGGCCCCCTAGGAGGACCAGTCTTGCGGGAAGCTGGCGGTAATCACACATCTATTCTTTCGGCCATTGTTTTATTCATCTTATTGAGCCACTTACAACTTATGAGCCATGGCTGATTTGTCAAAGATGGGGGCATAGTGTGAAGAGGGCCTACAAGGGTCTGCCTTCTGGGCTTTCATGTGGAGCAGGCAGGCCAGTCGCCTGAGGATCACTTTGGGAATGAGGCAAGAAGAAGCCACTGCTGTCTGGCACTCCTGTCGCCTCCTGCTCTGACTCCACTGGATTCTGCCTGCCATGGAAGTGAGTGTGGATTCTTGAGAGAGCTGCTACAAGGGGTGAGCTTCAAGGTGACAGCATTGCCCTTCAAGGGACTGATGGCTTCTCCCTCTTCCCCTTTTTCAATTCTGTTCTGTGCCTGCCATGGAGGTGAGAGGATATCCAGTTGGGGTAAAGGTGATCTTTGGGGCAGGGAGTCTGTGGCTAGCTGGGCTCAGGGCCAAGGCTACTTCAGCAAGTACCCAGGGCATCATCGCATGTCTATGATTGCTCTCAGGGAGGTGTAAGCTGGAGGTGGTCTCAAGCTGGCATTGCACCCAGCACTGCTAGATCAGCATGCTGAACAGGCTGTGCAGGGCATGACCCAATGGGCTGTACTAGGATCCAGCCCTGGGCTTGCTGTCTGTACGCATGATGAGCTGGAAGAATTCACCGAGTCTTGTCTTTATCAGAGTAAAGTGAGAGTTGTATTTCTTGTCACCAAAATTGTACCACAGAGCAAAAGACTCCAAATTCCAATGGCTTTAAGAAACATTTCTTCTCATATTCAAGAGTTGTCAGTGGCCGCAAGGTGGCAGGTCTGGCCTAGACTCCATGCTTTGGGGTCCAAGCCTTGGTTGCAGTTTGTTTTTGAATTTTATCCATGTCTCTCTTCTTCTCTGGATCAGGAGCTGTGTTCTATGCCTATTTATTCTAGGGCCCAGGCTGAAGGCCCGTAGCTACTGAGACCTTGTTCTGATAGCAATCGACCAGTGTGCGAGGGTACAGACATGCCTCTGTTGTGACATCCCATTGGCCAAAGCAAGTCACATGGTCAAGCCACTCTGCCATGTCAGGCCATGTGGTAAAGGGCAAGTGAATGATTTCTCAGACTACTACCATGGTGCCAGGGGCTTCTTGTACTGACCCTTGACTCAAACTCCTGAGTATTCCCCTGTGCTGGATGCAATGCAGTCTTACCTGGGTCTAAACCTTCGCATGTTCTGGTTCAGGTACGTCTCCCAGTATGGTGTTGTTTAATTTCAGCCCAACAGCTGTCTCAGACTTCCCCACAGCTATTCCTACTGTCCAGAGCCTGAACAGATAGAGAGGAGGTCTCAGCTGAGACTAGCCATTCAGGAAGAGGAAGCGTGTGGGCAGATGGCCGATCCTTTCCGGGCTGCCTGTGAGCATTTGTTCCCTTTAGCTTTATAACTGGATTTTTTTGTTATTGTTTTGGTTTGGTTTTAGATTAGTAGGGAAAGGTACAGTAGCCTGCAGGGTCAAGAGATCCAAATTTTTCTATTTGTTACATGTACAGTGTGGGCGGATCCGTGTTTAACTTGGCCAGGGCAGAAGGGACAGTGAATGACAGGAAGGCCCATTTTCCTGCAGCAGTTCTGCCCACACAGCCCTCCCTGGTCCCACACGCTATTTCCATATATCCTTCAGGATGCAGCCCTCCCAGAGCTCTGACCTTCACCTTCCTCTGTCACCCACTCTCAAGCCAGGAGCGCCAGGGGCCAACAGACCAGAGGATTTCCTGGCTCAGTCTCACCACATAGCCAGAGTGCCCCGCCCATCCTCACCTGAGTTCTCTGTTCGCAGCCCAGGAACACAGGCAGGCAGGTGGCCCAGTGTCCTATGTCTGTCTAAGACCTGGCTGCCTGCTTCTCTCCCCTGAGTCCAGTGCCTGCTGCATGTGAGAAAGTTCTAGAGCACCCCAGGCTCCTGTCTGCCTTCTGTTCATGTCTCCTACCAGTCCCTGAGGGCTTGCAGCTATGGCAGCCAGAATTGGACCCTTTTCCTTATAGGACAAGGGAGGAGGAAGCAAACTCTCATTCATTGACTTTCTTTTGTGGACTGGATACCACATAGCAATAATTACTATCCATTGAAATAATGAGGTGATATAATGTATCTGGGATTAGCCTGTAATATCTGTAGAAGAGACCTCATTACTAGACACAGGTCACCTGACTTTCCCAAGCCTCAGTTTCCCCATTTTCCAAGTAGTCTAGGTGATCTCTTATATTCTTCCTGACCCTGATGGTGTGACAGTCCCCTGCCAGCAAACATACTGCTGGTGGGCCTCTGCCTGACTGGGTTTTCTGGGTGTTTACCACACTCACTAGTCTCAAAATGGATGTAAGGGTAGAGTCCTGATCTACTGAAATCCCTCCTTCAACATACCTTAGTCCCTAGGTCCCGCCAGGCTCTTCTCCTGAGTGGTTTGAGCTGGTTTTGCATGATTCAGGGGCAAGAGGATACAGTCCTACAGGGTTCTTCCCTGGGTCCTGCGCTGTGCAGAGGAATTGCACCTAGACAAGCTTCATGTTCTGCTGATTAGAAGCAAGGAAGACCTGGTAGCTATAAGGACAGGGGATGGGGACTGGGGACAACAGAAACTGATACAGTTCATGCCAGTCACAGTGGGCTCAGAGAACATGCTATGGGGTGCTATTGATGATAGTGGTGGTGGCGGTGTTGTGTGCGTGTGCGCATGCATGCATGCATGTATATATGCGCATGCGTGCATATATGCCATTACTGAGAATTGAACTCAGGGCATAGGCACTGTCCGTTAGCTTTTTCACTGAAGGCTAGTGCTACCATTTGAGCCACAGCTCTACTTCCAGCTTTTTGCTGGTTAATTGGAGAAAAGAATCTCAGGGGGGCTGGGGGTTTAACCCAGTGGAAGGGCGCCCGCCCAGCACGCGCAAGGCCCTGGGTTCGGTCCTCAGCCCTAGGAAAAAAAAAAAAAAAGAATCTCAGGGAATTTTCTGCCCCACGTAGGCTTTGAACCAAAGATCCTCAGATCTCAGTTTCCTGAGTAGCTAGGATTACAGGCATGATCTCTACCAGTGCCAAGCTGTGTGTTGGTTCTTTAAAACTGCTAATTGCTGGGGTGAAAATATTTTCACACATTTGCTCTCTGGGAACATGTTATTACGGAGCGCCCTGGCAGCCTCGTGGAAGTCAAACAGCCACAGTGAACACGCAACTCCTAATTAATAGACGTTCATGCTGCTCTCGGCACGCAGCGGAAGTAATTATCATGATTTAATTGACTTTCTTCCCCTCTGTTATGCTCTCTGCGTTTTCCATTTTCTTGAGTTAGGAGGGTTTTTTTTTAACCCTCTTTCTCCTTCTTTTATGCAGATGGTCTCTCACTCCAGTGCTCTATTTGTTGAATCTTTTTACAATAAATATTGTGACAGTATGAACTTCTATGTAGCAGTGAGGTCCAGAGCTAGAGCCTACGGCTGGCTCCTTGTGATTGTACTGGGTTTGCAAAGCAAAGTAGGATTCATCAAAGGGAAGAAAGGTCTGGCAAGGGAGGAAAATGATCAGAGGTTTTGGTTTCAGCAGGGCACCAAAGTCCACTTCTACCAGTCAAAGAAGGTTGCCGCGTGGTATGGTGAGGGCAGTAAGAAATTCCAATGGCAAAAATGAGGAACTTTCAAGTTTCTTGGTGCCCAGATACTGAAGACTTCTGTCTCTGGTCAGCCTCCCTTGGGCAGAGGAGGGGAGATTGATGTGTGTGGTCTAGACCATGACTAGTCGACTATATTGGTCTTGACTCTGATTTGGCCATCTATGTCCTATTTACCCTCAGATATCCAATGACCATGCCCACTTCCCGGTGTTCTTGAGAGATAAATGAGTTGCTCTTAAGATACACCACACAGGCATGCAATGACATGATAACTTTTAGGACACTGGGGAATAGGGAAGGCAAGGCAAGGCAGAGTTCCTGGTGTACAAGAAAGCAAGTGAGAATATTCTAGAATCATACCCTGAAGTCTGCAAGGAGCCCAAGAGAACTGGCTTCGTCCTCTCACGGCACACAAGGGAAACTGAAGTACGGAGACAGCAAGTGACCTTTTTGAAGGTCAAATAATTGTGGTTAATACGATGTTGGACTATTTTGCATGGAGCTAAAATTAGGACCAAGACATTTTCTTGGGTCTCAACGGAGATTATTGAGAGTGCTTGACTTTTAATTAGAATATTATGGATAATAAAATCAGTAGAAAAGAAGCCAAGCCTGGATTGCTCCATCTCTTCTCTTTGTCCCTGCTTGGGAATTGAGTTAGGCTCGTATTAAAGTTTGATCTGTCTCAAAGTACATCATATTCATCGAGCATCTTTTCCAGATGATTCCTCATTGAGTCTAGAAGCAGAGTGATGCACACCAGCTATGTTATTTTACATAGGTACTTTCTCTAAGCCTCAGTTTCCTTTATTGAAAGAAAAAGAGATCTACTTGCCTGGATGAGAAGCTTCTTAAATTCAAATATTTTTTTTTTCTTTTCTCCTCCTTCCTCTTCTGCATCCCTGACTAGAACATTGTCTGGCACGTGGCAGGTTTCTGCAAAACTTTCTAGATGAGAGCTAGCTGACCTTTGACGCAGTAGTGAGGGTCACAGGGATCAGGTGGGTGCCAGGCTGCTCCTGAGAGATGACTACTTGATGTATTCTATGGTTTGAATGTCGCCTCCAAAATCCTATTGAAATTCACTGCATTGTGGTATTAGGAGGTAGAATCTTTAACATGTGATTGGGTCATTCGGCTGTGTCTTCCATGGATCGGTGCTGTCATGGAGGAGTGAGTTAGTGCTCCAGAGACTGCAGGCACCTCTGCTCAAAGGGTGATTTTCACCTCCTTCCTTGTTTTGCCATGGGTTGATGGAGCACAGAGGCCTTTTCCATTTGTCAGTCCCTTGGTCTTGGACTTCCCATCATATAGAACCTTGAGAAACAAATTTCTTTTCTTCATCAACACACCTGCCATGGGATTTTCTCTTATAACAGCACAAAGTGTTCTAAGACAAGACAGTATTCTTCCCTTAATGGAGATCTCACTTTACATGTTTCAGTTTCCCATGATCCCCATTGCCTGTGGTCCACTATAGTTTAAAGATGATGAAGGGAAAATTCTAGTAATACATAGTTCATAGGTTGTTAACTGCATGGGGTTCTGAGTAGCATGGTGACATAGTGCCTATCTCCCTACCTGGTATGTTGACTGCCACAAAAACGGTTGGTTATGTTGCAGAATTTATTTTCAAAAGTTATTTTCACATCTTCGTGCATGTGTGTGCGCATACATGCCCGCATTGGAGTTTGAACTCAAGGCCTCATGGTCTTACCTGGCTTTTTCACTCAAGGCTGGTGTTCTACCACTTGAGCCACAGCTTCATTTCTGGTTTCTCTGGGATTAATTGGACATAAAAATCTCACAGATTTTTCTGCTTAGGCTGGCTTCAGCTGGTGGTCCTCAGATCTCACCTCCCAAGTAGCTTGAATTACAGGTGTGAACACTGAAGCCTGGCTCCAAAAAACCTTTCTTTTATTTAATAATAGCCTCAAACCACCGGAGTAGTGAGGCTGGCTGAAGGGAAGCTATAAAGTACTTTCCTCAAGTATATCATTTCACAGCGTCACAAAGGGTGGATGTAATGAAATAAGAACATCTGGGGAGAGATAGCGAGATCACATTTACCCAACTTTTATTACAATATATTTATCCTAAGTGTTCTAGTATTAGTTATTGTTCATCTCTTACTATGCCTAGTTCATAGGCTATTTGGCATCAGTGGGTATGCATAGGATGATGGCTCTTTTTTTTTTTTTTCCTTGGGTCCAGTCATGGGGCCTGAACTCTGGGCCTGGGCACTGTCCCTCAGCTCTTCAGCTCAAGGCTAGCGCTCTACTACTTGAGCCACAACGCCACTTCTGGCTTTTTTCTTTTTGCTTATGTGGTGCTGAGGAATCGAACCCAGGGCTTCAGGCATGCAAGGCAAACATCTACCACTGAGCCACCATCCCAGCCCCAGTGGGTATGCATAGGAAATAGCACTGGCAGGGTTCAGTAATGACCTGCACTTCAGGTGTCCAGTGAGGGTGTTGGAATGTATCCCCCAGGGATAAGGGTGGCTACTGAATGGAGAATGGAGGAGCTGGGGAGTCAGCACTCTAAACCATGTCTGTGCTAAAGGACAAGGTCCTTAGCTGGGCTTGTTCCTCAGGGTAGCTGGGATAGAGGCCAGACTGGCAGCGAGTGAGGGGCCAGGTGTAGCATGATGACCAGAGTGTTGACAACTCCTTTGAGAAGAGTCTGGCTATGCGAGGCAGGAAAGACAGGGATTCACAGGTATGCAAGAGGGTGAAGGAGAAGTGATAGAAATGCTAGGAAACCTGTAAGCTTGGATAAGACAGGACTGGGGAAGCAAGCTCAGTAAAAAGTTCATGATGTGGGCTGGGGAGGTGGCTCAGTGGTAGAGCGCTTACCTTGCATGCATAAGGCCCTGGGTTCGATTCCTCAGCACCACATAAGCAGAAAAAGCCAAAAGTGGCACTGTGGCTCAAGTGGTAGAGTGCTAGCCTTGAGCTGAAGAGCTGAGGGACAGCGCCCAGGCCCAGAGTTCAGGCCCGTGATCGACAAAAAAAAAAGAGTTCATGATCTGAGCCTTTTCTGGGGCCTCTCCCAGTATTCTGGAGAATGTTGTGGGTGACATGATTGGTAATAACTGAGGACCCAAGACTCCTGATTGGCTAAGGCAGTGTTGGAGCTGTAAAGAATTAAACCTTAGAGTCTCAGTCTCTAAACAGGACACCAGTTTATTTCTCATGGAAGTTGGGTGGCTTTCCTCATAGTATTTGTGTAGTTCCTCCCATTTTTATTGGCTTCCAAGGATCCCCAAGAAAGGAAGAAGAAAGACAAAGAGGATGGCCCATCCCAACTGCTCCCAATCATGTTGTCCCGAAGAGGACACACTGCCTTCCTATTGGTAAAAAGGATCACATGGCAACATAGGTGCAGAGGAGACTGGGAGATGTGGTTCCTGACAGTGCAGCTCCTTTCCAGCTACAGCTCTTGGCCGTGGAAGGGAGCCATGGGGGTTGAGTAAAAGCCTACCTTCTGGAATTATAGCCCCTTTCCACTGTGCCTCCCAAAAGCTAAGCAGAAAGTTTACCTCGGGAAAGAGAGCATCCTAAAGTGAAGACAAAGACCTTGCTCTTGAAGAACGAAGGGAGAAAAATAGTTTCCCCAGTTATATGATTGTTGCATTAAGTCTTATTGAATCAAGTTCAGGAGATTAGAGGAATCACCAAGTTAGAGTGCTTGCCCATCCACTCTCTAGCTGGGTGACTCTAGCAGAGCCTCTGAGTAGCTCCACGGATCAGCAGAGCACTTGGAGCTGACAGTCAAGCAGACACTCAGAGTATGATCCAGATGTTGCTTCCACTGTCCCCAGGCCTCCCCTTCTCACCACGCCAGACTTTAAAGCTCTACTCTTTGGTTTAAACTCAAAACAAACCAGAATGAAAAGCCATTGTGAGCTGCCTAGAGCATTTTATATCACTGAGGCAATCCGAGTGTCTAGTGTTGGTTGCCCAAAGAAAGAGGAAGAGAAGGAGGAGAAAGGTCATCCACTAAGGTCCCACTTTACTGAAAGATGAGGCCCTGAGGGGTGTGTTGTTGTAGCCAGCCACTACAGATCAATTTAATATATGCTACCCTCTCCCTGCCTTCTGTGGTCTTCCTTCCTTGTAAACCTGCCTTGCCAGACAGGGCTTGGAGTCCTGGCCTTGGAGTGTACTTATGGGATTTGTGGACTCAGTCTTGTGGTATTCTCAGTTTTCTGTGTGCCTGGGAAGGAAAGGTAAGTTGACCCCTCTCCCTAACGGCTCCTGGATGTCATTGTTTAACACCCTAATTTATTAGTCCTGATTATTTATTTGGCATAGTAATTCCTAGACTGTTCCCTACTACCACCTTAGCTAATTATCAGGTCCCTTTAAGTGGGGGAGAGGGGGCTTTGACCATCAGACTCTTGGGATGGTTGGGGGCAGGCACAGGGCAGTGGGGCCTCAGTAAGTCTGAGGAAACTGAGCTCAGAGTGGGAGGGCTGCTGGGGGAGATCAGAAGGGAGCATTTTCCCAGGAGGGAAGCTGGGCCGCCTGTTCCCTCTCTCTACTTCTGCATGGTCCCAGCCCTTAGTGACCTCCAAACAAAGCGGTCCTTGGCTTGGGGTCTAGGAAGTCAGACTGGACAATGGGAGGAAGGAGGAAGTTGGAGATAAATCCTAGGCCTCCTTGCCTAGTTTTGTGGTTCTGAGGAGGCCCTTGGTGTTCAATGGGCTGGACTTCTCCCGGCCTTAGTCCATGCCAGGGTTGATGTGGCTGTTATTGTCAAGATAATGATTCTTTCTGGATAGGAGTCTAAGGGAGGTGGGGTGGGTGCTGCTGTCGTTCACTCATTCCTTCACTCATCCACCCCACAAGCATCTATTGGCTTCTGCAGGGCACAAAGGCTTCACTTGTTGGGAATATCAAAGTCAACACCAAGCTGGGTGCTCAGGGGCTCATGCCTGTAATCCTCACTTTTCCAGAGACTAAGATCCAAGGATCTAAGTTTTACCAGCCAGGGCAGGAAAGTCTGTGAGATCTTGATCTCCAATTAACCATCAAAAAGCCGGAAGCGAAGTTGTGATTCAAGTGCTAGCCTTGAGCAAAAAGCCCAAGCCCTGAGTGCAAGCCCTGGGAACCAGCATGCGCATGTGCATGTGCATGTGCACACACGAAGTCAACACTGGCCACTCCATCCTCCGTTCCTACTACTCTGGCCCCAGAGTTGATACCTCATGGACCCTAGAGGTGCAGTGTGGTTTAACAATGAGAGCCTAGCCCATGGCTCAGACCTGGTGCTGTAGGATGAGAGAGGGAGCACTCTGATGCATCCCTGGATGACTCCTGGATGTCAAGGTGGGTAGAGATGTTCTAGGTTGTACTCCAGTCCTCTGACTGAGAGACAGGCAGTAGGGCACTGCTTAGTTGACTTGAATGCCACTTCACAGACCGAGGCTGTCTACTCAATGGAAGTTTCAGCCAATGAGAGACCTGGTCTTATGGGACTCCAGAACTCTGCCTGCTCTGTCATCTTTAACCACTGAATTCTCAGGCCTCATCCAGGCAGAATTCCTCCCGGACAAGACTTGTCTTGCCAACTTAAGGTGTGTGAGTGGCTGGGCTTCCACTGGCCATCTTACTAAAGGTTTCCAGGATGTGGCTAGCTCTGCCTTTGTCCTGGTGATCATCTGCAGCCTGTGTCACCTGTATCCTGTGTTCCTATACAGGGTTATCATGTGTGTTCTCAGCCTCCCTGGGTCTGTACAACAAACCCAGTGGGTCTGGTCCTCTTGCTTTTTTTCTGGTATTTGGGGACTGAGAGCTCATTCTGCTCACATATCTGTGGCACTCAAGCCAGGGACCTTGTATATGCCCCTGTCTGCTCTTCTGTGGGCTGTGGCCTGAGACTGGAGCTTCTCTCCTCTTACCACATTTCTATCATTACAACAGAACAAGAATAGCACAGAGAGTCCCTGCCTAAGGCTGGTGATGGGAAAGCCCTCCTCACCAGGTCACATGTCCCATCTGCTCACCCCACCACATCCCACCAGCCTCCTTGGCAGTTCTCAGAGCAATGCTGCTCCTTTTCTACCTCAGAGACATGGCCAGGCTGTTCTCTGTCTGAACACTTGTCCAGTCCTCTCTACTTGGGAGACTCCCCTTGTTCCTCAGCGTCCTGTACAGACAGACTTTCTTTGCCCTCATTCTCCTCCTAAATATCATCTTTGTGGCACTTATTTCAAACTGATTGATTCACTGGATGATTTAGTTAACCATACTTTTCAAGAGCTGTGGGGACAGGCAGGACCAGGCTACCTGGCTTTATCATCATTCCCAGGGTCTTGCCTGGAACTTAGCACACGGCTATTGTTCCATATTTATTTGCTGATCAGACAATGAATGACTAGGCCAGTGTGTTTGGACAGGAAATGGGAGAGGGAAGTGTTGATTGAGCATTTGTTAAGTACCAGCCATACTGTCAACTTCTTTGATCACTTCATGTTTGAGGAAACTAAGGCAAAGAAGTTTAGACCAGAGATCGTTCAAATTCCCATGGTCCAGGAAACTCACAAATAATAAATGAGGCACTGGATTGAAAAAGAATAAACAAGTAGATTAACCAATGAATGAACCAGCTGCCCAGACTCAGGATAACTGGCATTTACACCATGGCTTTATGTTCTGGAAGTTACCTGGGGGCCATAGGGATAATGATCCACTTAAACACATGCTCTTCTAAAGGGAGATTTAATTTGAGTCTCTGTCTCTCTGTCTCTCTCTCTCTTTCTCCCCTCTTCCCCCTTCCCTCCCTCCCTCCCTTCACCCCATCCTACCCCTTCTGGCATGATCTTGCTATATTGCCCAGACTGGCTTTGAACTCACAATCTTCTTGCATCTTTTTCCTAGATGCTGGGATTACAGGTGTGTATCACCATTCGGGTGAATTTCAAGATTTTTTAGGAAGTGTTTCCCAATTGCTAAATCTTGCCAGTACAATTCACATGCCACAGTGCCATTGTTGTGCTAGGCCAAGAAAACTGTGGCCCAGGCAGGCACTGGCTTTTAACTCTGGCTTTGAGAACCAGCACAGAAAAGGAGGCAAGGTCCCTGGAGATTGCCCCATCACCCTGTCAGACCTATTGAAAGACTTGCCCCTGCCTCAAGAACCCATGCAAATATAATGTGTGCTCCAAGCTCTGGACTCAGACAAAAGATGGGGCCCGAAGAAAAGATGGTGTACCAGAGCTGACAAGTGTGGCTGTGTTGCTTTGTCTTGTGTTTTTGAGGCCCCTCTGATCTCCAGTGGGTCTCAGGGTTTGGCTTTGAATAAGCACATCCAAAGAGCCGCCTGGACATCACTGTGCCTGCCAATGCACACAGTCCTGCTGGAGGTCAGCGTAGTCAGAGCATTTGAGTCACTCACACATGCATGTCAAGGGCCCACTCCACTCTGGCAATAGTGTACACTCTAGGAAGCAGGACATGCTCTCCACTGTCCTGGAGATCAACAAGTGAACCCATAAATACACAATGCAATGACTACCAGTGATGGGACACATTGGTAGATGAGCTCTGCAGGAAAGTCTATGGTGGAAGAGACATTTGAACCAAAACCAGAGGAAATGGAGCAAACTGAGCCAGGCCCTGACGTGGAACAGCTCAGAGCACAAGGAACAATGAAGAGCCTGTGGGTCATACGCTCCATTGGAGGGTACCTAGTACCTGGCAAAGCCCTGCTCACGTCATGGTCATCTAGCCCTCCACCTTGTCTCACTTCATCAGATGAGGGCATACAGGCACACAGAGGCTCAGCACCACCACTTATACTGGCAGCAGGCTCCAGGCAGGTAGCACATGAAATGTGAACTCTGGCCTGCTATTTCATTGCCCCTCTCCCCTCACTTTCATCTGTCTATCCATCACCATTTATCCATCCACCATCCATCCAGCACCCATCTATCACCCATCCATCTACTCATCTATCACATCCACAATCCATCTATCTACCATATATCCATCCATCCATCTACCACGTGTCCATCTATGCACCCATCATCCATCCACATTCATCCATCAATCCATCCAACATGATACTGAGCACAGCCCATGTTGTGCATAAATGTTTGATATCTCTAAGTCTTACTTTCCACAGCGGGGACCTTTATTTCCATCCTCAGCTTCCTCTCTTTGACTCCCCTCAGCTCCTGTATCTCCTCAGTCCAACTGCACTCCAAATCCTGGATCCACTTTCACCCTTAGCTTCTGACTGCTTCTCCCTATGTTGGCTCTGGAGCCTAGGCCTGGAGCCTAGTCATATTCTTCCTCAAAGCCACACCCTGTCCCCAGGGGCTAGGGCCCTAGGACACTCTTGCTCTCCCAGTGTCAGGGGATCTTCCTGCTTTCTTCCTCCAGCCCCACAGCTCAGGTTCCTCGTGACCCTGAGCATGCTTGGCTCTGGGAGGAGGTGGATGCAAACTCTGGTTCTTCCCTCCAGTTTGTCAAAGCCCAAGCCCCACCCCTGAGGAATTGCCACTCCCATCCTTTCCTGAAGGCCCAGCACCCCTTCTTCTGTTTCTCATGTCTCAAGAGAGAGGAGGTCGGACATGAGGCTTGGTGTCAAGTTGATTGGTTCAGATCCTGCTCAGTTGCTCTTTGGCCCTGTGACTTGGGCACATTACCCTACCTCCCCTGGCAAGACTGCTGCAAAACAGGGTAAGGTTTGTTGGATAGCCCCCAAATAATCCCTGGGTCAAGCATCTGTGGACACAGCATTTATTAAAGGTGCTTGCCTAGGTTAGGGGTTTGGGGAGCAGAACAAGGAAGGGGCAGAAGTCACAGGCAGGCCCCATCCTGCAGGGCTTCCCTGTCTGCACCCCAGGGCATCTCTGGGTTCACTTGCACCTCCAAGTTTGTCTCAACCTGAGATAAGAACTGGGCTTTCATCCTCCCACATCTCAGACATTGGCCCAGGGCCCCCTAAGGGGTGGGGGAAGGCTGGAAGATTCTAGGCACTCTGGCATGCAGGAGCTGGAGAACTCAGAAGCCCGCAGGTACTCCCCTCTTGGGAATGGCTGCCTCTGCCTTCTGAAATAGAAGCATGCAGAAGTGGAGGTTCTCAGAGAAGACCCTCACAGCGCTGCAGAGCACTGGCCTGGCATTCCTCAGCGCACAGTATGTGCAGTCCAGAGCCAGGATCATCAGATGGTTCATGAAGCCAAGGGCCTCAGGCTGGACATTGATCTGCTGATGCACAGTTTGCCTATGGCAGGCTGGAGCCGCTGAGCCTTTTCTCAGAGAGGCTTAGATCTTGGAGTTTGAGTTTGGGTCTTTTCCTGTACTTCCTGGAGATGCAGGGCAGAGACAGTGAGCCTGGTGCCCTCTGGGCCCCGAGATGTCCAAGGTAACAGTTGACAGTGGCTAAGCCAAAATATCCAGGAGGTTCTGTAAATTAAATGCATCTCCAGCGTTGGCTATTTTGAATTTACAGTGGGTGTGTAGGGATAGAAGCCTTGGCGTAAGCCAAGGAGCATCTGTATTATTTTCATGGCTGCAGGAACTTTGGAGCAGGGATGAAGTTAATGACTTTGAGGTATGGAAAGAATCCTGAAACAACCACACATGATACTCACAAGAAGCTAAGGGAGGTTAGAGTAAGGAGCATCCCCGGGATGCTGCCCGGGGCAGTCTGCACTGGCCCTTACTGGCTTTGAAGCAAGAAGGGGCCACAAGCCAAGGCACACAGGCAACATCTAGACACTAGAGAAAACACAAAGCAAAACAAGGAAATGCTCCCCCACTCCACACACACACTGAGAACCTCCAGAGGTGCAAAATGCAGCTGACACAGGAGACTCATGGAAAAGAACTCTGAGTAGACACACACACACACACACACACACACACACACACACACACACACACACACACACACACACACACACACACACACACACACACACACAAACACACACACAAACACACACACGTGCGCGCGCGCTCTGACTACCACAACTGAAAAATAGTAAGTTGTATTTTAGCCAATAGCTTTGTGGAAATTCAGGTCAGTAGCCATAGGAAACCAGTTGAGGTGCGTGATGGTTTAAATTTATTGCCCGCTAGAGTAACATACCCAGCTATTCAGTCAAAGGCTGATCTTGGAGTGTCTGGGAAGGATTTGTTGCTATGGCTCACATCCAGTCAATGGTCATTGTTAGGAAGCCCTTATTCACTCAGTTGAAAGGCCCCAAGAGTGAAATCAGAGGTTGCCTTGAAAAGAAGGGGCTCAGCTTCAGACCATAACAGCTACTCCCAGCTGAGCTCCTGATCCTCCACCTGCCCCTTGCCCTGCCATCTCCACTCAGTTCATGAACACCTGGCAAGCAGGTATGTTTTTGCTCAGTTTGCCTCAATGGGGCTGTGTAAGGATTGGTGGCTTGAATGCAAGAGATCTCATACTGTCCTCTGCTGAGGATGCAAGGAACACACACACACACACACACACACAGGACACACGGCGTGCGTGGGCACACACCCGTATCAGCCTGCCTCTTTTGCCTTTTCCTTGGGCCTCTACATTCATTTCTGTCCCTCTCAAGAAACCTCCTGGGCATCTTGTGTCTTTCTCTGCTTCCCCTTAGACAGTTCCTCTTGGGCCCACCTCCCCCTCATCTAGCCTGCCTTCAGAAGTTGCCTGCTCCCCATCGTCCCCAAGCTCTCTTCTGCAGGGGTCATCTCTGCAAAACCCCTTTCCACCATCCACCTTCTCTTCTTGTCCTGGAGCCACGACAGAGCCTTTTGTGCATGCAGTTAGGAAGGGGACTAAAGGGTGGGAGGGAGAAGCCTGGGGCGTATTTAGGGACCAGGAGCTTTGGCCAGCTGTGTGTGGCTAGAGGGCAGGGCTGGCCATCTCAGGGGGAGTGCTGAGTCCTGTCTTTGCAAGCACATTGGCCATTCTTAGTGCATGCTCCTAGATGCCCCCCTTGGGGCTGGTGACCCTTGGCAGAACTGGCACTGACATCCAAAGCCAGGGGCCTCCCTGGAGGGCATGACTCCATCCCGAACCTTGCAGGGTTCCAGGTCAAAGTAGATTTTGTTCTACATGAAACAACTATGCCACCTCTGCCAAAGCCTTCTGAGGCCTCCAGAGGTCCCACTGCCTCAGTGATGGAACCTTGAAAATGAGTTATCTGTGGCTCTACTTGTCCATCTGTACAAGGGGGCTGGTGGTAGCCAAAGGCTTGCTGACTGTTTTGGAGGATGACACGGGGAGGCACACTCCCACAGCCCTTGGCACACTGAGAGCCCCATGGAGATGTGCCAGCTTGCTGCCCCATAGGGAAGACAGCCTTGGGCATCCTCACTCTCTGCACCTGGCCTCCTTGTCTCCAGTGAGAGCTGATATAATTACCAGATGTGGTAAGACATCAAAAGACAGCATTTAAAGTACTTTAAAGAGAAAAAAAAGAAAGCCCTTTTGGTACAAGATCCCTTTGAATACACCTTACAGCCCTGGGGTAAGAATTATTTTCATTTTGCAAACTAGAAAACTGAAGCTCAAAGGAGTGGAGTTGTGTGTGTGCCCCAAGGTACCCTACTCTGAGCTGGGGTGGAGGGGGTTCCAGCTCAAGGCAGACTGCATCTGGCTCACTCCTTTACTCCTGGGCTTCATCCAGGAGGAGCAGGACACAGACAGGGGAGCAAAGCAAGCTTCAGACCGGGTTTCTATTTCAACACCAGTCTAGCTGCCTGCTGCTTGACATGCCATGTTAATTACCTGGCTGATCATGCCACAGCCTGCAGTGTGGCAGAGATCTTCACCCCACTTTGCAGACAGAACGGTTCAGCCTGGAGAGGCTGGCAAGTTGAATGCGCCCAGGCCCCTCAGCCAGCACGTGGCATGGAGCCACCAACCTCGAAGGGCAAGGCTCTGGGTTATTGTGAGTGCTTGTCTTTCTTCTCTGAGCCTCAGTTTCCCTCTTGACCCAGGGTTGAAGTAAGAATGAAATGATAGAAGGATGCGGGGAATCTGCATCCTCACAGTATCTGATAGAATCTCAGGGCTGAAGCTTCTCCTTTCCCTGTGGGAAACTCTTTATATCCATCTCCTTGGGGAGTAGGTCTCTAGAGCAGAGCCTGGGAGGACTGAAAGATGCACAATTGCTGGTCATTTACTGGTGTGTGTGTGTGTGTGATGCGTGCGCACACGCATGTGTGTGTCAGAGTTTAACGATGTTCGACACCATGGCTGCCTGCATATAGTTTGCACACCAGTGCAGGGGACAGACAGAAAACAATGAAGCCATTTATCCATAAAATGACAGTATACTGTAGTGAGTGGTGGGAAGGTGGGAGAGAAGCCAGAAAGGAGAGGAATTGGCTTATGTCGAGTAGCCATAGATGCCACTGCAGAAGTGACCTTCAGGCTGGTGACCTAAGCAGAGACCTTGGCCAGGTAGAACTGGGAAGAGGAGGTTTCCAACTGAGATGGCCAAGTGTACAAAGGCCCTGCAGCAGGGATGAAGATGAGGTGTTTAAGAATGGAGAGAGGAGTAATAGAGTCAAGGGTCAAGTAAGAGATGGGGCATTGGGTCCACCAGATTAGTAGGACCTAGTAACAGGCTTGAACTTCATCAGAGTCTAATATGAGGTTGTAGATAAGGCTTTCAACAAGAAGAGGCCTGATGTGATTTAAATGTTAAGAACTAACTGGGCAGGGCTCATGCCTATAATCTTAGCTACTCAGAGGGCTAAGATCGAGGATCGCCTTCAAAGCTAGCTCAGGCAGGAAAGTCCATGAGACTCCTATCTCCAGTTAACCAACGAAAAGTCAAAAGGAGAGCCTTGGCTTGAGTGGTACAATACTAGCCTAGATTTCGGGTCCCAGTACCAGCACAAAAACAAAATGACAACAAAAAGAAATAATTTCTGAGTAGTGAGAGAGAATCCCAAAATAAGACATAAGTACAAATAAGTAGAAAGAATCCAAAAATAAGACATAATGTACTTTTTACATGTGTGGTTGGGAAACTGAAGCCCCCAGATGGAAAACCAGTCACCAAAGGCCATACAGCACATTGGGACACAATCAAACTCAGATCCTTTGACTCCAACCCAGTGTACATTTTCTTGAAAGGCTGGGCACTGCCTTGATTTTCCTAGGTCACACCTGTGGCTTGCCCTTTCCCATGGTTGCTCTTTTCCACAACCACTCTTGATGGTCTCTTCCTGCCAAAGAATCTGCATGGACCAAGTTTTGATTTCACATCATCTTGTCCTGCCTGGCAGAGCTTGACCCCAGGCAAAGGTAGATTTACCTCTAGCACTTCAGGAATGCACAATGTATTTCTACCATATGGTGCATGAGGCATTTGCCGTATATCACCGTGTCTCCTTTGGACAGAGTCCATTGAACCCAGTTCTTGTATAAACCCAGTTCTTCCTATAAATGCCCTTGTATGACATACACTGTCTGACTCTGGCCTCTTTAGCCAATCTCATTTTTTTTTTTATCATTTTACACCTATCACAGAGGTTTATCCTCTTTTGATTGCCACATGACATCCCATTGTATAAATCGATGGCAGTTTATGTCTCCATTCTGCCAATGATGGACATAGGATTGCTTCCCATTTTGGGTGTTCATGATGAACTCAGCAGTCAACGTTCTGACTGCATCCTTTTCGTGGTTTATATGCGGGACTTCCTCTTGAGTATGAAAGTTGGAGTGGAAATGCTGTCATGAACTTGGCTTCTGTAGATGCTATTCAGTAGTGTAGGCATGGCAGCAGTCAAAGAGGTCTACTCACTTCAGTTCTTCACTCACACATGGCATCATTCGTGTGGTGAGTTTCAGTTGACTGTTGGATCTCTAGTGCTGTCTCATTCTGGTTTTAATGTGCATTCCTCTGGTAGTAATGATGCAGGAGCCTGCCCAATATCTCAGAGTTAGCAAGGGGCTGAGCTAGATTTTCCTAGTCGCTGGTCTGTCTGTCTACCTATCTTTCTCTTTCCTTTTCTTTGTCTCTTTCTCTGTTTCTCTCTCTGTCTCTCTTGGAGAAGGAGATCTTCCTTGCCCTTGGTAGAGATGGAAGCTCAGGAAAGCTTGTACCACTCCATGTTTTCTGGAACTCCCAAGTTTTCTAGAGTGCAAAGAATATGTTAACATCCTTGCCTAGTTCATGGTCTGTTGCCCATCCAAAAGAGCCTCTCAAGATGCATGGAAAAGGTTGACCTTGTCCAGTGTTTGGGGTTATGCCAATACTTTAATGAATACAACTCATTTAGTTTATAGAACACTTTGTGTGAGTTGTCTGAGCACACATTTATTAGTTTAAAGCCAGTGAGTCAGGCGTGGCAGTAGTTCATAGTAGAGAGACCATGACCCATTCCACTTTTCCTGAGCACCAACCCAGGGCCAGAGACCCTGGTAGATGAATGTGTCATTCTACTAAGTGATACCATTGAGCTTTCATTGACTCATTGAGCTTTCATTGATTTAATGTTGTATGGATTCCAGTGCCTGAGTACTCACTCAGACCCGGCCTCATGAAAGTTGCAGAGGTGAAGAACATGAAGTGAGAACACAACACAATAATGGCTACCAGGAGAGACTCACATGGGGGGGCAACATACTAATTGAGTCATGAAGGATGAATAGGACTTCCTTGGGTGTTGGGAAGAGGCTTATGTTACTTACAGGCCAAGGGAACTACATAAATTGAAATTGGATTTGTGTGTGTGTATGTGACGGTCGTGGTGCTTGAACTCAGGGACTGGGCACTGTCCCTGAGCTCTTTTGCTCAAGGATTGCACTCTACCACTCTGAGCCACAGTACCACTTCCAGTTTTCTGGTAGTTAATTGGAGATAAGAATCTCATAGACTTTCCTGCCCAGGGCTGGCTTTGAACCGCGATCCTCAGATCTCAGCCTCCTGAGTGTCTAGGATTACAGGCATGAGCCACCAGTGCCTGGCCTGGATCTGTATTCTTTGTGCCCTCCAATTTATTCCTTGAGAGCATGGTGACAGAGGAGGGAGTGGGAGCATTTCCTTTGTTGTTTCCATCCAGCAATAGAGCCAGCATCAGTGCCAGACTTGGGGCTGGTTTCCCAAAGGGCCATGGGTGTGTCTCATCTGAGTCACGAGGACAAAAGCATCAGGTTGAGGATTTTGTGACTGGCTGGGCTGTTGCTTGTGTCCCTGGACTCCAGATCTTTTATCTGTAAGGTGAGGGAAATCTTTGACCTGGAGCTGGCTCTGTGCCTGGGTTGTCTCCTTTTGTCTACTCAGCAGCTGTGTGGTGTGAAGGTCTGCTGTTCCTCCCATCTTACACACAGGGACACTGAGGCTCAGAGGGGCAGAATGGAGTATGTGTCAGTACCGTAGGACTGCTGTGTGCTAGGATGCTGCTGACAGGACTTCCTGCTCATACCTGTGTCCTCACCCCTTCGCATACTTTTCAGGTGTTTAAGGAGCATGCACCCAGCAGAACTATGGCTGAATGGAGTGGGGAGAGGGGGAGGTAGGAAGCACTGGGCAGGGGCCTGGCTCCTGAGAGGCTAGAGCCTCTGATGTCCCCTGACACAAATGGAAAAAAACTTTGGGGAACAAATCACCACACTCCAATCGAGGCCGAACTGGCCCAATGTAGCCTGGGCACGTAGCATTGACAGTACTTGATGGTGCTTTCTACAAATACTTCCAAAAAATTGCATGCATTTGCCAAATAGCCCAGGCTGGCCTCAAACTCTCAGTCCTCCTGTCCCTACCTCCTCAGTGCTGAAATTGTAGATATACACCACCATGCCAGCCTCTTGCACAATGGGAAAATGGTGTGGACTCAAACTCATTACCCAACATAAATGAGCACTTATTATGTGCCAAACAGCCAATGATGAATCTGTAACATTAATGTAATTTGCAGCTCAGGTACATTGAAGCCCCTTGCAGCCATATTCTAACAGGAGCTGGGAGACCTTCCTGCCATGGACAGAGACCATGGACCTGTGGAGCTCCATGGCAGAGAAAACTCTCCAGACACTGGAGAAGGCTTCTGAGACAAAGGTGGCTTTTAACAGAGGGCCCTCACAGGTAGGAGTTTAACCGCAGAAGTGAGGAGAGAGCTCTCCTGGAGAAGACCACAGCAGCGGCAAAGGCCTGGTGGTAGACAGCACAGGGCAGCGAAGGATGGTGGCCAAGGGCACAGGCCCTTTTGTGGGTCAGAACCCAGTGTGAATTTGGGCTGTGGGCTCTGCACCTTAGAAAAAAAATGAGCTGAAAGAACACACACACACACACACACACACACACACACACACGCACGCACGCACGCACCATAAAATTGACTATTAATGCATACAAGTCAGTAGCATTTGTACATTTACAGTGTTGAATAATCACCATCTCTGTCTAGTTCCAAACATTTCTGTCACCCCAAAAGGAAGCACATACAACACAGGAAGCTGTCAGGTACCCCCTCTTCCTACGCCATGGCAACTGCTCATCTGCCCTCCGCAGCTACGGGTGAGCGGTGGCTTCCACCTGGCTTTACCACAGACGGTGCCAGACTCCTTCATGGCTCCCAATGCCTAACACACAGTAGGGACTCCAAGAGTGTTTTCTGGGTGACTGAATGAAGATAGCATGTGAACATGACTTTCTCCGCTCCCAGGTTTATTACTTTTATCAATAATCAATAGCTGGGTGCTGGTGGATCATGCCTGGAATCCTAGTTACTCAGGAGGCTGAGATCTGAAGATCTTGGCTCAAAGCCAACCTGGGTAGGAAAGTCCGTGAGACTTTAGCCACCAGAAAACCAGAAGTGGCATTGTGGCTCAAAGTGGTAGAGCACTAGCCTTGAGTGAAAGAGCCCAGGAACAATGCTCAGGCTCTGAGTTCAATCGCCATGACGACAAAACAAAATAAAAAAAGTACCTCATAATAACAAAGGAGCAAAGTTGGCCTTTCCTGTGTGCTAGGCACTGTGTAACATGTTGTAACACAATGCTATCTGTGGTGTGATTATCTCCATTTTACAACTGAGAACAGAGGCTCAGAGAAGTTAGGGCTATTGTCCAAAGTCACACAGTTAAGCCAGAGGTAGAGACAAGACTCTCCGTTGCGCCAACTTTCTCCTCCTCCTCCTCCTCTTCCTCCTCCTCCTCCTCTCTTTTTTCTTCTTTCTTTTTTCTTTCTTCTTCTTCTGCCAGTCCTGGGCTCAGGGCTGGGTACTGTCCCTGAGCTTTTTTTTTCTCAGTGCTAGCATTCTACCACTTGAACCACAGAGCCACTTCCAGCTTTTTCAGAGGTTCATGGACTTGCTTGTCCAGACTGGCTTAAAACCATGATCCTCAAATCTCAGCCTCCTAAGTAGCTAGGATTACGGGCGTGAGCCACCAACACCCAGCTAAGACCCAACTTCTTATATTTGTTGAGTGACTAAATGAAAGACTCAATGTTGATGGACATTTTAGTAACTGAGAGTTGATTCAGAGACCAGTCATGGTGGTACACACTTGTAATCCCAGCTATGGAAGGCAGAGGTAGGAGAATCATGATCTGAAGTATCATTGTATCTCTGATCCTTTCCCCTTCATAGCCTCTTTGCCTAGTTCAGTGTGCAGCTACTAGGCCCTGAAAGATTCATGGCTCTGAAATGTAGCTGGCTTTAGGAGGAGTGCAGGCTTGTAAGATGCTTTGGGCCATTCTCTCTTGGAGGGTGTTCATTCTCTGCTTTGTCCAGAACTCAAGGGCCCATACTATACTGTTACCATGACATGACTTAAGTATCAGCCTAAACCCCAGGGGTGGGTGGGAGGTGTACTTTGATGCATGAACAGTGCCTGTTGAGCAGGAGTGAGGTGGTCCAGGCATCACAGTGGGGAGACCATAGCTGTGGGCCAGGAGAGGGAAGGTGAAGGCTTGGGTGGGTGGGGTCTGTGGAGGTGGCCGGTAGAGGAGGAGTAATAGGAGACAACGTTTTCAGGTAGGTGAGGCTGAGCCCTTGTTGCAGGAGCTAGAGAGAGTAG
Source organism: Dipodomys spectabilis (assembly GCF_019054845.1). NCBI lineage: Eukaryota > Metazoa > Chordata > Mammalia > Rodentia > Heteromyidae > Dipodomys > Dipodomys spectabilis. The sequence continues at coordinate 470,610 of NW_024871276.1, read as the reverse complement.
ACTCTCACTCTATAAGTTTGGGAGAAGGTAAAAGTAAAAGGATTTCTAAAGAAGCCGTGATAATCATGATAATCATGATAGTAGTCACACAGGTGTTAAGATTATGCTGACTGCTCTGCTCACGTGGTAATTGCTTTCTACATTGTGTATCATTAAATACAAGAAGCCCCTGAGATAACTGCTGTCACGTGACACATGAGGAAACTGAGGCACTTGGGGGAAACTGAGCTACTGTTGCTTTGATATAAGCATTCAGTTGATAATTAGAAAGAAACCAGAGTCAGACTCCAGGCAGCTGCTTACAGACCAACCCTACTCTTCATCTAAAGCCATGGGCAGCTGCGGTTATTTCTCAAAAAAGTATTTCATGTCTAAGCTGAAGAATCAGGAGAAGAGATTTAGAGTTCGCTTTCACATTGACCCCGGTGCAGAAGCAGCAGCATCCTGGGGAGAGGGAGGCCCCAGCCTGCCAGGGTCCCCCTCTTCTGCACAGTGAGAACAACCGCCCTGAGAAGGAAGGAGAGGGAGAAAAGGAAGGTGGAGAAGAAGGAAAAATCATTGTCGATTATACCTGTCCTTCAGCAAGGCCCAGTAATTAGCAAACCCTCGGCAATAAAATATTTTGTTTCGGTGTAATTGCCAAGTAATTACGTGGTGTGGGTTGTGTATTAATCGTGTTGATTAATTACACTCAGATCGTAATTAAACATCTGCTTCATAATCATGTGCTACCCAAAGTTTAACACACACACACACACACACACACACACACACACACACACACACACACACACACACACGGCCCCATGGGGCTCTCCTTGGTCTTGGTGCTCATTTGTGTATGTGTGCACATGCGTGCATGTGCTTGTGTGCCTGCAGCCTAGCTGAATTGAGACCACCTATATAATGAGGCTTTTGCCTCTAGCTTCACTTGGGACTCAGGGAAGGCTTGGCCTGAGCCTGGGCCTGGGCCTGAGTCTGAGCTACCTACAGTGGCTTGGCACTGAGCCTGAGGTCCCTGGGTCCCCTGCCTCATAAAACATAAAGCTTCTTTCCTCTCTCCTCTAGCTGCCTGACCCATCTAGGTTGGCCCAGTGATTCCACTGTTCCCTATATGCCATGTAATGGTCCTGTCTAAGGCCACCTGCTCCCTCCTGTTTCTTGTACCCCCTTATGCTATATCTGGCTCCAAGGGTCCTTTTGTGTGTGTGTGTGTGTTTTCTTTTTTTAGTCAGTCATGGTGCTCAAATTCATGACATTTGTGCTCAAGGCTAGCACTCTACCACTTTAAGCCACAGCACCACTTCCAGTTTTCTGGTGGTTAATGAGAGATAAGAGTCTCATAGACTTTCCTGCCTGGGCTGACTTCGAACTGTAATCCTCAGATCTTAGCATCCTGAGTAGCTAGAATTACAAGTATAAGCCACCAGTGCCCAGCTTATAGTCTCCTCTCCTCCTCCTCCTTCTTCTTCCTCTCTCTCTCTCTCTCTCTCTCTCTCTCTCTCTCTCTCTCTCTCTCTCTCTCTGCCAGTACTGGGGCTTGAACTCAGGGCTTTGTACTCTTACTTAGCTTCTTCACTCCAGGCTGGCACTCTACCACGTGAGCCACATCTCCACTTCCTCCCAGGGTCCTTTCTTGAGCAGATTTCCTTCCCCTGCATCTGGGAGCATGTTTATTGGGGGATCCACTTGGGCTGAGGTTCATATCCAATAGGATTAGATTTTGTGACCTGGTTACAGCTGCAGGGCCCAGCTGCTGGAGCCCTGGTTCCAGTCTTGAGTCCTGCCTTTGCTGTGCCATCTTAGGCTCAGTCCTCTCCTTCTCTGTTTCTCTGCCTCTAAGTATGTAAAATAAGGGAAACAGCGCTCAGAGGCCTCCAAGGAGTGCTGTGGTTGTTCTGTGCTTGGATTCTAATTTGGTTTGTACTAATTAGGAATCGGAGACAATTTAAATTCAATATGCAGGATCCTCAGTGAGTAAACAATTGGAAATAACTCCTTCCCTGACAATTTCCCAAAGATCCACTGGTGAACAATGAGAAGCTGCGAAGATCGATAGCTGTTAATTCTTTAGACAGAGAAATTGCTGGCTCTTTGGGCTGCTGGGCATTGCAATTCATTCTTGTATTTTAAATTTTTATGTTGATGTTTATGGGACTGTCATTAGGTAATACGGATCCATGGTGAAGGTTGATTTTTTTTTTTTCATTAACTTAACTCATTTTACTTATTAGTTCACATTTATAGCTTGGATTTAATAAGCACTGCGTGCAAAACTCATAAAACAGGCTTTTCCTTTAACAATATTTTAAAATCAAGAGTCTTCTCTGAGTCATCCTAGGTTTATTTGCTCATAACTTCTTCTCCTGTGAGATGAGGCCCAGCCAGGCCAGCCCAAGCCAGATGTTTGACCTTGGGCTTCATGATGTTGGCAGTATGGGAGAGAACCACTAATTAACAAAAGTAATAGCATGGGTTTTTTCTTTTTTCTTTCTTCTTTTTTTAGTCATGGGGCTTGAACTCTGGGTCTGGGCACTGTCCCTCAGCTCTTCAGCTCAAGGCGAGTGCTCTACCACTAGAGCCACAATGCCCCTTCCAGTTTTCTGGTGGTTTATTGGTGATCAGAGTCTCACAGACTTTCCTACCCGGGCTGGCTTTGAACCGTGATCCTCAGATCTCAGCCTCCTGAGTAGCTAGGATGACAGGCAGCACCTGGCTAATAGCATGTTTTAGAAACCAGGCATCTCAGGCCTGTAATCCTAGCACCTCAGGAGGCTGAGATCGGAGGATCATGGTTTCAAGTCAACCTGGGCAGGAAAGCCCATGAGATTTTTTGTTGTTGTTGTTTATTTCTCTTTATTGGGGCTCAGGACATAGGATGAGAAAGGTGACCTTGGGGCATGCCCTTCCACCCAGGTAATGTCCATTCTAATCCTCGGATGCTTTTTTGAGCTTTTTCTTTTTCTTGGCACTGGTTTTGCTGCTGCTAATACCCTCTTCAGGCCAGCAGCTGATTGGCTCCTCTCCAGTTAAACACACACACACACACACACACACACACACACACACACACACACACGTTCTGGAACTAGAGCTGTGACTCAAGTGGCAGAGCACTAGCCTTGAACACATAAAGCTCAGGGGTAGTGCTCTGGCTCTGAGTTCAAGCCCTAGGACCAGTACTTGAAGAAGAAAAAAAAAAAACCAGACATCTGACACCTTATTCAGAGTGCTTTGTATGTATGACCTGGCTGACTTTCATCTCCCCATGCGGTGGCTTTAATTTTTCCATAGGAAAGGAAACTCAGGCCCAGAGAAGTCAGATGATGTGCCCAAGATCACATGGAGGCAAACCTAACATGACTCAAATCAGTCATCATCCTCCCTCCCACATCTATTGCCTCCCTTGGCCGTCAACCAGCCCCACCTTCCCTCTCCCCTTTTTCCCCCACGAGACCCTACTCATCCTCCTTCAAACTTCAGAGCTGTTTGCGCTGTGATGCTTCCAGCTCCAGGAAGCACACGTCTGCTCTGTGACCCAGTGCCCACTGCCTGGGGATATAGGTGTGATCTTCAAGCCTGGCAGTGACCTTAGCACCAACCCTTGCCTCCTTCAGTCTTCTGGACCATTCTGCCCCCGCTGGCCACCTTGGTGCCCATCCCACACTTAGTACCGGTGGACCTCTGCTTACCCTGACCCCTCAGCCCATAGCACCCTCTTTGGCTTGCCATGGTCCTGCTTGGTCAGTGACTGAAACATAAAATCACTTTCCTCACTCCTCCCTTGCAAGCTACTAGTCCTGCTGCCCCTCGGCCCCGCCACCCTCCCTCCCCGTCCACCCCTGGCTTTGCCTGATCTGATCACACAGCCAGTGGCTACACTAACTCAGGCTGGAATGTAGACCTGAGCCCTCAGCTGGATCTCTCCCACACACACACATACCAGTGCTTTGCGGCCTCCCTGCCCTTCCTTCCTTCCCCACTGGCCAGCAGCAGCCTTGGACCTATGCCAGCTACAAGACCAATTCTTGTGGCCAAGCAGGTAGCCTTCTGCGCCCCCTGGCACAACAGTAGCTCTAATGATGTTTACATCTTGCTGGCTATGAAAGGTGGGCAGTGGCTGGTGGCTGGGTGAGGGTTTATAGCCAGGAGGGGGCCCATGGTGGCCTGTGCGAGGGAGAGCAGAGACAGGGGAAGGGAATGATGGGAAGAGCTTAGACACAGTTTATCCAAAGACTTGCCAGGACACAAGGCTGCACCGCCCCCCATGCTTCAGCACCCCGTCTCTGTGTACTTACTGCCCCCTGTCACCTGCCTAACATTTATTCAGTAACTTCTCTGTGTGAGATGCTCTCTTGTGCACTTTGCAGATTTATGAAAGTCATTTTAACTCCCAGTAGTCTTTGGGGGAGAAATACTAATTACCACTTCTGGAAAGAGATTTTTCTCTCCATTTGACTGCGCTCCATCAGCCCCCAGAGCCCACACCCTTGCCTGCTATGGGCACTGCCCCTGCATCTGGGCCAGGCTTGAACACAGCCAGGAAGCAATTCCGCACTGCGGCCAATGTGTGGGTAGTGGCCGTGTGCGCTGAATTGTAATACTTCCACCACAGGCTCCTGCCACAGTCCAGGGACCGCTCCAGGGGCTGCAAGTCCAACAACCACAAAGAAGGCTGCCCGCCTGGAGAGAGCACATGATTACATGTCAGGAGAGACTCAGAGTCTCGGCCTTACTCTCCCACCAATCTGTTGTGTGACTTTGGGCAAGTCACGAGTCAGGAAGCCCTGGACTGTGGAGTTGAGTGTCACGGGAATATGCATTTCCTCCCTCGCCCTCAGACATCAAAGAGAATCGTGACACATTTGCTCAGCCTTCCCCCGACAAAGGCCTGTCTGTGGATGGAGTGATTGTAACACTTGTGTGTTTTCATTCAGATGTGGATGCCAACACTCATCATATCTCTTAGAGTGGTTCCCAGGCTAGCTGGCAAGGCCCCAGTCCTGAGGCAGACCCTAGATCCTGCAGTCAACCTCCCCACACTGCCTCCAGCCAGGGTAGGGGCTACTGCAAACCAGTAGCAGGTGGGGCTGGGCCTGATGCCATCCACCCACCTGGCCGTCCCACTCTGCTGCTTCTCCTGACAGGAGGGCATCTGCTGGAACCCCTCAGGCCTTAGAGGCCAGAGCTTCTGACACCATCACCAGATCAGCTTGAACTCATCAACTGTAATTTCTAGAAACGCAAGCAAAATCCCTTTGTGACAACCTTCTTGCACGGGCCACCCAGGTAAGAGAGTTGAGCTTGTTCAGCATGGGGATTTATGCTGCTTTTGTGGTTGCTAAGGGTAACCGAAGTGGGCCGTCTCATCATTCTCTACCCCTAACAGCCCTGTTTCATTTGCTTAGTGTCAAACCTGGAATGACCAGTTCTATCAGCTATGTGACGTAGGACAGATTCCTCAACCTGTCTGTGTCTCGGCTTCCTCATGAGACAAAAGAGGATGGTAGAGCATCCACCTCTTGGGTTTGCGGTTGAGATAAAATGAAGTTTCTGTGAAAAGGCTTAGAGCGGGGCTGAAGCAGAGCTAGCTAAGAACCAGGGAGCTGCTACTAGGAACCTTCCTCTGTTCATGACAGTCCTTGAGCCACATGGTCTCACGTTAATGGCCTTCTCCTGAACTCCGATGGGGGCTGCATGAGGGTGGGTTCCTCCTTCTCATTCTTAGTCAGATCTCCAGATCCCAGCACAGGGAGCTGGTCCCATTATTTGTTGAGTGAATGAATGAAGGGATGAGTCAGGATGCTCTATCTGTATTCTGCAGATTCCTCAGAACAACTCTTTTTTTTTTTGGGTCCAGTCGTGGGTCCTGAATTCTGTGCCTGAGCGCTGTCCCTCAGCTCTTCAGCTCAATGCTAGCGCTCTACCACTTGAACCACAGCGCCACTTCTGGCTTTTTTCTTTTTGCTTATGTGGTGCTGAGGAATTGAACCCAGGGCCTCATGCATGCAAGGCAAGCGCTCTACCACTGAGCCAACTTCCCAGCCCTTCAGAGCAACTCTTAAAAACACTTTCCACAAGGAATGTGATATGTGTGACAAAGTCTCCTCAAATAACAGCTTCTTAAGTAATAGTGAAGCGGAGTTATCTTGGAGTGAAATTTCAACCTAAGGCAATTCATTTCTAAAAGACATTAGGGCCTAGGCTCCTTCCATCTTGTGGCTCTGCCACTGCTGGTCTGGATGATCTGCCATGGCCCATGGTGTCTCCATTCTGGTGAGTGATAGAGGGAAAGTCAGGAGAGGATGCAGCCATTCCTGGCCTGTTCACGAGAACGTGAGCAGTCACCACCTCCACCTGCAGCAGAGGCTAGAGGCCTTTAGAAAAATTTTATATGTTTTTATTGTAAAAATACTGTACCGAGGGGTTGTAATTACATGGTAATGAGTACATTTCCTGTCCAGCATTGTTACCTCCTTTGCTTTTCCCCTACCATCCCTTCCTTCCCCAGCTCCCCAACCCCTCACCCCCGCCAGTTGTAAAGTTTGTTTTCAACATAGTGTCTTGAATAGCTCATTATTACAATGGGTCAACCTGTATCCTTATTTCAGTATTTTGTTATTTCCCTCCCCAAATTAGAAAAATGTATATACAAGATACAAGACACTGACATCAAATACAGTGAAACAGGGGTTATACCATGGGGAAAGAACATACAAGAGAACAAAACAACATACAAGAGAAACAAAAAATCACTAACTACATTTTAAATGCATTAAAAACAATAGCAAGAAAGAAAAAAACACTTGTGTGATTATGGCCTTTTTGTAGGGTGGAGAAGAGGTCACTGGCTCAGTTGTAATTCTGTTACCATGGGAGAAAGATAAAAATGGGGAACCTTCTGCCTTAATAGGTAGAGGTAGATTCTGGTTCTTTTGCAACCTTCCCCTGCCTCCCTGTTCCTGCTGGAAACCCCTGAAGTTTTGTCTTTTCAAGAATGTCTCTAGGTACTGGTGGCTCAGACTTGTCATTCTAGATACTTAAGAAGCTGAGATTGAAAGACTGTGGTTTGAAGCCAACCAAGGCAGACAAATCCAAGAGACTCTCATCTCAGTTAATCAGCAAAAAAGCCAGACTGAAAGCACAGTAGAGCATCAGCTCTGAATAGCTAAGCCCAATGAACAGGAGGTTCTGACTTTAAGCCCCAGTACTGGCACTAAAAAAAAAAAAATCATACAATATGAGAACTTGAGGCAGCTTCTTTCTCTAGCCCTTCGGGGCTCAATAGCTCAATTCATGTTATCATCAAGTAGTATTCTATGGGATCCTGCAATTTGCTTATCTGCTTAGTGAAAAGACATCTGAACAACTTTGTATTCTGAGCAGTTATGGTGCAAACCTCCTTGTGTGGTTTTGTGTGTGGACCTAGGTTTTCAGCTTTGGGCAAATACTAGGAGTGCGATAGCTGGATCATAGGAATGAGATCCGGGGGTATTTTGTGAGAACTTGCTAAGCTGTCTGTAGAGAATTCACCATTCTCATAGGAAATAATGAGATTTCCTGTTGCCCCACCCCCTCAGCAATTAAAGTACTGAGTTTTGTGGACATCAGTCCTTCTGTGAGGCAGGTAGTAAGTCAGAACCACAGGAGCTACTCATGGCTTGCTTGACATCAGAACACATGTCTGCCCGTTGGCCTCTCCCCGGGGCTGAAACCCTGGCCAAACTCAGGAATGGTTGGACTCCAGGACCCTCATTCACAGCTGTCTCCCCACTACACTGAAGGTACCACATGATGGGCAGAGACAGCACAAACAGACCTGAGTCAAGGTTAAAGAAGTCTCACTAGTCAGCCAAAAAAAGCAGTCAAAGGGGGGAACCAGACAGCCAGGAAGGCTAAGGGACAGGCTGATCCAGACTCACCCAGTCTCTGGTATGAGGGTCCCATGGGTCCAGTGAGGGAGGGGAAGAGCTGCTACTCAGGGAAGCAAAGACCAATGATGGGTCCCAACTAAGGGGCAGCTGCAGGGAGTATGGAAAGCTGAGCAAAGGTCAAATGCTGCTTTACTCTGGAGCCAACACCCAACTAAGACCACATCAACAGGGCATGTGGTTTTGCCTTTTCCTGGTATCCCATAATTTGACAATTTTGAGCTATTTACTAAGTTAGGGCAGGGTTGAATCCAGGGCTCAAGTGATAGCCTTGTTTTCCTTCCTGTCGGCTTCAGTTCTTGGCACTCACTCTCGTGAGGCTGCTGGACCGTGACCAGCAGCTCTACACTGCTGTCCACTCATTTCTATCCAATGCAAGTGGAAGGGAGAATGCTTTCTCTCAAGAGTTCCAGCCAAACTCCCAGAGTCAATTTTGATTGGCCGGTTGTGTTTCACGTGACTGCCTCTGACCAATCACTGAAACCAGGGGATTAGAATGTGCTAACTGACCAGATAAGTGAGTGGTAGGATTATATGTTGGACGAGTCAGCCTGAGTGGGTGAGAGGGAGAGAAAACCCCTGGCTTTATTTCCAGGAGAAAGACATGCTGGGCTGGGGACAAAATAGCAGATGTTCTTTAAGGGTATGATGGCAAGAGTAGGGCATGAAGTAAACAAGTGATCTGACTTGTCCCAAATGAAGAATGTGATTCACGGGACCCAGCTTGACTCCTCCTACCCCCACTCCTGATAATCACCTTGTTTTCCATAAATCTGGTATCTAAAGGAATGCCAAATCCACAGGTTGTGCCGTGATTTCCAAGATGGCTACCTAGAGAGTCCTTCTCATAGGCTGTCTCTGCACTCCCTAGTGGCCACCCACTGTTTCAGCACCCGAGTAGCTGCTGGCCTGAAATTGCCCTCCACTTACTGGTAGAGCCTTTCCACCCTTGCCCTCTTAGTTGCTAGAGAAATCTCTCTAGCTTCTTTAGGTTAACTTGTCCTAAATAGTCACTCAAAAGGCCCTGGCCTATGACAGGCCCCTTCCCATAGGCCTAACCCCAGCCTTGCTTTCCTGAATTGGGGGGAGGGGGAGAAATGGTTAGAGATAGTCCGCAAGAGAGCAGCCACAGCCAGCGTGGCAGCTGATGACATCTGCAAGGCAGCTCTGCGTACACTCAGGGCACAGTGGAGAATTTCATTTGAAGAAAGATTGCCCTTCAGAGAAAAAGGCCAAAAACCACAGCCCAGCTTGGGATGCTGCTCTCTGGCACTGTGGCCAAGTGCTTTCAAGATCTGCCCCTGCTTGGTTTTGGTCAATCCCAAACCTCTTTGCCCACCACTAGTTGGTGGTTTTCTCTCTCTCTCTCTCTCTCTCTCTCTCTCTGTCTCCTTTCCCCCTTCCTTCATTTCTTCTTTCCTTCCCTCTCTTTAGACCTTCAGTGCTCTTTCCTCCCTCTTTACCATAAGAAGGAGCTGGGGACCCTCTTTGGAAGAAACCAGATGTGGTCAACCTCTCACATGCTGGGGATTTACAGGACTTGGTTGTTTTCGTTTGTTTGTTTGTTTGTTGTTGGTCGTGAGGATTGAACTCAGGGCCTGGGTGCTATCCCTGAGCTTTTTCACTCAAGGCTAGTGCTCTGCCACTTGGAGCCACAGCACCACTTTTGGTTTTCTGGATCTCAGCCTCCCAAGTAGATAGGATTATGGGTGTGAGCCACCAGTGCCCAGCTAATCGTCATTTTTATTTCTTATACTCAATCACAAGCCACAGTTCTACAGGCATACCCTGGGCGGGACATGGGAGGCTTAGGTTCCTGTCCCAACTGTGTTACTGGTGACCTCGGTTTCTCTGTCCTGTAGCTCTCATTTGTAACAGAAGGGTGAGGTCTTCTACCTTTAACCATCTTATTTCTTCTATGAGCTAGGTTATCAGCCACATTGTCTAGAAATACCATTCTCTAGCTTTGTGTCCCTGGCACACAATTGGATTTGGGTTGTTTTTTCTAGAAGACCAGTCATTTTTGAATAGTACAATAGACTCAAAGCACATGGGATTTTGAGCTTGTCACGTTCTGGGTCAGTGGCAGGGCATGGGGTGCACCCTGATTGACAGACCTCTGGCCATCAGACAGAGGGCAAGGCCCTGCTGCCAGGCAGAGCAGCCTTGAGCATGTTATTTGTCTCCTTCAAATTCTCTTCAGTCCTCTGGCACCAACAGCATCCACCTTATAGCTATGCAATGGCCATGAATGAAATCATGGGTATAAGCCATGTAGCAGTATTCTAGGCACTGGATAAATAACAGGGAAAGTGCGTTTAATGACATCCACCCCCACCTTCCCCCACATATTCCCTAAGCTATTTGTTGTACAGATTCTCCTTTTCCAAATAGAGTTTGGCTGGCTGCTTTGCATTTGAAGACAAAATTTACTTTTGAAAATGATTGCCAGAGATGTACATGGTCTTTAAATTTTCACCAGCCATGTGCTGGTGGCTCATGCCTTCCATCCTACTTACTCAGGGGGCTGAGATCTGAGGATCACAGTTCAAAGCCAGCCTGAGCATGAAAGTCTATGAGACTCTGAACTCCAATTAGCCACCAGAAAATCAGAAATGGTGCTGTGGCACCTTATGGACTCAGGCCTTACGACCTCTGACCTTGTGCAACATCTGACCTTATAACTTCTGGCAGATACCAAGCAGGATATGGGCATCATGCTCTACCATGCATTGGACCTTATGGGCAGATTTTGTGTTGTTTCTGGATTCACACACACACACACAAACTAGCTTTATGGAGGTATAATTTACATGCCATAAAATTTCTAGTTTTAGGATGTGATCTGATAGTTTGTAGTTGGGCAACCATCCATATCGGGTATGTTTAGAGAATCTCAGTTGCCCACAAAAGAACCCTGGTGCCCATTTTCCTTCAGTCTTCATCCCCCCCCACCCCCAGCCCCATGTCTCTGTCTCTGTGGTTTGCTTTTTCTGAGTGCTCACATCCCGGCTATCTGCGCATGCCTGTTTACTACAGGTGGGTTAAGGTGACCCGCTGGTCCTCCCAAGCCTGCTAGGCCAGGTCTGGGCTGGAAATGCTCAGAGGACCCAAGTGCAATTGCTTCAGAAGGGGAAAGGAATCTTCTGTACCCATCCCATACAGGGCCCCTCAGACAGCTGCTGGGAGATAGAAGATATAAGTTCTGATAGCAGGCCGAGGGCTGAGATCCAGGCCTGCTGATGTCATTTGACCTTTGGTTCCATCCTCAGAGATGGTATCATTTTACAGCTCAGAGAGGCTGAGGCATTCAGCCAAAGGCACACAGAGGAAAGCCAGGGTTCCACCCTGGGCTCTCCGATTTCAGATCCATCGTTTAATACTGTCACCACTTTTCCACTCCACTGGGGCACTGCCCATCTTTGTACTGGAGAGCAATATGTCCTGGACATGGGGAGACACAGTGGGTAGGCAGCCAGCAGTCAGTGAGGGCGGAGGCCGGACTTGAGAGAACAGAAACTCTTGGGCGGATCTGGTCAGGAAGTGTCCAGATCTTTGAACAGCTGACCCTTCTATACTTTGAAGCTGCTTGAGACTGGAGGGACTACAGAGATAATCTACTCAGCTTTTTCCTTATTTAAAAAAAGAAAAACCATAGGCAGCCAGGCACTGGTAGCCCACACCTGCAATCCTACCTACTTAGGAGACTGAGATCTGAGGTCATGGTTTGAAGCCAGCCTGGGCAGGAAAGCCTCTGAGACTCTTATCTCAAATAAACTACCACAAAGCTAGAAGTAGAACTGTGGCTCAAGTGGTAGAGTGTTAGCTTTGAGCAAAAAGAAACTCGGGGACAGTGCCCAGGCCCTGAGTTCAAGCCCCAGGATGAGTATGTGCGCATACACACCCACCCACCATAAAACAATAAAACCCTTAGGTTTTAAACCCTTAGCTTAAACAATAAAACATCTCAAAATTCTGGAGCCCAGCCAGGCTCACACCTGTAATCCTAGCTACTCAGGAGGCTGAGATCTGAGGATCACAGTTCAAAGCCAGCCCAGGCAAGAAAGTGACACTCTTCTCTCCAATTCACCACCAGAAAACCAGAAGTGGTGCTGTGACTCGAAGTGGTAGTACACTAGCCTTGAGCAAAAAAGCTCGTAGTCAGTGCCCCAAGCTCTAAGTTTAAGCCCCATGACCGACCCCCTCCTCCTCCCCCCCGAAAAAATTTCTGGATCCTGGAAATGTGTCTCGGTGAAGGCCATACTTTTGGTTCACAGATTGTGGCCATCTCGCTGTTTCTCAGTGTGACAGAGAGAGGAAGCTGGGCTTTTTCCCTGACAGGGGCACTGATCCCACTCATAAGGACCCTACCCGCATGACCTCATGACTTCCCACCTCCAGATGCATCTCACTGGGGTTAAGATCTCAACAGATGAACTTAGCGTGACACACGCATTTGGTCTTTTATGCTCTCCATTCTCCCCCAGATGGCCGCAGAGAGTAGAGCCCTAGTGGCAGTCCTGCTTGAACTGAAGTCAGAGACAGGGAGCTCATCAACAGCCCCCTGGGACCCCACTTCCTTGTGGAACAGCTCTGACACTTCCATAGCCAGCCTGGGACTGTGCAGCAGGCAACCAGCCTTCTGGTCCCCTGTAGCCTAAACGAGGCTTTACATAGCAAGTGGATCCTGGAGGCACCTGAACGTCAGAGCCCCAAGCAGGCCCCAGTCCTCCATCCTTTTTTTTATTGGTGTAGGTTGTAGAGCCTGCTGAGGCCTATCACCTTACTCTAGGATAAGCAACTCAGGTCCTTGAACTTGGGGGCAGATTCAGGGTACTGAAGAAAACCTACTCGCACTGTGCTGGGGAAAGAGGAGAGGGAGAGAATGCTTTCTCTTCTTTCAACAGCACCCTTCCTTCTTAAAATAGCACCCATCTGTCAGCTGCTGGTGGCTCACACTTGTAATCTTAGCTACTCAGGCGGCTGAGATCTAAGGATCACAGTTCACAGCTAGCCCTGACAGCAAAGTCCATGAAATTCTTAACCCCCAAAAAAGCCAGAAGTGAAGCTGTGGCTCAATGGTAGAACACTAGCCTCAAGTAAAGGGACAGGGGTTAGGCCTTGAATCCAAGCCCCAGTACCAGCACCCAAGAAAAAAGAAAGGAAAAAACATAAACAACAACTCGGAACCCATCCTTGTAATCACATTTAATTTTATCTCCCTCTGTATCTCCAGATAGAGTGACATATGAATTTAGGGGGCAATATAGCTCAGTCTATAACAAAGTACCAACCTCTCTGGGTTCCCCTAAGGGTGAATTGAGTTAATGCATGTAAGCACTGAGTGCCAGGCCCAGCACACAGAAGCGTGTTCGTGGTATTAATGTGCACAGTTAGAGGAGCATTTTACACTGGTGCAGCCTAGACTCTAAGAAAGCCTAATAAATCCATACATTATTTAACAATGGTGCATATTTGCATTGTGCTTACTACAGGCCAGGCGGCTCTATTCGACTGCTTTGTATATCTTACTTAAGCCTCATACCAGCTATCAGGAGATAGACACTCTTAGAGTCCTCTGCATTGTGCAAAGGACACTATGGCACAGACAGGTAAAACAACTTGCCTAAAGGCACACCGTCAATACAATCATAGCTCAAGCCGTATTGACTAAGTGCTATTAGCTCTGACTGGGCGCTCAGCCCCTGCCTCCCAGGGGTTCGGTCTGGTGGGAGACAGACTCATTCCCAGGCAATAGAAGGCTCTTATGGGGGAGATGAGTGGGTTGTCATGAAGTCCATGAGTCCATGAAGTCCATGAGTCTGTGGTACCCAGGTTGTTGGGGGCACAGGGTACCAAGGAGGGCTTTCCAGAGGAAGAGAGGCTTGAACGGATGCTGGAGGTCAGAGTGTGCTGTGGGATGTCATTGGATCATTAGCCGATGATCTCCATTCTCCTTTATTCCAGCAATCCTGTGGCTGTCTAGAGCTTCTCCTCACCCTAGGACCCTAGGGCAGCCCAGCCCCACATGGCAACCTGAGAGACGGGTGGTCAATGTTGCTTCAGGGATGTTATGGTGGCTTAGAATTTTTTTCCCCCAGTGGCCAGAAAACCTGACAAACTGAAGGCCTTGGGGGCCTGGACACTCTCCCAGGGTACTGAGGCAGCTTAAGGAGCTGAAGACTCTGGGCCTGGCATTGTGTGACCACCCCCAGGGATTAGTGGTGGCTCTGAGGTCTGGTGACTCTTCATCTGTCAGGCTCCAGAAAGAAAAATGTGTACCCTGGGCAGACAAAGCCCTTGACTGAGGAAGAAAGCAGCGGAAGGGACTATGCCCAGAGGCAAGGGGCTGGGCGCCGATGGCTCAGGCTGAGATCTGAGGGTCTCAGTTCAAAGCCAGCCCAGGCAAGACAGTCCTGGAGACTTTTAGAGACTCTTCTCTCCAATAACCTACCAGAAAACCGGAACTGGCTCTGTGGCTCAAGTGGTAGAGTGCTCACCATGAGCTGAAGAGGCTGAGGGATGGTGCCCAGGCCCAGAGTTCAAACCCCACAACCAACAGCAACAAAAAAGAAAGAAAACAAGGCAAAGGGACAGCGCAAGACACGGGACTAAAGCCCCTCCCTCCAGGCCTGGGGAAACTGACTTCCACAGGGTTCTTTTCCTTCTGGGAAGGGGAGGGCCAGTGTGATTTGCCAGCCTGTGGGTTGAGGGGAGTAGGAGGTGCCTACGAGAATCAAAGCTCCCATCATTCCTCAGGCCCCTGAGCACAGCATGGGGCGGGGCCTAGGTGGGGCCCCGGGGCCTTGGGGCATCCTCTGAGCTGGGCCTGTGCAGACCTCGCTGGGCAGAGTAGGCTGGCACCTGCAGTGCCACCCATTGTGCTCTCCCCATCCCCATCCTAGCGTGCCAAGTGGGCAGGTAGCCCTGTCTGACGCCCCTGGGACACACACCTGCCCTACGAGAACCACCATGCCCTCCCGAGCTAACTCCTTATGTCCCTGGCCTCAGTTTCCTCATCTGCAACAGGAGACACAGCTTCCACAGTGTGAGGAAGATTAGGGTTCTACTGATGCCACCTCAGTGTGGCCGGAGGTGACCTAGGTATATGGAAGAAAGCGACTGGTTGTCAGAGGTGGCTCTGGCTCACGCCTGTAATCCCAGCTGCTCAGGAGGCTGAGATGTTTCAAAGCCATTCCAGGCAGGAAAGTACTCAAGAGTCTTATCTCCAACTAAGAACCAAAAAAGAAAGCCAGAAGTGAAGCTGTGGCTCACTAGTACTAGAGCTCTGGCTTTGAGCAAAAAAGCTCAGAGATAGCACCCAAGCCTTGAGCTGAACCCCCCAGGTGGATGTCTGGCCAGGCTCCAGGTCCTGGAAAGGAGGAGACGTGGGGGAGCGGGAAGGGAGCTGGGGAGGCTGGAGCGGGGCTACTCCAGGCCAGCCCTATGATTTGAGGGCCCTGAACCCTCAGTAGCAGGAGTCCTTCTGGGGCTAGAGTCCTCCCTCTAAGAGACTCAGAAATGCTCAGGGTAGAGGCCGCCAATGGCCCTGTCACCTTCCTCTAGTCCCCAGGACTCTTTTATTTATTTATTTATTCATTTATTTTTGGTCAGTTGTGGGGCTTGAACTCTGGGCCTGAGCGCTGTCCCTCAGCTCCTTCAGCTCAAGGCGAGGGCTCTACCACTTGAGCAGTGTGAGCCACTGGCGCTTGGCCCCAAGACTCTTTATTTCTGCAGTGGTCCCCACTGATCAGAGGGGACCGTGCCTGGGCTACAGAAGTGGTAAAGGAGATTCACATGGGCAGAGACATCATGCTGGGGTTTTTCAGAGTTAGTAGCAGTTCTCTGGAAGGATAATTCAGAGACCAGGTAATTCCAGGCCCGGATCACAGCCCTGACAGACCAGGCAGCTTTCAGAGTGTGAGGTCTCATGGCCCTTTGACAGAGATTTAGTTACATGAGTCGTACTCGTTCCTTGTTTAATAGAAATTACCTGAGTATCAAGAAGAAAATGAAAATCGCTGGCCGTCAGCTAATCCTGGGCACTGATTCAACTCTTTTTACTAGGA
The DNA here is from genome assembly GCF_019054845.1 of Dipodomys spectabilis. NCBI lineage: Eukaryota > Metazoa > Chordata > Mammalia > Rodentia > Heteromyidae > Dipodomys > Dipodomys spectabilis. The sequence continues at coordinate 454,610 of NW_024871276.1, read as the reverse complement.
GCAGGAGAGTGGCCTACAGGAGGTCTATCGCAGCAAGACTCCGGGTTCCAGGCAGGGGAACAAAGGGCCGAGCTGGCTGGTCTTCTGGAAGCCCAGCCGGCCCAACCCCAGACAGATGGGCAGGGTGGGGGTGGAGGGAGCTGCATCCAAGGCCCTGGGGACACTGGGCAGCCATGGGATGGGTCTGAGGGGAATCTCAGCATCTAGGAAAGGAGACCCTTCAGGGAGGGTATGTGGGGGGGGGGCCTACAATGGCCTTGGGGACAACCCCCAGGCCCGTTAGGTGGCAAAGGACTTCTCACTGGGCAGCTAAGGGCTCTCTAATGGCCGCCTGTGGTTTCCTAAGAGGTCTGGCTTCAGGGCATTGAGATGGAGGCGGGGGGGGGGGGGGGGGGGGGGGGGTGGCGGTTAAGGACACTGTAATCATGCCAGGTCTTTGCCATTAGAATCTAGATCATCCAGTAGATATTGGCTAGGAATAGGATGGGCGGAGCCAGCGGCAGCAGGAAGCACTGGTTTGGAGTAGTGCAGGACAGAGTACTGGCCATAGCCTATACCCTGCCTTCCAAAGTCCCACCCTGGCCTCTCACCTACATGCAGCAGGCAGACCCTCCCCATGAGGGCCCCTCCAGCCTACGCCTCTGATAGACCCTCTCCCTGGCTCTCTGGAGTCCCAGGGTGAGGGAGAAGGGGAGAGAGCAAGGAACACACAGCTACTGGGACCATCATCATCTTACAGGATGGGGTGGGGGTTCCAGCCCCTCCCCGCTCTGGAGTTGGTTCAGAGCAATTAAGAAGCTATGGGAATTCCCAGCCCGCCTAATTAGCGTTAATAGAGCTTGTGTGCCAGCCATGGGAAAAAGGGACATTTTTGCGTTCCCAAGACTGGACCCCTGCTTCCAGCCTTAGTGTCACTCAGCTTGGTTCTCCCTGCCCACCCCGCCTCCGCTCTTCATGCCCTATACTCGGACCAGCACACAGTTGTCCATGGCCACTGGCTAACACTCGCACATACATGCACACATGCATGGCCCAGTCTGTCCTGGATCAAGACACAGCTTCCCAAAGCAGCCCCAAAACACATACCATGTTCCCTCCATGCCATCAGCACCCCTATACCATCAGAGGTTCTCTCTCCCAAATATCACAACCCCACCCCTGAGATCCCCAGCCATGGCCTCCCATTAAACCACAGTTATCCACCATTAAAGAGGCAGGCTAAGCAGAAGAGCAACACTGTCCTCGGCCCACCACAGAAGGATGTCCAGTCCCCAACTGGAGCCCCTAGATGGTAGGATGATGAAGTCCAGCCTACATCCTGGCCTGTGGAAAGGCTGTCTGCTCCCAGGCCTGTGGTCCTTCCTGGAGGAGAGTAGTGCTTGGACCACACGGGGAGGGGTAGAGGGGAGAAGGAATGAATAGCTGACATTTGCTATGTAGTATTGTTGAAGAGATAGAATGTGGAGCCCGGAGCCACTCCCCAGGCACAAATCTGAAGGATTAACCAGCCCTGTGCATCCTACCAGAACACTGATGCTCCTTAAAGATTTGGGAGACAGCATTTCATTTTTATATGAAAGGAACTGTGGGTATATTCTGAAGTTAAATGGGAAAAAAATTGTAGGAATGTGTAGAATAAAATCGATTTAGAGGTAATTGTGCCCTCCGCTCTCTTCTCTAGACTGGGCCCCTAAATTTCTAGAAAGGCAGGAGTGACACGTGGTATTTCATAATCCCTGCAAGCATTCAAGCTACTGCACCTCTGATCCTCTCATCACAGAGCAACACAAAGGAAATGGTAATAGCCCCTCCCCGGGCCAGCGTCTTGGAGCCTTGCACTTGACAATAGGTAGCTGTTGGCATCCTGCAATTCTTACCAACTTTAAATTTTATTATTATTATTTTTTTTTTTTTGCTACTAGCACTGGGGCTTGAACTCAGGTCCATGCCACTGGCCCTTAGCTTTTTCCGGCTCAAGGCTGGCACTCTACCCTTTGAACAATAGCTCCACTTCTGGCTTTTTGATGGTCAGCTGGAAACCTACTGCCCAGGCTGGCTCCAAACTGCTGTCCTCAAATTTTGGCCTCCTGTGTAGCTAGGATTACAGGTTCTGAACCTTTGGTACCCAGCTCTGATAACTTTTGAACACAGGACTCTTGGTTTTTATTGGGCCCTGCAAATTGTTTAGCTGGTCCTGTGTTTTCTGGTAGAGTTTCCTCAAGGGTCAACTCAGGATATGTAAGAGGTCAGTATAGCGATTTTCTTTTCCTGCCTCTTACTTCACCTTCCTCTTCCCCCTCCCTTCCTTCCTTTCTTCCTTCCCTCTTTCCTGCCTCCTTCCTATCTGAACGAGAAGTGAATGATGAATCAGAGAACCAGATGGGCAGCAGCAGGACAGCCCTTTCCCTGTCCTGGCTTTCCTGCCCTGGCTTCCATCTAGGAGCCAGCTACCCCTTGAGCCTCAGCTGCAACCCATGACGACCAGCCTCTTCCAGAAGCATCAGGACAGGTGTAGCCCCATGGTGGGGCAGAGTATCCTGGGAAGGGGGGAATTCTTTGAGCCTCAATGATGAGGTCAAGTAAATCACATCCCTGTTTCACAGGCAATTTGACCTTTGCACTGTGCTGGGCAACCAGAAATGTGGGGAGAAGGGCAACAAATAGCATAGCTTTGGGATCCCTCAGTTCCCATCCTAGATCCATTTCCTCCAGGGTCTTGTCCTGTGAACTAAGGAGTTATCACCTCAGGCGACTGATGGAAGCCTCACCGAACAATGGAAAACAATCTATGATGTCCCTGCTGGAGCCCAGCCTCCTGAGCTCCTACTGGTTGCCTGATACTGCCCAAAGCTCCAGCTACCACCTCTTCCCTCTCAGTTGCAGGTACTCAAGTACTCAGCTACTGGGAGCCAAGTTCAACTTCCAAGTTTGTCTCTTAGGTGAACATGTACCTGGGAGAGCCCAATAGAATCCTTTCTGTAGAAAGCTCACCGCTTCTCTAGTTACGGTCTCCTCTTCTCTGATTCTCTTCTTCTCTCGTTCCATCTCTTCTGGTAACTTTTGCTGTTCAGAATTACACCCCAGAAGAGAGAACCATCTTCTTAACTCAGGTTAGCAAGAGTTCCTGGCATCTCCCAGATTGGTTCTGGAGTCACCTTTTGGGAGTTAAGATGCCAAGTCACTTAGCCAAGGTCACACAGCACAGAGAGGTAGGGTCAGGAGCCATTCTCCAGCCCCCTGCAGGAAATCCCGCCTGCCACTTCCTCTTCCTTAATTAACGCTGGCTGCCTGGGGAAATGAAACACCTCCCCGCATCCTTCCTTTTCCCTGCAAGGAGGCTCCCTGGGCCCCCTGCACCCAGCAGGGGCCCAGAGTCCCCAGGCTACCTCAAGAAAGCTGCTTTGTACAAGGGTGAACGCCTGCAGAGCCCCTAAATGAAAGGCAGACACCTCCCTCTTGGGGTCACAGGCCCAGAGCAAGCCTGGGGGAGTTATGTTCAGGTCCCATAGGAAGAGTGCTTTAAGAGACCAGGGTCCAGCTGAGTTGGCTGATGGCCTGCCAGCTCACCAGGAAGTGATGTGCATGTACCCACAGGCTGTGTGTGTGTGTGTGTGTGTGTGTGTGTGTGTGTGTGTGTGTGTGTGTGTGTGTGTGTGTGTGTGTGTGTGTGTGTGTGTGTGTGTGTGTGTGTGTAACTATGCACAGGTAGGGAGCTCTTGGAAGGAAGGGCCCAAGGCCAAGAGGGTAGAGCCTGGCCAGCCAAAGGTAGCTGACTGGCTTTGAAGTTTAAACTTAACCCAGATTTCTGGCTTACTTGGATTTGCCTTGAGTCCTTCTGTCCTCAGGAACAGTTCCTTCATGTGAGCCTATCCCATAGCCCCTTCCAGAGACCCTCTAGCAGCATCCAGAGCAGACCTGGGGGACACGTTCCTGGGGACCAACACCTTGTTCTGGTCTTGAGGATGTGGGGGGCGGGAGACTTCCCCACAGAGTTCAACACGCTCAAAACACCTGGTACCACAGGGAAGAGAGGAAAGACTCACTAGTGGAGTGGACAGCCCTACCCCACTCCCAGACCCTCTGCTCCAGAGAACTCTAGTTTGGGGGGGGGAGTTTGGGGGGCAAGTTTTTGTTTTGTTTCAGTACTGGGGTTTGAACTCAGAGCCTCAAGCACTGTACAAATTGAGCCATATTCCTAGTTCTTTTTTGTTCTTTTGAGTTAGTTACTTTCCCAAGTAGGATCCAAGCTGCACTGGACCTCAATCCTCCTATTTATGTCTGCTATGCAGCTGGGATGACAGGCATGTACCCTCTAATCACCCAGCCTTGGAAAACACTTGCTTCTAAATCTGCCCCCACGGTGTCCTGTCTGGCACTTCTCAGCTCTGTAGAGCCACAAATGGATCTGGATTTACTTTTTAACGTCATAAGCAGCTCATCAAATATCCAGGCCATCATTTGTATCCGAAAAGACAAGACCTGAGTTTTTCCCCTTCAGAAAAGGAGCTCTGGAGGGATTTTTTTTGGTGTGGGGGGTTCACTCATACTGGCTATGGGAAGATGGGGTCTTGGCCCACAGCAGGTAGGCTGACCATGGCTGTCCTAGTAGATCTCAGAGGGGCCTCTGCAAGTATCCACTGTGTGGACCCTTCCACACCCCCCACCCGCCTCCTACCCTGGCCTATACACCCTGTACAGGAAAGCCGTGCTCTAAGCAATCTCTGCAGGGGGCTCAGCCAGGGGAATTCTTGCTGGGTCCCAACAGAGCAGCAAGGTCACAGGCTCTTGGTCTTGGTGAGTGACCAGTTCTGTGTCCACCCACAATTCTTCCCTCCCCTCCCCCCCCCCCCCCGCTGCCTCCCCCCCCCCCCATTCTGGGGCTTGAAATCAGGGCCTGGCCACTGTCCCTGAGCTCCTTTGGCTCAAGGCTAGCACTCTACCACTTGAGCCATAGCACTACTCCCTCCCCTTCCCCCTGCCATTCTTTAGCCCCTGTACCCTCCTCCCTAAGCCCCGCTTAGCCTCCACAGATCCTGGGGAAACAAGGCTAGAGCTGTCTGCTGCAATTTGCTGGACACCATGTGCCCAGCATTTTCTGTTTGCTAAGGGAGGTCATTCCTTGAACCCCTCCATCCCCCACTCTGGGAGGAGGTTGTGTTCAAGGCAGGCTCAGAGAAGGGATGTCAGCCTGTCCTGAGGCCTGAACCCAGACTCTAGGGATGAACACTTTCATCCTTCCTATCCAAAAGCCAGGAGAACCCCATTCACTTCTAATCTTGCAGCTCAAGGCAAGCTCCTAAGTGTTCTTAAAGTCAGCCTGTGGCTGAGTCCTGCCCAGTCTCTTCCCGGAAAGCCCTGCTGGCCCTGCGCCTTCTACACTCAGCCGAGGTACACACCATCCCATGGTGGAGCCTAAGGGATTTACTGGCTGGATCTTCATAAAGTTGTCAACACCATTCTAGATAACTGGCTGGCACCTCCGCTCTTGCTCCCCCTGGCTTTGTCCCCCCACCCCAAGCACAGCCCACTGTGGGTTCTGCTCCATCCCCCAAAAATGGAGAACCCAAGATCCACCCCCGAAAAGACAAGGACAGTGAGGGGGTTCCGCCTTCCTAATCGAATACTCTGAAATCTTGGCTTTTTGAAAGTAGATCTTCTCAAGTCCAAATAGCTCCCAAGTCTGAAACACTTCTGGACCTAAGCTCTGCAGAGAAAACCAGCTCGATCAGCGTCATTCTTTTGCCAAAAAGGAGGAGTCCTGGCTGGAGCCATAGGCAGTGAGTAAGTACTTGCTCCTCCACCCCAGAGCAAGGGGTAGCTAGCCTCCTTCCTGGCTGGGACTCACCCCGGCATGGTGAACATTTGAGTGGCATGTGGACCAGCTCCATGGCAACGGAGCACATCCGAGCTCTACTTTGTCCAAGGCCCTGTGTGCAGGGAGAGGCCAAGCCCTCTGCCTCCCCTTCCCCAGCCCCCATCCTGCACATCTTTCTGACTCCAGGGGCTCTTTATGGGGCAGAATAAAAAAAAGCTGGACCCAGTTCCCCCCTGCCCATCCACAGGACAGCTTCTGATTCATTTCCTCAAAGGCTTTGCATCTCTGGCATGCTTGTCACCACCTCCGTTTGTCAGCTGTTTCCCCTCCATAATCTAACTCCACATACCTGTAGTCAGTCTTGTGGGAAAGGCTGTGATCTTCCTTAATTCAGGCCATGGGACCAGCATCAACTCAAGTGGTCCTGAGAAGACTCTCCTGTATTTGTTTGTTTGTATATTTATTGGGTGGCAAATGGAAGTTAGTGGCACCCCACAGGACTGTGGGGTAAGGCCTGGTGCTCCATTTCTGTTCACGCTATTCCTGGCCCTGAGTGTTTGCAGGAAGCCTCAAGTGACAGGGAGGAGGATTCCTGCCACCTCTGGATGAATGGATGAGTGGTTTCAGGAAGATCACCCCACATGGACCCCAGCATCATTCAGACAGAGATGTGAGCCAGGCCCAGGCAGAGAAATGGCTGAGACATTGACCGCAGGCCCTGGAACTGTGAAATGGGCGGGCAAGCTGCAGGGAGAGCACAGGAGCTTCCTGATTAGGAGTGTCTCCCACTCCGCGAAACAGAATCCACTCTGCCTCCATGAGGGGATGTAAGAATCAGGAGGGAGCGTGACACAAAGGACTGTGGTAGAGAGTCCGGGGCAGAGAGTCAGACTACGGCTAATGTAAAGCAGGAGAGCATTTGGTGAGATGCCGGGAAGAGCTGCCCTCTCTCACGGGAGCAGACATCCATGCGAGTGAGATTTCCTCCTGGAAGGTCTGGCTGTTTAGAAATAAATTTGATGTTGGCCGAGGCACTGTCCAAAGGGACTAGAATTTATTTGTTGTTTTATTTATTTTTGGGTCGATCCTGGGGCTTGAGCTCAGGGCCTGGGTGCTGGCTGTGAGCTTTTTGCTCAAAACTAGCACTCTACCACTTTGAGTCATAACACCACTTCAGTGTTTTGAGTATTGTATTAGAGATAAAAATTTCACGGGTACTTTCCTGCCCTGGCTGGCTTCAAACCGTGATCCTTAGATCTCAGCCTCCTGAGTAGCTAGGATTACAGACGTGAGCCACTGGCTCCTGGCCTTGAATTTCTTTTCATAGCATTAGCGAGACCATGAAGGTAGGAAAGTAATCAGCGGTCATTTCTCTGTGTGCATGTATGTGCACATGTGTCCTGTACATTGTATTAGAGTGTCCACTTGTGTATATACATCTGTGCACATATGTGTATATCTGCTGAGGCCTAAATCCAGGCCTTCCCTCTTGCCTGTGATCTTACCTCCCCTCTTGGGCCTCAGTTTCCACATCTGTAAAATGGAACACCAATTCTTCTTCCCGCTGTCTCCCCATCCCCCCACCCCACCCATGGGATCCTTGTAGTAGAACCCGTGATCTATAAAAAGTGCTCCCTGTCTGCCAGCCAGATATCACGTTGGAGCCACACTGCTCTAGGATCCAATCTGCCACCCACTCCACAGCTGTGTGGCCCAGCTGTGTCCCTTCCTTCTCCCACACCAGCTTCCTCTGCTGTGTCATGAGATTATGACAGAGGAGATGATGGGAAGGCATGGCCAGCACTGTCAGCCAGCATTTATGGGGACGAGGTAGGTTTCTTCTGTCCACCTGCAAGACACCTCCCTCTCTCCCCCCCAAGCACCCCACCCGCCCCTCATGTGCCCCCAGCTGTAGGATTGTGGCTCCCACCTCTTGCCCAGGGTCCACAGACCCCTACCAGCACAACAGTGGGTCCAGAAACCCTTCCCACACTTTTCTGTGGGAGGAGGGTAGGAATGGGGGTCGCTCCCCCAAACCCCTCATCCCAACTCAGACTTGTGCCCTTACCCTCCTGGTTCCCAGGCCCCCTTAATAGCCATGAACCCATTCAATATTTAAATCTGGATTGTGTAGTAGGCTAGGTTGCCCCAGCAACAGCCCTGCGTATTTTGGGATGGATCACCAGGTCTTTCAAAGGATCTCTTTTGAGCCCCAAGCTCGGGGTGGGGTAGGCGGGAGGCGATGAATGTAAGGAGGGAGAGATCCATTTGAGAAAGAGACAGAAGAGAAGAGAGTCAGAGACAAGGCAGGCTCTGCTCAGGACCTGGAGTCTGGATTTGAACCCGAACTTGTGGCTGCCAGCTCACTCTCTTCACCACTGGCATCTGCCTCTCAGCAGGTAGCAGGGGTCCTGGCCCGTGCCAGCCAGGGGCCTCAGGGCTAGAGCCCTGGTTCATCCCCTCACCAGCTAGTCTTCCCTGGGAAGCTTCCTTGCCATCTCTGAACCCCACATAAGTTAGAAAGGGGCTGAGGTACCGCTCCTGGCACATGGGGAACCTGGAGTGTTTAATGTGTTGATTTTATGAGACTTACTACCCCGGGTAGGTCTTAAGGAGACTCAGAAAGTGGAGGGTTTGTAGTCTATCTGGGGGAGGGTCCTATGGTCTTGAAAAGTCGGAAGCCCTGGCTTGAGCTGTCTGAGGGATGAGGCAAAGGTGGGAGGCACCTGCTGAGGGGTAAGAGTGACCATTGCAGTGCAGCTGAGTGACCTGAGGCAAGTTGCCTGCCTTCTCTGGGCCCAGTTCAATCACAGAGCAATGGTGGAGCGGACCCATCTGGGAGGGATCTCTTGAGGATCTGCGCACCCTTAGTTCACCGCCAAGTACACAGGAAGAGCTGACCAAAGGCAGGCTGTGGTTAACATGATGGTGTATGAAGTTTCCAGTGTAAAGCAAGGCCTTGGCTGGGTAAAGCAGCAGGCATTGCTTGGACGAGGCTGGCCGTGAAAGTGTGTGTGTGTGTGTGTGTGTGTGTGTGTGTGTGTGTGTGTGTGTGTGTGTGTCTGTCTGTCTGTCTGTCTGTCTGTCTGTCTGTGTCTATATCTGTGTCTAGAGGAGCCGCACGAGCAGCTGAGGCAGGGCCATCATGACAAGAGCCTCAGGTCCACTGCTGGCCATCTCCTCAGGCCCAGGTCCCACGGAGCTATGGGTTGCCCTTCTGTAAGCCTGGTCATGGGACTCGTACAGAGGCTGAGGGTGCTCACGGGGAGAGAGGATGGGAGGAGAGCATGCTGGGAGATCCAGTGGTGGAGAATGCTGGGTTTGGCATCCACGGTGGCTGTGAGCATGCCCTCCCTGAATCCCACCAAGGCAGCCAAGCCTCCTGCCCCTTCCCATCCGTAGCCCCTTCCCTGGGCATTGGGTACAGCTGGACTCGGGCTGCCCCCTTCTCCGCTCAGCAGGCCAGCGCGGCTTCTCCCTGCCCCCTCCCAGTCCGGGCTCCCTGGGGCCTGGGCCAGTAGGTGCCTAGCCAGTTCTGCCCTGCTCACGCCTGTCTTTGCAGATTGCTGGGCATGGCTGGCAGAGCTGGCCTGGAGGGTTCAGCTGTGCTCAGGATGTGAACGGACCCCAGGGAGGGACAATCTCCTCATTCTTGAGCCCTTAGACATAATTTTTTGTCCACTTCAGCCATACCTGGGTACTGGACACCCCACTGGTCTTGAATTCCAAGGATGTGGAGGGCCGAATCCTTGTCTGATACGCACAGTGGCTTCCTCTGGCCTCTGCACCTGCCAAGCTCAACACCCTTCACCCAGCCCCTTGCTCACCTGACCTCTAGCACCCTGACTGTGATGGAATCTTCCCAGGGCTCATACCCATAATCCTAGCTATTTGGGAAGCTGGGATCTGGAAGATCATAGTTGGAAGCTAGCCCAGGCAGGAAAAAAATCTGCTAGATTCCTTGAAGCCTTTGCAAACAGCCTACTTGAGTTCAAGGCCAGGTTCAGACACAAGCGTGGGCTTGGTGCTTCTGTGGCCCCCGTGTTAGGAAGGCAGTTGGTAGGGCAGTGGGAGACACCTATGGTGACCTGGGTCACTCTGGGGACCAGCAGGCTCCAGGTCCCTAGAGCCACACTCTGGAGGAAAACCAGGGTCAAAGAGCAAAAAACCCTTCTTGTCTCAAGACTTCATCCAACTTACTATGTGATTTGAGTCCAGGGAGCCACCGTATCCCCAGCTTACAAACAAAGAGTGCCTATCTTACAGGAGTGGGAGGAGGCAGTGACATTAGGTGTCAGCACAAATCAGTCTTAGGAAGCTGTTAGGAGTTGGTGGTTCTCACCATGCTGTGTGGCTGTGAGCAGGACTCTATCCCTCTTTGGGACGCAGCACTCCCCATGATCATGAGGAGTTAGACAGCCCCAGCTAAGGCTATTTTTTTTTTTTTTTGTCAGTTGTGGGGCTTGAACTCAGAGCCTGGATGTTGTCCCTGAGCTCCATTTGCTCAAGGCTAGCACTCTATCACTTTGAGCCATGGCACCACTTCTAGTTTTCTGGTTGTTAATTGGAGATAAGAGTCTCACAGACTTCCTGCCCAGGCTGGCTTTGAACCATGATCCTCAGATCTCAGCCTCCTGAGTAGGTAGGATTGCAGACATTAAGCCACGGATACCCAGCTTGGCTCTTCTTCTGTAAAGACTGTCATGATGGAAATACCCATGGGAGTCCTAGGACAGACGGAAAGCCCATTACAAGGCCAGAGTTCCCTGGCTGGTCTCACAGATGTTGCCCACGCCCTTTGGCCCCTCAACAGCCAGAACTCAGTGAGTACGGGGTCCAGGGAGGCTGTCATTGAAGATCCAATTACATCCATAGCGGGTTTTGCTTCCCGGGTACCGTCAGCCCTCAGGGGCGCTCCCCCCTCTGGAGCCTAATTAGCTTGTAGCCCCCATTCATCTGTGTCCATATCCCTGAGTGCCATTGGCCAGGCGTGCCAGAATTCAGAGCCAATTGCTTGTTTATGAGCCGTCTGTCTTGGGACAAGGCCCGGCAGTCCCAGCCAGTGAGCACAGACCTCCCCTCCCCAGCCTCCAACCCCATGGCGAGAATCCGTGTTCTTCTTACAAACCTCAGCCTGCACGCTGATGGAGAAAAGGGGATGGGTCTAGGGGTCCCAGATGCAGCCCTTCCTGAGCCCTTGACTCCTTCATGATTGCCGCCGTGAGAGGAAAGGATGGTAACATTGTGTGGAGGATCAAGTGAGATCAGTGGAAGTAAAGGCTAGGAACTCAGCGCCTGGCATCAGTAAGTGGCGATTCCTGCCCTGTGGTCCCCACACATCCAGGCTGGATCCCCATCCTCTGTCCTGCCAGAGCATGCTTCTCTGAGTCCTGGGGTTATCGATCCTTACTACTCTTGAATGAGTGGCCTCTGTGCCTTGGACCAAGCTCAGGGGGCAGGTGCCAGGGAAGAAGAGCAAGAAGGAACTTTTTTGTGTGCTGACCGGTATATGAATACTTCTATGCCATCGTATAATCCTTGGGGTGATGCTAGCTGCTGAAGAGCCCCCTGTCACATATGAGGAACGGGGGCTCCAGCGGCAAGGAGACCCTATGGGGCTCTGTCCTGGACCATGGCGCCCTCTCCTGGCAGTGATGTGCATAAGACATTTCTAGGTGCTTGTGCTTTTCTCCAGTGGAGTGTCTTCTCCCAATCCACCTGCCTCTTTTCTTTCTCTCTCTCTCACTCTCGCTTTCTCCAGAAAGCTGCCCAGGGGCTGGGGGGAGTGAGAGTGAGAAGAATGATTTATGAACTGAGCTGTTCTTCTTCATCAGAGCGCCCCTCCCGACCCCACTCCCTGCAGATGGGCTGAGCCGCCATCTGGGGCACTTAATAAAGCTGTCTGGCCCAGGCAGGAGCCTGCTGTGGAGAGCCCCGGGGCACAGTGTGACCTCGGCCCCATCCTCGCCCCTCTCTGGGCCTCAGGGGCTCCCATCTGTCAAGAGATGGCAGCGCTGGATTGTCCCCTGCCAGAAGTCTCCAGCTGGCTCGGGGGAGGATGCTAGCGGCTTCCAGAAGCTCTGTGCTTGCTTGCTTGACTTGGGATAGAACAGCACTGGGTTCAAGCTCCCCCACTTTGACAACCCCTTCACGAGCATGCCCCGTGGAACTATATCTTGTCAGAAGTCTGCTTTGGAGACCAGCAGTCTCCCCTGAATCACAACTAGGCCCCACCTAAGCAGGTAGACAAACACAAGGCAGTTAGTGACCTTCTGTGGGCTTTAATGGCCTTGCCCATAAAATGGGGTCATAACAGCACCCACCTTGCTAGGTAAGGGTTAAATGAAATGATTCAAGAGATGTGCAATGTGCAGTCTGGTTCTTTCTTTTTTTTTCTTTGGTTGTGCTAGTCCTTGAACTCAAGGCCTAGGCACTGAGCTTTTTCCGCTCAAGGTTAGTGCTCTACCACTTTGAGCCACAGTGCCACTTCCAGCTTTTTGGTGATTAATTGAAGATAAAAGTGTCACAGACTCCCAAACTTACCTGCCCTGGCCGACTTCGAACCACATTCCTCAGATCTCAGCCTCCTGAGTGGTTAGGATTATAGGCGTGAGCTCCCAGTACCCAGCTTGCGGTGTGGTTCTTGGTAAATGCTTGATCCAATAAATCATGATCCAGTTCAATTTCACAACATCACAACAATCAGTCTGAATTCAGGGGGCCGTTTGGGGATAAATATCTGCATCCCTGCTGACATAAATATCTGACATCCCTGCCCTATGTGTTGTGTCCCCCCCCACACACACACACACACATACCTCTGCAGTGACAATGTGGCTGTGTGGCTAGACAGCCATGTATTCTCCACAGGTGATGATGGTGAAAGTTGTGTCCCATCATTTTGCAGCGTTTTGCAGCTCTCCAGTCCTTCCCAGCCACCTTTGGTTTCACAGTGGGTGGTGACAGTGTTCAGAGGGGGAACTTGGCATCTTGGGGAGGGAGGGTAGGAGGGTACTAGCCATCCCAGGGTCTCAAGGACACTGAAGTGCTGGCCCCAGCACTTCATAAGCAGTGCTGAGGAGGATGCAGGACGGTGGCCCCAGGCTGTCCTCTCGCAGGACAGACAGGAGTGAGGCTATGGAGGGTCTCCAGGAAAGAGAGAAGAAAATGGAGCGTTGCTCAGGGAAGCTGCACTGCAGAGCGGGTATGCCTGGGATAGGGAGCTGTGGTGGGTGGTGCTACCTTCCTTGTTGCCTGTGTGGTAGCGTGCAGAGGAAGATAAACTTGTCACATTCAGGCAACAGCCTAAGGGGCCGGGATGGAGGAAGGAGAGGGGTAGGAGAAGACCACAGTCCTCTCCTGCTCCCCTGAGCCCTGGGACCCCGCATGAGCCGGCCTCTGTCTACAACTCCAGGCCCAAGGCTGAGGGACCCCAGCTCCCAGGAGGAGTCAGATAGCTTCACCCAACAAGGTCCCCGCCCAAACCCTGGGCTTTCCTGGGCCAGGGAGCCTCTCCTCTGCCCCCATGGTGTTCATCCTGCCCCCCCCTTGCTGGTACTGAGGCTTGAACTCAGGGCCTGGGTGCTGTCCCTAAGCTTTTTGTCCACTCAAGACCATTGCTCCTCTATTACTTGAGCCACAGCTTCACCTCTGGTTTTCTGGTGGTTAATTGGAGATTAGAGTTTCACAGACTTGCCTGCCAGGGTTGACTTTGAACTTAGATCCTCAGATCTCAGCCTCCTGAGAAGCTAGGTTTATGGGAGTTGGTGCAAGCTCTCGCTTCCCCACTCCAGGGGGTGGGCCCACCATTGCTTACGCAGAGTGAGACATGAGCCAAGTCACTTCTCTCCCTCTCGGGCTCAATTTCACCAATGTAAAACTGCCAGATGCCTTGAAGCTGGCTCACACACAGACAGGGTAGATAGGTGACGTGTGCCTGACTGTGTAGGCCAAGTAGAGGTACCAGCTCCTGGGCCACAGCGAGCTCTGGGAGTGGGGGGCCCTCCCCCTGTCTTCCCCTGCCTTCCCATCTCCTTAGGACTCACCTTTGCCATCCTCCCTATGGCTCAGAAGGAGGTACACCAGTGGGATTAGCCCCTCATCCCAAGGGCTCCTAGGCCCTGTTATTTCCAGGGTTTTGTTTTCTCCAATCTCTACCATACCCTCATTCCCCAGCATAGCAGAGAGAAAGGAAGGAAGGGAGAGGGGAATGGATGGATAGCTGGATGGTAGATGGGTGTATGGAAGACAAATGAGTGGGTGGATGGATGAGTGGATGGATGGATGGGTGGGTGGATGAAGATGGATGGATGGATGAGTAGATGGCTGGATGGATAGATAGATGGATAGATGCATCCGTGGGTGATGGAGAGGTAGACAGAAGGATCAACAGTTGGGTGTACAGGTAGATGGGTAGATGGATGGACGGGTAGGTGGATAGATAGAAGAGTGGGTATACAGGGATAGTTGATGGATGGGGTGGGTGTGTACAGGGGGAGATGGATGGGTGAATAGATTAATGAATGGATGTATACATAAATGAATAGATAGAGAGGAAGGGAAGAAGGGGAATTTTTCAGCCACCAGACCTTATGCCAAGTGAGCTATCACTTGGGAAAGACTCCACACAGGTATCTTAAGGCCTTGTACTCTTACCTCTTTGCGGGAAGGAACCACGCCCCTTCCTCCCCTCCCCTCCCTTCCCCTCGACCTTCCCTCCCTTCCCCTCCCCTCCCCTCCCCTCTCCTCTCCTCCCCTCTCCTCCCCTCCCCTCCCTTCCCCTCGACCTTCCCTCCCTTCCCCTCCCCTCCCCTTCCCTCTCCTCCCCTGTCCTCTCCTCTCCTCCCCTCCCCTCCCTTCCCCTCGACCTTCCCTCGCCAGCCTGTCCTCTAACCCAGTGGGGAAGCAGACCTGGGTTGTGGGATTGTTGGCGAGCTGATGGAACAGGAGACTCCATGTGAACCCTCTGACTTCCTAAGTCCAGCCTCATTTCCACTGCTTGGAGCTGGCTCTGAGGAACTTTCTGACAAATCCTTACGCACAGCCAAGGAATGCTGCTCAGCATCACACTTCTCGCTGATGGGAGGCTGGGGAGGACGTTGGTGAGCCAGGTCCTGCCGGCATTCACTCTGCTGACGCATTACTGAGCATGCCCAGGTGCCGCCCAGTGCCACCCACGCCCACCACTTTCCTCTGTTTATCACCATGTGCAGCCAGGCTGGCATCCACAAAGCCCCTGCCAGAAGCTTCCAGCTCAGCCTAGAGAGCTCCCTCCAGGGGCTGCCATCTGGGCAGGAGGTGGTCAGGGACGGCCCTGACCAGGGACTCCTAAGGGTTAGGAACTTGTCAGTGACACAGATGGCACAGGTGACAAGCCACCTGCCCGGCTGGGAGGAGGGATGGGCTACCTGCCCGGCTGGGAGGAGGGATGGGCTGCGCCTCCCTGACCTCCTGTGGAAATGGGATCTGTTCTCTTACAGAGCGAACTGGGCCGGAAGACAGACATAAAGACATAAAGACCCTTAAGAGGTGTTAACTCACACCAGTCCTATACCCGGCCTGCTCTAGACTCTTGACAACATGGCAGTCTTTACAAAGACACATTCTACTAGAGGCAGATGTATATCACCAAAACAAGTTTTGAAAAGTAGCCCATAGAATGTGTAATGTGTCTACAGGAGGCCGGCCATGCTGCTTGGCTCACATCTATCACTAATTCATTCTGGGACTTGGCCTTCGGCTTTAGCATGACAGTGGATGAGGGCCCAAGAGGCTATTTTTTCCAGAAGAGGAAGAAGACAATGCCAGGCACCAATGGCTCACGCCTGTAATCCTAGCTGCTCAGGAGGCTGAGAGCTGATGATTGTGGTTCAGAGCCAGCCCAGGCAGGAAAGTCTGTGAGATTCTTATCTCCAGTTAATTACAAACAAAAACAGAAAACAAAAACCTGAAGTGGTGCCGTGCCTCAAAGTGGCAAAGTGCTAGCCTTAAGCAAAATTGCTCAGGGACAGCACTCAGGCCCAGAATTCAAGCCCCACAACTGACCAAAAGAGAGAGAGAGAGAGAGAGAGAGAGAGATGAGTCTGTGCATTGGAGGAAGCGGGCTGAATGGAGCAAAGGACTTGGCATCCATCACAAATGAAGGTGGAGAGTCAGGGCTCTGCATCCAGTCAGACCCACATTCTGTTCTTCAGCATGGCCACGCTGTGTGACCTTGGAGGGGTGTTGCCCCCTCTCTGGGAATCTCAATCCCCTCACTGTAGTAACAGAATGGCTGGCTGTGCCTGGGTCCTGGAGCTTTGAGGATTAAGTGTGATTGTGCCCGTTCTGTACGGGTCTGCTAGGTGCTTCCAGCTGTTGACGTGATTGCCTTCTGGCGTCATGCCCTGGGCTTGCCATTCTCCATTTGTGGTTTGGGGCTGACCTGGAAGGAAGCTCCCTCTGTGGCACCTGACTTGACGGTGGTCCTAGCCACAGAGCCTAGGGGCTGTGACTCCCCGCTCCTCTGTGGGGCTGCAGAGAGAATGGTAGAATGGAGACTTACACCTGGGAAGACTGGTCTCACCTCCTCCCTCCTGCAGCCCACGGGGGGAGGGGGGAATCCCAGTTTCTAGGAGAGGAACTATTCTAACTCCTTCCTCCACTAGCCCCAAGGGTAGAGCTGGCTTCTGCTGCCCCTCCCACTCCCCCCCACCTCCAGGGCTGCCCCCCCCCCCCAGCAGGAGGACTGAAGGAGCTTTGTTTTTGTAGGAGGAGCATCATGGAAGGTGACTGCCTGAGCTGCATTAAGTATCTGATGTTCGTTTTCAATTTCTTCATATTTGTAAGTGTTCCTGGCTCTCTCCGGCCTTCACCGTGGCAGAGCTATCCCCAGAGTGAGATTTGGTGGGGCCGGGGGCGGGGGGGGGCAGGAGGGGCAGAAACACCTGCCTGGCAGACTTTCCCAGAGGAGTCCCTGCATGCCCACCCCACTCCCCCATCAGTAGAGGTTTCCTACAGACGCTGGTCAGGGCCAGGCTGGGGGCTTGGGGCTGGCCCGTGGGCAGCGGGGAAAAGAGGAGGGGAGGAGGAGAAGGAACCCCTCCAGGCTCATCCCAGGCTGCAGGGCTGAGCCCGGTGGGCACTGAGGGCTGGAGCTTCTCTGGAAAGAGTCCTCTCAAAACCCAGAGGGAGGCAGGTGCCGGTGGCTCACACCCATAATCCTAGCTACTCCGGAGGCTGCGATCTGAAGATCATGGTTCAAAGGCAGCTGTGGCTCAAGTGGTAGAGCTCCAGCCTTGAGCAAAAAATAAATAAATAAAGCTCAGGCCCCAAGTTGCAGCCCCAGACCCAAGCTGTTGCCTTGTGCCCAGCTCTGCAGGTCTGAGTGCCCCAGCCAGGCAGGAGCAGCTTCTAACCTCCCTGTGTCGTCTCCTCCTCCTCCTCCTCCTCCTCCTCCTCCTCCTCCTCCTCCTCCTCCTCCTCCTCCTCCTCCCTCCTGCTCCTCCTGCTCCTCCTCCTCCTCCTGTTCCTCCTCCTCCTCCTCCTCCTCTTCCTCTCCTCCTCTTCTCCTCCTCCTCTCCTCCTCCTCCTCCTCCTCCTCCTCCTCACAGCTGGGGGGCGCCTGCCTGCTGGGCGTGGGCATCTGGGTCCTGGTGGACCCCACCGGCTTCCGGGAGATCGTGGCCGCCAACCCTCTGCTCATCACGGGCGCCTACGTCCTGCTGGCCATGGGTGGCCTGCTCTTCCTGCTGGGCTTCCTGGGCTGCTGCGGTGCCGCCAGGGAGAACAAGTGTCTGCTGCTGTTTGTGAGTCCTGGTCCCCACCCTGCGGGAGGCTGGGGTGGGAGTGGGGGTGCGGGCCCCCGGGCCAGGTCCCACCTCCACCCTGACGCCCACAGCCCTTCCCAGCTGGACCATGTTGGCACCGGTGTCTGCGTCCAGCCCTGGTACCTCGACCCTCGTGGCTGTTGGTCTGGAGGCCCTGACGTGTCCAGAGACTAGGGAGGACATCTCAGGTGCGCTGAGCTCCCCACAGGCTCCCCACGGGCCTCTGGGGACCAGCTGCTGCTTTGTTTCAGACAGGGTGTTCCCAGGTAGCTCAGGCCAGCCTCCGCCCTTCCATCCCAAGCTTCCAGATCACAGGCCTGTGCTCCATGCCTGGTGCTGGGAGCTCACTTTCCTCCAGACTTCATTCTTTCCCTCCTTCCTTTCCTCCCTCCATTCTTTCCTCTCCCTCCTTTTCTTCCTGTCTTCCTCCTTCCTTCTCCCTCTTTCTCCCCTCCCTCTCCCTCTAATCTCTCTCCGCCCTCTTTTTCTCTCTTCCTCTCTTTCTTCCTTTCTCCCTCCTCTCCTCTCCTCTCTTCTCCTCTCCTCTCTCCTTTCCTCCCTTCTCTTTCTCCCTCCCTCCTTCCCTCCCTCCCTCCATCCCACCTTCTCTCCCTTCCTCTCTTCCACTGGTTTTCACTGCCACCCTAAGAGGTCCAAGCCCTGGACCAGAACCTGTCCAGCCTATGTTCCCGCTCAGAGGTGCATTCACCCTGAGCTTTGGACCAATGAGCCTTTCTCTGGCGCTTGCTACTTGCCTTTGTACTTGGCCTCTGCCTACAGTTGGAATGAGCACCGCCATCCCAACCTTGGCCCCAGACCAAATGCGAACACTGATATTCACCATGATGTTTTTTTCTTGTTTTCCTACAAAAACCCTAATGTATGCCTCCTTAGTCACACAGCTAAGATCACCGCCTTCAGACATATTTGTTTCTTTTTCTTTTTTCTTTGGCAATGTCAGAATTTGAAGTCCTCCATTTGTCCAGCCAGTGCTCTACTACTTGAGCCATGCCTCTAGCCCAGCTTTTTCTGGTTAATTTGGAGATGGAGTCCTAAGGACTTTTCTGCCTTGGCTGACCTCCAATCATGAGCCTCCAGCACCCAGCCTCACACCTACTATGCACAAGGCCCCAATCTGGGGAGGTCACGGCTGAAGGAAGCCTCGTGCCTGAGGCTGGCTGGGCTTGCCGGTGCTCCTGGGGTGGGTGACCTTAGGAGGATCAGTACCCGGCCCACCCTGGGAGGCAGACATCCTGCACAGTGTCGCTGGCCACGCCATGAGCCACCACAAGATGCCCAGTAGCCCACAAAAGCACAGAGGGCCAGGGACTGGGCTTCCCAGGTGTGAACTGCACAGATGTCCCACTGGGAGAGACATCCTGAGCGCCCCCTGGTGGGACACCCTCGCCATGGCGGCTCATGCACAGAGTTGTGGAGGTGACACCACAAACCTGCCCAGACACCGCCCTCGCCTGGGACCCCGGGGACTTACCCGCTGCTGGACCCAGCCCTGCAGCCAGCACAGGAAGCCAGCTGTGCCGGCACTGGCACAGCCCAGGCTCTGCGGCCTCCTGAATCTCCAGCTTGGGGCTCGCTGCCAGCTGGACCAGGCCAGCCATGTCTGCTCTGCCCACTGCTTAGCCAGAAGACTAGAGCCAGGACAGGACAGGGTGGTATCTGTCCTGAGAGAGCCAAGGCCCGGCTGCCGCCCGTCCCCACTGTCCTTGTAGCCTCTCTCTGTGCTCTCTGCCCTCTGCTTAGCTGCTTTCCTTCCTTTCTCCCTCCCTCCCTCCCTCCCCTCCCTCCCTCCCTCCCTCCCCTCCCTCCCTCTCTCCCTCCCTCCCTCCCTCCCTCCCTCCCTTCCTCCCCTCCCTCCCTCCCTCCTTCCCTCCCTTACTCCCTTCCCCTCTCTCTTCCTTCCTACCCACCCCATCTTAACCAATAATCCAGGAGTGGCGGTGCATGCCTGTGATCCCAACTACACAGGCCACATTCATCTCATATGTAGGAGGATCAAGGTCTGAGACCGGCATGGACAAAAGTAAAAGATCTTATCTGAAAAATAGCTACAGCATAATAAGGGCTGGAGGCTTGACTCACCATTAAGTCAGCCAGCTTAGCAATCACTATGCCCTGAGTTCAAATTCCAGTACCGTCAACCCCCTCCCCTCCAAAAAAAACCCTGCAACCAAACAACAACAAAAAACGATGACCTAGAAAGCAACCACATTTTTTCCCTCTCCCAACCTGAAGCTGGCTGGGTACTGGGTCCAGCTGGGGGGGGGGGGGGGATGGCGGCAATGAGTGTCACCCCTGTGGCCTCTGAGAGCCTTTGGGAAACTTTGTTCTTTAGCCTGCTAGGAGGAAGGACTGGTCTGGAAGGGCCTGAGACAAGCTGATGTCAGCTGTCCTGGGAGCCAGGTCAGAGACAGACCCAGGGAGCCCTGGAGAGGGGTATCTGGGCCTCCCCTCCTCCGCTCGGAGGATGAGAGCCCACAGGGCCCCGTGACGGTCTGACCAGTAACCGCCAGCCAAGCCCAGCAGATCTGAGAGCACCGCTCAACAGCATGCCCATGGAGGTGCACCACGGCACTGGCAGAGACCACAGGACATTTGCACCTATCATTCAACTTTTATACTAACCCTGTCCCCTTTGGTGACATTATAGTATCCCAGGGAGCCTTTTTAGCAATTTATCTAAAGGTTCCTGATTTCATTTTATTTTATTGCTGGTCTGTGAGGCTTGAACTCAAGGCCTGGGCACTGCCTCTGCTTTTGCACTCAAGGCTAGTGCTCTACCACTTTGAGCCACAAGGCACTTCCAGTTGTCTGGTGGTTTATTGGAGATAAGAGTCTCATGGACTTTCCTGCCTGGGCTGGTTTTGACTGGGATCCTCAGATCTCAGCCTCCTGAGTAGCTAGGATTACAGGCGTGAGCCACCAGTGCCTGGCTTAAGGTTCCTAGTTATTAAAAGACACTTTTTAACAAAGGCATGCAAAACCAGAAAAGAGACTAGCTGGAGGGGGGCGGGGTGTACTTAAAGATAGATAAGCTAAACATGAAGTACAAAATTGGTAAATATTTATTAGAAACAAGAACAGGAAACAGATGGGTTTGCAAAGCCTAGAAAAGCTTACAAGTAGACAAAAGAGCAGTTTCGGTATCTGTTGGGTTTGGGGTTTTTTCTTTTCCCCAGACTAAGAAAAGTGCCATAAATTCAAGGTTCAGGAAACGAGAGGCAGATGTGTCTTTCAGCAGTTAACACCGGGAGGGCCGTGAGGGGCAGCTCCAGGGCAGCCTCTGCCCATGCGTTTCCAGTTCATTCTATCTCCCGGTGTTTGACCTCGACACAGGTGGACCGCTAGGGTAGGCTGTGTCTGCCTGGATGCATACTCACTGGACACCTGCTCGGGAAATAGTCCTAACAGGAAGGAACCAGGATGAGAGGAAGAGGAAGAGCTTGGACATTAGAGTTTTGGGTCTCTTGTCTGTGTGTCCTCAGGCTGGTTACTTAACCTCTCTGAACCTAAGTGTCCTATGGAACATGTGCATCACCACCTCCCCTTCCCTGCCATTCTATGGTGTTCAGGAGAAGACAGTCACCTTGCTGAGTGCCCCTCCTAGCTCGTTTGATACATGGGAAGGAAAGAATCAGAGCTGGCCATCAATAAAGGTGGGGGGCAGAGGGACTGTCCCCCCTGGCTGGTGAGAGGACTCGGGGACCCCGAAGGTACAGTGGCTCCTGCGACCTTTCTACACCTCACCCCCTTGGCTCTCAGCCGCTCCCGCACCCCCACTGTCTTGGGGACGGGGCTGTGCACCGGCATTACCTTGCTGAGGCCCCGCTGTGGACGGGCCCGGGGTCGGAGGCCCCCGGGTGAGCTCCTGGGGCAAGCAGCGTTCTGCAGAGCCTGAGATCACGGGCCTGGGCGTGGAGCAGGGATGCAGAGAGGGCACCCCTGCGCCCTGATTGGGTCCAAGCATTGAGAAGCTGCGCCACGCCTCTACTATCTGTGGCCCAGCATCCCCAGGGCATCTCGAGGCCCAGACGTTTGGAACCCACGCGCGGCCGCTGCCACTGGGGGCTGCACAGCGTCCGCAGGGTGGGGATGAAGACAGAGAGCCTCTGATGGCGGAGACCCTTCTGGGATAGGGTGTGCCGGGGGGGGGGGGGGTGACGGGGGGCGGGGGCAGGGGGGCGGGGGGGGGAGGTTAGGGCACCGAGATCGAGGCCCAGGCCCTGCGCTTGTCACAGC
Organism: Dipodomys spectabilis; assembly: GCF_019054845.1. Lineage (NCBI taxonomy): Eukaryota > Metazoa > Chordata > Mammalia > Rodentia > Heteromyidae > Dipodomys > Dipodomys spectabilis. Next base: position 432,731 of record NW_024871276.1, on the reverse strand, counting down.
TCACACACACGCTCTGCGGGGACATTCTGACCACATCCAAGCCTGTCCCGGCGAGCTGGGTGGTGACCCCTGCCACCAGCCCCCAGGGTGGGCGGGAGGCCATGTTACCATTTTACCAAAGTGCCAACGGAGGTTCCCAGGGTATCACGTGGTTGTTCTGGGCTCCTGGTGGCACAGAGCTGGCAAGGGGGGGACAGGAGGTGTCCTGACCTCCTAACCAGCCTGGCCCAGCACCAGCCGGCGACTGTCAGGACTCAGGGTGGTCAGCAGGGCAGCTGGGAGGGCATACCCCCCACCCCCCCTTGTAGGCCCTTCTAGACTTCCTGAATGTCAAAGAGGCACCGGGGACACTGAGGGACGAAGACCATTCTCTTCTCCTCTGCTGACAGTCCTGAGCCCCAGACCCGGCCAGAGAGCGGGGCTGGGGTGCTTCCAATAGCCAGGTCATCATGTTGAGTCCTGGGCTCAGCAGGCCTTCCTGGCTAGGGCAGCCGAGTGACAGCATGGTGGTTCATATGGGGAGCAGGGGAAGAGAGGGGCTCTGGGTTCAAGGTCAAGATCACAGACTCTGGATTTGCAGCCTTCGGTAGTCCAATCTGCCTCCTTTTATTTGGGCCGGAGATGGCCCTGTTTCTCGTGGGACCAGAGGCTGGGGGGGGGGGTTGGCCCCAGGGCCACAGAGGGGTCCCAGGCAGTCTCCTTCCAGGGCCGCCACCGCCACCGCGCAGGGTTGTTCAGGCTACACAGCGCACAAGCTGCCTCTCCGTGGGGCACCATTGGTAGGGGAAGCGTACTATTTTTGTCTACTTTGTTTCCTACTTTGTATCACGGTGCCGTTGACTCGGGAGCTCCTTGGCGTGTTGTCTGATTGACAGCAGTGAAACTGCTCTTAGGAAGGGGGCGCCCATCAGCGGTGACAGGCGGCAGGGTGCAGGCTCCGGCCGCCCTCCACCCACCTCAGGGTCTCAGGAGTGCTGCCCCCCACCGCCCCTCTCTCTCCCCGCAGTTCTTCATGTTCATCCTGGTCATCTTCCTGGCGGAGCTCTCCGCAGCCATCCTGGCGTTCATCTTCAGGGAAAACGTACGTACCCACGTGCCCTGGCCACCCTTCAGCGTTGGTGTCCCCCTCCTCAGAGCTGTCTCTCCCCACCAGACGCCAGACGCTCACGCCTGTAATCCTAGCTACGCAGGAGACTGAGATCTGAGGATCATGGTTCAAAGCCAGCCCGGGCAGGATGGACCGTGACAGTCTTTATCTCCAGTTAATCACCAGAAGATGGCGCTGTGGCTCAAAGTGGTCGAGCACTCGCCTTGAGCAAAAAGAGCTCAGGGACAGCACCCAGGCCCTGAGTTCAAGCCCCAGGATTGACGAATACGCTATAGTCAGGAGGCTCTGAGGCTTTCCACCTCTAATTCTGGAACATGACTGGTGATAGCCTGGTAGCGGGGGGGGGGGGGGTCACACTGTCATGTCAGGGAGGCTCAGCGCACCCCACGGTGTCATCACTCTGCCCCGTGGAGGCTCCAGCTCTCGGGCGGGGGTTGGGGGGCGCTGCTCTCCACCCCTGGAGCAGACAGGAACCGGGCGCCTCAGCCAATGGAGCCTGGACACAAGGCAGGAGAGGGATGAGGCTGGCTGGAGCAGCCGGCCGTGGGGCAGGAAGGGGAGGGGCGAAGGCAGGCGGCCTGTGGGGGGACTGGACTTGGCACCCAGGAGTCTCCGCTGTGTCCCACCTGCACCCTGGCTCCTTGCTGGCGTACCAGGGGCCCCTCGGAGGTGGAGGACCCTGCCCAAGTTGACAGCTAGGGAGGATTTAAGGAGCCCTGGCCCCAGGATGGAGGGGGGAGAGGGAGAACACCCAGCCCTGGGCCTCAGTGTCCCCCCCTCTTCTGTCCCCAGCTCACCAGAGAGTTCTTCACCAAAGAGCTCAGCAAGCATTACCAGGGCAATAACGACACCGACGTCTTCTCGGCCACCTGGAACTCAGTCATGATCACAGTGAGTGCCCTCCTCCGTGCACCCCACCCCCATGCAAGGAGTATTCAGAGCCACAATTGCCAGCACAGTACACACTGGACCCAGCCATCCCCACCCCTGCCCTGTGCCAGGCAGCAATCATCAATCACCACGCCCAGACCTGGCCTCCCAGGCAGTCACAGCCAATCGATGGCCATCCCAAGTCTGCCTGGCACGCATCGGGGCTGTCCCTGCCTTGGGTCGTCCAGTGGCAGTCATTGTCATGGAGGATCATCACAGTGACCGTCTGGTGGGTAGCAGTTGTCCCTGCAGCCCCTTCCACAGAAGTCACTGACGCTAAGAGATGCTAAGTGGCTTTCTCACCGTCTCACAGAAGGGCAGGAGAGCAAGCTGCCCGGTCCCGACGCTCTTCTCAGGGAGCCGTGTGTCCTCCGTCCTGGCTCCAGCTCCTGCTCTCTGCTCTCTAGTTTGGCTGCTGCGGGGTCAACGGGCCTGAAGACTTCAAGCTCGCCTCCGTTTTCCGGCTGCTGACTCCAGACAGTGAAGAGGTCCCGGAGGCCTGTTGCCGCAGAGAACCCCAGACTCGGGATGGGGTGATGCTGAGCAGGGAAGACTGCCTGCTAGGGAAGACCCTGTTCATCAACAAGCAGGTACCCGTATGGGGCAGGATGGGGGGGGTGTCTGAGACCCTCAGGAAGTGCTGTGGGGGGCGGGGGGGGGGTCCTGCCCTGAGCTGTGGTCGATGGAGATTCCACTGGAACCACAGATCCAGTTGGGGGCTGGGGAGGAGATTGTTTGTGATGTGGACACTTAGGGTGGGGTTTGAAGGGTGAGTAGGAGTTTTCCAACCTTCTGATAAATGCAGGTCAGGGAGGGGAGGGGCAGAAGCTGCATCTTGCAGTCGGAGGCTCCCCTTAATCATGCAGCCTACTTGGGAGTACCTTACAGCACACACCCCCTCCCCCTAGTCCCAAGAAAGTAAGGTCTTTCTAACCTGCCCTTCTGAGATCAACCAAGTGTCTAGGCTTCTTGTTTTTCTCAAAGCCTGCTGGGTTTTTTTTATCTAAGCCTTGGGAGTCCTGTTCCTTCCACCCCTTGAGGGGAAACAGGATCCTAGCTTTGTCCTCTGCCCAGAGACACTCAGCACCTTGCTCAGAGACACACAGCATCCTTGATCTTGATCCTGTGCCTCCGCACTGGCAGCAGCCTTCCCCTCCAGGTAGAGGCCAGGTAGGGGGAGAGTCAGACAGACAGAAGGCAGGGAGGCAGGCAGGCAGGAAGGAGAGGGAAGAGACCCATCACTACTGAGAACATCTCAGACACATGGTAACACGCGGAGCACAGGAGACCTCTGCTCGTTGGAAGGCTCATGGCCTAGGGAGAGGAGACCATGGAAAGCCAGGGTGAACAAACGTGATCCTCTCACATGACCATGGCCAGCATGACAATCAAGGCAGACCAGGGGCTGGGATGAACCTGGGGCATCGCAGAGCCTCAGGGGAAGTAGCCCTGTGCCCTGTGACCTGGCAGGTCCTTTGAGAGGTTGCCTGGCTCTAGCCACTCGGCACCTGCCCCTTGCACCTGCCTGGGGCTGACCGAGGGCCAAGAGCCACAGTCCCTCTGCCCGCAGGACCCTGCCTGCCATCCTACCTGGGAGAAAGGAACGAAGAGAAAGCACCAGGGCCCTGGGGTCTGGCTCCAGCGGCAGGGGCCACACAAGGGGCAGTCCAGGACTCCACAGCAGGCAGGTCTAGGCTGTCAGCTGCTCTCGCGCCATCACGGAGGACCTCAGCTCCCCCAGCTATACCAGGCCCAGACTGCTGGCTTTCCCCACACCCTAGGCACCCGGGCTGAGCCACGGGATAGAGGCCGTGCCTCCCAGCCAAGCCATGGAACCCTGCCCCTAGCCAAAGGGAGGTGGGCAGATGTGACTCAGACCCGTGAGTCACGTTCTTAAAAGACATTGCCAGCTGGCTGCCAGTGGCTCACATCTGCAATCCTAGCTACTTGCGAGGCTGAGATCTGAGGACAGCAGTTCAAAGCCAGCCCAGGCAAGAAAGTCTGTAAGACTCTTATCTCCAATAACCACCAGGAAACCAGAAGTGGTGCTGCAGTTTAAAGTGGTAGAGTACTGCTAGCCTTGAGAAAAAGAGCTCAGAGACTGCTCAGGCTCTGAGTTCAAGCACCATAATGGGGGGAGGGGGGGAGAGAGAGAGAGAGAGCGTAATTGTGCCCACCTCTGTGACATGGGATCTACGTAGCTGGGACAGTGTCCTCAAAAGGTGGCAAAGAAGAGTCCAGGCCGCTGACACCCTCGGGCCACCAAAGCCCAGGCTCTGCTCGGAGTGCCAGAGCTGTTTCTAACTGGTGTGGGAGCTGCAGCGGGTCAGGGGCTTCCAGTATCTAACAACACTGGCAAACGTCACAGAGGCCTCTCGGGGTCCCGGTCCTTTGGGGTATTTTTTCTGGACTGGCTTCTGTTTCTGGACTCTTCCTCCTGAAGATGCTTCCTGCCCTCCCTCTCTCTCTCTCTCCATGAAGTTGGAGCTTGGCAGAGACCATGCTGGCTCTTTACCACGATGGCTGTTCCTCTGGGACTCCAGTGATGGCATTGCCGACACTCTGCTCCCTACAAGCCTTCCCCTGCTAAAAGCCTCCGGCCTGGGCCCATCTCTACTTGGGTTGGCTCCACAGCTCCCTTCTCTGTGCATTTATAACATGGTCACCTGCCAAGAGGAAGCTGCTGGATGGTCTGGGTCCCCTGTGGCTGGGGTTTGGAAGTGACTTCAGAGGGACATTGATCCTCAGGGAGAAAGGCCAGTGGGTGGCCCCAGGATGCCAGCGCTGGGACCGTGAGGCCCTGGCGTGCAGGAAGCAGGGGTCAGGGGCATCCTGGCGGGGCTGGAGGGCCCTCGTGGGCAGTGAGTGGACTCCTACACCAGATGAGGCCCTCACAGCATCTCTGGCTCCTGGGGAGCCTCTGGAGGTGGCAGTTACTTGCCGCTACAGATGGACCGTGGCTGCAGTAGGCACTAAGCCTAACTGCCCTCTGTCACTGGGAAGGGCAGGACCAGGGGACACTGCCTCCCCACAGAGAAGTAGCGCAGGTGCTGGTGACAGTGGCCGGCTAGGTGGACGCTGGGGCCAGCCCTGGCAGGGGCAGTGCCCGTCTAAGGTAGACAGTGCAGGGCTGTAGACAGCGCCAGGTTCTGAGCAAAGGGCCCTACGGCCAACCTGAAAGAGAACAGGCCTTCTGATGCCTTTCAGTGGGGGGGGAGGGGTGAGAACCAAGGACCCCTCTGCACCCCAGCCCCCTTCCTCTTGTGGGCAGAAGGCCCTCCCTCCTCCCTGGGAGCTGAAGGGAAGCCCTGGGACCCATGCCATGGAGGTCAGTGCTGAGACCAGCCCCAGGCCTCAGACTGCCCGTCCTGGCTGCCGCTTGAGCACGGCCCCTCTCTCCCAGGGCTGCTACACGGTGATCCTCAATGCCTTTGAAACCTACGTCTACCTGGCCGGAGCACTCGCCATTGGGGTTCTGGCGGTGGAGGTGAGTAGAGTCCCAGGAGGATACCTCAAGGGGCCTGTGGCCCCCCAGCCTGCCTCCCTCGCCCCCTTCCTTAGTTCATGAGTGAACACTGGTATCCAGCTGTCCCTGGCACCACAGACCCTGGAAGTGACAAGTCTGAGCCAGTCCTTCCCCACGTGCTTCTAGATCATAGCTGCTTCCCAGGGGAGCATCTGAGCCGCCCCCCCCCCGCCACTCCCCCTTTGCGGATGGTCTCGGAGCTGTGGAAGAAACGAGAGCTGCTGCCCCGGCAGCCCCAGGGCCTCCTGTCCTGTAGGGCCACCTCCACGGGTGCCCTGGGCAGTGGGGCTTCTCATTCATTCTAGAAGCATGTACTGAGCGCCCGCTGTATGCCAGCAGCGCTGTAAGTGAACGGGGATCGGCAGCAGATGTCTTCCCTGGACCCTGGGCAGGCTCAGGAAGACCCCCACACAGAAATGCCCACACAGGATGGGCCCTGCCTGCCCGCACGCATGCGTGCTCTTCACATTTCCTAGGTGGGCACCACGGAGGGCGGGTGGCACACAGGGTACAGCACAGCCCTGTGGCAGGGTGGTACCCTCACACCCTCCCCCTCCCACAATCCCCCGTGCCAGATGAGACCCTCACCCTGGCCAGCGGTGCCACCTCGGCCCCCGGAGCTGTCTGTCTGTGTGGCCATGAACTTGTGATCTGTGTCTGGTCTGTGTCCCTCACGAGACTGGGCCCCAGGAATTGAACCAAACCTATTCCGAGGGGAGCCCCTGATGCAGGGCTCTGCCCCTCTCCACCCCCAGGCCCCAAGACTGGGGGTCAGCAAGTGTGCTCCCTGAGACCTGGGGGTAGTGACAGCTGCCTTGTCCCCTAAGAGTGCTGAGGACACTTCACCAAGCCCCCACCCACCCACCCCCGAGACACTAGAGGGTGGGTGCTTAGGCTGGGGGTGGTGGGAGGCAGTGTGCTCAGACTCCAGCCCTGCTTCCCTATTGTAGCTGTGTGACTGAGGCAGGTTAGTCTGCCTCTCTGTGCACTACCTCCCAGTCCTAGAGAAGGTTTCCAAGCCAGCACTTAGAAGTATGCCTGCCATATGGCACTGTCTTGCTCCACTCGAGCCCAGAGAGGGACACAGCACTTTGCCCAAAGTCACCATGGTAAACGGTGATGGGGCTGGAACCCAAGATTTCCCTTCCAAAGTCTCCTGCCCCTCTTCCAAGAGAAGCTGGCCCAGGGGACGGCAGCATCCCTGCAGGAGGAATGACCCCTCATGCCCCTCCCCCAGAGTGGGCTGGACAGCCCCTAAGGGTGTGGGCCCAGCCCTCTCCCCCTCTCTCTCTCCTTTCTCTGCAGCTGTTTGTCATGATCTTTGCCATGTGTCTCTTCCGCGGCATCCAGTAGAGGGCGTGGCCTGAACCTCACCCCGCCCACCACTGCCCAGCACCCGGTGCCCCTCCTCTCTCCATCCACTTGGCTCTGGAGAGGAGGCAGGCCAGCATGGACATCCAGGAGAAGGACCGGGGACACAGAGCTATTTTTTTAACAAGATGACATGAAGACAGTAATGTGAACTGAAGTACCTGGCCTTGACTTGGGGCAGGCACCTGGCGTCCCTGCTGGGGCCTAGCATTGGCTTGGAATGCCAGAGACCAAAGGACCCCCCCAGCCCCAGGGCAGTTGGATCACCACAGATTGGGGTATCCCCCGTCCCCTCCCAGCACTTCAGGACCAAGATGGCAAAGATGTAAGCAACAGAGACACAAGAGACTCCACCCAGAAGCTGCCTCCATTTCCTTGATGACGCAGGACCGGAGGCGCAGTGTCTGCTCTGCTAGAGGATGGAGAGGCCCTGCTTCCAGAGGGGGACCGAGGGAGCTGCGTGTGGTGGACGCCGGATCCTAGAGCGGGGCAGTGGCTCGTTCATCGCCACCGTGCACCTGTGTGCCCATTCCCATATGAATCTGGGTCATCTTCAGGTTGTTGCCATTCTGTTTGGGGCTCCATCAGATCTGCTGCTCACTTACGGTCTCCTTACGGACACACTGGCTGGGGACTGACCCGCCTCTGTCCCTAAGCCCCACCGCTGTGGACACATCACACTATCTGGTCCTCACTGCCCACCCATCCCCACAGGTCACCCCTTCCTTGTTTTTGTTCAGTTCCCTGGTGCCTAGGGTAGAAGAAACCACCAAGAGGGGCCAGGAGAGCAGACATCCGATTCTCCTCTCCCTACTCAGACCCGAAGCTTGGATGTGTTGAGCATTCTCTTCTCGCATAACCTCCAGGGACTGGGAGCTCACTACCTCCGGAGGCAACCTTCTGCCTTCCGATGCTCTGACCTTAGCATCTCTCAACAGACAGAAGATTCTCCTGTGGCTCTAGGGTTCTGCCTGTGTGGCCCGCTTGCTCCTCCTTCCTGGGGTGCTGAGGTTGTACCTTGACTTCCCCAACAGCCCTTGTCTCCAGGCTGAAGAAGCCTAGGATTTCCCAGACATTTCTGCTGTGACACTTTTCACAGCCCACCTGACATTCCAGTGTGTCCTTCCCTCCCCAGCATAGACAGAGATTCTCCAGACACACACACACACACACACACACACACACACACACACACACACACAACACACACACAAGACCAGGTTGCCAAACAGCTTGCAAGATAACCTGACCCTGGACCCTACTAGGGCTCTGCTATGGTTGCCTGGTTTGGTTCAAAGTTGATAGGATATGATTAGTGATGTCTGTCAGAAGCCTGAGTTTGACTAGTAATGTCTGCCATGACACAGGATGGATAGAAACATGGTGTCTCTGCTCTCCTGTCTCTCCTAGGAAGAGCCTGTTGTGTCTTAAAAGCCTCTAATAGCCTCCCTGCCTCCTGAGAGAGATGGAGCTGCTGCTTTGGAACCCAGAGCTCCTTGCTTCTGTCCCCTGTCCCTTCTGAGATGCAGCCAGCTCTGTGGCTGCTGTCCAGGGTCCTACGGACCCTCCTTCCTCCTCCCTTCCTGCCATCCCCATTAGTCCTGGCCTCTTCTCAGACATCTGAGCTCCATCCTCCCACCCTGGCTGTGTGTCAGCCTGCCCTGACATCTCCATAAGTGATACCAGGAACTCACTGGAGGCTGTTTTCAGGATCCAGGGGACCTCTAACTACAACCCCCCCCCCCCAGCCCAGCCTCTGAAACAGGGCCTCTCTCTGGACCCCTCCACTCCGTGTCCCATGGAGAGACTAATGGCTGGTTAAACCGATCAGATCAACCCAAATCCCTTTACCAGGCTGGGTAAGGCTGAATCCAACCACAGGGCCTGGGGCACCCCAGCCTTCTGGGGCCTGTGACAGGTATGGAGCGGGGTGGGGTTCCTGAGGGGAGAAAGGAGCCAAGGTAGGTTAGATAGGAGTGGCTCACCTCAAGGGCTCTCTCCCTAACAGTGCCAAGTGTGCCCAGCCAGGCCAGAAGGCACAGCAGAAGGCATCTGCTTGCTCTGACATTAGCCAGCTGATCTCAGGCTGTCAGATGGGGGGGGGAAATCCCTTCTCCCCGGGGTCCCACACCTGAGACTTCAAATGGGCCTCGCCGGCAGCTCCTGCCTGTGCTAGAGCGGAAGCCTCGGCCTCTGGAAGGGCGGAGTCCTGCGGGCTGGGCCGGGCCCGCCCCGCTGATGAGGGTCCAGCCCTGTGGCTCCGGCCCCCGTCCCACCGCCCCCCACCCTGTGCTCTGTGCAAAGTCTATTTTGCCGTGTGTAGACACCCTGTCGTAGAGCGGAGCTAGTGTAGCCTGCCGGCCCCTTTTTATACCGTGTACCCAGAGAAGTTTTGTAACGCAAGACAGGACTCCTGCACGATGGTTTTGCACTGGTTTTTATGACTGTTTCTTACAAAAAGAAAAAGGAACGAGGAATAAATAGAGTGACCGTGAACAAAGGTGGCCTTGCTTTGTGGGTGGAGCTGAGCCAAGGTGGAAGAGGGCACGAGGGGCTTTGTGGAGGGGTACCCGGGGCTCCCCCAACTCCTGTGCCTTCCCTAACTGACCCCCACAAGCTGCACATCTGTCTGCCAAACTCCATCTGACCCTGTCCCACCAGGACAGCTCCGTCCCGGAGTAGCCTGGCCACCCAGCTGAGGCCAGGCTCTACCCCATCACACTGAGTGGCTTGGCCTGCACTGCCTGGTGCCAAGGCCCAGCTGCAGCTCTCCGCCTCCTGCCTGACCCCCGGGGAGTGCGCCGCATGCCCAGCTAGGGGAGGACAAGGCACTGCCCCCTGCCTAGGAGCAGCCAGTGGTGACAGGCAGACATGGCTGGGGTGGGGATACAGGCATCCCTCCCCAGTGCCATCACGAATGGGCTTGGCCTGCCCGGGGCACAGGGGCAAGAGCCGGATGGCAGCAAAAAGCAGGTTTTCCTTCACAGTGCGGGTCCCTTGTGCTTGGCAGGGAGTGGCTAGCCTGACCTGTGCGCTGCCTCACATGCCTGATACCACACTATTCCTCTCCGGTGCTGCAAGGGAGGAGGTGCCGAGGGTGAGTCTTGCACACCAGCTGGTGGCCTGCAAGTCGGGCCTGGGAGCCTTAGCTCCGAGCTCACTGCCAGCCTCTGTGTGTCCCTGGGACAGGGGAGTGACCGGAGGGGACTGGTCCCAACTACTTCTGTTTACTTCCCCTGCACAAAGCCTACCCAAGAGGCAGTGGGGCAGCCTAGGGAGTCCAGAGACTAGTCTCCCCCTGAGGAAGGAGGGCAGGAAGGGCTGAAAGCCTTGGAGGACATGCTGGGGAGGGGGAGTGGGCAAAGGGACAGCCATTGCTCCCCCCCTGCTCCCCTCTGAGTCCCCCACCCCAACACAGCTTCCCGCTGGGGCTCTCCACATCCACGTGCCAGGGGCCAGGTTAGGGAAGGGTCAAAGGCCTAAGTGGGGAGCAGCCCGCCCCCAGCAGGGTGCCCCACAGCCAGGGCCCTGGAGAGCACAGGCATGCAGGCAATGGGTGGTAATCCTCACAGGAAGGCCAAAGGAGGCTCAGGCTCCAAAACATGGCCTCTGCCTGCCTGTCAGCCCTCAGTGGCTACAGGAAGGGGCGTGTGTGCATGTGCGTGTGTGTGTGTGTGCGTGTGTGTGTGTGTGTGTGTGTCTGTCGCACGCACATGCGTGGGGTGCAGAGGGCCCCTGGCTGGGGCACAAGGTCAGATTCTCAGACTTCTGGCTTGGAAAGAAGCCAAGATCAGCCATTCCGGCTCCAGGCTGGCTGGGGGCAGGGGGCTCGGGAGCTCTCTGTCCAGCGGGCTTCCTGGCAGAGGAGGCCTGGGCCTCGGCTCAGCCCACCCCGAGGACACTGCTAGCCACTCAGAGAGAGGCTTTCAGGGGGTATGGAGGCCCAGAGAGCCCAGCAAATGGGGGCCGGGATCCTGCACAGGACAAAGAATGGGGTGCAGCCACCTGTCTCCAAACCAGCAGAAAGAGGGAGGCCCACCTGACTGAGGCTGGCTGGGGGCAGAGCCTCTGACCTTTCAGGAAGCCAAAGGAGGCCAAAGGCCCTGGAGCCTCCCTGGCCGGGCCGCAGGCAGGTCCCCGCCCTGCTAGACTTTCTTGGGTTTCCGGCCCACTTGGTAATAGTAGTAAATGCTGACTGCGACGAAAACGAGGCGGCTGGCCAGAAGCAGCAGGGTTCCCAAAGTCATGAGGCCTGTCTCAGCTACCGTGGCAGTGACCACTGTGGAGGAAGGTAGGGGGGGGGGGGAAATGGAGGTCAGAGATGGGATGTGCCCTTGTCCCCACCCCTTACCCACAGGAAGCTCCCACTGCTGAGCCCCAGACGCCCCTGCCCATCCTCCCGACAACCCGCTCTGTTGTAGCCCCCACCCCATAGCAGGTGCGGGCAGAGCAGGGGACACCAGAGGGAGTGCTGCCACCCAGGGGGCTGCACGGTCAAGGGATGGGTGAGGCAGGGACAGCTGCACTCAGGTGTGCGAGCACACAGGTACACGTGAGCGGCTCCGTCTCCTCCTGCTAGCTCCCCACTGGAAGATCTGCACTACTCCCTGTGAACCCCAGGACCTGCGGGGAATGGGGGCCAAAGCCCCACCCGATATCACCTCAGGACTCACCCAGGAATTGCACCCCAAAGTAGCAAGCCTCTGTGAGCAGCGTCCACCGAATGATGACCTTCTCGGCTGTGTAGAGTGCATTCCACATGATCAGGGAGATGCCTGGTGGGGTGGGCACGGAGAGCCGGGGGTCAGAGATCCGGGAGGGGGACAGGCTGAGCACCAGTCCCAGGGCAGTGGCTAGACCTGCTCCTCCCTTTACTGCTCAGGTCAAAAGGTATTTGCCCCATCCTGCTCTTCAGCCTACCCTTCCATGTCTGTTGACTCAAGACCCCAGCTATGTGGCCAGATATTCCATCTGTCTAATTCCATAGTTGGAGCTCTCCCACCACAGCCCAAAGGCAGTGCCAAGCCCCACTGTCACCCCTGCCTTTGTCAGAAGTGTCTGAGCTACCACTGAAGATTGTTGGATAGAAGTACAAGAGCACCAGATTGGATAAATTGTTTGTGCAAAGACCCAGGGGGCCTTCTGAACCTAGGGGCTGGGCTGCTGACCAGGGCCCATTATGGATGCGGGGTGATGGATCTGCTCCACTGAGAACTTTAGGTGCTAAGCAGAGGTGGTAGGGCTTACATCCACAGGAAAAAGGGTGCCATAGAATGGTTTAGAGAAGAGGAGGGTTATTACGGATGTTGAACTTTAAAATCTATAAGTCAATTTCCTAACCACCACTGTTCTACTCAGATTAGAAAGAAGTGGTTCAAATGCTCTAGGGATAAAGATGGGAGGGGGTTCAGCAGACCCTACATGGAGTCTGCTTCCTTCTCTAGATCTGGACTCATTCACCACTGTACCCCAATGCCCAGAGCAGAACACTAACCCACAGCAATAAACACTCATCCCAGACTGTTAAGCAAGATTCCCATCCCGCGGAGGACATGCCACTGGTGGCCACAAGGTGGCAGCACAGACCGACAGACACCAGAGGAAAGAGGCTAGGGAAGGAAGGAGATCCCAGTCCTGGGGGAAGGGCCAGTCGCCGCCCCCCACCCCACCCCCACCCCCTCTTAACCAGCAGTCCACCAGCAATACTCACTGAGGAGCGCGCCGCCGTAGAGACGGATGGGGGTCTTGCTGGTGATTTCAGCTCCGTCAAAGATGGCATCATAGAGCTGATCAGGGAAGGCCAGGGCCTGTGGCAGCAGTAAGAGGGGCTCAGAGCTGAGGCTCTGGAAACTCTCTTCCCCCAGGGACAGGCAAGGGGCAGCCAGGCCTCGGCCTCTGCACCAGGACTTAAGTCTCTGGGGCTCCCGGGGCGCAGGATGCTAGGGGCCCAGCAGAGGAGGGGCCCCACAGAGTAGTGGGAGGAGAGAGTGGGGGGGCACACACTCAGGTCAGGGTCTAGTTGTGAGTTCTGATCCCACCCCCACCCAAGGCCAGCTCCCAGGAGACTCACCATGACGGCGATCCCGGAGAAGAGTGCAGCGGAGAGGAACTGCCAGACCCTACGAGAGGCAAAGGAGTCTCAGGGCAGCCCTCACAGCCAGTCCTGGCGGGGGGGGGGGGGGAGGCTGGACTTGGGGGACAGAGTGATGAAGTGGGGTACAAACCAGGACAAGGCCAGGTGAGGTCAGGACTCACACATTTCCCACCACAACTCCACACCCCACAAGTAGACTGGGTCAGTCCGTGCTCACCTGAGCCCCAGAGGCTCCCGGACAGCAAACTTGATCTCATTTCCCAAGACCTGGCTGATCTGTGGACACAGGGGTCAGTAGTAACCAGGTGGAGCTCCCACTACACCAGCCCCCCCCCTCCTGCCCCCCATACTGAGCAGAAGGCATCTCTCTGGCTGGGAGGACCCCACGGAGAGAATCTCTCTCCCATCTCCTCGTGGCACAGGGTTCCAGAGCAGCCAATAATACGGTAGCTATTAGCTTGTGGCCTGGTTCTGCTAGCTACGACTGTGCAACCTCCAGGCACTGCCTTAACCTCTCTTGTTTCCTCATCTGCCAAATGGGTTTGTAGTGGAAGCCACCACTCCCAGGGCTGGCACCATTAGCCCGGTGCTCGTAAGGCAGCTGGTATAACACCTGCCACATAAGCTGTCAGCTCCTTGGAACGGACTGCCACTGCCGTCTCCAGTGAGTTTCTAGAAAAATGATGAGCCCTAGGGCCCCTACATGCTGAGCCTCAGCTGCTTGTCCCCTCAAATGGCAGATCTCCTCCTGCCCCAAGAGGGGCTCCAGGAGGGCCCCCCGCACCCCTACCTTTGAACGATGCACCTCTCCATCGTCGTCCTCCCCGCCCACACCCAGGATCTTCCTGGTCTTCAGGCGGCTCACCAGGTCCGTCTGGCTGTGTTTCTTCATGAGGGGCGGGGGCTGCTTGGCGGCCATGGTGCCCTTGAGCCCGGCCTCTCCTCTGCAGAAGGGTTTGGGGAGGGTGACCCTAGCCTCAGCCACTGCTTCAGCCTGGCTTCCAGACCCCAGGGGAATGGTCCCCAGCTAGGGGGAGGCTGGACCGCACCCAGGGCCTGGGGAGCAGGTAGAGTCCCAGCAGGTGGTGCTCCTCAGGCCCCCCTTGCTGGCCAAGTGGACACAGCACGGCCCAAGGGCCAAGGCTGGACAGAGCCTCATAATCAGCCCTGTGGTGGGGCAGGGGTTTTCCAAAGTTCTGGGGCCCAGGACCCACTGATCTGCCTGGATACCCCCATCTCCAGCAAACCCGCTACCTTCCTACCTCCCACTTCAAAGCCAGAAACCCAAAGAGGGGCACCCTGCCCTGGCCATGAGCACCCCAGCCCCCTCTCCTACCCCGATATCTGCCACCCCCAGCAGCACCTGGGGCCAATCCTGAGCACCTACTGTGTGCTGGGTGCTGGAGATGGAAATGTCCTCGGCTGGCACAATCTGCGGGAGAATGCAGCGTGTCAGTGGGTGCAGGGTGGGGCGCCCGGGCCAGCCTGGGTGCCGTGTTCTGCAGATAGGCAAGCAGGTTCCAGGGAATGGCAGAGAACAGCTTGCACAGTATCAGTGTCCCCCACCCCACGGCTCCCTGCCAGCAGCACACCCTCCTCCTCCCCCCCCAGAACCCCAGCATCTCCTTTTCCACACAGCTACTCTCTGGCCAGCTACGAAGACGATCACCATTCACAGATAAGGCTAGAAGCCTCCAGCTGTCCACCAGGAGAACCCTGGCAGATCTCATCCTCCTGGGCCCTACGGGGCCAGCTGAGAAATGTCCCCCGTCACCACAGCTCCCGGTGATTTCACGTAAAATAAAGCACCTACCCAGAGCAAACAAATGCAGCAGCAGCAGCACGCACTAGACACTATGCTGAAAGTGAACTATGCACTTTGGGGGTGGGGTGGGAGGGAAAAACCGGGAGAGAATGAGGGAAGAGGGTGACATCATCAAAAAAGAAATGTACGCACTACCTGACTCAGGCAACCCGTAGCCCCTCCATACATCACCTTTACAACAATAAAAAAATTAAAAGAGGTGGAGAATAATAATAATAAAACACCCCAACAAACCCAGCTCGCAACAGAGCTGCAAAGGGCAGGGTGCAAGGGCCGGGTAGGAAGTGAGCAGTCTGAGGTTGGAAATGTTAAGATTGTGTCAGCATTAGGGAGCTCCAGGGACCGTGGCCTGTGGGCCCCCAGGTCCCCCCCACCCCCCGCCTTACTTCCTCATCTAGATCTGGGTGGCCCTGCTTTTCCTCTCACACACTTAAGGATACAGAAACCACAGAGGCCATCTGCACCCCTAAAAGGAAGCACTCAGCAAGCGCTACTGAGGCGGCGGCCATTTGTGGGAGATGCACATAAGGCCAGGCTCATGCCCCAACTCCTCAGCTGGCTGCCACCTTCTTGTGATGGAATTTCCGGGGGGGCTTCCTCTTGCTGCTCAACCACAAGAGCTCATCCCTGTGGCCGAGTGACACACGTCAATGTCCCCCCTCCTCAGCCTCTTCTCTGGCGCTTCCATTTGAATGCACACAGACTGGCCTTTGTGTACGCTGTGGTGATACGATCTACCCACCATCTCCAGGCCCAGACACAGGCTCGGCCCCTTCCACACTGCACGGCAGTGTGCCTGCCTAGCACGTCCCCCCGCCACCACTCCCGCCAAGCATAGCAGATCTGTTCTCTGTCACTATAGGCTCTGTTTTGGTTTTCTCAGATGTTACATAAACAGATCCACAAAATGGATGACCTTTTAGGCCAGGCTTCTTCCATCTGGAGTAAGGCCTCTGAGATCCAACCAAGCTGCAGGCTTCAACCACAGCCCAACCCTTTCCTTTGTACTGCAGGGCCAGCACAGCTACTACCATTCATGTCCCACTATGGGGAGACCCCACATCCCCACGTCTCTAAGGGGAATGATCCCAGCACAGGACCGCCATGGTGCATCCCCAGGGCCAAAGAGAGCCCATCTACTTTCCAGACTGGCTGGGCTCACGCAGTGCACGAGAGGTCCAGTTCCTCCCTGTCTTCCTCAACACCTGCTAATGTCGGTGAGCCCTCCTCCCCGGCACCCTGCCTTCTCAGGCCTCTTACTAGCCTGGGCATGACTCAGCTGCCAGACTCAGTCCTGAGGGGCCCCTTCCTGGCCCTGTGACCTTGTGCCAGTCTCCTCATCTGTGAAGGGAAACCTGCTAGGGATGTTCTGAGCATACAAGATGCCGTGCCTGCGAAGTTCCACACCAGTGCCCTGCCCTAGGAAATACTTATGTGATCAGACATGGCCACCTTCCCCAAGCCCGCTGGGCAAGACCAGGCCTCCCCCAGACCTCAACACAGACTGCCCATGTCCTCACTCACCCTGGGAGTGAGGACCACTTCCCTCACCCTTGTGCCCTAGGTCCATGCTGACAAGTTGCTGCTGGGGGCGGTCTGTGTGATTGTGAGCAGTGACGGCCGGCCAGGATGAATGCAGGACAGTTCCTCCAGGATCCTGGGCAGTACTGCTCAAGGAGGGCCGTGGGGGGGTGGAGGGGAGGGTGCTCATCCCCAGGCAAGGCCGTAAAGCGCCTAGGGCTGGCAGGACCCACTGTGCCTGTCCCTAGAGCCCAGCCAGCATCACTCCAAAGGCCCTCATGGCCCCGTGGGAGAATGAGATCTTGAATTCAAATCTCCAGGGAGGGGTTGACACCTACTTCCCAGCCAGGCGAACAGTGCTCAACTCTGCATGACTCCCTTCACCATCAGGACTGGGCCCTGCAACACCCAAACCCACCCACCAGCCCCTAAAAAGCCCTTCCTACCCCGAGGGAAGCCATACCTGCATACCTCAGGCCCCCTTTTGGCCTTTATTTCCCTCCAAGGACAGGCCAGCACCCATGGGAAGACCCCGGGATGAATCGTGGCTCGGTCCTTTGACCAGCTGCAGGCTTTGGGCAAGTCACTGCCAGGCTTTCGGCCTTAGTTCCCTCCCCCTATGAGATATAGGAAAACAAGAACTCCCACTTTGCAAAATTGTCACTGGCTAGAGTGAGAGCAAGCACACACGGGGCCTGGGATCCATGTTGTGTCCAGGCCTCACCCAGCCACGCAGAGGAGCGAGAGCTGTCCACTCAGGCCTGCCAGGTTTCCTACCTACCCCACCTGCCTTCTGAGGGTCCCAGGATGTCCTGTGTCAGCCTGCTGGAGGAGAGGGAGAGGAGAGAGGAGAGTCCCATGTGTCCAGCTGCCAAGGAGATGGGACACGGGGTCAACCCCTGTCTTAGCAGCTTGTCCCTCTGCTGTGTGTCATCTAAGCAAGAAGGTCCTTCCTGCCCTGGGTGGCAGCAACTGCTATTGCTCCTCCTCCTCCTCTTCTCTTCCTGCTTCTCTTCCTCTCCCTCTACTCCTTCCTCCTCTTCCTTTTTTTTTCCCCTAGGGTCTGAACTTCAGGCCTGGGCATTATCTCCTGAGCCTCTTGGAGCTCTACCACTTGAGTCGCAGTGCTACTTCCAGCTTTTTCTGGGTAGTTTATTAGTCTCATGGACTTTCCTATCCAGCTGGCTTTGAACTCCAGGCCTCAGATCTCAGCCTCCTGAGTAACTAGGTTTACAGGTTCGAGCCATCAGCACCTAGTTCTTCCACCTCCTCATCTTCTTCTTCTCCTTCTCTTCTTCCTCCTGTTCTTTTTCCTCTTTGTTCTCCTCTTTCCCTCTCCTCCTTCTCTTCCTCTTCCTCCTGTGGCCACCCCCACGTCCCCTCAGCTGTGTTCCTGGTCAGTTGAGCTCAACTCCCAAGACGGAACATTCTGAAGACCCTGAGGCTCACTGGTCTTTCGGTCAGCACAGGTCAGGGGAGTGAGTGGTAGCCAACAGGTCACTCAGCTTCCCCCAGGGCTCCAGCCACACCTGACTTGCAGAAGCCGGCCACCCGGTGGTCAGGCCAGGCATGCAGGTCCACACGTGGATCCCAGAAAGCAGGAGGCTGAGGCAGGAGGATGGAGCTTGTCAGTTTCAGGCCAGCCGGGCTACACAGTGAGACCCTGTCTCCATAAACCAAAACAACAAAAGCTTAAGACTAGCAGCCCAGGGCAGGAAAGGGGACTCTGCCACGTTCCAATGTGACCAGTCCCTAAAGGGCAACTGATCTTGAACCACAGCGGCCCACAGGACAATGGGGCTGTGCAGAGCCTTACTTGGGGGTGCTGAAGGCCACAATGGTTACCAGACAGAGCAACACAGAGCCTCCGGGGGCCGGGAGTCGGGGGAGACTGACAGACTGGGTCTGAGGGAACATCCTTCAAGATGAGGGACACTGGGCCTCAATGCCCAACTCTTTCTGTTAACTGCTGTGTAGCCTTTGGGAAATGACTTAAACACTCTTGAATCTCGAAGTCCTTATCTGGAAACCCAGACTGCTGCTTCTAGTCCACTCATGGGTTGGGATGGGGAACAGTACTGGTATGCGTTCCAGAAAATAGAGTGGTTAATAATATGATTGCCGGGCGCCTGTCCAGGCTCAGCCCTGGGCAGCAGATCTGATGGGACCAGGCCACCATTCCCACGCATGTCCTGGGTGGAGGACTTCCCTGACTCCCCTCTCCTTCCCTGGAAGCCTGGTTTCCATAGCAACACATGGACTGCAGAGCTGCCCGGACAGGGAGGCTGTGTCCAGGAGGGCTGGCTTAGGGGACCTCCAGACCCACGGAGGAGGAAGGGACCCAGAAGCACACAGCTGCTCAGCCTCCATGACTCAGGGGAAGTCACTGCTGCTGCTCTCACAGCCCAGCCAAGACCACTTCCGTCCCAAACCCATTGCTTACCGACAGGCCCTGTCCCTTCCCTGGAGGAGGGAGCTGCGCCCTCCACCTCCCCCCCCCCCCCCCCGCTATGCACACACCATGTCTGCCCAGGGCTGCAGGACACGGCCAGCACATCCAGACCAGAAAACCTCTGAAACTTCCACTGTCACCCAGGAGGACAGCGCTGCACCCCATCATACAGATGAGAAAACATGGCTTATTCAAATATCCCTTGGGGTATGTGGCAGTGCTGGAATTCAATTTAACTGCATGCTGTGATTTAATGAGGTGTCCAGAGAGAAGCTGCCGTGTGTATGGGTGCATGTGTGCACATGTGTGTGCACGCATGCAGAAATGTTCATTGTTCTCCTGTGCCCAGATGCATATGTGCATGCAGGTGCATTATGCATTTGTATTATGCCTGAGTGTACATAAGTGTGCATGTATGTGTGTGCATATGTGTATGCATGTGCACATGCCTTATGCATGGTGTGCACGTGTGTACAAGCATGTATGTATGTGCACATGTGTGTGGTGGGGGAGAGATGTTTTGTGAGCTTGATGCCTAAGCTGAACTGGGCTCCGAGCGATCTTCCCAGGGCCCCTGTGCTTGGGAGTCCCCTGCATCTGGTCTGGCCTCCTTGGCTATGGGCCCTGTGCACGCGCACAAAGCTCTGAGTTCCATTGTTCTGTTATCACACTGGTGCAAAATAGCTGGAAGTGGGGTCTTGGGCTGGCAGCAGTGAGAGGCACAGTGGGTGGGAGGGAAAAGAGGGAAGGACAGAAGGGGGAGAGGGGTCCAGAACCTGCATCATCTGTGAGTCCTCCGGGACATCCCGGCAGCCCTCAGGACAAGCTGGGGTGCAAAATCCCAGCACAGCGCCCATTGGAGGCCCACACTCAGGGTCCTCTGTGTCTCCCTGGGGTGGGCACTGTGCTCATGTCCATCATGAGCATGTCCAGGCCTGGGGGGGTGCTTCTCTACTCCCTGTAAATGCCTCCTGACTTACAAGGCTGTGGGAGTTAGAGTCCAAAGAGAAGATGCAGAGGCAGAGAAACCCACGCGCTCAACACTGACACTCGCACAGCACAGCGGCCTCTGGGGTGCTGGGTCTCACGATGGGGGTGGGGGGCACACTACGGAGATGAGGCTCCAGTGGTGGGAGCGCAGGGCTGGCAGCCTGGCCTGGGGCCCAGGGGGTGGAGCCTGCCATCGCCCGCCTGCCTTTGTCTGCCCACTCCCAGTAAGTACACAGGCAGATGATGAAAATCCCGCCCGCTGTCACGCAACAAAGCTTGGGGTCAAGAACCCTCCAGGATCTGGACCCTGGGAGCTGGGGCACAGGCTTTGCCGTGGTGCTGGGAAGTGTCCCTGAGACACTGGAATCCACAGCAAGACAGCTGAAGTCTGGCCATCACAAGCCTGGACCTGCCGGCAGGTTGCAGTTCCCCAGGCTGCATGGGGGAGCGCGTGGTCCCTGGGGTTTGCCCACCTCTGCCAGTCACATGCCAGTCACATCAGGCCCAGATCAAGTGCCCCACCCCCCACCCCACCCCTCCTCTTCACTTCCCGCTGAACCTGCCAGAGGGCCAGAGCAGCACAGGGAAGCCCCAACTTTCATCACAAACGTCTCCAAAGCTTCAGGGACAAAAATAACCCATCCCTGCTGTGCTGGCCAGGCTGGGGTGGGCAGGGAGAGTGGGATGGGGGCGGGAGGGGGGGAAAGGGGAAGGGGGGAAAGCCTGCTGCTGTGTCAGCACTCAGCAGTCACTGAAAGGGCCCTTCCTGTCCGGGCTGTCACTGGCAAAGGGCAGGGCGCATGGAGAATTCCTGTCCTTTTCAACCCAGAGCAGCCCGGCTTCCCCCCTGGGCGCAGTGACCACGTCAGTGCCCCTAAGGGCAGCTGATGCGGTCATCCACGGGAGAGCCTGCTCCCTGCCTCCCTGGGGCCGGGACTCCAGTGAGAATGCTGTGGCAGCCCCACCCCCCAGCACCTACCTCTCCCCTAGCCAGGGCTGCTGGGGGAACTTGGCAGGGGGTAGGGGAAAACCTCCACCTCTACCTGCACGAGCCAATGTTTCAGAAGAAGCTGTGTCCTGTCTTGTGGGTGAGATGGGAAGGCTACACCCAGGGCCTATGTCTTCCCCAGAGTTGGGGATAGCTAGACAGCACCCTAATCCAGAGATGATTCTCCCCTCACCCCACCTGCTATGTCTGGGCTCTAGCCTGGGGATTAAAGGGGTCCCACCTGGCAAAAGCCCCATGCTCACATCCTGGCCCTGAGGCCTGACTTTGGAGCCTTTCTGGGCCTCGGTTTCTAAATCTTTAAAATAGGCATTAAAAAAAAAAAAATGACACCTACCTCTGGCTGGTGAGAAGATGCCACACTCAGCTGAAACAGCACTGTGCTGTTGTTCTTTCCAAATCAAGAGACTTGCTTTCTCTGCCTCAGTTTCCCCCTGGACCAGACCAACTCCAGAGCAGGACCCCTTCCCAGGGGATTCAATGCCAGTATGAAAAAGGAGTGCTCTGAAGGGGGTGACCATTTGGAAAGAAGTGGGGTGACACTTCTGGGTCAGAAGAGAGCTGGGGGTCACTGTGAGTTAGAAACAGGATGTAGCTTTGGCTCTCCTGATCTGGCTGGGACAGGACTCTCAGCCTGGACACTTCTTCCATTGTCCCCCAGGCCTGGCCTCGGGAGGGGTCGACTGGACCAGCAGCTGGGATTCAGGTCCATACTCCACCCTAGCTGCACATTCTAGCCTCAGGCCCTTTGCACAAGCTGCCCTCAGCAGGATCAGGCAGGTAGGCTTCCCAGGCCACAAAAAGGCAACCTGATCTTTGGGCACTCCACATCTCGCCCCTCCCCCCCCCATCCCTTGTCCCTGGCATTCTATATAACTTGTTTACTTCTTAGTGGCTTCCACCTTCCTTACATGACATCTCCAAGAGAATAATAAGAGTCCTTACTTTGTCACAGCTGTCTCCCAGGCGCCTGGACCTGGATCTAGCCTGGCCCTTTGTTCTATCTATCATTTGGGGCGTAGCACTCACAGAACCTTTTGTGCCATAAACCAAAGTAAAGAGCAGCCCAAGACTACTGCCCCCACCCCTACTCTTAACATTTCCTTCTGCATGAATGGGGGCTCTTCCAGCAGAGGGGCGATGCCTTAAGGACCTGCCCTGCATAACATGGGAAGTGGTCCTGGGGAAGGGCTAGGCAGCCAACAAACCAGATTGGGGGAACGTAGTTGGACAGCCAATCCCAGTTGGGAAATCCTGACAAAGCAGACAGCTTGTGAGCAGGAGAGGAGATCACTAGTCGCTGATCCTCCACCCCCACCCCCACCCCCGGGGCCCTTGGGGACAGCGAGGGACGGACAGACCGTGCACCATACAGACCACAACCGAGCAAGCAAGCAATAATAGAAGCCAACGCTTTCCTCCCAGGCGGAGTCCCGCGGCGGGCTGAGGCTAGGGAGTGGACAGCGCCCCCTCCTGTTTCTCCAACAAAGACACCCCGATCCTAGGACGGGCGAGCCGCAGGTCCAGCCCCCCTCCACGGTCCGGCCGCGGTGGGTGGGGTGGAGGCCCAGGGGGGGCTGCGTGGTCGGCCTGGGCGCGCATGGTGGCCCCGAGCCCTTCGGCCGTGGGGGGAGGGGGGGTCTAGAAAAGTTTGTCTACAAAGAAACCAAGCCGGAAGTGCGAGTGGTCGCGGGGCGTGGGGCTGTGGCCCAGCCTTGGGTGTGTGTGGGGGGGGGTGGATTCCCCCTCACTCCACCCCCACCTCGGAGCGCAACGGGGAGGCGACGCCTGGCCAGGCTGCCGCGGACCGGGACGACCTCTCCCCATCCCGAGCACTCCCCCTCCCTCCCCGAGACCCAACCATTCTCCGGTCCCGGGGGCGCACCGGAGATGTGCGCGCCGTCCCGGCCTTTCTCTACGGACACCCCCCGCCCCCCAGCGCCCTCTTCATATTTTTGTGCGTAGCTCGGAGGCCCAGCCCACCCTGCGCCGGGCCAACCCCCGCCCCCATGTCCTGATGCCCCGGACTTCACGCCTGGGGGGGGAGGGGAGAGGCATTCTCTGTCCACCTGCGCCCCACCCCCCCCCCCCGAGCTGGGGTTTGGCTTGGCCCCGCTCCTCAGGGCATAAGGGGGTTTTCCGCTCAGCCTCGCTCTCCCCTCTCCCCGCCACGATCGGTGCCTAATCTATGGGGGTTCAAACATTCCGCCACTTTGGGGAGGCCTGGGCTGGGCAGCGGCGCGCCCCGGGGGTCCCCAGCTCCCGCCCCCCCCCCCCCGTCCCCTCCTCCGAGGTCGGGCCAGACTGGAGAGTAGCGCGAACTCCACCATCACCTGCCCGCGCGCGCGCGGGGACGGGAACTCGCAAGTTTGCCCCGCGTACTCCGGGACCCAGGAACAAAGGCGGGAGGGGTGCGGCGGGGAGGGGCGGGGGAGGAGCCGGGGCCGAGCGCGGGGCGCCGACACCCCGGCACCCAGGAAAAACTGACTTCTCGGTGTTCCCACTGTCTCCCTCTCGCCTGGAAACACAGAGCGGGGGGCGGGGGGGAGAACGAAAGAAAGAAAAGAGAGAGGGAGGGAGAGACGAAATCAACAGTCCGGGAGGAAGGGGGGCGGCGGAGGCAGAAAGCCGGGGAGAGAGGGAAACCGAGTCAGAGGGAGGAACGCGCAGAGGGGGGAGCGGCTGGGGAGGGGACCCCGGGCGCCCGCAACCCCGCAGGTGCCGCGGCGTCCCGGCACCCGGCTGGCGCGCGTGCGGCGCTCGCTGTCCGGGGTTCCCGCGGCCCCGGGGTCCCCGCGGGCTGCGCTGCGCAGGCAGCAGCCGGGCGGCGGCGGCGGCGGCGGGGACCCGACTTACGTTCCCAGCGCGCGGGGCGCCGCGCTCGCGGAGCTGGCGTGCGGGGCGGACGCTCGGGCCCCGTGGCGACTCACATCGTGCCCGCCTTACCCGGGGGCCGAGCAGGACGGGCCGAGCTCCGGCGGCGCGGCGCAGGGCAGGGCAGGGCAGGGCCGGGCCGGCCGGAGTCCTGCGCCGCCGGGCTCGCCCGAGTCTGGTGGCCCGCGCTGGTCCCTCCTCTCTTCCGCGCGTAACCAATGGCGCGCCGTCCCCTCCCACGCGCCGGGCTGCCGCGCCCCCGAGGTGGCCGCGGGGATCGCGCCGAGAGGGGCCGCCCAGGTCCTCCTGGAGCCCGCCCGCGGGGGGCGCCCCCGCGCCCCGGAGAAAACACGCACGGGGACCGCCGGCGCAGCCCGCGCGGCCCCGCAGCACTTAGTTGGCAAGTTCTGAAGACAGCGCCCCTTTCCCGGGACGGTCTGCACCCCCTGTGGGCTAGCGAGCCCTGAGGTCTCCCGTATCTCTACCGTAGGTCTCCAGACTTGGACCGAAGTGTTTGCCACGGAAGGGCTGGGGGCGCGGGGAGTGGGGGTGGCGAGAGTAGGGCTTTGTCTGGTAGCGGTACCCCAGGGTAAAACAACGCCGTTATGGCGATGCGGTCCTTTTGCGGAGTGCCCGCGGTTGCCCGACGCCATGTGTTAAAAGTTACCGGTCAGAAACCGTCCGACTTTCCATTTGATTGTGTTTCGCCTTTAGGCTTCCGGTCTAGATCCTCCCTTTCCCCCATTCCCGTCCGCCACCCTCACAACCTACCTGAGCAAAAAATGCTTAAGGTTGTTGCACCGTCTTCCAGTGAGATCTGGGGCTGCAGAGTTAATCGCTGGGGGCGCCTGGCCTGGTGGGGGGAAGAGGGGAATGCTGGAGGGGGGGGGGCTTGGACGCCTGTCAGTTTAAAAGGACCAGGCTTCTACAAACACTCCCTCTCTTCCTTCTCCTGACTCAGAGCCTCTGTCCCCCACCCCACCTCAGTCTTGCCCTCCCCTCCTGCTTAGAGAACTGCCTAGATCTTTTTTTTTTTTTAATCTGGTCTGATGGTGGCCACTGTGGGCCTGGAGGGGGGTGGGGTGGAGGGAAGGGGAAAGACAGGCTGATGACATGCTCCATTTCACAAAGTAAGGAAGTAGGGCAGAGGAGAGCAGCTGCCCCTGCTTCTAGCTAGTTAAGTATTTGTACTCAGGTGTGAGATTCCTGCCCTGAGATCCTTAAGGGTTAGTTGAGCAGACTTTGGCAATTGGAATCCGACTGCCTGGGTTCAGACCCTCACCCCTGCTTTTAGTAAAAGTGAGGCCCTGGGCAAGGGGGTTACCTCACCTCTGTCCACCGCCAGCTTCTTCACCCACAGAAGGAGGACCTATCTATGGCTGTTACAGGGATTTCTAGTTATAGCAGCAGGCAGCGCCTTGCTTGTTGAGTGTTGGGTATATGCCAGGAGAGCTGGCATGCCAAGTACACGCCACTGCCCACAAACAGCGCCTGGGCTGGGCAGGAGGGGCTGTGTCCTTTGCAAGGAAGTAAACATAGCACTACCTGGCCATAGCAGTGGCTCCCTGGCTGTTAGCCATCCTCATTACCAAGGCAACTAAACTCAGATCCCACAGTGCCAACAGCTCTGCTCCCTGCTGAACACCTGGGTAGTGATTGCCAGTAATGAATGAATGAATGAATCAGTCACGGACAAGGCTGGAGATCAGAACTGTTTTGAAGTGGGCTGGATGAAGTACATACTTAGAGCCACCTGGATTGGGACTCTGCACAATCTTGGAAACAGCTCACTGCCAGTTCACAGAGCTGAGTAGATTGGGATGGCCACTTCATCTGTCTGTCTGTCTGCCTGCCCTAGATTGAAATGGCCAGTTCATCCCTCCTCTCCTCCTCTCCCCTTCCCTCTTCTCCCCTCCCCTCCCTCTCCTCTCCTCTCCTTTCCTCTTTCCCCTCCCCTCCCCTCCTCTTTCCCCTCCTGACTCTTCTCCCCTATCCCTTTGGGGCTGCCTGTCTGTGCACTCCACTTGAAGCAGTGTCTATGGGTGCAATACCACAGGGCCCAATGGGAAGGGGGCTTTGTAAGAATTGTTGCAAGACCCCCAGCATGGAAGAAGCTGCCTTTCAGTGTTGCCTGTTTGTAAGTCCATCAGTGGGTCACCAGAAGGCAGCTGTCCCTTCCTCCCAGCATAAAGGAAGCAGTCCTTCCCAGATGGGCTATTCCTGTGTGCCAGGCAAGGCTGAGTTCTGGAGTGGACAGGACACTGTTCCCGTCCTCCAGCCTCCTGGGAAACAGATGCACATCCAGGTAGTAAAGTACAGCAGGGGATCCACCCACAAGAACAACTAAGGGCCTTGGGAAACCAAGAAAACATAGAACCCTGACACCCAGAGCTCAACTGAAGGTTGCTCAGGCCCTGAGCTTAAGCCCTGGTAATCGCACAAAATTATTATTATTATTTATTATTATTATGAGGGAGGGACTGGAGAAACCAGAACTAATCATCCTCCCTCCCCACCCACTTTCCCTGCAGGGCTTTCTAAGTGAGTATGTAATCTCTTCCTCCCTCTGCACTTTCTAAAGTCCTGTTCAGCCAATCCAAGAGCATCCCTCAGGCCTGCACTTTGCTCAATTGTCTGTTTTTTCATTGGGCATAAACTCAGCTCTCAGGGAAACAAAGATGGATTGCAGATCTGCAGTTTAGGAGAAGGAATCTCCCTGGGGAGTTTTATGACCCTCACTGCACCTGGAAACTGGAAATAGGGACCCATCTGCTTCCCGGAACTGGTGCAAGCCAAGCCAGGCAACATGATTTTTAAAAAAGGTTTGCCAACTGGAAATACAGAGCCCTATTATTATCATGATGATTGTGACTCTTAAGGTGCAGAAATGTTCTTGTGAAAGCCCCAGGAGTCAGCCTAGCAGGGAGGGGAGCCAGGAGGTGACCATCCCATCAGGGTCACTCCCCTCCTCCTGCCCACGGAGCCTGGAGCATCTGCTGATCCATCTGCCTCTCAGTGCCCTGGAGTGAGGGAGAATGGGGGGGGGAGGGGGGCATCTGCACCTGTGCAGGTGGGCACTTAGAAGTGGGGAGGGGCACGGAGACTGGGGCGTCTGTGGCCAGACTCACTTGTGGATCCTGTTTTCTCAGTCAGTGTGGGTAAGTGAGTGGATTTTGAAGATGCACATGGAAACCAATATTAGCATTGGAGCAGAGGAGACAGGTGGGGCACAGGTGTTGGGGGCTAAGCCTGGGCATAGATGTCTCAGCAGTGACCCTAGGTGGGGGTAGGAGGCTGTGGAGGAGGGGGACAGTATCAGATGTCTGTGGTGGCTGAGCCTAGGCATGTTGGAGCTGACAGACCTGGATTCAGGTCCTGACCGCAGGACCATGGGCCAGTGATTTCACTTTTTGGAGCCTTGGTTTTCTCATCTGTAAAGTGGGGATTGTAGAGAGTTGCACAGCTAATCAGGGTACGCTCTTAGCATGGAGCAGGGCATGGAGACGCTGGTTGCTGAAGCCCAGGAGGGCAGCAGAGGCCCTGGGTATACAGGCATTTTGTAGGTTGTACAGGGTGGCTCTGAGGTGAGGACTGTCCAGCCAGCCAGTGGCCGCCATCCTGGCCCGGGTGAAGGGGACAGGGACATGAGGGAGTGAGCTGAGCTCCCTGAACCTGTAAGATCTTTGCATTCATCACTGAGTAACTCTAGGGACCAGATGGCAGGTAGCATGGGGGGAGGGAGTTTCCAGAACATTTCCTGCCCCTCCCCCCTCCCCCAGCTCCAGAGGCTGATGAGGCTTCCTCCCCAAGCCAGTCCCACTGGGCCTAGTTTCTGCCAAGCCATCCAGTTGGCTGCTCAGGGACTCGGAAGTGTCATGCAATTCCTTACCTGCGGGCAAAAGAACTGATTTTCATGGGATGGAAACGAGGCTTCAATGTCCCAAAAGAAAGCCGAGGCCAGCTTGGAGACTACGGACCTTGGCCAGTCCTTTCCTGTGTTCCATAGGAGAAGGGTTCAAGGTCAGACTAGGACATGGGAATTAGACCTCTGTGGATTGTGATTCAAGTCCCCAGCCTTCTGCTGACTAGCTCTGTGGCCTTCGGCAAGTTACCCAGCCTTTCTGAGCTCTAATTCGTTCATCTATCAAAATAGCAAGAGGGAAATCATGATGAGGCTCTGGGTACTTGGAGGATTAAGTGAGATGTAGGTGTACGTCCTCGGCTCACCGCCTGACTCACAGCTAATGGTCAATAAAGTGTTCATTGACTCAGGGATGAACACATCTGTGGGAGTGCACATAGCTGTCTGCAGGAAAGCCCCCCCCCCCTCCTCCAGGTAGGAAAGGAGATGTCTGGGGTGCCTTCTATACTAAGGCCAGAAGTCTGAATCAGGACCCCTGGTGGGAGCAGCGGATACCTCCACCAATCAAATAAGAGCCTCAGGTTGGCTCCAGATTCTCTCAAAAGTGCTGAGCCCAGGCCAAGAATAGAGACACTTAGGTATTAGGCCCCTTTCTACAGGAGAAAGCTAAGCCCACGGTGGAAGGTCTGGCCCCTAGGACCCACAGTTGGCTACTGGAATATGGCTTGTTTACTCGGGGACCAGGCAACTGGGACAGGTGGTGGGGGCGGGGCTCCGGGAGGGGAGGGCGGGCCCCGTGCAGTCTTCCTCTCCCCCCTTCCCCTCCCCCTCCCCCCTTCCCCCCCTTCCCCTCCCCCTCCCCCCTTCCCCCTCCCCCTCCCCCTCCCCCCTTCCCCCTCCCCCTCCCCCCTTCCCCCTCCCCCTCCCCCCCGCCCCATCCACATCCAGCCCGCGCTGCTCGGGCGACGATGAGTGATGGGTTTATTAATATTCGCGGGCGCAGCCGAGGCGGATCGCGGTAACAAAGGCGGCCTCTCCCCGTGCACCGACGCTTCGTTATGTAATTGCTCCGAGCTGAGCCACCAGGCAGGCTGCGTCGACTGGGCTGGGACCCGGGGAGGCCCCCGGGACTGGGATGGGAGCCAGTGGGGGAGCCAGGTGCAGCCTCACCCTGAGCCCAGGCCTGGCCCGCGCGCCCCGGAGGCGGGGTAACCCGGGCGCGGCCAGGCGCGGCTCTCCCGCGCGCCCGGGTAAAGGGGCATCCCCGGGGCCAGGCCCGCGGACGCGGGGGCAGAGCCAGGCCCTCCCCCCCACCCCATCTCCCCCCCCACCTCCCCACCCCACGCTGCCGCCCCCACCCTGCGCACCTGCGCCCCGAGTTAACGGAGAGGTTGAAAGCGCAGGGAGCCACGCGTCCTGCACTTCTGAGTCGTGTAGAACTCTTGGGAAGCAGGGTCTGGAGGGGCTTCAGGCACTCAGGATCTTGTGGAGGGGCGGGAGTAGGGGTGCCTGTCCAGAGCCTTGAACTCGGGGTCTGGGTGCTGTCCCTGAGCTTTTGTGCTCAAGCCGAGGCCCTCTACCCGCTCCAGCCACAGCTCCACTTCTCAGCTTTGGGGTGATGAATTGGAGATCAAGAGCCCCTGGCATTTGTCTGCCTGAGCTGGCTTTGAACCTCCATCCTCAGATCTCAGCTTCTTGAGTAGCTAGGATTACTGGTGTGAACCCTGGGGGTTGGGGTGGGGGCAACTTCCCAGGATGATTTTGCTAATTAGATGAAAATCAGCTGAGGCGCAGCCCCCCCCCCCCCCACCACCGGGTGCCTGGTACTGTTCCACTGCCTGCTCCAAAGCCCCACTCCCACAAAATCCTCACCCAGGGCCTTCTGGGAGCCCCTTCCGGGAGCCAGGCTGCGAAAGACCTGGCAGAAGGCTGGCCTTCTGGTTTCTGAGGATAAATAAGTTATGGCTTTTTGCCTCCTGGGAAGAAAACCGCACAGCACTGCGTTGGCCGTCTGCTCCGCATAACTTCAGCCACCCTAGGGTGGCCACACACTGCTGCTGGCTGTACAGAGTGTTCTGCTATGCCATAGCCCCAAGTATTGGGGTGACAGGACATCTGCTCCCCACCTTTTTAGGCCGCATAGTTGGGCTGATGGAGACAGATATTGGAGGAGGGGATACCAAGGTAGAGGGATTTCTTTCAAATCTCCTCCAGCTTTGAGCAGAGCTCCCCACCTCTGTCAGCCTCAGTTTACCCTGCTGAAAGGGGGCAATGACTTGCACCTTGTCTGTTTTCACCTGGAGAGGAAAGTGGCTGTCAAGGTGCTGTGTGCTCGTGACTAATAGTAGTAATGATATTTATTTATTTATTTAGGCAGTCCTGGGGCTTGAATTCAGGGCCTGAGCACTGTCCCTGAGCTTCTTTGGCTCAACACTAATACTCTACCACAGCTCTGCTTCTGGCTTTTTCTGCTTATGTGGTACTGAGGAATTGAACCCAGGGTTTCGTGCATGCAAGGCAAACAATCTACCACTAAGCCACATTCCCTGCCCAGTAATGATATTTATTTTATTTTTGCTGGTATGAGGTGTGAACTGGGAGCCTCACACTTGCTTTAGCTGGCACTCTACCACCTGAGCCACACCTCCAACCCTGCTTTTTGTTGGCTAGAGATGGCATCTTCCAGACTTTTCTGCCCAGCCTCGAACCATGATCTTCTAGATCTCAGTCTCCTAAATAGGCTTACAAGTGGGAGCCTGGCTTATCATCGTTAGTCGAGAGCAGTTAGGGTGTTCACCTTTCTGCCATTTCTGTCCTTTTGCAACTTGGCTGCCATCATCTGCTCTGCCCCAAGCAGCTGACCCTTAGGACTGCTGTCATTCCAGATTTGGCCCTCGGCTTGGAGGCCTGCCTTCCAAGACCTCCCTCACACAGCAGCCCAGGAGAGCCCAAGAGAGGCAGGGCCTCCCTTCTCACAGCCCCAGCGCTGTGAACCACAGGGCCCTGTGTGCTTGGCCTTCCTCTCCCAACCCTGCTCCAGCCACCTTGCTATTTCTCCGCTACACCTGAACTTGCCTCTCCCTAGGGCTCTTTGCATATTCTGTTCACCTGTTGGAATGTCCCCCCACCCCCCATCAGGCTCCTCATCCCTTCCTTCTTTCTCTCCACCAGTCTCATGTTTTTGAAGATGGCCCCAGCAGGCCTCCCTGACCACCAGCTGAAGGTTGAGCCCATCCCCCATCCGTGTCACCCTGCTCCTTGGCCTTGAGCCATGCACTTCCTTCTAAGATGATCTCCGGCTTTTTAAATAGGCCTATTTCTCAGGTCTGCTTTCTCTAGAATATTCCTTCCCTGAGGTTAGACACTCCATCTCCCTCCCTCCCTCACCCTCCCCCCCACCATCCCCAGCACCTTACTCTATACGTGTTACATAAGCAGAAAGAGAATGAGTAATTACTACTAATAAAAAAAATGTATCTGAGCAGGACCGCAGGCTGTGACTCTGGCAGCAGTGGAACGTCACAGTGCACAGCCTGCTAGCGGGTACACTGAGGCCCAGGGTGCGGCCTGTCCTGGATCTGCCACTGCCTTCGCAGGGCTGGTAGTGGACATGGACAGTGCCAGCTAAACAAGAGAATGAATGCAGGCATACGACTGTAGGAGAGATGTGTGGCACCCCAGTACTCCCCAGTGGTGACCCTGGTAATCTGGTGGTAGGACTGGGACAGCAGAGCAGATGCTACTCCCCAGGTCCCCTCTTGTGGCCCGTGTTCTGTCCTGTGTTGAGATCGTGTTCTTGCTGGGCTCAAATGCCATCCTTGCCAGTTCCTACTTTAGCTTGTATAGTGTTTCCTGCCCTCTGACCACCCCCCTCACCCCCGTGACCCTATACTCTAGCCAAAGTTGGACCCAGGCAACACCCAAAGAGGCCCCAGGCTGGCAACTGCTCTCTGGGACAGCTGAGTTCCCAGCAATGCTATGGGGTGTTGCCAGGTCTATTTGTCCATAGTAGATGTCAAAAAGTAGGAGGAAGGAGCAAGTGGAGGGAGATGAAAGGCCAGCGGCTCCTCTCCTCCCTAAAGGAGGCTAGAGTCCCAGGGGACAGCTTTGAACCCCGTGGGAATGCACCTGCTGTTGCCTCTGCCCTCAGGCTGCCTTCCCCTCCCCCACCTTTACAGAGGGTGAGAAATCCAGCACCTCTGAGCTGGCCTCTCCTCCATCAGGGCCTCCTGCCCCTTCCTTTGCTTTGTCTCCCTCCTGCTTCCTTTCAAATAGTCCCCCCCCCTTCCCACACTGGTGAATGCAAACTGGAGAGAGAGAGAGAAGAAGAGGGAAAGGGGGAAGGGGAGGGAAGGGGAGGGGAGGGGAGGGGAGTCTACACAGCTACTTCCACTCTGGGAAATCATCAATGTAAGGACTAATCGCCGCTGTCAGGATTGCTGAAGTCTGAGTCACTGGAAAACCAGGCTGAGGCCCCAGGACTCCCTGGCTTGCTGAGCTGCTTCACCAGGCTTCAGCCCTCAGCCAGACTTGGAAGGGATGATTTCAGCCCAAAGGATGAGTAAATGTCAGAGGCTGGAACTCAGAGGTTAAGGTGACACACCGAGGAGTGTCAGTCACTCCCACAAGAAATGAGAGGAATGGGGCTGGGAAGGTGGCTCAGTGGTAGAGCGCTTGCCTTGCATGCCTGAGGCCCTGGGTTCGATTCCTCAGCACCACATAAGCAAAAAGAAAAAAGCCGTAAGTGGCAAGTGGTAGAGCAGCGCTAGCCTTGAGCTGAAGAGCTGAGGGACAGCGCCCAGGCCCAGAGTTCAGGCCCCACGACCGCACCCCCCCCCCCCAAAAAAAAGAAATGAGAGGAGCTCAGCATCAGGCCCCCAGACCAGTTTATGGCTGGAATCTCTCGGAAGTTCCTAGGGATTCGGAAGGGAGTGGGGGCTATGGAAGGTTGTGAAGTGAGGGCAAGTCACACATCATCTCCCTCAAAGCACTCACTTTACAGATGGGGAAACTGAGGCTCAAAAGCCACCCAGACATTTAAGCCCAACTTAAAATGCAAGCCAGGTGCTGGTGACTCATGCTTGTACTCTCAGCTTCTCAAGAGGCTGAGATGTGAAGATCAGGGTTCAAAGCCAGCCTGGGGCAGCAAAGTCCAGGAGACTCATATCTCCAATCGAGACCAAAAAGAACTAGAAATGGAGCTGTGGCTGTAGTGGTAGAGGGCTAGCCTTGAGCAAAGTAACTCAGGGACAGTGCCCAGGCTGTCGGGAGCTCAAGCCCTAGGACACACACACACACACACACACACACACACACACACACACACACACACAAGATACCTCCACTCTTGTTCCAGAGCTCCCCTCTGTAACATCCATCCAGCTGGTAGGGACTAAATTCAATCCCCCCAGTGCTCAGTGCAGGGCCAGCTTTGGACTGAGGAGGTTACGTGCCCTTCATTATTTCCTTTCTTCTAGCAAGGCAGGGTCAGAATAGAGGCTCTGTATTACTTCCCAAGGTTCAGAGAAGTTAATGACTTATTTAAGGATACACAGCAGTGCTTTCTCAGACCCTGAGGTCCCCTCTGGCTTCTCTATTCTCCAGTGTCACCTGTGGTCCTAAAAGAGACCAGCTCTGGGATGCTCCTCTGACTCAGAGGTGCTTAGCCCTTTGTGCTTTGTCCCCTGAGCCCAGGGGATGGGGTAGGCCTAAGCTTCCCTTACAAGAAGCTGCATGGGGACAGAAGACAGGTAGTCTAGGAGAAGCACACTTTTTTTTTTCTATGCTGGTGTTGGTTTTGTTTTGTTTTTTCTTTTTTTTCTTTCTTTCTTTTCTTTTTTTTTTGTCAGTCGTGGAGCTTGAACTCTGGGCCTGGGCACTGTCCCTGAGCTCTTCAGCTCAAGGCACATGCTCTACCACTGAGCCACAGTGCCACTTCCAGTATTCTGAGTGGTTTATTGAAGAGTCTCACAGACTTTCCTGCCTGAGCTGGCTTTGAACTGTGATCCTCCGATCTCAGCCTCCTGAGTAACTAGCATTATAGGCGTGAGCCACCAGCGCCCAGCTGGTGTTGGGGTTTGAACTCAGGTACTTTTGTTCTCCCTTGACTTTTTCCTGCTCACAGCTGATGCTCTACTACAGGAGCCCAACTTCTACTTTTGCCTTCTTGTTGGTCTTGTAGATAACAGTCTCAAGGAATTGTCTGGCTGGCTTTGGCATCTTGATTCTCAGATCTCAGCCTCCTGAGTAGCTAGGATTAGGGTGTGAGCCACTGGTACCCTGCAGTTTTGTTTTGTTTTTCTGTCATCAAGTTCATTAAAGTGTTGCTGGTATCATAGGATCCCCTTAGTGTTATTTTTGTTTAGATTTCATTGGGGATGAGGGGGAATGCCATGATCCATGTAGTGTTCCACCATTGCCAATCTCCCAGGGTGCAGGGTTGGGGTGGTGGGGGCGGGGCTAATGTCAGGAAGCAGTTAACCAGGCGATGCAAGTCCACCTGGTTCAGAAAGCTGCTTGCCTTCTAGGGTCTCAGTTTCTTTCCCGTGTTAAATGGGAGTAGTTATCTCCATACACCTCGTTACCTGCCTGAAGCCATCCAGACTAGAAGTGAATATATTCAAATGCAGGCTCAAGCTGGGGACCCCCCCACCACTAGTATCTGTCATCCTAGCTACTCAGGAGGTTCAGATCTGAGGATTGCTGTTGGAAGCCAACCTAGGAAGTAAAGTTTGTGAAACTTAACTCCAGTGAACTACCAAAAAGCAGAAGTGGAGCTATGGCTCAAGAGGCAGAGTACCAGCCTTGAGCAAAAAAAAAGCTAAGGGACAGCACCTAGGTCCTGACTTCAACCCCTAGCACCAGTATGTACACACACAGACACACACAAATGCAGGAGCCTAGGTCCCTCCAGCCCTGGGGGGGGGGGTCTGAATCTATAGGTGTGGTAATTAATTTGAGCCAGATTTGGGGTTCCACTCTTGGCTTCTCCTCTCAGGGCTGGGTGACCTGGAGCATGTTTCTGAAGCCGCCTGAATCAATTCAGAGCCCTGGCTGGGTGGCCAGTGAAGGGCGACCCTCCCCCTGCCTCTGAGTGGTCAGAGCAAGCTGGGTAGTCAAGGGGAGATAGGGAAGGTTCCAGGCCTGGCACCTGACAGAGGCTCCTTGAGTGAAGTAGTCCCAGTACCTGGAGCCTCGGGCCTGGCTGACCAGTTATCTAAGTTCAGGGCAGTCCCTCCACCCCCTGCTTCCTGCCAGGCCTCCAGGGAGGCATGGCAGAGGCAGGCGGGCCATCTGCTCAGGCCTGGGAAGGGAAGGGGCAGACACAGGCCACCAAGCACTGAATGGCCTCTCTGTTGGGAACTGCTTACAGAACAGATGGCTGCCCCCGCCCCCTGGAAGTCACAAAGTCCTCTCTTTCTGGGAGAGGGAGAGGAGGCCTTGACCAGGAGGCCAACGGTAGCCAGGAAGAAGCTGTCTCAGGGGATTAGCAGGTCCCAGCTGCAGGGTGTGAGCGGGGGAGGGGTGAGGTGTGAGAGACCAGACACCTGCCTCCCAGTCCGGCTGGGACAGGAAGCTCAGATCAAATCACTCCAGACCTCTTTGGATAATGTACTGAGGAAGCCCTCGCTTCTCTTCACTTAGTGGAGCCCAGGGGTCCTCAGCCTTATCTGTGGTGTCCTTCACCCCATGTTCCTCTGCCTCCCCCTCTGTCCTTCCTTCTGTGTCTCCTTGCCCCCACTCTTCGTCCTGCTTCTCCTTGCTCTTTAGCTCTGGTAAAGCCTTTTAAACCAAATCCAGCACCCGACTTCTGGCAGCCCCCCAATCTTCAGGTGACAGCCTGAATGTGAGGCCAGGTATGTCTCATGAAGAGGTAGCCAAGGTCCAAAGCAGGAAGGGCTTTCAGGAATGATCTGGCTTGGAGGTTTAAAGACCCCAGAGAAGAGGTCTTGGGGGCCAGCAAACATTTGTGGGTCCATACAGATCTGATCCATTCATTTCATTAGACATTTATTTACTGAGCATACAGCGGTGGAAGCAGCAGGCAGGCATCTTCCCTGGTGAACCCCAAGTTCAAACCGTGAGCACACTGATATAGCAACAAAATGTGATGATGCCTTAAAGGAATGAAGAGCCCTACCACACAGAATAAAGGGGGGGATCTTTAGAGGAGGGGTTGACCTGGGGACTCTAAGGTCATATGACAGCTGAAACTCAGAAATGAGAGCCAGAGAGCAGCCGTGTGTCCTAAAGAGCCCCAGAAGGACCCCTGGCTGGTGACATGGGGACATGGCAGGGGGCAAGGTGTAAGGACAGGCAGAAGTGGGTCCAGGCCTAGCAGGAAGCATAGCTTCTTCCCACGATGCATAGGAAGCCAAAGAAGTGTGTGTGTGTGTGTGTGTGTGTGTGTGTGTGTGTGTGTGTGTGTGTGTGTGTGTGTGTGTGCACTTGCTCACCAGTCCTGAGGCTTGAACTCAGGGCCTGGGAACTGTCCCTGAGCTTATTTTGCTCAAGGTTAGCACTCTGTCACTTGTACTACAGCTCCATTTCTGGGTTTTTGGTGGTTAATTGGAGAGAAGAGTTTCATGGACTTTCCTGCCCAAGCTGACTTCAAACCATAGTCCTTAGGAGATCTCAGCCGCTTAAGAAGCTAGGCCTGAGCCATCGGTGCCCATCCCCATGAGATATTTAAAATAGTTCTTCCAGGAGAAAAACTATTAAAATTTCTGTTTTTATTTTCATTTCATAGCAATAAAAAACTGTGTGGTCTGGCTTCCTAAAGAGGTAAATATCAAGGAGGTTCCAGGGTCCCAGGGCCCACCCAGGCTGCTAGGGACTCTGTTAGTAATACTCAGGTCCTCCTGTCTGCTGTACTGTCTGTCTGTCTGTCTATACAGCACTGGGAACTTTTTCTCTAGCTGACGTTCATCTGGGAGCTTCTTCTTCCTCCCTAAATGAACAGAGCTTCATTCCCTTAAAGGGTAAAGATCCTGGCAAGGTTTTGGACTATTTATTTCCTGGCTACTAATAGACTAAAACACATACCCTGGCTGGGGAGTGGGGGATGGGGTAACTCAATGGGACCGAGCTTATGCCCCTGCCAGGCTGTGGTACCTGCCAGCTACTCTAAAAAAAAGCCCACTTGTCATTGGTCCCCCATAGTTACCTCCTCTGTGACTATTTCCCTTGAATGCAATCCAAACAGGTGTAAACAACGCTGACCATGGGCTCCGAGGCGGGGCTGCTGTGTGATTGGCAGGTTCCTCTGTGGGCTAGCAGCCCTCTGAGGCTGCACTGTTGAGGGGTAAAAAGCCCCTCTGCAGGTGTATTACTGCTGGAGTCCACCTCAGCCCTCACTGCACCCACAGTCCAGCATCCTCTGAGAGGGAGATGTGTCTCAATGACCACAGCTAGGCTGAGCTGGGCTTCCGGGCTCCACACGTTGTGGCTGCTAGGTCAGGGAACCAGGCGCCTTTCCATCTAGTTTCTCCCCCCACCCCCCAGGGGTCTCACAAACCCCTAAAATGGGTCATTGGGCAGCCTGCTTCCAGCTCAGCATGGATCCCTGTGTGTTTCTCCTGTCGCCACAATCCAGCCAGAAAACTCCCCAGAGTACACTTCCAACTCCTGTTCCCAGGCAGCAGTTTCCATGTGGTTGGCGTCAGGACACATTTATTAATAAAGTGAGCAAAATAACCAAATGTTTTCAGCAGTTCGTGAAGCTTGCCAGAGATTCTCTTGTGCCCAATAGCACCCGAGGGTGGAGACTGGACCTGGGCACTAATCTGTGGGAACCACAGGGGTCTCCCTCACTGCTGTGACACCTCCCAGAATCCACAAGGGCCAGCAGGTCCACCTTCCTTAACTCAGGTGAATTACGGGAAAGGAATGCAGGCTGGGCTGGAGGGGTGGGGAGGGGGGGTGGAGGGGGAGGGTCAGGGTGACCTCAGAGAAGGGCCCCTGTGTGGAAAATGCTGGTTAGGATTCTGCCTTGACATTTTCTTCTCCTCTCTGTTCCTTACTTGCTAGGTGGACCCTCAGGGATTCCCCACCCCCAAGTCACCTAGAACACCTCAGATCCAGTCTAGAAGCATCTTCGGCAGGAATGTGGATCATCACATTTGCCACTTCGATGTGCATGGGACTAAGAGCCACCAGCAACACCCCTTGTATTAATTCATCTAGTCAATCACCCCTCAATCCACTGCAAAGCCCATTTCTCCAGCAGGAGGAGGAGGAGGAGGAGGAGGAGGGTGCTCAGAGATGGAGTGATTTGTCTTGGCTCCACAGATGGTCATGCCTGGGATCCATACCAACTGCTTGGCCCAGTGCCTGAAATATACAGAGTGCTCACTAATTGGTGTGTTGTTCTAAAAAAGAAAGAAAGAAAGAAAGAAAGAAAGAAAGAAAGAAAGAAAGAAAGAAAGAAAGAAAGAAAAGAAGAGGTGCTCAGAGCCAGGCACCAACTTAAACCTGTAATCCTAGCTGCTCAGAAGGCTGACATCTGAGGATCGAAGTTCAAAGCCAGCTAAGGTAGTCCATGAGACTCTTATCTTCCAGTTAAGCACCAAAACACTGAAAGTGGAGCTGTGGCTCAAGTGTTAGAGCACTAGCTTTGAGTACTCAGGCCCTGAGTTCAAGCCACAGGACTAGCACCAAAAAAAGGGGAAGGGGGGCATTGCTCAGGTCTATGACTGTCCCCCACCTCTCACCTCAACACATTCTGCCCCCCTCTCTCAGCCAATCTGACCAGAAAGATCTTGAAAATGCTCAGGTGCTCAGACCTCCAGGTGGGACTGGATCATGAACCATATTTCAGGAACTGGATGGTGTCAAGGACACCTCCTGGATTCACACAGGGAACAGTAAACTGTCAGCCAGTGAATGCTCTCACCAGGGGGTGAAGAAGGAGAGAGGAGAGGGGAACACTTCCTGCTTCCTCAGTTCACACCTGTGCCTTCTAGTTCACAAGTGGGGCTTTTCTTAGACCTAGTGTCATTTACACTAGGAGCAAGCATAACTTTGACAGAATGCCCAGGGAAAGGAATGAACATGTGGTTAACCGGGCACTGGAACAGGATGTGAGCATACCATCTCATTTATCTTTGGGGATGGTGTCAGCCCTGTTTTGTAGCCGGGGAAATAAAAGCTCAGAGTCTGAGCAGCTTGTGATGGTTATAAACACTGATGGATTGTTGCATTCACAAGACGTACCGGCTGATTCCTCTTCATCCTCCCAGGGTCCTTGGAGGTGTCTTAAAGAAGAAAGCGACTTCCCCTAGATTATGGGGGAAAAGTCAGAATTCAAAGACACTTCCTTCTTTTGTTGTTGTTGGTGGTGGTTGTGAGGCTTGAACTCAGGGCCTGGGTGCTGTCCCTGAGCTCTTTTTTGCTCAAGGTTAGCACTCTACCACTTTGAGCCACAGCTCCACTTCTGGTTTTTGAGTGGTTAATTGGAAACTTTCCTGCCTGGGCTGGCTTTGAACAGCGATCCTCAGATCTCAGCCTCCAGAGTAGCAAGGATTATAAATTTAAGCCACTAGGATTATAGGTTTGATCCACTAGCACGCAGCCTAAATACTTCCTTCTAAGACTACAAGTCAGTGTTTTTACTTTGCATGCCTCCCTTTGGGAACCTGTTCCAAAGTGTAACCCAAATTATCTGCTCATGGGATCCTTGGATTTGTAGTAAAGGTTTTTTAAATTTGAGAAGCTGGGTATCAGCATTTCATGCTTATAACCCTAGCTATACAGGAGGCTGAGATCTGAGGATTGAAGTTTGAAGCCAGCTGGAGCAGGAAAGTCTATGAGATTTTATCTCCAATTCACCATCCCAAATCTAGAAATGGAGTTGGGGTTCAAGTGGTAGAGCACCAGCCTTGAGCAGAGAAAGCTGTTAGGGATAGCACCCAGGCCCCAGTATCAGCACACACACACACACACACACACACACACACACACGCACAAAAGAAAAGAATATTAAGTTTGAGCCATTACTTGCTGTATGACCTTGGGCAATTTGATTCCTCTCTCTTTGCTTTGGTTTCTCAACTGGAAATAAGTGGCAGCTTAAACCTCTCTGCTCCCTCTCCAGATCATCTTTCCTTGCTCTTCCGAGACAATTGAACATAACAGGTGCCAGGTGCAGCCGTGTACTCTACAATGTTCTGGGTTACGACAGGAAATTAAGTCCATTGAATTCGCGGGGGGGGGGGGGGGGGGGGGGGGGACAACAGGTGAGGATTCCCACCTTACAGACAGCTACCTACTATGCTAAGCCAGCTGTGTGCAGAGGGGCCATCCCAAGGCAGGTCTCCCTCCTCTGTCTCTTGAATCTTCCTTGTTGAAGAGGCCCAGGAAGCTCTTCTTACAGGCAGACAGACCTCTCTCTGAGTTCCTTCCCTTGTGATTCCCCTTGCTTTCTTTGAGAACCAACAGGAAGCTTCCCAGGCAGGAACCTGACCACCTGAGCCCTGTTTCCTGCAGCCTCCAGCACTAAGCACACAGACTGCAAACCCCTTTCCTGCTCTGCCCTTGGAGGGGCCACCTGGAAAGGTTACTCGACTCTAGCTTGTTTTTCTTTGTAAGGTGGAGGCTCAGAACAGCATCCGGTCCATAGTGCAAAGAGAAAAAGAAGTAATTTTCATAAAGGGTTCCACCATAAAAAGAAAAACAAGTTATTTGCAGAGAACTTTGGCGGGGGGGAGTGGGGGTGGGGACAGGGGAGGATGCGCTTTGGTTGCCAGCACCTCTGCTAGGCTTTGCCCAGCCTGAGCTAAAGACACTTGGTATCTGGGGGTACAGGGCAGGAGGTGTGGGGTCTTACAGGGCTAAGCTGGGGACACAGAGTTGAATCAGCTGCTGGGGCAGCCACAGCTTTGGGGAAATGCTAGGTGGTTTGGTAGAGAGAGGGCCAAAGGCAAGTGTCAGAAAGGGAGGGTGGGAGACACAGGTCATGTGAAGCTTGTCCCTTCCTGCTAGCCCAGGCTGAAAAGCCTGGAAGACACTTTTAGGAGACTCGTGAATAAGCCATGCCCCTCCCCTTTTTGTAAACCAGCTTGAATGAGTTTCTCTGGTTCCAAACTCTGGAGCCGGACCACTATTGCCCTACCTCCATCCATCTTACAAAGGGAGACGCTTCCGATCGTCCAAGCAGGAAGAGAAGGCTGGGGAGAGGAGGGCTGCAAGTTTGGGGACTGGGCTCTGGGAGAACCGAGCAGGGATCTATGAGCAGCAAGCTCATTTCTGTGCTGCAGGGCTCCCACTCAGTGCTTCTACTCCCACTTGCTTTGATCTTTGAGGCCCTGACCCATTTCTGAAAACCCATCCCAAGCTGTAGTGGGACAGTGAGTCCTCTGGCGGGCCATGCGTCCTGGGCTGGCCACTTCCTTTCTCTCAGGCCAGGCAGGATCAGGCAAGAAGGGAACAGAGGAGCAAACATGATGGCGGGCGCTGGCTCCCTGCCCTGGGTGACTGGGACTTCTGCTGCTTGGCCTCTGTGAGTGGTGGTCAGAGCGACCCCAGGGCTGGTCAGCCAGAGGATGATGGCAGGGAGGCCCACCCATCAACTCTCATCCATTGGTTGCGGACAGCCTCGCAGAAGCCGGCTTGGTTCCGTAAGTCCTCAGGCAGATCACACCCCTGCCAGTCGGCAGCCGTGTTGGGGTGCCACAGATGGGCAGAAACATGGAGCCATCTCCGTGCTGACAGGGGTGGAACGCAGGGTGCTGAGGGAACTGGTGCCCACCTGGCACGGTGTGTCCCAGCCAGGCTGGAAATAGAGGTGTGCCACGCACGGAAAGCTGTGCACGGGGAATCTGGTTGAGTCCCAAGGAGTTAGGAAATCGGGCTCCGGCACCAGGCGGCTTCGCTTCCAGTCTTTCTGTGAGGCTTCCTTTTCCTCTCTACTTAGAAAATGAGGACAGCAAATGGCTGCATGGGGTGGCTCAGAAGGAAGGGGAAAAGCCAGGTCAGGCCCTTACCAGCACCAGGCAGGTAACAAGCAAGGAAGAGCTGCTTCCTTTGCAGCTGGGCAAATTGAGGTATCATTTTTATTTTATTTACATTTTATTTATTTGTTTTCTTTATTTACTTATCTTTGTGCCAGTACTGGGGCTTGAACTCAGGGCGTGGATGCTGTCCCTTAGCTTTTTCCTTTAAGGCTGGTGCCTTACTACTACTTGAGCCAGGGGCTGGGAAGGTGGCTCAGTGGTAGAGCGCTTGCCTTATATGCCAGAGGCCCTGGGTTTGAATCCTCAGCACCACATAAGCAAAAAAAAAGAAAAAAGCCGGAAGTGGCGCTGTGGCTCAAGTGCTAGAGCACTAGCCTTGAGCTGAAGAGCTGAGGGACAGCGCCCAGGCCCAGAGTTCAGGCCCCACAACCAGACCCAAAAAAAAACAAAAACAAACTTACCTACTACTCCTTGAGCCACACCTCTACTTCCAGCTTTTTGCTAGTTAATTGAAGATAAGAGTCTTAGATTTTGATGCCAGGCACCAGTGGCTCATGCCTGTAATCCTAGCTATCAGGAGGCTGAGATCTGAGGATCTGGGTTCAAAGCCAGCCCGGGTAGGAAAATCTATGAGACTTTTATCTCCAATTAACCACCAGAAAACCAGAGGTGCTGCTGTGGCTCACGTGGTAGAGCGCTC
Organism: Dipodomys spectabilis; assembly: GCF_019054845.1. Lineage (NCBI taxonomy): Eukaryota > Metazoa > Chordata > Mammalia > Rodentia > Heteromyidae > Dipodomys > Dipodomys spectabilis. The sequence goes on along the minus strand of NW_024871276.1, from coordinate 390,520 downwards.
ACCTTGAGCTGAAGAGCTGAGGGACAGTGCCCAGGCCCAGAGTTCAAGCCCCACAACCAACCAAAAACAACAACAACAAAAAAGTCTTGGGGTTTTGTCTGCCTGGGTTGGCTTTAAATAGTGATCCTGAGATCTGAGCCTCCAGAGTAGATAGGATTACAGGCGTGAGCCACAGATGCCTGGCTGAGATAGAAATTTTATGACATGAGGAGAGAGGAGAGAAAGGTAAAGAGGTTCACCTGAACCCTGCTAAACCTCCAGAGAAGCTAAGATTTGCAACTTCCAGAAAGAGTAGGAGTTCCAAATGGAGGCTCAAATGGAGGCCCTCAGTTCCCTGCTGTGTTTCTTGCCAATACCCCCAACACATGGGGTGAAGGAGGAGAGTGGGTGCCTTTTCTTCTCCCAAACAGACATTGATGCTTCCCCTGCTCCTGCTAAAGGGTCTCTGGTGATGTCAGAGCTGTGGTTGCTATGGGAACCAGGTTGTTGTAAATGTCAATGGGAGCCATCTGAGCTCAGCATCAGCATCAGCATGCTGACCCAGCCCAGGGAGACAGGAAAGTGGGGCACTCTGTGAGGTCTCTCCCCTGAGCCCCGAGCACACAGACACCTACACAATGGGACCTGCAGACCTCACCCAAGTCCCGAACCTGCCACACCCAGCTAGGATCTGACCACATACACTTTGGAGAACCTATAACCCCAGCAGGCAGGAGCAGGACAGTCTGGTCCTGGGCAATGCCTCCTCCCACTCTCTCCCTCCCCCACCCCCACCCATCAAAGGTGCTATTCTGCAGTGCTGGGGCTGCTGGCATCCCCACCATTCCCATGGCAACACTGAGGGGAGCCTCACTGCCAGTGACCTCACTCTGGGGTCCCTGGACTGACCAGGGAGCTTCTGCTGCTGCTGGCTGTCACTGTCCCCATGGGAAAGAGGGAAAAGGGAAGCTGTATGGAGTCCAGGAATTCTCAGGACTATGGCCCCCTAGCGAGCCTCTGTTGGCCCTCCAGCTGCTGGGTGGGACCAGGGCTTTAGTGGGATACCATGAGGCTTTAGTGAGAAGAGGAAAGCAAGAGATTTTGTGTCCCTGATCCTTGGGGTCCAGGACAGGTGGATCTGAGGCCACCTGGAGCTGGGCTTCTAGGGGAGATTTACAGAGATGGGGCCCCTCACTTACGTCCAAGGACCCTCCAAGATGTAGCACCTGGCCATCCCAGCCTGACTGGTGCTGTCCTAGGCCAGGCCTCTCTGCTTTGCCCAGCCCAGGGTCCCTGTTTGGGACACTGTGCCTCCCTCCTGCAAGCCCTCTCAGGAAGCAGTCACTCCTGACCTAGACCTTGACTGCTAACTGGGCCCTCCATCACCTGAAGGACAGTGTAAGGAGAGAGAAAGCAAGAAGGTGACCTGGCGCAAAGTCCATGGCCACCTCTTCCTAGACATGTGTCCCCAGGCAAGTCACACTCCTCTGAGACTCATTTCTTCCAGTCAGTGCGAGGCTCCATCTCTCCACTGGTCTGGATCTCGGATATCTCTGGCCCCAGAGACCTTGGACTCTGTGCTAGGCACACCTGATGCTGCTCCTTGCTGCTGATTGTTTTGGAAATAGAGTCTCAAGAGCTTTTCTACCCAAGACTGTCTTCCAACCTTGATCCTCTGGATCTCAGCCTCCTGAGAAGCTTGCAGCTACTGTTTGTAAAGCATTTTCCATTGATAGAATGTTGTGCTATACTTGCCATCTTGTCTTGATCTGGAGTTGCAAGTTTAGAGCATCCTGGCCTGCCAGCCAAAAAAGGTTTGAATCTTGCCTGTGCCTATCACTATCTGGTGAGCTTGGACAAGTTCCCTGAACTCTCTCTGCCTCTGTCCTCATGTGTAAAAGAAAACAATTACAGGGCCTCCCTGTGGGATTGTCATGAGGATTAAAGTAGGAATAAAAATTCTTACAACAGTGCTTGACATAAAACAAGTACTCTACGAATAGTGCTCAATAAAAATGAAAAAGGGGAGGAGGAGGAGGAAAAGAAAGCCTCACACAGCTCTTACTACTGCTAGGGTAAACAGGCTCAGTGGGAGTGGGGGGTCGGGGGAAGTTAAGGTACTTGAGTTAAGGTACCTTGCACAGCTTGTACAAGATTGGTTTGGGATTTCAGCCTTAGCGTAAGAACCTGTGTTGGTCTCATCTGCCATTCTGTCCTTCAATAGGGCCTTAGCAGAGGACTGGAAAGAATGAGGCCCAATAAGGAGCCAGGCCCAAGCAGGGCAGTAGCCAGGGAGATGGTAGTAAGGGAGTGCCAGGGGCACCCAGCTAGGCCTTACCAGGACTCCAGCATCCAAAAATTTCTGCTCCAGTTGAGTACTAGAGAAAGAACCATGGCTTAGCTGGCAGGAGGCAATGCCAGGCTCTGGGCCAACCTAGGCCCCATGATTCCTGCCTTGATTGGCCTTCAGTTTTCCTCAGTCCCTGAGTTTGTTGCCATTCCTGGTGAAGCCCTCAGCGAGTTCAGAGGTGCCATGTTTGCCCACTAACTCTTCCAGGCAGCTGGAGGACACAGCTGGCTGCCTCCCCCCTCCCTCCCCAGTTCTCTGACAGGACCAGAGCTGCCTCCAGCAGCTGGTTGACCTTGGACGCATAGCTTTCCCACCTCTGAGTTTCCTGGAACAGAATTAACATCTAACTTTGGCTCCTATTTTGGCAGTTGATACTGTATGTATAATCTGGGTAGCTTTCCGCCCAGCCTACAGGCTGTTCCATACACGGAGCTGTTGTGTCCAGCTCTGTGACCCTTGGCAAGTCCCTTCCCCTTGCTGGGCCTTGCCTCCCAGGTTTCCATGAGAATGAATGACTTAGGTACAAAGTGCTTGGCACCGTGCCAGTCTAGGGCAAGGATTCAGGGTGTAGACTTCTCCTTCTTGATTGCTGCCTCAGTGCCTGTGGACCACAGGAGGATGCTTGCTTGGATGAGGGCTTGGAGGAAGCCCTGGTCTTTGGGGAGAACCACAGGCCTACAAATGAGTACAAGCCAGATGTCCTGCCTCCTCAGGTGTCTGGAGACCAGAGAGGGGGCCTCAGGAAAACACTGCAGGACACACAGCTCCCAGAGAAGTCTCGTGCTTTTCAACTGGTTCTTTTTGCTTAGTGTCTTTTTTTGCAAATGGCACCTAGTCTGTTCAGGTGGGTTGAACCAAAGGCCAGAAGGGACTATGCTGCCACCAGCATAGTGGTGGCAGCAAGACAGAGCAGCTGAAACCCAAAGGGAAAGTTGAGATGGCAAGACAAGACTGCAATCCTCATTTCTGATCACCTGCACACACACACACACACACACACACACACACGTACCTGTTCCCCCTCCTGCCTGAAGACTGCTGCATGGCCCTATACCAGAGGCCTCCTGTGGCCTCCTGTGACTGCCAGTGTCACAGTCTCCTATAAGTCTTCGCAAACACATAGCAGCCTTCAAAGTTTTGCAAAGCACCCCCTTGCTGGACAGCTGAGGACAGTCAAGACTCCCAGTGGCTAGGTATGAGTTTGGTCTGAAGCTCCAGTCAGAAAGAAAACTGTCAAGCAAGCGAGTAAGAGGTGCTGAGCTCTGTGCATATTATCTCATTTAATTACATTAGCAGGAAAGGCCTTTGAAGCTCTTGATGAGGCTTTAAAATGCATGAGCACTTTAGTCCTTGATAAAACCAGACTTCTTTTAATTTAAAAAGAGATTGAGAACGCTTTATGGAAATTCCTTCGAGAACAACACCTAGCTAGCTCTGACTCTGAGGGAGAGCAGGAAGAGGGTGGGGGTGAAGAAGGAGGGGTGAGAGGGCAGGAATTGGGGGGGAAGGGGTGGTGGTGGTGGTAGAGGTAATTTGGCAGTGGGTAGGGTTTCAAGAGACAGTGGTGATACTAGCTTGTTCTACACTATAAAAGAGGTGGGAGTGGAGGTGTGTGTGTGTGTGTGTGTGTGTGTGTGTGTGTGTGAGAGAGAGAGAGAGAGAGATCTGGGAGAGAGACTGAAGCCTGTAGAGCCTTTAAGGAGGAAGAGAGGAAATACAGAGGCCTGGGAAAATCCAAAGAGGACCCAGCAAAAACAAGAGGCTGACATCAGGAAAGGAGCCAGGCTGTGTGACACATGGCTCTTAGCAGAGCTCCAGGCCCAGTCAGGGATAGGCCCAGGCCCGGCAGTACAGGCCTGGTGGTCCCCACAAAGGCTAAAGGCCTGACTAGTCCAAAGGCAGCTATGGGGATTCTGAGAGCTGCTTTTGCTGTCTGGCAGAAAGCACGTAGGCATAGACCGCCCTGGCAGAGGCTGCAGGAGCAGGCAAGATGGCCATGTAGAGGTCACTCAGCAACTCCAGACTCGAGCCCTGGGGGACCTCAAGAGGCTGCAGGTCCCTTCTACCTCTGCCTCAATTGGTACCAGCCACTTGTAGACAGCCGATGGAAGGTGAACCAGAGAGTAACAAAGCAAAGATGGCTCTGGATGAGAGAGAAGGGAGTGAAGGTTGTGTTGGGTGAGCTGGAGACCAGAAAGGCCCGGCCTGAGAGGAGCGTGCTGTTGGGCTGTGGGAGTCTGGGGAAGGAGTCTGTGGGGGATGCAGGAGTGTCCATCTAGTTCCTGCTCACTGAGCTCTTACATGTGCCCCATGTGGCATTGCATGGATAACAACACAGACCTCTCTAGGTGCATCCTGTGTTCACAAATGCAGTTCTCACACCAGAGGAGGTTGGAGGCACCCAGAGGTTCAGCAGCTGGCTCAGGGTCACCCAGGACAGAACTTCCTCTTTTTGTGCTGATCCTCAGGCTTGAACTCTGAGCCTAGGCACTATCCCTGAGTTGTGGGGCTTGAACTCAGGGCCTGAGCACTGTCTCTGAGCTCTTTCACTCAAGACTAATGCTCTATTACTTTGAGCCACAGCACCCTTTCTGGTTTTCTGGTAGCTAATTGGAGATAAGAGGCAGGAGTCTCAGGATGTTCCTGCCCTGGATGGCCTTGAACCACAATCCTCAGGTCTCAGCCTCCTTAGTAACTAGGATCACAGGCATGAGCCACTGGTGCCCAACTTTTCCTGCAGATCTTTTCTTCACACTGGCTGCCTGGTGGCAGGTGCATATTGTCACTCTCATTCTACAGATGAAGACTTGATTCTCTGAGAGGTCAGCCAAGCAGGGAAGAAGCCCTACTCTGGCCCTGTTCCTGCCTGCTAGTCCCCTGTCCTGGCCACACCCATGAAGCAGATGATCCTGCCCCATGTGGAAAGGGAGAAGAATGTGACCCAAGGCTTGACCCAAGAATCAATGCAAGGCGTGGTAGTTTTCCACACTGCCTTGTGGCCTTAGGAAGCCCCAGCTATAGCCTCCATGTTTCTGGGGGCAACAGTCTCCCCAAGACACTGCCCACCCAATGTCCCATTACAAGGACTCATGGAGTCCCCGGTTCACAGAGCCCAGCCCATCCAGCCTTTCCTTACCCAACCACTTCTTGTGCCAGGGAAGTATAGGGTTACCTAAGGGCCAGAAGAGGCCCTTACCTTGGCAGGGGTACTGGGGTTAGGGCTGTGAAAAGCATCTCCAATATCTGGCTCTGATTAACCCCTTGTAGTCTGTAGTTGGTCCATCCCTGTGTTTCTTGCCTGGGGTAGAACCAAGAGCCAGGTACAAAAGGCTTCCTGGGAGAATGGGTCAAGGAAGCAGGGGAAAGGAGAGCCAAACAGGGGTGCTGAGTGTCAGTCTGGCTTTCAGCTCCTCTAGTGTATTCAGGTATGGGCAGGACACTAAGAACTGGAGAAAGGTACCCATTGGCATAGAGCCCAAGATACCATCTGTGCCTGGCACACAGGACCATTGGGACCCACAGGGCTGGGACAAGAAGCCTGGAGCCTGGGATCTGGGGAGTGGCAGGTGTGGGAGCCTGGGGTGGGGAAGCGGCAGGTGAGTTCACTTCCTGTTGCTGCTAAAAGGAAGCGTCTCCCAGTGGGTGGATTAAAACCACACAAACATGGTTTGTGTTTTCCAGACTTCCTCAGAAGTCTGAGGTCCAGGTGTCCATAGGGTGGTGTCTTATGCAGGCTTTGAAGAATCTATTTGTTTCCCCTTCTCCGGTTTCCCGGGGTTGCCTGCACCGCTGGGCCCCTGACCCCATCTCTATCCCCCTTGCTTCTTCCATTGTTACATCTCTTACACTGATCTGATCGCTTGCCTTTCACTCCTAAGAACCCATGATGGCTGTGTGCATACTAGGATGAGCCAGGCTACTACTCCCGGTCACAGTATCCTTAGCTCAATCACAGCTACAGCATTCCTTGTTGCTATACAAAGTAGTGGATCTAGAGATGCTGGGATGGGGTGTAGACCCCTTTGTGGGTGGCAGTGTACCAAAGAGGGAGAAGTATTCAAAGTCCTCCCTTCATCCTCAGAGGTCTGCTGAGACCAGCCCACAGCTGGACACACTTGTTTCTTCCTCTGTGCCTGCAGACTCTGCCGAGGGCTCTTGACACCTGTCACTCACACAGGAACCCCTGTCTTAAGAGTTTCTTCCCTCCTTGGTGGGCAACATCATCCCTATTTCCCAGATGAGGAAACCGAGGTGCAGAGGAAATGTCTGTACTTTATGCAGGGGTACAGACAGGCCAGTCGATGTCAGAATCAAGACTGGGCCTGTTTGTTGGTTTGTTTTTGTGGTGCCAGCACTGGGACTTGAATTCAGGACTGAGCACTGTCCCTGAACTGTTCTCCTCAAAGCTGGCACTCTACCACTTGAGCCGTAGCTCCACTTCTGGCTTTTTGATGGCTAATTGGAAAGAAGAGTCTCACAGAAATGGAGGGACAAAGGGTGAACAAAGGCAGCAATCATACTCACTGTACAACTTGTGGGTGGGGACAGGAGATAGTGAGGGAAGGGATGACATTGTTCAAAAAGAAATGTACTAGTTTTTTTTCTTTTTTTGCTGGTCTTGGGGCTTGAACTTGGGGCTTGAGTGCTGTCCCTGAGCCCCTTTTGTGCTCAAGGCTAGCACTCTACCACTAGAGCCAGTGCCACTTCTGGCTTTTTCTGAGTAGTTTATTGGAGATAAGAGTCTCACAGACTTTCCTGCCCAGGCTGGCTTCGAACTGTGATCCTTAGATCTCAGCCTTCTGAGTAGTTAGAAGAAATGTACTTTTTACTCTGACTTCTGTAACCCTTTTGTACATCACCTTTATAGTAACAATTTAAAATTTCATAAAAGCTTTTTTAAAAAAAGAAGTCTCACAGACTTTCCTGCCTGGACTGGCTTTGAATCATGCTCCTCAAATCTCAGGCTCCTGAATAGGTAGGATTACAAGTGTGAGCCACAGGGGTACCCCCTTCTTGAGCCTGAGTCTGTAGGTTCCAGTTTGGGGAGCCCAGCCTTCCCTAGCTCCCAACCCTCTGGGGAGATTTGTCTAGGACTCTGTGAGTGCTCCAAGAAAGATCAGAGAGCCAGTGTGGCTCTAATTGCTTCCTCTTATAGCTCACCTTTCTCGGTGGGGCCTCTGACTGCCCAGGCCTCTCTCCCCCACCTCCCTCATCCTTTGTTGCAGAAAGGAACTTTGAAGAGCCTTCTGAGGGTTTGCTTTAATTTTCCCCTGGCAGCTCCTTTGCACTAAACCCTTACATCTTGGACAGGAGAGAATAGGCACTACACCCAGAGCCCCAGCGATCATGGTGAAGACAGTACTGTGCTGCTTATGTTCTGTCTCTCCCAGGCTGCAGCCCCTCCGTCGCTGCCCTGGGGTCTGCTATCTGCAGACCTGGCTTGCAGAGGGAAGGTGAAGTCTCAGCCAGCTGGAGGCATTGCCAGGAGGAGAGAAACGAGCTTTTATTCCTCCTCTCATTGCCTCTTCAGCCTAACACTAGTACAATTGACCGTTGGTATCTTCAGGTTTTAAGGTTCCAAGGAGGTGGCTTTGAGGAAAATATGCCCATGCTTAGGATGAGCAGCGTTTAGTCCTGTAGTTAGGGTGCTTGGCTCATTGTTTCCACAAAGCCACTCAAGTTCCACTAAAAGACATGCAGGCCACCTGTCAAACAAACCTCAAATCGTCACTTGATCACTTCAATTAAGCATATTCACTTTTGCCTTGTTGCTTTTTTGGGGGTGGAGGGTGGAAGTAATACCATTTGCTTTCAAGGAAGCAGATTTTGACAACATTAAGGTCACAGAAACACTTAACAGACCACACAACAACTTTAAGTACAACAGATGACAACTCAGGGCTGACTGGGAATTTCTCTATATCGACTGAACTGTGCAAATGCATGTGCAGGAATTTAAATGTCTTCACATTTCTTTTTATTATTATTATTTCTATTTTTTTTAACCGTGATTAAGTCAAAGACTGTATATAATAACTCCATGACTAAGGCAGGCTTAGCCCATTTGCTCTTGCTATAAGGAAATACCCGAGAGTGGGGAATTTAAGAAGAATCGACATTTATTTAGCTCATGGTTCTACAGTCTGGAAAGTCTAAGATCCTAGAGCCCACATCTGCTCAGCCCTCCTGGTATACTACAACATGGCTGGGGACACCCTATGGAGAGACAGAAGAAGTGTACTCACCTGGGTCTTTTTTGTTGTTGTTGTTGTGGTTGCTTGAACTCCAGGCCTCAGCTCTTCAGCTCAAGGCGGGCACTCTACCACTTGAGCCACAGCGCCACTTCCGGTTTTTGGGTGGTTAATTGGAGATAAGAGTCTCATGCACTTTTTTCCTGCCTGGGCTGGCTTTGAACTACTCTCCTCAGACCTCAGCCTCCTGAGTAGCTAGGATTACAGGTGTGAGCCACTGGCACCCAGCTCACCTGGGTCTTATAAAGCCAACAATGGCATCTTGAGGCTCCTCATCCAAAAGACAAATTCCTATCCTCCCAAAGCCATCACCTTCCCAAACCATCAACAGATAGATTTGGGGGTTAAGTTGTCCACACAGGGCCTTTAAAGGGACACATTCATTTGCTGATGTTGCTGATCCCGGGTGGCTTGGCCATCTTTCCCACATGAGGAGGCTGAAGAGGTCCCAGGCCTGCGAAGGTGTCATGCCATCTATCTGAGACAGTATGAATGTGATTATATCGAGGCTCTCAAAATAGGAAGACCATCCTGGATTTTCCAGGTGGGTCTGACAGGGGCATCAAGGGAATGGCTGAGAGGAACAGAGGCTGGAGGGAAGTGACCAGGAGCCATGGAAAGTGAGCAGCAGAAGGGAGGAAGAGGAGATGGCTAGGTTCTTCCACTGAGGCCCTGGATCCTTGGGGCTCCTTAGGATGTATGGTGGAGTTCTCACTCCCAGAACTGTCAGAATAAGTTGGTGATGGTTTAAGCCGCCAAGGTGCAGTCATCTTAGCAGAAAGTGGCACAACATACTTCCGTAAATGCTCCTTGATTAGATTCTCCACAGCTACACCCTGGAGCGTGCCCGCTGTTTCCTGGCTAATGTGGCTGCTGGCATGTGTTGAAAACAGTGTTTTGATTAGCTTTGTCATCCCTTCTGGCACACATCCTGGAGGGGACAATGGGATTGATGCTGCACCATCCATGGTAACAGGTGGCTGGCTCCAGAGCCCTGGGGCTGGAAACGGGTGACCCCAGGCCTGTAGGGTAGCTTCCTGTAGGATCCAGTGCCCAGGTTGTGTGGGGTGAGCAGGACCTGGCTGCTCTGGGGCCCAAATACTTCACTTCTTGTTTCTGAGAGGCTCAAAATCACACTCCTGTTGTTTTTCAGGGTTCAGCTAACCCACATGTCTACATTCACATCTTGTCCAATTCACTAGAGTCTTCTTACCCCTGCTTCCTGTTCTGCAAAATGGGATTGTGGATATTAACATATGCATGAGGAATGATTAGCATATAGTAATTGCCCGTTGGATGGTGATTGTGATGATCTGGAGGCTGATCGTATTCAAGGCACAGTTCTAGGTTTGGGAGATGACTTAGAGAAGTAAATACAGGTCACGCTCTCATGGTCACGATAGAAGGCTCAGAGCAAGGAAGGCAGGCCCGCAGGAGGGGGTGCTATGATTTTAGGGTGAACAGGGCAGTTTCCACAGACAAGAGGACTTTGGACCAGAGCTTCTCCATGCTGCTTTATCTATGGATGCGTTGACAATGTCTCCTGTGAGTGTCAACACCATTGGTGCCAACAGAGACATTTCCTGAACCCCAGGTGAAGCAATAAGGTGTGTGTGTGTGTGTGTGTGTGTGTGTGTGTGTGTGTGCATATTTGTGCATACATGCATGATGGGAACGCCCACTTACCACCCAGCTGGTGGTGTGGGTGGAGACAGGAGAGCAGGAAATGAGACAATGCTTATTTTTGTCTTCTGCCCCAGCTCAACCTCTCTCAGTCGACTCCCCCTGTCCTAACTTGCTCTGTCCAGTTCTACCCTCAGTGGCTATATCCCCATCCTCCCAGTTATCTTTCTCTCTTTTGCCTTCCTCTCTGAATTTCCCCTTCCCCACTGGCTGTTCAGTGACACAGAGCCTTTGCCCCAGCTGCCTTCCTCCTGGTATGCCCCTCCCTTGACCATCATCCACCCAAATTCTCCTCTCAAATTCTCCTTGGTGCCCTCTGCTTCCCTGGGAAGAATAAACAGTCCCTCTCTATATGGGCACAGCCCCCGGAGCCAGGCTACGCACGGCCTGTGTCATGACACAGCTCTGGAGCACAAAGCTGTGACTCATACATGCTATTGTATAGGTTTGGATCTCAAATGACCCCCAATGATCCCTGTGCTAAAGGCTGCGACCTCAGCCTGTGGCCCTGTTGGGAGTTGATGATGGTTTGGAGTCAGGGCCAAAGGAAGGAATCTAGATCATTGGTAGTATGTACTTGGAGGAGATATTAGGACTCCAGGCCCTTCCCCCTTCTCTTCGCTCTCTCTCTCTCCTCTCTCTCTCTCTCTCTGCTTCCTGGTTGTCATGAGGGGATCAGCTTCCTCTGTCATGTACTCCAGTCCCCTGTGCTGCCATAGGCCTATAGCAATGAAGCCAGCCAGACAACCATGATCTAAAACCTCCAAAAACATGCACCCAAATCAACCTTTTCTCCTTTGAAGTTGATTTTCCTGGACATTCATTATGGCAATGGAGCACTGACTAACACATCCTCAGTTCAGAATAGACTGTCAGCAGTGTAGCTTTGGCCCAATCATTGGCTGAACTTTGGTTTCCTCATCTTGGAATGTCTTGGGCAGATAGGTAAAGGCTATTTGCCTTGTAGTAGCTAAGAGGCATGATGGTGTCCTGAGTTCAGGCTCTGTGGTAGCTGCTTGCTACATCTGATGAACTCTCACCCCCTTCTTCCTGGCCATGTGCTCTTTAGAATCCCTATTTTATGTCCTAGAAAGGAAGGACTAAGAGGTTAAGGGGCTCATATATGAATTCAGGGTCTGGTTGTTTGAAGACAACTCTTAAAAACTGATTTAATTATGAGAAGTCTATTCATGCATAGAGTATGAAATACAAGAAAATTAAGGAATGGAAGTTCGGCAACTCAGTTGCCCTCCAAGAGAGCCTCCCAATACAGACACTTGTTTTTGGAAGACCTTTCCAGGATGGTTCACGAGTAGCTAATCATTTATGCAAGTGGGTTGGAGGTGCACCGTGACAGGGCCTCACTTCCTCCCCAGGCCTGGGTGTCCTTCCTGAGGATGATCCATCTCCACACACCCAGGGCTGCCTCGTGCATGGTTCTGTGGGGCCCAGGGACAACTCGGGGCTGAGCCTGTGGTTCAAAGCACGCACACAGCACTGAGTGGACGTGCCTGGCCTGGGGTCTGGGCCTCCCCCAAGTCCACAGTGACAAATCCTCTAAGGTCACCATGACCCTAGCCAAACCTGCTTCTGGCACTTCCTTTCTCACCTCTGTCCCCTGCAAACTCAGCTGGCCAGAGGAAAGCTACTGTTCCAGGATATGTTTTTTGGAACAGGAGAGGACACGTGTCCACCCATCTTTCGTCTAAAACAGAATCCCCAGGGAGCCCAGACAGGCTCTAAATAGCTCAAGGAGAAAGGTGGCGTACAGGAAGGAAACCCGGAATGCACCTGGGTCACAATCAGGCCAGCTGCTTGTGACAGGCACTGTCCTGTCAGTATTCCTTCCGGCATAGGTGGAGGGGAGCTGGAGAGGGAGATGGATGAGTGGAGGGTGCAGACATGGGACTGAAGGACTAAGGTGGGGGTTGAGATGGGAGAGGAAACAATATATTTGGTGGAGGGAACATAATAGACAAATGCACAGAGGAAATAAGATTGAGCAAATGGAGAAGAGGAATGAGAACCATTTGTTCCTGAACATGACCTAAGTAGGGAGGGAAATATGGCTGGACCAGGTTGGGGAGGAGACTGGAAAATTAGGATTGGTTTGGTAGCAAGTGGGAGTCATACAAGGTTCTAACCCAGCATACCACACTCTGAGACACCATGGAATCACCAGCCATGTGCACAGAAATACAGGAATTCGATCGCGAGATAGAGAAGCCACATTGTGAGAGGTTCAAGTGGGAGTCTTTATTAGGAAGCCGGCGATTACAAGCGAACACATGTCCCCCCAAAAAACATGCAGCTTCCGATGCACTTGATTCTTTTAGGACTCTGAGCCACAAAGGTATTGGAGTAAAGAAAGGGCAGTAAACAATCTCAACAAACCAGATCAACTCTAATGGAGAGTTGAAGAGGGACACCATGCTGACCTGAGGAGAATCAGGAGTCAGGAGGCAGGGAGCAATGGCAGCAGGAGTGGAGAGGCTTAAATAGGGTCATGGTTAGGGGGAAGAGTCACAGGGTGCTGGAGAGGTGAAAGTCTCTTGATACAGGTCTGGCCAGTTTGGGAACCTGTTAAGCCCCCTACCTATCTGCCTCTAGGAATTCAGGCACCTATCACCTGGGGGTGGGGGTGGGGGAAGGGAAGTGGAATTTAACCTCTTAGAGTGATTGGAAAGTCCCTGTCATCTATTAAGATGCCAAGATGGCATTAATTAGACCCACGATCCATATTTCAATATGACCTCCTTACTAATGGTCACAATCATTCCCACTTTAGAAGACCTGGCATGGTGCGGGTTCTAGCTGGGCTTGATGCCACGTGATCCAGAATAAGGTCTTATCTTGTAGCCAGAGCCTCAAAGGTAGGAAAGTGGGGCTCCACCACAGAGAACTCTGAAGGTGGGCAGGCGGTGCCTACTGAGTGGTTTCCACTGGCTCTGACTTCCACTGAGTCCTGCCAATGGCCATATTCCCCTTCCCAGCTGGCTGTCGAGGAAAGCCAGAGAGCTCTGTCCTCGGCCCTTAGCCAGCTGGAGCAGGTGCTGACAGGATTCTGGCTCTTCCAGCTGGCCTTCAGGGTCTAGGGAGAGCCATGCTAGCAGGCTAGAGCTCAAGACAGGCTTGAGATACAAACAAGGGTCTCTCTCAGCCTCTAAGACTTCTTGCTATGGGACCTTGGGGAAGGTATTGTCCCATTCAGATCTTCACTGCTTCAACAGAGATGTGGACTATTTGTATTTCCTCCAGCTCTGTGTTTTACTTGTAATTATTTTCAGCCTCCTGAGTAGCCAGGGTTATAAGCATGACCCACTGGTGTCTGGTGAGGGGAGACATTTCTAGAGCCTCCCCAGGAACATGGAGACTAACACTGTGGTACCTCCATGTAGACCTAAGATTGTTCCAATTTCTCACATGCCAGAGTCCTCATGGTGCTATAGCAAGGTGGTCATTAAGGTCATTTGAAAGAGAATCTTGAGTTCTGGCTAAAATGCAGACACTGTAGTAATGCTGGGCACAGGCAGTGGCTCACGCCTATAATACTAATTACTCAGGAGGCTGAGATCTGAGGATTGCTATTTGAAGCCAGCCCAGGCAGACAAATCTAAGACTCCTATCTCCAATTAACCAGAAAAAGCCAGAAGTGAAGCTTTGTCTCAAATGGTAAAATGCTAGCCTTGAGTAAAAAAGCTAAGGAAGAGCACTCAGGCCCTGAGTTCAAACCCAGTACTGGTGAGTTCACACATATGCACACATGCACACATTGTAGCATTGATCAGCAATGGTAGATCCACTCCACTGATGAGAAGCGACCATAAAGAGCCACTCAGGACATTTCTTTGTCTACCTGTGATGATCCTTTATGTCTGTCTCCAGTGAATGTTCATAAGCTGGCAGCTTGTGCAGTAACTAGCAGTGTACCAACATCCACTTCCTCTGTGTGACAATGTGCTATCATCGTGTGAGATGTCAGTGAGAAGTATTGGGAGGCAGGATGGAGAAACCCAGCACTAATTTTGCAAGCTTTCAAAGTTCGGAATCTTCCTTTATTGCAAAAATAAAGCATCAGAGAAACAGTCACCACTGGGAGAGAGGAATCATCTTTATGGGAAGACAAATGGATTCTAGCTCCCCTGCCAATCACAAGCAAGGGACAGGATGTCATGGGGATCATCATGTCACATTAAGGCTTCTGGAGCTCCCTCTGAGCCCAGCAGGCAAGAGTACTTCAATCGATTAATGATGTCTGCTGTGGACTTCAAGAACAGTGTGGGGGTGCCCATGCAGGCATGTGCAATCGATACATTTGATTCCTGACAGCTCAGCCTAAGCCAGGCATGCAGACTAGAAACACAGCACCTGAAGAAGAGAGGAAAGAAGGGAAAAGGGCAGGAGAGGGAGGCAGGGGTCTTATATAATTCTCTCTGTCAACTGTAAGAGCAGGCAAAACACAGAAGCAGCTTCTAATGGTGGGCAGCAGGGGGTGATAAAAAATGTTCTGTTTCTCCATTGTAATGTGGGTTATAGCAGCGTGCTCATCTGCTAAAAGTTATTGACCTGTACTTTCACAGCTGGGCACTTTATTACCCACAAATTAGACCTCAATAATTTAAAAAGAGAAGAAGAAGAAGAAAGAAGCAGGGAAGATCTCTGAAAAGAAAAGCATTTCTATGGAAAGAAATAGGTCCTGGGCACTCCCTAGACTATCACTAGAGGGAATGCTTCCACCTCTTGCTGGGCAAGAGACGGTTGGACCCAAATGCTACAGGAGACTGGCTTTTGCCATCCCCTTAGTGGTGGGACTGTCTGGGGCAAATCCCTAGGCTGGTTTCCTGATAGCTGGGTGCACTTGAGCAAGGTGATTAATCTTTCTGTCTCAGTTTTTCCAACAGGGCCTGCAGAGGAGCACTGAGCTCTGAGCATGAGGAAGAATGAAGCAAGCTAATCTAGCCAAGAAAGTATCTGGTGTATAGTACTGCTCCAACAGTTGTAGCCAGTGTAGTTGAGGTTATTTTAAAAAATATTGTAGCCAGGCACCAGTGGCTCATGCCTGTAATCCTAGCTACTTAGGAGTCTGAGATCTTAGAGTCATGGTAGGGAGATCTTAGAGTAGGAAGCATCTGTGAGATGCTTATTTCTGATTAAGTCCCGTAAAAGCTGGAAGTGGAGCTGTGGCTCAAGTGGCAGAGTGCTAGAACAAAAAAGTTCAGGGATAGCCACTAGGTCCTGAGCACTGTTCCTTAGTTTTTTTTTCCCCCCTTAACTGGAACAAAAGTGGTGTGAGCCACTGGCACCTGTCTTTTATTGAGGTTAAATTTATGACCATTCTCTCTGGTTCATACAGCTGACAGGTGTCCCTCTTGAAAACTGGCATAAGGTAACACAAGCTATTCTTCTGTCATAGCTGAGACTTGCTGGAAACTCAGAGGCCAAACATTCAGGAAGACAGCAGGGAAGTGATTAAACACTCTCTGGTTCCCCCAAGGAAGAGCCTGATCCCCACAGAGCAAGATCTGCCCAAGGCCTCCTCATCCTCTTTATCCTCCCTGCCTGCCCTAGGATGCCCATCCACACGCTGTGCCTCTCCATCTGAGACCTGGCAATGGCTGTTTGGGCAGATCTGTGCAGAGCAGAGTGACACCTGATGCTCATGTCTCTGGACATCTCATCTTGCGCAAGAAAGAGTGCTATGAGCCCTCCACTCTCCAGCACTTCTTCCCAATTCCTGGTCTTGGATCCTGGTGCAGCCTCCAGGAATGATCTCATCCCTGTCCCCTCCCTTCTACAAGGATTTAGCCACAGAGGTGGCCTGTGGAGAGTACAACGTCGCAGAAGTAGAGACTTGTGTGTTACCAAAGGTGAGTCTAGGACAGGACTAGGCAGATTTCACTGTACCAGGAAGGGAACAGAACTGCCCAGGACCAAGGGGCAGGGAGTGACTTGGTGGGGTTCATGGAGTCTTCCCTATAGAGAAAGCAAAGTAAGTGGGACTGGAGTCAGCTGAGGAGACGGTGATACTACAGGGTCCAGGCTAGGAACAATGACTAGAGGCCTCTGGGTTGTCTCGCCAATGATGGAGAAAGAAAGACAGCCTCTAGGGGCTGGGAAGGTGGCTCAGTGGTAGAGCGCTTGCCTTGCAAGCATGAGGCCCTGGGTTCGATTTCTCAGCACCACATAAGCAAAAAGAAAAAAGCCGGAAGTGGCGCTGTGGCTCAAGTGGTAGAGCGCTAGCCTTGAGCTGAAGAGCTGTGGGACAGCGCCCAGGCCCAGAGTTCAGGCCCCACGACCGGACCCCACCAAAAAAAAAAAAAAAAAGAAAGAAAGACAGCCTCTAACCTGCATGGGGACTCAGAAGCAGAGCTTCCACACCACTGCCCTAAGAGTTTACCACGAGGAAACCACCATTCTACTGCTGCTTTCAGAGAACCAAGAAGCAGAGAAGGCTTATATGGCAAAAACCTGCCCTCACTTCCTTCCTCCCTCCCTCCCTCCCTCCCTCCCTCCCACCTTCCCTCCCTCCCTCCCTCCCTCCCTTCCTTCCTTCCTTCCTTCCTTCCTTCCTTCCTTCCTGTACAGAAGGCTCAGCTGTTCTGGCTTTTGCACCTGTCAGTCAGGTGAGTGATCGAAAGCTGTCATCTTTCTCAGTAACACGGACAGAAGGCACTCGGGTCTTGCACAGATTTCAACTCAGGCTCTTTCTTTGCCAGCTTCCAACAATGAGTTTAATTTCAGTTTTCTCAACTGGAAAATTGAACCAGTACTTTCTACCTCCAGGTTACGGTGGGCATTTAATGAGGCAGTAAACACAAGCTCTGGTGAGCACCCAGATGCAGCCGGCCTCTGTCTTGCCCATTCTGCGTGAGCGCTGGTTGCTCGTGGGAAGGCCCAGGGTCTGTTTTCATCTGCAAGCGCTCAGGAACTTCAGAGAAGGATGTTACTTTGCTCTTGTCACAGAAAGCCCAATCTCTGGTCCTCCTTGAGCTGTGACCTAATTTTGGTCTGGCCAGAGCTGGCTTCTTCCTTTTCCTCCCATTGTTTTGGAAACCTCAAGTGCCCTTGGCCAGGACCATTTCCGCAAGAATAGCATATGCTTGTCCAGCCAGGCATGCGTGTGCACGCCGTCCCCACCTCAGCTCACACGGCTCCCGCCTGGCGCCTGAAGTACTGCCCTGCAGAAGTCACCCCAACTTCCTGCAGGCCACCCCATCAATCACCTCCTGATAGGAGCCATCCTGGACATGTTCCTGGCTGCTCTTACCACTTTTCATCCCCCCTAGGTATAAGTGTATTTGTTGCTACATCCCTGGGTTGTCAAGTTGAATCTATGCACGGAAGCACCCATGCCCAGCCCCCAGAGCGTCAGGCTGCCTGGGTGGAGGTAAAGATGACACAGGAAAAGCCCTGCACACAGGAAGTGGAATGCCAGTGCTATGTCCCAGTTCCTTTTGGACAACGGGGTGCTAACTCTTGCCCCACACATTGGTCAGAACAAAAGCCATCTTGGCACTTTTTTCCTCCTTCTCTTTGGTGGCCTCAGGGTTTGCAGTTAGGACCTTGTGTCTACTAGGCTAGTGCAATACTGGCTAAGCCACACCTCCAGTCCTGCTTTTCAGTAGTCATTTTGGGGATGGGGTTTTGCTTCCATCACAAGTGTGTCCCTGAGCCATGATCCTCCTACTTTGGCTTCTGGTCTTTGCTGGAACTACAGGTATGCGCCACTGCATACAGCTTCCCTTCCTTGGAGATTGAGCCTCATAGGCTTTGCTGTGCAGGGTGGCCTGACATTGAGATCCTCCCATTTCAGCCTCCCATACACCTTGGGATATCAGGTGCATATCACCACATCCAGCTATGGGTTACAAAGGTCTTGGGATCTCTTTTGTTGTTGTTGATGATGATTGTGGGGCTTGAACTCCAGGCCTCAGTGCTATCCCTGAGCTCTTCAGCTCAAGGTGAGCACTCTACCACTTGAGCCATAGTGCCACTTCTGGTTTTCTGGTGGTTCACTGAAGATAAGAGTCTCACAGACTTTCCTGCCTGGGTTGGCTTTGAATCGTGATCCTCAGATCACGAACCTCCTGAGTAGCTAGGATTACAGGCATGAGCTACGGACACCTGGCTGTCTTGGGATCTTTTCCATCTGGGTTGGCTTTGACCCACAACTCTCCTGTTCTCAGTCTCTCAAGTGCTGGGGATTACAGATGTGCATCACATATCCAACAAGATACACACACACACACACACACACACACACACACACACACACACACACACTGTGCCGTGTGTATAGGGCTTGAACTCAAGGCCAAGGTCATGCAAGGCTAGTGCTCTGCAACTTGAACCAAAGCTTCACTTCTGTTCTTTTGTTACTTAATTGGAGATAAGAGTCTCACAGAACTTCCCAGCCTGGGCTGGTTTTGAACCATGATCTTCAGAAGTCAGCCTCCTGAGTTTTTAGGGTTACAGGCATGAGCCACTGGTGACCAGCTTTCTTTTTTTAGCTAATTTATTTTTATACATAGTTTATGTACAGTGAAATGACACTTAAATATATATGTAAATTAAGAATTATATCTATTTTACATGTATAGTGAGAAGAGCTTTGTCCAATGATATGTTTAATGTGTGGCTATCTACAAGTGAAAATTACATATATACATTTATTATAGGTATGCATACACACATTTATCACACACATGTGTGCATCATGTGTGTACATATACACACATATACTGCAAATGATCTGAGCCAAGCAACACAACACACTGCAGTGTTTCTTATCATGGGGCCGGAGGGAGCTGTGCTCCTCATGGCTGCCCAGAATTCTCGGAGTCTATTGAGCCCTATCACCAGCTCAGGAAATGCACACTTGAACAAAAACGTGTATTCTTCAATGGTTGAGTGCAACATTCTGCGTATGTCAATTAGCTCATGTCGGTTGGTTGCATTATTTAAATCTTCTGTAACATTGCTGGTATATTATCCCTCTTTACTGAGGACTGAGTTTTAAATTTGCAAGAACAATGCAGACTTTTCTATTTCTCACTTACTTTTTGTCACTTTCTGCTTTATGTGCTTCCAAGCTCTGTTAGTGGGTGCATACAGATTTAGGACCATTGTATCTCTTTGACCAGTAACCACTGTGTATTAAGATATGCACCGATATTATGTCTTGCTCATAGTTTACTTTGTCAGGTTTTAGTAGAGCAGTTTCACCTTTGTTATGCCTATTGTTTGCAAGAATTATTTTTTAACTCTTACTTTTAACTTACCTTTGTATTTAAAATAGGCTTCTCAGCGATAACATATTGTGGTTCTTACTCTTTTATGTGTTCAGACAACTCATACTTTTACGTGGAGCATTGAACATATTTATTTAATATAATTGTACTTTGTTGGAATCAAGTCTATAATCCATTTTTCTTTGGCTTGTAATCATCCATTGTTTTGAGTGGTTCAAGTATCATTCTTTTGGTATTTTATTTTATTTTTGTTCTTTTTATTTTTCCAGAACTTCTTCAGGGACTAAAATATACATTTTTAATAATCAAATTCTATCTCAAATTGCTACTATACCTTTCTGTAATAGTGGAAGAATGTTTTTAAGTTATAGTTCCACTTATTTTAACTCAGTCTATGATTGTCTTGTCAATTTTTTTTGGGGGGGGGGTCTGGTCATGGGGCCTGAACTCTGGGCCTGGGCACTATCCCTCAGCTCTTCAGTTCAAGGCTAGCACTCTACCACTTGAGCCACAGCGCCACTTGTGGCTTTTTTTCTTTTTGCTTATGTGGTGCTGAGGAATCGAACCCAGGGCCTCGGGCATGCAAGGCAAGCACTCTACCACTGAGCCACCTCTCCAGCCCCTCTCTTGTCAAGTATTTCACCTCTTTACATGAAATAAACTCTGTAACCAATTTTTTCCATTTTTTTCTATTTTGGGTTTTATTGATGTTTAAACCACATAGCATGAAACACAGACATCTCAAGTGTACAACTCAGTGATTTTTAGTTAAGTTATGGTGTTGTACAACTGTGGATATAATACATTTTCTAAAAATTTCCATCATTTTAGAAAGATCCCTCATGCTCATTTGTCAGCCCTTACCATTATCCTGAGTTTCAAGCAACCCCTAGAATACTTTATGCATTCTTCAAGCGGCATTGTATTCACAATCTGCTTTGCTGAATGCAACTCCTTCGTACAACTGAAAATAAAAATTAAAAATTTTAAATAAGTATTAAATAAACAAAAAATGAAAATAAAAAATATAAAAACGTCTTATGCATCTGGAGACTTGCCTTTTCTATATATTTCATATAAAAGGAACCTAACGATATGTTATCTTTTGCAACTGACTTCTGTCACTTTGCATAATGATCTTGAGTTCATTCATGTGGTAGCTTTATCATTATTTTATCCTTTTCATTGCCATGTACTATTCTATTGCGTGGCTATTCATTCCTAGTGTATTCAGTGGACATTGTGTTCACTTTGGGGGATTATGAACAAAGTGGTTATGAACATTCTTGCAAAATCTTTTTGTATTTCTGTGTTCTCGTCTATCCTAAGTAAATTGCTGGGAAGTAGAATAAAGTTAACCTTTGAAGAACTTGCGAAACAGGCTTTACGAAAAAGCTGGAATGTTTTATGTTTTCACATGCTGCGGATGATCAGCTGTTTTAAGAGTGAGAAGACAGGAGAAGGAATGACTTTTGTATTTCCGCACATAGCTACTCATTAAGGTCCTTTCAACCCTGCCTATAGATCAGAATTTCTATCTGGCACCATCTCCCTTCTTAGGTAGGCGTGTGGGCAGTGAGTTCTCTCTGTTTTAGTTTATCTGAAAATACCTTCATTTGACTTTGATCTTTGAAGGATAACGTTACTGGATGTGGAGTTCCAGGCAGGTAGTTCGGGTTCTTTCACACAGAACATCCTGTAAAGCTTCTTTCCAGTTTTGTGGAGTGATACTTGCCTCTAATTAGGAAGCAGAGTCAGGAGGACCACAAGTTGTAGGCCAACCTAGATTACATATCCAGACTCTGTCTCAACAATCCAAAAACTGGGCATGTAGTTCAGTGGTAGATCCTGGCTTTGATCCCTAGTACTGTCAGGAAACACATACCCCAAAATAAAACAACAAAAACTTCTTTTCATTGTCTGTTAACCTGCATTGTTCTTAACAGTTGTAATTCTTTTTTTTTTTTTCAATTGGTTATAGGGCTTGAATTCAGGGCCTGGGCTCTGTCCTTCAGCTCAAGGCTAGTGCTGTACCATTTTGAGCCACAGCTCTACTTCCAGTGGTTAATTGGAGATAAGTCTCTCACAGGGACTTTTCTGCCCAGGCTGGCTTTGAACCATGATCTTCAGATCTCAGTCAGCTGAGTAGCTAGGGTTATAGGAATGAGCCACAGGCACCCAGCTTATAATTCTTATTTCTGTGTTTCGACATGTAACCCTTTTGATACTGGAAAGGTGTTTCCATTCATAATATTTTGAACCAAGTTACTATAATATGCCTCCTTGTGGTTTTCATTGTGTGTGTTTGGTCTTCCCCCTTGTTTCTGGTATTCCCATGTTATGTTTGAGAACTTCTTGGTATAACTTGACAGGTTAGAAATGTTCTGTCCACCTGTACACTATTTTCCCTGTTGTATGTCAGTGTTGATTTACTTTGATCTGTCTTAAGCTTACTGGTCCTTTTCTTTCCATATCAAATTTACTGCAAACCCCAAATACTTTCATTTCAGTATTTTAATTTTTATCCAGAATTGCCATTTCGTTATTTTCCCAAGTATTTCCATTGATGTCCTGACATACACAACTCTCCATTAGCCTGTATGTCTTCAAGTTTGTATATGTATTTAAAGTCTTTCCCCTCCTCTAATTTCAACAGCAGCTTCGGTTATTTGTGTTTTCTCTTGATGACGGGCCACCTACTTCCTATAGATCATCTTGTTTAATGTTTCATGTTTATGGTATTTCTGAAAGTGTACAGAAAAACCGTCGTGATTGATGTCTAATTTCACTTTTACTTTGTTTTGTTTCCTAAGAAGTCAGAATCCTCTCTGCTGCCTCGTGATTAGATGGAGAGAAAAGATTGCTCAGATTCCTCCTGATACAAGATTGAGTTGGGAAGGAGAAACAGTTTTAATTAGATGGGATTGCCTGTAATTAACCCAAGCAGCAATATTCTCTGCCTTTTCTTTTCTTTCTTTCTTTTTTTTTTAAACAATCTTATCTGTCTTTGGGCTTGGAGAGAGTTATCTGCAGTTTCAAATGTTTGGTGTTCTTAGTTAAATTCAATCACTTCAGGGTACTAAATTCAATCATTGTGAGCATGAATAACATTATGCAAGTTTCTTCCACTTCTGCCTTGTAGGAACTCTGGGTAAGGCCGGTAGAGAGGCTGGGTTGTCTGATTGTATGGTCTTTTATGGCATCTGAGCTTGTCCATGTTTTGTTTTGTTTTGTTTTGTTTTTGTTTTGTCGGTAGTGGGGCCTGAACTCTGGGCCTGGGCACTGTCCCTCAGCTTTTCAGCTCAAGGCTAGCGCTCTACCACTTGAGCCACAGCACCACTTCCGGCTTTTTCTGCTTATGTGGTGCTGAGGAATTGAACCCAGGGCCCCATGCATGCAAGGCAAGCGCTCTATCACTGAGCCAACTTCCCAGCCCGAGCTGGTCCATCTTGCTGCCCTGGCATGAGAAACTTCTTTCATTCAAGACTCTTCAAACGCTAGTCTGACCTGCCAACCACGCTCTGGTTCAGGGTGAGATGCTGTGTCCTGTCCTTGCCTTACCCCACAGAGAACCCCTGACCAGGCTGGGGGCTGCCTCAGCTCTGGCTTCTTCTAGAATTCAGTTCATAGAGCTATCTTGGATTTCACTAATTTCCTCCAACTCCATAGGAATTCTGCTCTGTAGAATTTTTTTTTTAATGAAAAGGTCTTTTACCTGTGTCTTCATTCTCATTGGAAATGTGCACAGTTATTTGTAAAATAAGCAAAGAGGTAGCCATCTTCATGTCTACACATAATTCTGTTAGTCTTTGTGTGTGTGTGTGGGGGGGGGGAGTGGTGATAAGAGACCAGAATTCAGAAGAGAAAGTGAAGAGAAGTCAGCTGTCATCTCTAAGCTGTACCACTGGTAGAGGTTCACATCCAAGGCATCCAAATCTGGAACCCACACTCTTGCCCCTTTGCTGCAAATGAGGTGTGCTGAATTTGCTTCAAGTACTAGGAATGCCAGGCACATGGTGCATACTGAATGGCCTGTGTAAAGTGCCCTGCTCCTAACAGGCCTCAGGAGTGGGGACACAGTGCAGAGCTGGCTCTCAACAAATAACTTCTGAATAAAGGAATAAATCCTTTCTCTCTCTGTTTCTCTCTCTCCCTCTCTTCCTCTCTCCTTTCCTTCCTCCTGTCTCTCTTTCCTTTTTCCCCTCTCTTTCTCATTCTCTTCTTTCTTCCTACTTTTTTTTTTTTTTGTCCATCGTGGGGCTTGAACTCTGGGCCTGAGCACTGTCCCTGCGTGTTTCAGCTCAAGGCTAGCGCTCTACCACTTCAGCCACAGCTGCACTTCCAGTTTTCCAGTGGCTTTATTGGAGATAAGAGTCTCACAGACTTTCCTGCCCAGGCTGATGTGGAACCGTGATCCTCAGATCTCAGCCTCCTGAGTACCTAGGATTACAGGTGTGAGCCACCGGCACCCGGCTCTTCCTCCTTTTTATTCTCTCCCTCTCCCTCTCCCCACCCCCCCTCGAGCACACGTGCACATACACACACACATTTAATGTACAAAAGACTCCTGTCCCAAACACTGAATGTACTTACCAGTCTTTGAGCCCCGGCCCCCTTCTCCCCAAGGCCCTGGGAAGTTTAGCAGCAGACAGAGAGGAAGGAACATTTCCCTGTTTCAGTGCTCACTCTTGCAGTTATCATGCTTAAGTTTACCAGGCTCCCAGCGTTGATATGATGATATAGTTTCAGCACAGTTTTGTCTTCCTTGAAATTCATGCTGCAGCTTGATTCCCAGTGCCCTGGTGTTGGGAGGTGGTGACACATTTAAGAGATGTTTGGGTCCTGGTGTGGAGTTGAGGCCACTCCCTTGGTGGATGGTATGAGCCAGATCTCAGTCCTAAGAGTCTGGATCAGTGGGTGGAGGGTCCTGTGTGTGACAGGCAGCCCAGGGAGTCAGATGTAGGGTGAGGCCCATGCTTGGCTGTCGGCCTGGAGACACAGGCTTGAAAGGGCCCCTGACCACACCTGGGAACCAGCCTGTGCCCTGTACACACTCTACAGACAGAGCCGAGACGCACCGTACCCCTCCCTGAACCACCGGGTGGTTCTGAAGGCTCTGTGGGGAACAAGTACACTTCTGTCAACATGAGACTTAACATGCAGAGCCTGGTTGCTTTCTAGTCCCAGAAAATGGAAAGTTGGGTTGCCATTTGGGGGGGGAGACTCTCAAGTTCAAGCACAGAGTTACCACACAAGGCTGTTGACCACTGAGCCTGCCATTGTGTGTGTGTGTGTGTGTGTGTGTGTGCATGTGTGTGTGCGTGTGTGTGTGCATGTGTGTGTGCGTGTGTGTGTGTATGTGTGTGCGTGCACAGCTCTTTGGACCAAATTGGTGTCATTTCTGAGGTTGCCTCTGGATGACAGGGACTGCTGCAGCCATGTTAAAAGGGGGCTCAGGCTCAGCACTGGACAGTGGTTCTTTTCTTCTTTTGTCCATCATGGGGCTTGAACTGAGGGCCTGGGGCACTGTGCCTGAACTTTTTCACTCAAGGCTGGCTGTGGCTCACTTTGAGCCACAGCTCCATGTCTAGCTTTTCTTAGTGGTTCATTGGAGATAAGAATCTCATGGACTTTCCTGCCCGGGCTGCCTTTGAGCCACGATCCTCAGATCTCAGCCTCCTGAGTAGCTAGGGTTATGGGCGTGAGCCACCAGCACCCAGTGCAGGCTGGTGGTTCTCAACCAGGCAGACTCTGTCCCACAGGAGAGCGTGACAATTCCCAGAGCCCCCACCCTAGCTCCCTCTCTGTCCCATGCTGTGAAGCACCTGCTTACCCCCACCTGCCTGGGGACTCCACGTGGATTCTCTGGCAATCATAAAGTAGGGTTTCTGCATTAGAAGTCCGCCAGCACTGGGGAGACAGGGCATCGCCCACAGATAGAGATAAAGTGAACACAAGGCTTCTGTGGCAGGCTGAGCCTGCTGCTCACAGCCCACCTTCCCATTTCCCCACTATTCCTCCCCTAAACCCAAATAGGAGAGCAACAAAATGTCTACCAGGGAACTAAGAAGGAGGACCTCTGGATACCCTTCCTTCTCTATACTCCTGAGGTTTGAACTCATGGCCTTGTGCTTGCTAGACATGCACTCTTTCACTTGAGCTACATCATTATCCCTTTTTGCTTTAGGCAGCTTTTCAGAGAGGGTCTTGCACTTTTCCCTTAGTGCTGGCCTTAGACCATAATTCTCCTCTACCAATGCATCCCACATAACTAGAATTATAGGTGTATCACCATGTCTGGCTTGTTTGTTGAGACAGAGTTTGCTAACTTTTGGGGGGAGGGGGTTCAGGCTTGGCCTCAAACCACAATCCTCTTGAGCTCTGCCTTCCAAATAGCTGGGATTACAGGCACAAGTCACCATGCTCAGCAGATCTATGGATACCGATACCTAGTATTCCCTGCAGATGCCTCGCCCTTCTACACACTTTGGGGCCTGGCTGTTCATCGGTAGCAGATAATGAAGGACCCACAGCCATCTCTGAAAATTTAATGCAGACGCAAGACTTTGACACAGCCACACAGACGGGAGGAGACAGTACACATTTCTATATAGTCCTAGTAACATCAAACTCTACATTCAGAGAGCCAAGTGAAGATATATTCATGGGGGAAAAAAAGAACATGGTGTTATGAAAGCAAGGAACACAGAAAATGAGAAGAGCTTAGAGCTTGCGTGACGAGATGAATGAAGAAAGTCCCAGAGGAAAGTCTGAGAGACCGTGGAGAGACGCTCTCAAGAACAGAGCGAAACCAGACGCTGGAAGCAGGAGGTGTCTGGTGAGAATGCCTGAGAATAAAAATGAAAACCCAGGCGTTCTGGGAAGACAGGAAGGGTGGAGAGGAAATTCCAACAGGAGAGCTTAGCGAACACTTCCTCAGTGTGGAAGGCACGAATTTCAAGGTTGAAAGGAACTTCATGAGCGCTTGGTACCGTCGACAGAGCCAGATTTCCATCAGGGAACACCAGTGGGCAACTTGAGGGTAATACAGAGGAACCCACAAACTTCCAGAGAGGAAAATAGACGACAAAACAAAACAAAAAGTGGAACCAGAACAGCTTTAGCTTTCTCCACAGCAATCTTGCAAGAGAGACCACCGTGGGACAAAGCCTACAAGACTCTGAAGGACAGGTATATTTATGTTAGACTTCTGTGTCAAGCCAAAATATGAAAATATCCTTCAACATGCCAGGTCTTGAGAAATTTTTCTCCCACCTACTCTCTCTTGGGAAACGACTGCAGGATGTACCCCAGCGAGATGAGAGGGTGAGCCAAGAAATAGGAAGGAAATTGAATTAGTGAAAGGATCCTCCTGCGGTAGGGAAGGGAGATCCAGGATGCCAGCTGCAGAGGACCAAGTCGAGTCTGGAAATGCTAGAAGGTTCCAGGAGAGATTTCTCTCAAGACAATGAAAGTGAAGTAAGCCTGCTGTCCACGAAAATAACCAAAGAAGATTTTCAACTATGGGCCAGATTTGAAGTTAGAAACACTAGCAAGTAGCCCCCAGAATACCAAGCAAACAGTCAAAGCACTGTAGACCAATCTCACCCAAGTGATGGCACAAGTACTGAGGAAGCTGCAGGGATGGAAGGAAGGTTTAGAGCACTGGGTTGGGGATGGAAAGCTGCACGTCCCATAGCAGGGAGACAGCAGACGATGGCCCGGGGGGGTGGGGGGGGGGGAATGCACGCAGTAGTGTAGCGCATTGTGCAGCGTCCCGACGGAGACAGAACGAGTGGTCCATGGATGGTGTTGAAGGTGGAGGCCAATGACGATGAGGAAGTGGAGGGTGAAGGTTGGAGTTTGGCTGCTCCAAACCAATCTCCTGTGCCAGCTGACTCTTAACTAGGTTCTGGGGTAACTGGCAGAGGTGGGGGGAGGAGTAAAAGAAGTATCATAGGTGAGCATGGAATAACTGTTCACAATCCAATAAGGCCTGTCCCCACATCAATGTCCTGGGATTAACTGGGTTCTTGGGTTACTGAAGGTATCAGGGGAGAATGATGTGTGTGTGGGGGGAAATCTGTAAGCATTCGCTGATTTTTTTTTTTTTTTTGTCGGTCATGGGGCTTGAACTCAGGGCCTGAGCACTGTCCCTGCACTTTGTCACTTAAGGCTAGTGCTCTACCACCTTTGAGCCACAGCTCCACTTCTGGTTTTCTGGTGGTAAGCTGGAGATAAAAAAAGTCTCACCCACTTTCCTGCCCTGGCTGTCTTTGACCTGTAATCCTCAGATCTCAGCTTCCTGAGCAGATCTGCATTATGTTTGCCACTGTTTGTGAGTCTGAAACTATTTCAAATGTAAAAGCTGTGTAAAGCTTGCAGGTATAGCTCCATAGAAAAGCATGAAACAGCCAGCAACAACAACAATGGGAGAACAATCTCCCGAAGGAAAGGGCTCCAGTCCTGGGTGATGAGTCCAGGGGTCTTTGGCCTTCAGTGCACAGCAAAAACACCTGCAGACCTTGTTTTTTAGGTAGGACTGGGATTTGAACCCAAGGCCTTGGGCTTACAACTTAGTGACACCCCCAATGCTTTTCTTTCTTAGTCTGGTTTTGTTTTTGTTTTTCAGGTAGGGTCTTCCTGCCCAGGCTGGTCTTGAACCTTGGTCTTCCTGTCTATACTTTCCTGCAGCCCAGTGAGCCAGGCGAGCTGCTGGCTCGGCTATGCCTCTCTGAGCCCAGTGCACAGCCCGGGCTGCCAGCTTCTGAGAGTGGGCAGTGGGTGGAGGCGGAAGCGCTCCTCAGTGGCACTTTTATGCGTAGCTGAGAAAACTAAGGCATGAGTATGCACAGACACGGTCCTTTACAAAGGAAATAAATGCCTGCTGGTCACTTTCTGGGCCCCAGCCTTCACTCTGCAGCTAGCTAGGACCTCTGGAGTGAGAGGACTCATCTCACTGTGGTGACAGCTGCTCCACTGCTGGCCTTAACCCTGTCATCCAGAGAGGTGGCCCAGGAGGGCCTGCTGTGACCAGGGGCTGGGCCAGGGCCAGGGGCGGGGCTAGGATGGGGGGCGGTCCAGGGGTGGGGCTAGGACTGGGGGCGGGGCCAGGGCAGAGCTAGACTGGGATTATGAAAGGAGTGGGGCCATGACCAGGTGTGGGGTGGGGCCAGGATGGAGGCCTGACCTTCTCTTCATTCTAGTAGAGTGGATATGCAGATAGAACTGGTAGATTTGGAGAGACACGGAACTGAGTTTAAACATTAGAGCCACCTCACCTCCAAGTTATTTCAAACTTTATGGCCTGGGGCAAGAGCCTCCTTACTTCCCGATTCTGCCTGTCTTCACCTGGGTAATGACGCTCAGAGTGTCAGATGGAAATGACAACCTGTCAGGTACGTGTGTCCCAGAGTCTTGTCATTTTACATGTGGAAAGTAGTGGCCCAGAGAGGCTAAGCAGCCTGCCCCAGATCACACAGCTGGCTTGCGGCCCAGACAGATGGGAACTGTCTTGGTGCGGGTTTGGGGTATGGCCTCACAGCTGCTTGATTAGTTCATGCGCCTCTGACCCTTGTGGGAGATGAACCGGGGACAGCCCACAATGCCCAGCCTGGCCAGGCTGAGAAAGCGGGTGGCCAACGTCTGGAGCTGAAGGTTACTGCTCAGCCTCAAAGTCATCGGCCTGAGCCTGGTCCTCTTTTGGCACCCAAAGCCAAGACTTCTGGGAAGGGCTTTGGTGGGAACCGTGAACTTGGACCTTCATGAATAGCATAGTGATTTCGACACGTCCGCAGCCTGCAGGTTTGAAGACAGTAATTGAGTGCTTCTGTCTAGCCGGGCACCAGTAGCTCACACCTGTGATCCTAGCTACTCAGGAGGCTGACATCTGAGGGTTCTGGTTCAAAGCCAGCCAGGGCAGGAAAGTCCATGAGACTCTTATCCCTAGTTAACTAGCAAAAAGCTCAAGTGAAGTTGTGGTTCAGGTGGTAGAGCGCCAGTCCTGATTGAAAAAGCTAAGGGACAAAGCCCAGGCCTTGAGTTCAAGCTGTTCAAGCCTCAGTACTGGGAGAAAGAAAGAAAGGAAGGAAGGAAGGAAGGAAGGAAGGAAGGAAGGAAGGAAGGGAGGGAGGGAGGGAGGGAGGGGAGGGAGGGGAGGGGAGGGAGGGGAAGGGAGGGGAGGGAAGGAGGGAGAGAGAGAAAGAAAGAAAGGAAGGAAGGAAGGAGAGAGAAAGGGAAGGAAGAAAGGAAGGGAGATAGGAAGGAAGGATGGAAGGAAGGAAGGAAGGAGTAGGGAAGGAAGGAGGGAGAGAGAGAGAAAGAGAGAGAGAGAGAGAGAAAGTTGTTTTTTTTTTCTCTAGAACCTTCCAGGACTGGCTTTCTGACTTTGTCTATGACTGACCAGAATCAGTCCTGGTGATGTCCTGTGCTAAACAGGAACTCACAGATGCCTGGGCTGGCTGGGCGCTGGGTCACCTTTGCTCTGGGTCTAGGTCCTTCCTGGGGCAGGCGCTGGGGCAGCTGACTGCCCAGCGCAGCCGAGCATGGCCAGTGGAATGGATCCTTAAGTCTTCTCACCGTTTTGTGGGACCCATCTGTTTTCGTTAATGCCTCTCACCTGGTGTCTGAGTCCCCTCTGAAGAAGGACCACACTGGTCTGAGCGGCTAATGTCACCTCCCTGCATCCTGCAGACCCCCACCCTCATGGAGCCCTCCTTCCCTGGGACCCTCAAACTCCGGAGAGGCAGCAAGCATGGCGAATGGATCAGCCCTGCTTCTCAGTTCAGTGGCAAGAGGAGTTTGAAGACAGGCTGGCAATTCATTCTACCAGGAAATTGTGTGTGTGTATGTGTGTGTGTGTGTGTGTGTGTGTGTGTGTACTCACTGGTGCTAGGACTTGAACTCAGAGCCTTAGGCTCTTTTTCTGCTCAAGGCTGGTAGTGTTATTTATTTTTTATTTTTTTGGCGTAAGTGTGAGCCACATGTCCATTTCTGTCTTTTTGGTGGTTAATAGGAGATAAGAGTCTCACAGACTTTCTTGCATGGGCTGGCTTTGAACCACGATCCTCAGACATCAGCCTCCTGAGTAGGTAGGATTACAGGTGTGAGCCACTGGTGTCAGGGGATTTCTTAAGCCTGGGGTATTGGCAGAGGCATGAGGCATTGGGGAAAGAAGCAGCAAGACTTTCAGGTTTTTGAGACAGCATGAGATGAGCTTCCTCTAAGGAAGGGTATGTATTCTGTGAACCATGATTTGCTAAAACAGGTGGATGAAACAGGTGTCTGAGAAAGTGACACCTAGACCAAGACTTGATGATGAGAAGGAGCTGGCTACCAGAAGAGGAGGAGAAAAGCCTTAGGAAGCAGAAGCAGCATGTGCAAAGGCCCTGAGGTGGAACTTAGGAACACAGAGGGCCAGCGGGGCTCAGCGTGGTGAGGAGAACAATGGGAGGGGGAGCGGGGAGTTGACTCTGGTGGTCTAAGGAAGTGGAGGCGGCTGATTATTTGTAGAGCTACTGATAGAGCTCAGCTGCAAGACCTGACCTGGGGCAAATGCTTGGTTCTCACTGGACAGGCGGCTGGTAAGTGAGTTGTGTTTCCTTGGGAACAGTCATCACTCCTACTGGTACCTAGAGCAGCTCCAAGGTCTCATGGTCCTGCCTGACCTGGGCTAATAATGCCCTGAGCTCCACCTGCCCAGTAGGGCCTCCTCCTCCTCCTCCTTCTTTCTCTTCCTCTTCTTCCTCTGCCTCTCACCCAGAACCCCAGCTGTCTGGGAAGTCGCCCAAGTCCAAGCCGGAAACTTGTCCCATGTGCTCCCCTCCCCCAAACACACAATGCGTCAGGCCCAGGCCCTGGGGCCAGGCTGTTAGCCCAGCCCAGGATGCAGCTGGGCCTCGTGGCCATGCAGGGGGAAACATCCACTTTGCCAGAGTCTTGGGGACAGCCGGTCCATGCCCTGGACAAGGCAGCTGGCCTAAGACTCAGTCCTCACCAGCCCAAACCACCAGCCCTGGAGGTTGGGGGGGGGTGCAGGCAGGGGGGCATCCACAAATGTTATGCGGCCCCAGGGCTGAGACTCACAGTGAAGGAAACTGAGGTGTGCAGGGGTTGGGGCCTGCACTGAAAGGCCAGGAGGCACTCAGTTCTCCTGGGCACGTGCGGGCATCTACGTTCCCCCAGGCAGACTCCTCCCTCCCAAGCGGAGCCTGGTCTGGTCACAATGGCTCTAGAAATAAAGGCACCCTCTCCCCCCAGCGCCCCCCTCCCACCCCGCAGGCCCTGTGCTCACCAGCCACTCACCAAGCGTCCACACAAACCCACAGACGCGTCCCCAAGGATGCTGCCCTCGCTCCCAGATAATTGCGCCAGAAAATAGAAACACCTGCGCCCACCGCTTCCTGCCCACACAGACTGGCTAATTAAGTCCTTGCAGGGGACTGGCGTTTCCCTGGCAGCCCAGCTGCCCCTAGCTGATAGAGCGACCTTTGTGATAGAGCCCACGAGGGGGCCTCTCCTCCGTCCCCCCTCCTCTGTCCCCTCCCGCATCCTCCGCCTCCAGCCTCCTCTTTAGTCCCTCACTCTCTGGAAGGACCCACGGACTGCAAGCTCTAAACCCTTAGCCCCTACATCACACACACACACACACACACACACACACACACACACACACACCACTTCCTTCCCTAACTGCTCACAGCTTTCTTTGGCCCTCTGTAAAATGGGTACATATTCTTCACTCGCATGGAAAGAAGAAAAGGAAAGAAAGAAAGGAGAAAAATAAAAACAGTCCTAAAGTTCAAATGGAACCAGAACTTCAAGAGGCAAAGCGCGGGTGCGCACCAAGGCTGCCACAGCATGTGGGCACCCACAGAACCACCATGGGGTGGGGCTGAAGGAAGGCCCCAGTGGGGCCCCAGAGCAGTGGCTCTGTCACCAGGCTCCTGTCACCGGGAGCACTCCCTCTCTCTCCCCTTCTTCAGCCTCATCACCCACAGTAGGTGCTGAGCTGCAAAGGTGGTCTGGACGCAGGGGGTGACATTTGGAGGCCTCCAGCCTGCACTGCAGGGGGGGGGGGGTGGCAGGGAAGTACAGGCCCAGCAGGCCCTGGGACCCTGAGCTCAGCAGGAGCCCCTGGGCGTCTGGCAGCCTGAGGGAGGCTGTGTGCGTCATGGGTTCCATGAACACATCATTACCATTACAACAGGAAGTGCTGGTCTCTGGGGTTGGATTTAGCCAAAGCAGGAAAGGAGACGGGAGGGGACCCTGGGCGAGCGTAGAAGACAACACACACACACACACACACACACACACACACACACACGCCAGAGCCAGAGGGAAGGGCAGCATAGGCCTCCTTTCATTCCTCTGCCTCCACACACATCCCGGAAATGCCAACCCTTTGAGCCTCTGAGATCCAGTCCTCCAACGGCCCTGCCAGGAGGCGGCTGTGAAATGCAGAATGGGCGGCAGGGGGGCTGAGGTGCTATAATGTGTTCCCTTGTGTGTGCTGAGAGGCACAGCAACCAGCCAACAACCAACCATCCACCCATAGGAAGAAACCCATTGATGTCATCAACATTTGGGGGGGGGGCAGAGGGAGCGGCCACCACTGTGAATTGTGAGGTTCCAGCTGCCTCTCTCTCCCATAACCAGATCAGCAGGTATGTGTATCTCTCCTGGCCCTCTAGAAAGCTCCAGATATGCAAATGAATAAACAGCCAGTGTGTGTGTGATGGTGGTGGTGGTGTGGGGGGTGGGGGCGCCCTTGCTCCATTGTGCCCTCCACAGACACCACCCCAAATTGCACACACTTCTAGCCAATCCAGCCTTGGATTCTAGCCAATGCACCCTGGTGCGTTTCTCCTGCTCTTCCCTGGCTCAGCTGGAATAATTGTTCTTTTCTGAAATGTCCCCAGCCCTCTGTGAACCCCAAGCCTCCACAAAGGTGACACCCCTGCTCCAAGCTCTGAGTTACCTGCCCCCCGACAAGCCTTACCCCAGAGCTCTTCCAATGTCCTTCACAACTGCTCCTCAAGGTCACTTTTGGGTCCTCCCAGCAAACGTCGGCTCTCAAGGTGCAGTGTTGGTGTCCGATGGTTCACACCTGTCATTTTACCTGTTGGGAAAATGGAGGAGAATGGAAAAGGAATAGTCCGGACTCAATCATCAACAGGTGAGGACTGTTTACTGAGGAACAGCCAGGGGCACAGAGCACAGACCTTCCCACGGGTTTGGAGGTTGTGCCCGAGAGTTGGGACAGGAGCTGGGTTTTTATAGGAGGTTGTGCCCGAGAGTTGGGACAGGAGCTGGGTTTTTATAGGAGGTCCAAGCAAGGAGGCAGAAGTTCATGCAAAAGCCACCAGGTCAAGGGAGGTGGGGGCCTTTCAGGTGGGCCCGCAATGGGATGTTTACAGCTGGGCTTAGGTGGAATGCCCTGCCAGCACTTCAAACGAGTTTGCTCATACCTGGGATTTTGCCTGGCATCAATATGCGCGTGGGACAATAGGATGGGGGTCAATCCTTCATTACCAGCTTGGGAAGCTGCAATCCAGAGGACCACAGTTCAAAGCGGCCAGGGCAGAAAAGTCCATGAGACTCTGCCTCCACAATAACCAGCATAAAGCTGGGCTGGAGGCATGGTTCAAGTGGTAGAATGCCAGCCAGGGAGCAGGAAAGCTGAGTGAGCATCAGGTCCTGTATTCAAAGCTCAATACCAGAAGAAGGAGACAGTGTGTTCCACAGACCAGCAGCATCGATTCTAGTGGCAGGGCAGCCTCTGGTGCTTCACAACCCCTGGCCAACCAGAAGGCAGTGGAGCCTGAGAGTCGGTGTGCAGTCAGGCAGCCTGGCCCGCCACACACAGGCCACGCAGACACCAGGAGAACTGAGGTGGTCAAGGTGTTGTGGTTTTGGTTTTGCTGGAAAGGTAGCTGGGGCCTTGCACATGCTAGGCCGGCACTCAACCATCACTGAGCTGGTAATGCCCTCCTTATCTGCATGATCCACTGGTGATGTTGGGCTTCAAGTAGCCCCGTTGAGAGAGAGCAAGTTCTGTCTTCTTTTTGTTCATCTTCAACTGACTAAAGTTAGGCACAAGCCCAGAGCAGACACCTATCCGTGACTCCTTCTTAGTTTGCTACTGTTGACACAATGTTTACAAATCATAGCTCATGATGGCTGCTTGAGCTCCATCTATCAGGCTGGCATCCCAGCTTTTTACAAAGAAAAGTGATGGCCACTTCAGGTAAGGGCATGCTCATGTCCTGAGTAGTGCACACTTTTGTTTACACCCCTGTGTTCACAACTCAGTCATACAGCTACCCCTAGCTTCGAGAGACATAGGGGAACTGGCCTTAGGAAGCATGTCTCAGCTCCTCAGCCTGAATCCCTGGAGATCCGGGCCCTCCCATGATTCTTTGGTGCCCCTCACTCTCACACACAGGACAACTCTAGAACATCCACCGGTCCCATAGCAGAATCGCCCACTAGGAAGCAAGACTCGTGGTGTGAGCTTAGAACTAGCCATAAACGTCCACCGAGAGCACTGAATGTTTCCTCACCAACACCTGATGCTGTTTTGCTTAGGGGAGGCAGAGGGTTACCCAGCAGCCTTCTCTCCATGGGCCAAGGGTTTTGGTCTCTGGGATTCTGTCTACCCCGTAGAGATCAAAGCAGCCAGCATGCTGGCCTTCAGCCTCACAAGCAAAAACAAAACAAAACTCAGCCTGGAAGTGGAGGAACTTTTATTATCGTAACAGCTGGCACCAGGGCTCCCATTGTAGGAATAATGTTTGGAAAAAAATATTTTGACAAGTGCTAGGAGGAAGGTAGCAACGTGTAAGTTGGCTGCCAGAGCCTCCCAGCAAAGGGACGGGGTAGATCTTGTGGCTCACTAAAGAATAATATCTAATATTTATCAATACCCTTGGTCTGCCCCCCCCAAAGAATGTGCACACTTTGTACTTCACATAGGGTAGCAGTCGAAGTGCTGAATTACAGAAGAAAGGCAGAGGCTGTGGGAGCCATCCCCAGCTGTGAGCAGTGGAGAAAGCCTGCTGGCAGGTGTATTATCAAACTATAAGGCACATGGGGACTCAGAGAGCCCAGAATGAGCAACGGCTTAAATTGGATAGAAATGTCTTTCTCTTGTGTGTCACCAAAATGGTAGGGCAATTTTCCTAGACCATTTGGGCTGCTGTAACAAAATGCCTTAAACTAGGTGATTTATAGACAAAGGAAGTTTATTACTGGGGATGGGGCAATTCAAGATCAAGCAGCCAGCAGATTCTGTGTCCTCTGAGGGCTTTCACAGTGGTGTCTTGTTGCTGGGTCCCCTCTCCCCCACCCTATGGTGGGAGGGCAAAAGAGGCCAAATAGACTCCCTCCTTGGTATTTGGCCAACGTAGAGCACTGTTAAATACTGTGAAAGAGCCGGACGCTGGTGGCTCATTCCTGTAATCCAGCTACTCAGGAGGCTGAGATCTGAGGGTCAGGGTTCAAAGCCAGCCCGGGCAGGAAAGTCTGTGAAACTCTTCAATGAGCTACCAGAAAACCAGAAGTGGGGCTGTGGCTCAAAGTAGCAGAGCACTAGCCTTGAGTAAAAAAACCAAACCAAACCAAAATAAAAACACAACAAACAAACAAACAAACAAAAAGGTCAGGGATAGCACCCTGTCCCTGAGTTCAAGCCCCATGACTGACCAAAAATAAGTAAGTAAATAAATACTGTGAAAGTATTATTAACATTATCGATTCGTATTTATTTTATACACTCTTTTAAATGTTTCTTTTTCCTTTAAATAAGCTAAAAGGCCAGGATGATTGGCCCCCGATTTCATAGGTATTAGGACTTAATCTAGCACTCAGGCATCCATGATCTGAAGGTTGTCAGCCAAGCAAGGGTCATCACACCAGCCCTGGAAGCTACAGCACAACCACAGCTGCTTGCTGCCAAAGCACAACTCAGACTCCAAAATAGCTCTGTCTTCACCATAACTTTTCTGGACAACTCACACTGGATGTTTTCCCAACATAAGGCTTGGTATACTTTAGCAGCCATTTTTACTCAGGTCCCAAACACTTCCCTTCATTTATTTATTTATTTTTTGCTGGTCGTGGGGCCTGAACTCTGGGCCTGGGCGCTGGCCCTCAGCTCTTCAGCTCAAGGCTAGCCAAACACTTCCCTTCAATTGCACAAAGGATTGTTCTGAGATTGGTGCAAATACCATCCTTCATTTGCATGAAGGATTGTTATGTGATTGGTGCACTGCCCTTTTCCTTGAAGGATTATGCTGTGATTGGTGCAACCCTGGCCTTTCCTTGGATGACTGTGTTGTGACTGGTGCAAATACTGTCCTTTATTTGCATAATTGTGCTTTGATTGGTTCAAACACTTTTGCCACCCCATTTCTGGCTTTATAAGGAAGCTGTTTGGCTCACTTTTCCAGTCAGCTGGGAGACACCTTTCTGTTACTCCCTATGGTTGCAACATTATCCCATGAAAAGGCTCCTCTAGGGTGGTTTTTGTTGTTGTTGTTGTTTTGTTTATATCTCAGGAAGACCAGTGAGGCCACAGAGTTTGCAAAGGTAGAACCAGCTGCAAGCCCTGCCTCATGGTCTTTGGAGGGTAAAGCAGCCATTGCTGAGGCATCTTGAGAGGGCTGACAGACTGACCCACCACACTGTGTCCCCTTTAGGTCTCTTAGCTTTGGGCTCCACAACATTCACCAGATATTTCTCAAGGACCCCAGCATGACAGGAGAGTTATGACTAGATTCCTGCTGTCCCTGGACCATATTGCAACCCTGACCCACTGGGAGGCCTAAGGAGACCAGACAGCAGACCTGCTGCTGAGAGTCCCGGGCCCGCCTTCTCTTTCATATAAGTACAGACTGAGAGGGGTGGAGTCCCTGGCTAATGGTGCTGGCTCTGGGTTGGTAAAGGGCTACAGAGTTGATTCCCCACAGCAAGTCAGCCAGTCAGCAAAGCTTGCCTTTTGCACCCCCTATCCCCTCAGACCAGATGACTCTTATTTGCATATTTTAGACCAAAATTACAGGGGAGGGAAGGAGGCCACAGGGATGCACAGTACGTAGATTTCCAGAGAACACTGGAACAAACTCAAAAGAAGCCTAGAAGGAAGGCCACACTGAAGATAAGAGAGGAAACCACTGGAAGGTGGAGAAAGGAGAGGGCACTTCCTCTGCTCAGCCCCGTGACATCCCGACAGGGACTCACTTCCGGGACAGCCTCCCCATCCCCAACATCCCTCATTTGATCATGAGTGGTTCTGTTCTTTAGGTGTGGC
The DNA here is from genome assembly GCF_019054845.1 of Dipodomys spectabilis. Taxonomy (NCBI): domain Eukaryota; kingdom Metazoa; phylum Chordata; class Mammalia; order Rodentia; family Heteromyidae; genus Dipodomys; species Dipodomys spectabilis. The sequence continues at coordinate 352,696 of NW_024871276.1, read as the reverse complement.
TGTGCTGAACCTTCCAGCCAGCGGTGTTCTTCCCTGCCCACTGGAATCTAGGCTGGTCTGGTGACCTAAGAAATCAGCAGAAGTGAGTTTCAGAGACAACCCCCCCCCCCCCCCGCCCCCAGCTCTTCACCTTCCAGCTCTTCACCTTGAGGAACAGCCTGTTTCAGGCAAGCAGGGGCTAGCCGCCAGGACAATGGCTCCGCAGGAGGAGAACCAACTACAGGCTGAAGGGATGGTGAAGAAGCCGCCATCAGAGGCTGGAGAAAGGACCACGCACAGCATGCCATGGCCAGACAGTTGACAAAACTGCCAACCAGAGAAACTGGGAAATGAGAGCATGTGCCAAATAAACATCTGGCTAAGGAGACTTCCCAGCAGAATGGGAAGAGAGTCTACTGCATCTTGTCCTAGTTGTATATAAGGAGCAGGAAGAGAGACAGACAGACAGACAGACAGAGACTGAAAGAGAGAGGAGCTAAAGAGTGAGCAATCTGTTGTCAGAAGAGCGTAGAGGCTACATGAAGGAACCAGAGCACGCTGAGTTGAAAAATAAAACTGTTCCTCATCCTTCATTTTCCTTGGCCAGAAATTCCAAGTAAAAATAGCCTCGAGTTAAGATCCATTCAGGGTGTGCCTGGCTAGATCTGATTTCTAGAAGTGTCTACCAGGCCCTTGTCGCTATATCCAAGGTTTCTGACAATCTTGGGTAAAATTGAACGACAGCAGCTTGATCGGCCCAAAGTGGAGAGACACTTTCAAAAAAAGGAAAAAAAAAACACCCTAAAACCTGTCGTGTGGATTTGGGGGCCAGTGAGTGGCCATGCGGGAGACTCGTGGGAAACCACTGACGTGTGAGGAACTTGTATTGTCAAGAATAGCACGAGCTTGCATGCAAAGGGCTGGCAGTTCAAAATAAAAAGAGCTCTTCTCTGCTGGGTCTGTGAGTTTGTCATCAGAGTAGACAAGGAGAGCTACTCCACTAGCTGGGAGTATTTCTCAGCTCAGAGAGGGTCAGGGGTTCAGAGGGCAGAGCAAGAGGTCAAGGGAACAGTGAACCGGGAGTCGCGTCCCAGAGGCATGGCTAGGCTGGTAAAGTAAGGAGGCTGAACAAGCTGGGCCTGGCCAGATTTCAGAACTGCGGGAATCCAGTGACTGGGGCTTGTGGAGAGCCCCTCCTGCTTTGAATCCCCACCTGTATTGTCTCTCTGTGTGTGTTGGGTGTGTGTGGATCAACACAAATCTTCCACTGAAGAGGTACTCCATCCACGAGGCTCTGACAGTTGAATGCTGAGCCTGATGCTATCATTTGGGAACAAGATTATGGGGAACAAGGTGAACATAATTTGATGTGGAAAGAAAGTGAATCATGTAGGGCCAAAAGGCAGACGTAGAATTTTTACTAGCTATGATTTCCAACCATCCCCAGTAAGTCCACCCTCTTGCAAGGTGACTGGTACGTCTCCACTAGAGTATCTTTTATTTTCATCTCCTCAAATCTAAGCTGCAGTGAGCCTTGCTTTTTTATTAGCAGAACCTACCAGATGTGAGACTACAGGAGTTTTGGAGGCTAGCCCTCAAGAGACCTTTTGATAATTTACTTTTGCCCTATGTTTTTTTTTTTTTTGCCAGTTCTGGGACTTGAACTCAGGGCCTGGGCACTGTCCCTGAGCTTCTTTTTTGCTCAAGGTTAGCACTCTACCACTTGAGCCACAGTGCCACTTCTGGCTTTTTCTGGGTCTATGGTGCTGAAGAATCAAACCCAGGGCTTCATGCATGCTAGGCAAGTGCCCTACCACTAAGCCACATTCCAAGCCCATTTCTTTGCCCTCTTAGAATATGCATGTGGTCTGGAGCTGGAGCTACCGCAGCCATCTTGTGACCATGATACCTCACATATAAATTTAAAAAACAAAACAAAAAAACTGATAAGCTAAGGATGCCCTAAAGAGAGATTGTATCTCTGGCTCCTGATGGCATTATTGAAGCTTGATCTACCATCCTCATCCCATAGTATACAATGAAAAAAAAAGTCTTCCTGTTTGTTCAGCCCCTAAAATTCAGACCCATGTTTCTCAAAGTTTGGTGCCTCTCAAACCACAGCATCCATATCACAAAGGGACTCCCTTGTAAGAAAAGCAAATTCGCAGTCCCTATTAGATGTGTGGGGTCAGAACCTCGGCACTAAAGGTTTTTACAAATCGGCACAGTGACTCTAACTGACTCATCTCCTTAATCAGGTTTGTGCTTCCTTGCTCCTGAGCACGAGCTTCATCGATGCTGTCTCTCAGCATTCACTCTGAGCTCTGTCCCTGCCTAGTGTGACCAATTTCCCTCTTCTTTGTCTGGCTGACACCGAATGAATTAATTTCATTCATAGAAACTCCCAGGGTGGCAGGAAACTCAGCCCTGGCATTCCGGCGAGGTGAGTGATTATTTCTTTGACCTAGTGTGGCTGCAGAATTGCCCCCATTTAATAGCAGGCTGCCTCCCATTACAAAGCCCAGAATCTGTGCTCATCTCTAGCAGGCGTCAGCTTCCTGAAACTCCCTGCCCAGCCTGTGGCTTATCTGCTGTGGTAAGATCAGCTGTTAAGGCAGATAACTATTTGAGTGAGTTTTGTTTTGTTTTTTTGTCGGTTGTGGGGCTTAAACTCTGGGCCTGGGCGCTGTCCCTCAGCTCTTCAGCTCAAGGCTCTACCACTTGAGCTACAGCGCCACTTCCGGTTTTCTGGTGGTTTATTGGAGATAAGAGTCTCACAGACTTTCCTGCCCAGGCTGGCTCTGAACTGTGATCCTCAGATCTCAGCCCCCTGAGTAGCTAGGATTACAGGTGTGAGCCACCAGTGCCCGGCTATTTGAGTGAGATTTTTGCAGCCCCACAACCCATGCAAAAATCTCAGCAAATTAAAACAAGGATGACTTTTTTTGCTGGCACTGGTATTTGAACTCAGGGCTTTGCACTTGCTCTAGTGGTGTTCTATCAACTTGAGCGCTATGCCTGAAGTTTGGCTTTGCACTGGTTATTTGGAGATTGAGTTTTGCTAACTCCCACCCCCACCCCCCTTCCCTTTGAATCTCTGGAGTCCGTCCAGCTTTCTGAATAGCTAGGATTACAGGGTGTGAGCCACTGGTGCCCAGCAAAGACGACTTCCAGTTCTTTTCGTTCTGTAGCAGTGAGTTGCATTGCTGGAACCTTCTCTCTTGACTCTTTCGTACCTGGAGGCCCCCAGGGCAGAATACTGAAGGGAAGAAGAAGTAGAGGATTCGTGGACTAGAAGAATCCGGGCTCACCAGGAGCTCAAAGCTGTCCTTGAAAGATGCCTTCACCTCCCACCCCCTGCCAGATGACCAGGCACACACCTGAGCCACAGCTGCAGGGCAGGCGGGAGAAGTGAGCGCAGCCAGTGTCAAGAGGGGGCAGACAGGGCAGGGCGCACTGGAGACGAGGTCACTGTGAGTGTAGCTGAGGTCCTGGTTGGTGCAACAGTGTCCAGTCAAAATGTCTGGAGTCCATTTGGCCTGGGCTCACTCTGGGGCCTGGGCTGCACCCCATCCCTCAGGGCAGGGCTGGAAGAATTGTGGTCAAGGCATCGTCTGCTCGGCCCTGGGCTATTTGGGACACATCTCTGTGCCACTCAGAGATGACCCAATGGATATTAAATGGGGTCTCTATGTGGAAGGGGCCTTGGTGCGGCCTTTGACCTGGATGGTGGGGTGGAATCCTAGTTAGAAAGGAGTTATACTATTTCTTTCCATTGGGGGGAGAGGTAAACTGAGGCCCCAAAAGGCTTTGAAAGTCACTGACTGGGAGAGTTAGGGATCTAAACCAGGTCAAGCCAGGGGCTCCTGTGTCCATCCCTGCTATCCTAAGTTGCTGTTACAGAAAATGAAGACAAGCTAGCCGCTGGTGGCTTGGGCGGCTAAGATCCTGAGGATCGTGATTTGAGGCCAGGGCTGGGTGCCATGGCTCAGACCTGTCATTCCAAGCTATGTGGGAGGCTGAGAATGGGAGGCCCATGATGCCAGACCAGCCTGGGTTTTAAAAATGTGTCTGTGAGGGGCTGGGAAGATGGCTCAGTGGTAGATCGCGTGCCTTGCATGCCTGAGGCCCTGGGTTCGATTCCTCAGCACCACATAAGCAAAATGAAAAAAGCCGGAAGTGGCGCTGTGGCTCCAGTGGTAGAGCGCTAGCCTTGAGCTGAAGAGCTGAGGGACAGCACCCAAGCCCAGAGTTTAGGCCCCATGACAGGACCAAAAAAAAAAAAAATGTGTCTGTGAGACTCTCCACAGAAGGGAAGCTGGACACGGCAGCGCATGCCTGTAATCCCTGTGGTGATGGGAAACCTCAAAGTAGGTGGATTGCGGCTCCGTCGGGAAGTGAGACCCTGTTTCAAAAATAGCCAATGGAAAATAGGACTGGAGGTGTGACTCAGAGTACACCAGCTTTGGAAAAGAACAAGACCTTGAGTTCAAAGCCCAGGGCCACCAAAACTAATAATAATAGTAATAATAATAATGAAAAGAACAAAACCACCGCAAGAGGCTTTCAACACCAGCACCCAGCTCAGCAATCTGGGAACCCTATGCATGGTGCTCCCTTCACATAGTTTCTTCCTCTCTCCCCCAGGAGAATGAGGGTTTGTGTGTGTGTGTGTGTGTGTGTGTGTGTGTGTGTGTGTACAGACAGCCCTGGCAGAGGAAGGCTGCTCTAAATGAGGAAAAGTACCCAAGAGATGCTGGGGCAGATGAAGAAAGCAGAAAGCGCTCACAGACCCAGTGGTCCAGGCCACAAGCTGGCTGGGCTGGTGCTCGTGCCCACACAGAGCCCTTTGACCACAGGCTGAGGCTCAGGGAGAGAGGAAACTCCTCCCTACCCCCCCCCCCCCCAGCCCCCAGCCCTCAGCCACTAAGCCGCAAAGAAATGAGAGAGGAGGCCTGGCCCTGCGTCTGGCCCTGAGTCCTCACACACCCCATGGCTTCCGCGTTCCTTGTTGCCTTCAGGCTATCCCAGCATGGAGGCTGACATTTGGTGAGAGGGCTGGGTGGGCAGGGGCAGCTAGGCTGGGGTGGTGAGGCACCCCTCAGGAGCAGCTTTTACTCCGCAGCCAGCAGCACTGCATCTGGGCGGTGGCCACAGGACCCCAGGCTGCAGCCCCCCCCCCCCCACTGCCCTGCTGCTGGTCCAGCGCCCACCTCCCGTACCCCACCCGGAGCTGGCACTGCTGCCCAAGACGCTGACTCACACACATCTCCCAGAGCAGGCAGGGAGGGAACAGAGACTCCCAGGCGGGCAGCCAACCTGGGGAAGCCCCCATCTGGTGGAGGGAGTCTGTCCATCTGGATGAAGAGTAGGAGGTGCCGAGTGCTGGGGCCCAAAGTGAGTGTGGCAAACCCCAACGACAATCCTTGGGAGCAAGGGTTCCCAAAGGAAGTGGTTTGGGAAACACTCTGCAGTCATCCCTATCACCCTCCATCCCCTGCCACCAAGGGATATATGGTTCTTCCGAAGCCCCCAGGTGAAGAGTTTCTGGCTTTACTGAGCATCCATGCTCAGCCACAAAGCTGCTTGCTGGCTCATCACTTGCAAGCAGGCGTGGAAGGGCAGGTGTTTGCCTCGGGGTGCAGCTTTGGAAGCCCTTCCTCCACCCCAGCAGGCGGGCAGCGCCATGTGACCACAGCAGGCAGGCAGAGCTGCCCTGCGAGCTAAGGCAAGTGGGTTAGGAGAAGGGGAACAAGGTCTGGGGGATGGGGCCGGTGTGCCCCCCCCCAGGGCCCCAGAGAGGCTCATTTGTTCCGTGTGCATTGTGTCTGTCTCTCCATCAAGTAGAAACTATCAATCATCAGCCCCCAGGCCGGGGACTGAAGCAGGGTCCTTGCCTAGATGGAAGGAACAGTTGGAGACAGCACGGATTGCCCGGTGTCCCCCAAAAGTCTTGGTGAAGTGAAGCCTCAGCACAATGGGAGGTGGAGGGTTAGGTGATGTAATAAGGCTGAACCCTTGGGAGTAGCACCTTTCTAAGGTGAAGAAGAGCTGGGTGCCAGTGGCTCACGCCTGTAATCCTAGCTACTCAGGAAGCTGAGATCTGAGGATCGCAGTTCAAAGCCAGCCAGGACAGAAAAGTTCAGGAGCCTCTTATCTCCAATAAACTAGTCAGAAAAAGCTGGGAATGATGCTATGGCTCAAGTGGTGGTGCGTGAGTCTTGACTAAATGGAGCCCAGGAACAGTGGCCAGGCCTGAGTTCAAGCCTCAGGAGCAGCACCAAAAACAAAAGGAAAATAAACCACCGCCTCTCCTCTTTTCTCCTCTCCCCTCCCCCTCCCCTTCCTCTCCCCCTTCCCCTGCACCTATCCCTCCCTCCTCTTCCTCCCCCTCCTCCTTCTCTTTCTCCTCCTCCTCCTCCTCCTCCTCCTCCTTCACACACACACACACACACACACACACACACACACACACACACACACACACACTATTTATTGTGTCTGGTATAATTCAAAGTCACCTGTGCATAAGCCAGTACAAAAGCTCCAGTTTTGGTACCAAATTAGCCAGGTCCCTGACCTTGAACAGCAAGGCCACCACAGCCTCTTGTTTCAGTGACCTGGTCTGGTGTTTTGTCATGGTGTTCCAAGAGACTAACACCGATCTCAGCAAATGACTTAACCCCTCTGAGTCTGTTTCCCTCGAATTGTCTGATAACGCTTAGATTGCAGGGCTGTGATGGGAATAAAGAAAAGCTAAGAGCCATGGCATTTATGTTGCACCCAACTCTGTACCACGCATGCCTGTCAGCAATGTCTATTTCTATATGTTCATCTTGATTTCCTGGCCTGTGAATGGGCAAGCATTCATGTCGCCATTTGTCACGGCAGGACCCCAGGACTAGAATGGCGGAGGTGAGGTGGGAGACTTGCTCAGGATTGCAGAGGTGGCAGAGCTCAACTCAAATGTAAGGAGTCCGACTCCGGAATCCGCATTTCCCATTGTGCCCAGGACAGCCACAGCGAATGCTCAGGGGGGTGGTACAATCAGTGTCCTTAGGCAAGGTCGTGGGGACCCAGCTGTGGCAGGACCCCCTCCAGTGCAGGATGAGCAGAGCGGGACCCATGACAACCCTCTGCACCCAGCGTGCTGCTCTGCCCCCCCACTTCTCCCCTGGGGTCGGCTTCCCCTTGGGGATACCTCAGGGACTGAATACCTCTGACACCACATGTAGCATCCCGCAGTGGGTCAGCTCTGTCTAAGACTCCTGCTGTCCCTGCAGAGAGTGGATCACGGGCCTGGCTTTAGTCTAGCCTCCTGGACTAGAGCAAAGTCAGGGCTCAACTAGAGAGGGGTGCATGAGTCAGGGGCTGAGCTGCAGGTCACCAGGTTGCTGTAATGACTGCAGAGGAGAGAAAAGCAAAAGCTGGGAGGCGCTGGCTGGGTGGTTATTGTTTTGAGCAGGAAAAAACCTTCCATGGCTTTCTGCTGGGCCCTGCCTCAAAAACCAGGGGCCCGGTGGAGAGTCTAGCTGTGTATGGCGAGGAAAATTAGAGAGCTCACTTCCAGTTCTGGCAGCAAGTGTGAGTGAAGGGGTCAGGGGCAGAGAAGGGGAGGAGGGGAGCAGCTGCTATGTGGAGGCTTACTGCAGTATTCTCAAGTGAGGCCAGAGCTGTCCTGGGGCCTCACAGCCAGAGCCTGCAGCCTCCCCTTCCACCCTCCCTGAGCCCCAGTTTCCTCATCTGTCCAATGCTCTCCACTGAGAGCAGTCTGTGATGTCTGGGAGCAGTGAATGGCAGCTGATGTTTCTACCCTGGATCAAGTTTGCAGGTTCCAGGGGAGGTGGGAGGTCAGCAGAGCTCCATTCCTAAGTTGGGACTCATAGCCTTGGTCCAGCAGGTCAGGGGAGAGGCACAGGGCCAAGGCAAAGTGATAGCCTGAGCCAAGCCCCAGAGGTAAGACAGAGGGGTGGGGACTGTCTTGGGTCACACAACTGCAGGCACTCCGCCAGCAGCTGAGAGTCTGTCTGTCTGTCCTGCTCCCTCAGTGTCTGCCAGGGAGCAGGGCCAAGGTGACCAGGGGAAGAAAAGGCATATCTGGCTAGCTGGACAGAGGACCAGCTAGCTGAAGCACACAGGCCCAGGTCTAGTTCAGCTGTCTAGCTTCAGCTTCTAGAGGCTGGGAGGGGACAACAGCTTTCCTGGAAGGAGCAGGGTCCCCAGACACCACCACGCCCCTCCCCACCCCGTCACCCCTTCCCCTCCCCCTGCCCCCCCCCACAGTGGATTTAGACAAACCACAAAGCAACAGAACAAGGTGCTACGTCAGTACTGAAGTGCCTAGCTGGGTGGAGATGGCTCATGCCTGTCATCCTAACTACTTAGGTGCCCAAAATCAGTTCTAAGGATTGCAGTTCTAAGCCAGCCAGGGCAAGGAAGTCTGTGAGGTTTGGTTTTTTTTTTTTTTTATTTACATTTTATTGTAAAGGTGATGTATGGAAGGGTTACAGTTATATAAGTGAAGTAATGAATACATTTTTCATTGAATAGTGTAACCTTCCTCCCTCATTTTCTATCATTTTTCCCCTCCAACCCCCCCCCCCCACCAAGTTGTAAAGTTCATTTCCAACATGGTGTCTAGTGAGTATCACTGCTGAATTAGTTCCCCCTTTATCCCACTGTTTCTGTGATTCCCCTTCCCCTCCCCAAATTAGCTAAACTTATATGTAGGACAAAGGGTATGGAAATGAAAAACAGAGCCGAAAGGGAATATACCAAAGGAGAAAAAGAAAAAAAAAACTTCAAACAGTACAACTAAAAAAAAAAAACAACAACACTTTTTTTCCATTATTTGGAGTTCATTTCAATAAGCATCATTTTATAGGGTTATATGCACATCACTATTGAGCCCTTGTGATCCTCTCCTAAGAATATCTTCCTTTGTTCTCACTGAGAGACTCACCTCTTCAAGGAACCACCAAAAAATGCTGAAAGTGGAGCTGTGGCTCAAGTGCTAGAATGCTTGCCTTGAGCAAAAAGAGAAAGCTCAGAGATAACACCTAGACCCTGCATTCAAGCCCCAGGGCCAGCATTTAAAACAACAAAAACAAATCCAAACCTGAAGGGCCAGTGGATGGCAGCTTCTTGTGGCGAAGCTGGAAGTCTTCCAGTGTCACGGGCATGCTGGCTGTAGGCCCAACCAGGCCTCTAACAGGAGATGGTAAGAGCTGGTGAAAATCAAAGCCAGCAGGGGAGCTGGTTGGGCTGCAGAAAGTCAGCCGAGGGGGCCTTTGTTTCCCAGAATGTGTGCCAGTCTGACTAGTGCAACAAAAGCCACTGTTTATCAGCTCATTTTGAACAAATTAGAGAATTAAGTAAGGTTGGCCTGCTCCGTCCTTGGCACCCAGTTCCCAGCAGAGTGGGGTGAGTTTGGGCAAACTGATTAGGGTCCAATGGCCGGGATGGCCAGGTATCGTGTTGACAGGCAGGAGGTGATGCAGACAAGAGCCAGTGTGCCTGGAACACACCGGCCATTGGTTCCCATTACACTCAACACTGTGGCTGGAGCCATGTCAGGGGGGAAGGGAGGGCGGCAGCTGGCAGGGCCGGTGCTGCCAGAAGGTGTTGGTGACACCTCAGATGGGGAGCAGACTTCACCGGCACCCAGGGTGATTGGCAGCGTGCAAAGAGAAGCCGAGAAACTGAGGGGGTGGCGATGAGTACATCTTGGAGAGCAGAGCGAGGCTGGGGAGGGAGGGAGCAGGACGCAGGGTGTGAATTCGAGGGGCTCCTCTTTGCAGACACCTGGTGCTTTGCTGGCTTAGCTCACGTCCCTTTCCTTCCCTCTGGCAGCACCACCCTAGTTTTCCTCGGAGCTGACTCCATGCTTAGGTTATGTGCACGGTCCAGCCAGGGCTGTGCCTTGTTCCAGATCAGGATGTGGGTGAAGGGTGAAGGGTCGATCCATCAACCTTGGGACTTTGGGATTCCTGGGAAACCCTGGGGGAGTTGAGGGGGGAGCAGGAAGGAGGGGAGCCTTGCTATGTGTGGAGGAAGTCAGTGCCGAAAAAGGAGAATGAGAAAGACAGAACAAGGAAGATTTTTAACTGCAAATGATCTTCACACAGCGCTTGATCCAGCTGCACCTGAAACCGAACCCCTGGACTGTTCTGATGGCACAAGCAACTTATTTCCCACTGAGCTAAATTTCTGTCATTTGCAACCCAAAGACCTGATGCATTATCTTTACTCCCTACCCTTCTCACCGAAGCCTAAGTGCAAAATCTTAAAGACAGATTATTCACCTCTACAGGAACATCCTTCCCACCCCACACCTTGCTATCTCTTGTTAGGACACTGCTCTGCCTCGCACTGGGGGAAGACCTACTCTCGTGTTATCCCTCTTTGCACAGAGGCTAGCCCTGGCTTCCCTTTCCAGTGGCGGCATCTTCCCCGCTCCCACTGCACAAGGGGGCAGGGCCTATGCCAGGCTAGGGCGGGCTTCACAGCAGGGCAAAGAATCCAGGCAGCCTGGGGCGGTCCATGGCCTACTGCCAGGCAGGCTGGTTGTGGCCTCTGGTCCTGGCCTCACTAGCTTGCCTCCATCTCTCTCCACCTTCCTCTGTTCTCCTCCTCCATCTGTGCTCTGCAGTATCTTGTGAATACTATCAGGACAAAGCGGGGACACCTGGAGCACCCCCGCCCCTCTCCTCTCACATTCCTGTACCCCTTGCCAGCCACGGGGACTCCCGGGCAGATAGCTTCTCTCTCTCTCTCTCTCTCTCTCTCTCTCTCTCTCTCTCTCTCATTGTGATAAAATGCTCTCACCATCAAAATGGACACTTGAACCATTTTCAAAGGTTCAGCCCAGTGGCACTTGGCACATTCTCATTGCTCTGTAGTGACAGCCACACCCTTCACCTCCACAGCTGTTCACCTGGCAAAGTAGGGGCTCTGTCCCCAAGCAGCTCCCCCAGTCTTCCCGTCCCCCCAGCCCCTGGCACCCTAGGCTACTCTCAGTCTGTACGAATCTGAGCACTCGCAGCTTCTCACTGAGCATTGTGACTGGCTTGCACCCTGTATGGTGTCTTCAAGGTCTCAAGCTTTGCAATGGTGGCCTGTGCATTCGAGCCTCCTTCCTGTCATAGGCTGAATAATATTCCACTAAAAGAAAAGAGAGCTAGGCAACAGTGGCTCACACCTGTAATTCTAGCTACTCAGGAGGCTGAGACCTGAGGATTGTAGTTCAAAGCCAGCCCAGGCAGGAAAGTCTGTGACATTCTGATCTCTAATTAACCACCAGAAACCCAGAAGTGGTGCTGTGGCTCAAGTGGTAGAGCACTAGCCTTGAGCAGAAGAGCACAGGGACAGTGTCCAGGCCCAGAGTTCAAGCCTGATGATCGACCGAGAGAAGGCAGGGGAGATTTAAAAAACAAAAAACTCAACCCTTTAGAGGTTAGAGGTGTGGCTCAGTTGGTAGAACACTAGCCAATGAGCAAAGTGGCAGGTATTGATTCAAGTCCCAGTCCTGGAAAAGAAAGAAAGAAAGAAAGAAAGAAAGAAAGAAAGAAAGAAAGAAAGAAAGAAAGAAAGAAAGGAAGGAAGGAAGAAAGGAAGGAAGAAAGAAAGGAAGGAAGAAGGAAGGAAAGAAGGAAGGAAGGAAGGAAGGAAGGAAGGAAGGAAGGAAGGAAGGAAAGAAGGGGAAGGGAAAGGAAGGGAAGGGAAGGGAAGGGAAGGAAAGGGAAGAAAGAAGAATATGCCACTGTGCATAGCCTTTAAACTGAAGCTGGGTCTATAGGACGTTGGTACTAGGATAGGCCCCTGCCAGCCTGGATCTTCCATGGCCTGGGTAGAGAGAGTGGTTCTCTGTGTATCTGCACTACATCATCCCGTCCAGATTCTCTTCGTGGAGACAGAGGCTGGGGGACTTTTTCTACCCAATCTGGTCTGCAACCATCATCCCTCACCCCCTTCCCCCATACAATTGTCCACCAGAGAGAGGAAGGGAAGGAAGGGCTCACCCGCGCTTCTCTGTTCTTAGGTTCACTCTGGAAGATGGAGCATCTGTGCAGGGAGTACCTTCCTCATCGCAGCCCCTCTGCAGTCTCTATCCAGCTGCTTGGAGGGGTCACACTCTGGAAGATGGAGCATCTGTGCAGGGAGTTCCTTCCTCATCGCAGCCCCTCTGCAGTCTCTATCCAGCTGCTTGGAGGGGTCACACAGCTGGATGGGCCCGGGGGTGGCAGAGTAGGGGACAGGGGCTGGAGGAATGTCATCTGGGACCTCTTGGCAGAGCCTCTATGACAAGGTGAACTTCTGCCTTCCTCCCCAGGGCTCTGCAGGGAGAGAAACTTGGAAGCCAGGAGAAAGGGCACGGGGCTGCGGGCCGACTGCTCAGGGCCCTGCGGGCCTGGATGGAGCAGGCACGGCTGCTCCTCGGCCTCCACCCTCTCACTTCTCCTCCTGCCTCCTGATCAGGAATTCTTGATGTCCCAGGCAGCCACAGGGGCTCACCAGCAACCTCCTCCCCCTGGGAAATTCGACATTCATTACTAGGGACTTGAACTCAGAGCCTTGCCCTTGCTAAGCTGGTGTGATACCGCTGAACCACACCTCCAGTCCCATCTTTTCCGTTGGTTATTTGTCTTAGGACAGGGTCGCACTTCCTGCCCAGGTGCATGACTGAGCTGCAATCCACCTATTTTCCATCATGGCTAGGATGGCTGTAGTCTCTTCACGGAGACAAAGGCTGGGAGACTTTTTCTACCCAATCTGGCCTGCAACCATGGTCCGTCACACACCACTTGGGATGGCAGGTGTGTGCTATTGCACCCAATGATGGGTTGAGGAAGGTCTTAGAAAGTTTTCTGTCGGGCTGGCCTCAAACTGCGATCCTCCCATGTTCAGTTTCTCAAGTAGCTAGGACTACAGGCATAGGCCACCAGGGCAGGAGTCAATATTCTTTTTTTGTTTGTTTTTTTGTTTTTGCCAGTCCTGGGGCTTGAATTCTAGGCCTGGGCACTGTCTGTGTGCTGCTTTTGCTCAAGGCTAGTGCTCTACCCCCTGAGCCACAGTGCCACTTCTGGCTTTTTCTGTTTATGAGGTACTGAGGAATCAAACCCAGGGCCTCATGCATGTGAGGCAAGCACTCTACCACTAAGCCACATTCCCAGCCCTCAACATTCTTTTTTTTTTTTTAATTTAATTTAATTTTATTTGTGAACATACTGTACAGAGGGGTTACAATTACATGGGCAGGATAATGCGTACATTTCTTACCAAGCATTGCAGCCTCCTCCTTTGTTTACCCTTCACCTCCCTTCCCAGCCTCCCCCCTCCCCCCCCAATCCCAATCCTTCTCCTTCCCCCCCTTCCCTCCCCCCCCCCCCCGCATCGACGTTATAAAGCTCGTTTTGGACATGACAACTTGTACTTCTCATTGTTGCAACAGGTCCACCTGTATCCTTAAACAACTGGTTTTTCCCCATCTCCTCCACAAGTTATACTGACATCAAATATAGTGAAAGCAGGGGTTATACTGTGGGGGAGGGACATACAAAGCAACAAAGAAATAAAGTTATAAATGCGTTAGAAACACATGCATGAAAGAAAAAAACATTAAAATACATATCTAAGGGTTCATTTTCCTGACATCACATTATCTGACCTTTTCCGCTTGACTCATACATATACTAGATATTGCAAATAAGGGAAACCATGGGACCTATGTTTCTTTGGGCCTGGCTTACTTCACTTAATATAATTTTTTCCAAGTTTTTCCATTTCCTAACAAATGGGGCAATGTCATTCTTTCTGATGGAGGCATAGAATTCCATTGTGTATATATACCACATTTTCTTGATCCATTCATCTACTGAGGGGCATCTGGGTTGGTTCCATATCTTAGTTATGGTAAATAATGCTGCAATAAACATAGTTGTGCTGGTAGCTTTAGTGTGGTCTTGTTTGTAAACACTTGGGTAAATGCCCAAAAGTGGGATTGCTGGGTCATAGGGGAGCTCTATGTGAAGTCTTTTGAGGAACCTCCATACTGCTTTCCAAAGTGGTTGAACAAGTTTACATACAATGAAGTAAGGTTCCTTTCTGTCCACATCCCCTCCAGCATCTGTTGTTGTTAGAGTTCTTGATTTTTGCCATTCTAACTGGAGTGAGGTGATATCTCAATGTTGTTTTGATTTGCATTTCTTTTATGGCTAGGGATGTTGAACATTTCTTTATGTGTCTATTGGCCATCCTTCTTTCTTCTTCAGAGAAGTTTCTCTTTAAGTCTTTCGCCCACTTATTTATTGGGCAGTTGTTTCTTTGAGGATTTGTTGTTGGGGGGTTTAATTTTTTGAGTTCCAAGTATATTTTAGATATGAGACCCTTGTCCGTTTTATGGCTAGTAAAGATCTTCTCCCAATCCGTGGGCTTTCTATTGATCTTGCTAGCTATGTCATTTGCCCTGCAGAAGCTCTGCAACTTTATGCAATCCCATTTGTCCAACCTTTCTTTGATTTGTTGTGTTTCCGGGTCTCTATTCAGAAAATTTCGGCCTGAGCCAAGGAGACCTAGGGTTTCTCCTATTCCATCCTGTAATGTTTTCAGAGTGTCTGCTTTGACTTCAAGGTCTTTAATCCATTTGGAGTTGATTCTGGTGCAGGGTGAAATATAAGGATCTAGCTTTAGTTTTCTACATGTAGTTAACCAATTTTGCCAGCACCATTTACTGAAGAGGCTGTCTTTCTTCCATTCTATTGTTTTAGCTCCCTTATCAAAGATTAGATGGCTATAGGTCTGTAGGTTCATTTCTGGGTTTTCAATTCTATTCCATTGGTCCTGAGGTCTGTTCTTATGCCAATACCAAGCTGTTTTGATTACTATGGCTTTATAGTAGAGTTTGAAATTTGGTATTGATATTCCTCCAGCAGTGTTCTTTCCGTTGAGGAGCGTTTTTGCTATTCGGGGTCTTTTATTGTTCCATATGAATTTTTGGATTGCCTCTTCTATTTCCTTGAAGAATGAGGTTGGAATTTTGATAGGTATTGCGTTGAATTTGTAGATAGCCTTGGGAAGTATTGCCATTTTCACGATGTTAATCTTTCCAATCCAGGAGCATGGGAGGTTTTGCCATTTTTTAAGTTCTGTGTTGATTTCCTTTTTCAAGATTTTAAAGTTTTCATCATAGAGGTCCTTCACTTCTTTGGTTAAGTTAATTCCTAGGTATTTTATTTTTTGAGGGGCTATTACAAATGGAGTTGCTTTCCTAATTCAGCCACACTTTTCTCATTGTTGGCATACAGAAAAGCCATTGATTTTTGGGAGTTAACTTTATAACCTGCTACTTTGCCAAAGTTTTGAATCAGCTTGAGTAATTTGGGAGTGGAGTCTATGGGATTCTTTAAATACAAGATCATGTCATCTGCAAAGAGGGAGAGTTTTATTTCTTCTTTCCCTATTTGGATCCCCTTTATGTCTGCATCTTGTCTTATTGCTGTAGCTAGGCATTCTAATACTAGATTGAAGAGAAGTGGAGAGAGTGGGCATCCTTGTCTTGTTCCTGAGTTAAGAGGAAATGCCAGCCCTCAACATTCTTAAATTTAGAAACCACAGGGCCTTGCGACCCACAGAGTATCTATATAATCCCGAAACCTCAGAACCTTGAGGGCTCCATCCAGGAACTGGACTCCTCTTGTCCCCCAAAGCCGTCTTTGAGACAAATGCCAACTTTTTCTAATTAAAAGGCAGCAGTTTCCATGGTTCACCCTGCGCTCATCCACGTTTCTAAAACTTAACTTTCACACAGAGACACGGACCCAGCCAGTCAGCCCCTGGTTGGCCTCAGCTGGTCTTTGGGTAACATGCAAGTGCTGGCATGGTGGAGCGCATGCAACAAAGAAGTGTCCCCAGTATTATATACCAAAGCCTGAGATAGCCAGGCACCAGCGGCTGATATCCGTCATCCTCGGTATTCAGGCGGCTGAGATCTGAGGATCACAGTTCAAAGCCAGCCTGGGGGAGGAAAGTCCATAAGAGTCTCATCTCCAATGAACCACCAGAAAGCTGTGGCTCAAGGTAGTAGCATGCTAGCTTTGAGCAAAAGAGCTCAGGGACAGCGCCCAGGCCCCAAGTTCAAGCTCCATGACTCCACACACACACACACACACACACACACACACACAAACCAACCCTAAAACAGAGTGTTCATTATGTGTACCCTGAGTCTGTAATTATAGGAAGATTTAGGCCCAGAAATAAAACCAGAACAAACAGCCTGATGGTTCTCCTTCTCTTCCTAAACTTTTGGGACATTGCCACCATTAGATTCAAACTGTGTCAGAAAAAGGAAAACAATTCTTATTTATTTATTTATTATCAGTTGTGGCGCCTGAACTTAGGGTCTGGGCACTGTTCCTCAGCTCTTCAGCTCAAGGCTAGTGCTCTACTACTTGAGCCACAGCACAGCACCATTTCCGGCTATTTCTGCTTACGTGGTGCTGAGGAATTGAACCCAGGGCCTCACGCGTGTGAGGCAAGCACTCTACCACTGAGCCACCTTCCCAGCCCAGGAAAACAAATCTTAAAGAAAGCATTTTCCTGACACCCTCCCTCCCCCCCCCCCCCACATACACCATAGCAGAGTGAGCAGGGTGATTTATCTGAGTTTAACAGTCAAGATACCTCTGTGCCCCAGGCTTGCTGATCTGCAAAAAATCCTTGACATTTATCATCATTATCAAAATTGATGTCACCAGGACCTGCACTGGGTGTCTTTGTTCCGAAAGCAGTGGATAAGGGAAAGAAGGTCACCCAAGAGCAGCAGGTTCAGCTGGGGGTGATTTTGGCCCTATTTGGGCTTGTCTGGAGAAGTTTTTTGGTGTGTGTGTGTGTGTGTGTGTGTGTGTGTGTGTGTGTGTGTGTGTGTGTGTGTTATGGGGCTTAAACTCAAGGCCTCATGCTCTTGGCTTTTTCACTCAATGCTGGTGCTCTACCACTTGGGCTACACCTCTACTTCCAGCTTTTTTGCTGATTAATTACAGACTGTTCAGCCCAAGCTGGCTTTGAATCGCGATCCTCAGATCTCAGCCTCTTGAGGCACCTGGGGTGGGAAGAGGCCAAGGACCCCTGCTCCACAGCCTGCGATATTCAGCAAGCTTCTCAGAGCACGGGATATCCTGGATGCCACAGGACTGAAGCTGAGACTTCCTGCTGGGAGTAAGGGAGGACTGCACATTTCTCGGGCAGAGTGAAGGTCCTGATAAGGAAGCCGGCCCAGGCCAGGAGAGGTGTGGCTGGTGACCGCCAGTACTGAGCAGAGAGGCAGCTGCAGGAGCCTCTTTAAAGCTGATTCTATTTAAGGCTGTGCACACCAAGGTTTGTTGTGGTCTTCTGGTTTGGAGTGACTCCCTCACCCTCCTCCTGACCATCCCATCTTACCAGGGGGCCATACCTTCCCTATAAGCATTCCCTGAACTTCTGTTTAGCACCCTGCTTGCATGAGGTCCCCCTGCCTTCCTCTTCTCAATTCCACCAATTATAATAAGACTCATCCTTGAAGGCTTAGTGCTACAGCTTTCTGGTGGTTCATTGAAGATGAGACTCTTATGGACTTTCCTTCCCCAGGCTGGCTTTGAACTGTGATCCTCAGATCTCAGCCACCTGAATACCGAGGATGATGGATATCAGCCGCTGGTGCCTGGCTATCTCAGGCTTTGGTATATAATACTGGGGACCCTTCTTTGTTGCATGCACTCCACCATGCCAGCACTTGCATGTTACCCAAAGACCAGCCGAGGCCAACCAGGGGCTGACTGGCTGGGTCCGTGTCTCTGTGTGAAATACACAGAAAACCCGCCCTGGTTTCATCTCTCTTAACTGGAGTGGCAGGGGGAGGGGAGCGTGGAAGAGACCATGGTGAAAACCCAACTTTGGCTCTGGTTATACCTGGCTGGCATCGTGTCTTCATTATTCTCTCCCAAGGGTCTGTGTATTTCACGTGGGGACCGGTAAGCAGAGCAGGGCAATCTGATGCATTAAAATGCATTTGCATGGCTACAGAATGACGGTGGAGGTTCAGATTGCCTCCACTTTCCAGGGGCCACAGAGCAGGAGCACCATGCCCCTCTCCATCAGGAAGCATGCACTAACTCCAGCATGGATCTACTGGGCAAGTGCAAGCTCAGGGTACTGGCTGGTCTCACCTGCTACCTTCAGAACACCTATTGCACACCTGGCTGTGTGGTTCATGGTGAACAGTGTCAGGCCTTTAACTCTCAGGCTTGAGAACCATGGTCTCCGCTTTGGTGAGCAATGAAGCTCAGAGAGTCTACACAATAGCTGCAAGTGCACACAGCATTTAGGAGGCAAGGCCAGATTCAAACTCCACATCAGCTGACTCCAAAGCTGACTGAACTATGTTTCAATGGTAACAACTGAATCACCAGCAACTGGAGAATCTTAGTAGCTAATATGAGCGTGTTACACACACTAGCTCCTGTGCCAAGTATCACATGCATGCCAACATACTGGTTCTATCATTCTTACCAATGCCCAGGCCAGGGAACACAGTATCCAGGAGAGAGGGGAAAAAAATGATTGCCCAAAGTCTTGTTTTGTTCTCTTGTACCGTGTGGTCAGCTGCCAGACCCGGGCCCCGGAAGTCTCTTGACAAATGGCTCTGGCCATACCATTGTACCCTCCTCACATCACCCCATGAGCTCAGCTCAGCTGGTCTCTAATGAGCACCTTTGAGAGACAAAGGCAGCGGAGGCTCCTTGGCTGGAACAAAGACATGAATAGATACACGGCTCCCGGTCCTTTTGTACGAAATAATTGGCTTGAATTAAGTGGGCCGGCTGGAGTACACCACTTGAACGTGGACGGGATGAAATGAAGGGCCGGGGATCAGAGTTTCAGCCTCGCTGGGTTCTGGCTCCTTCTCTGTGGGGTAGAGCAAGCCAGAGAAAGCCCCTCTGGCGGGCTGTTGAACTGGCACGGAGCAGAATCTGAGTCCTAGGCTGTCGGGATTCATCATGGACCCTTCTGGAACTCTGCAAGTACAGCTCCTTCCTGCTCCCTGAGTCACATGGGTCCGGGATCCCACACCTCATGGCATAGGAGAGCTTGAAGCCACGAAGACAATTTGTCCGCCAGGCCCAGGGCTGGACAGACAGCCCCCCTGCGAAGGCTTTGTGGTGGGGGCTTTGAGGGGGACTGGCGAGCAGCTGGTGAAGGGGGTTCAGCACTGGGACAGCAAGAAAGCAGGGGTGACCAGGGAGCAAGTTAGGGTTGCAGTACCTGAGTGTGGAGTAGGCCCTATGGTGGGGCAGGCTCCAGCTTTTGGGGTGACCACCCTAGAGAGAGGATGGAGAAAGCTGGGTAGAGCGGCTGAGGGTAGGAGGGGACGTCAGGAAAGGAAGCAGGTGGTTGAGGCCACTGCAGAGACCAGGGACCTCACTTCTGAGGGGCTTCATGGCTGACTAGAGATGCAGCGAGCAGCCCAGGGCCACTGCTAGTTGGCCTTTGTATCTGGGATCCCCAAGCAATGGGCCAGCAGGGTCCTGGACCCTCCTCTGGTGAGGGCTCAGGAGGACACAGCCAGAGTCTGGTATGCCTTTTTTATTTTTTAATTGTTATTACAAAGGTGATGTACACATAAGTCAGGGAATGAGTACATTTCTTTATGGACAGTGTCCCCCCTATGTTTACCCCCATGGGTTCCTCACTCCAGGCAAGGGAGAGGGCCGGAGGCAAGCCAGAGAAAGACCCTGTCCGCCAGCTGCTTAGGGCAACATGGCGGCCACCAGCCCCCAGGGCCACCAAGCCTCCCAGACACTGTTGGCCCAATGTGACATGGGTGTAAGTAAATGTGTGTATATGCTAGAGTTTAGGTTTACAAGAAAGGATTCCTCAGTGATAACTTCCATATTGATTACTTACTGAAGTAATCATATTAAGCTTAAATGGACATATTAAGTTTAAAACATTATTAGCATTGATAGCATCTACTTTGATTCCTCTGTGTGTGTGTGTGTGTGTGTGTGTGTGTGTGTGTGTGCGCGTGCGTGCTCGGTGGCAGAAATAACACCACGTGCTTAGCAGAGAAGGGACTCTGAGCACCTGTGTGACTGCATTTCCTATGCAATCTCTTGGTACAGCGCATTGGATTTCCTCTACTTACAGAAACACAGTTTACTGTGGTCGGGACTGCCTGTGCGGCTGGCAGAACATCTCCAGGCTTCCGCGGCTCCGCCTGCGTCATTCTCTCATTCAGTCTCGGGCTGTTTTGCTCCTGGTGGTTCTGGCAGCCGGGCTGAGGTGTCATCTAGGACTGTGTACATGTTTTGTGATTTTACCCAAAGATGAAACAGCCTAATGACGCCATCCTCAGAACCGGACCCTGTCATTAGATGCCGTAGGACTGTTCTTGTCTCCTGTGGGATTTGCTGGCGTAACGATGCTGAGGATTTTGCCAGCTAAATCTCACCAGGGCAGTTTGAAGGTTTGTCAGAGTAGAGAGAGAGCTGGGGCCCGTGCCTGCACCCATTGGCTTGGGGCTGGCTGACACTTGCCGGGGTCCATGGACATGCTGTTCTCTCTCCTAAGGTCTTCAGCTGCCCTGTGAATGGGCCTGAACTGGCCCATTGCAGCATGTTAAGACCATGGTGGCAGAGCCCCAGTCGTCCTCCAGAAAACCATTTGTCACCAGCCACAGACTGCCAACCACTAATGGCAGTTTTATGAACAATCCCTGCAAAGATCTGCAGAGCCTAGAGCAGAAGAGCCAGTCTGCAGGCTTGTGAACAAAATTGTCCTCCTCCTCCTCCTCCTCCTCCTCCTCATCATCATCATTATTATTATTTGCCTAAAGAGTTACAAGTTGGGGACTGTTTGTTATGCAGCAAGAACTAACAGATACAGCAATACCAACACAGGTAAGACTTGAACACAGCTCTGTCCATCTTGATCCCGAAGCTGAAGAAGCTCTTCACCACCTTGCTCTCCCCTTGGCAGCCAAACACGGCGGCCACCCAGAGCTCTGAGGTGAGATGGAAGAGAGCTGGGCCTAATGATCTAGGCATCATCTTTTTCCCCTGCCCGCAAGAAGAATGGCTACGCCATGCTGAGCACCTTCACAGGGTCCCCGCCCCATGTCAGCCTGCAGTCCCGGGATGAAACATTCATGAGGAAGGGCTGTGGCGGTGCTCATTAGGGACAATCACCCTTGTGCCTCTGAGGAGAAGGCACTGTGAGCGCCCCTGGGGAGTGGGGACGCGGAGTGCAGCCCCGCCCTGCCCGGAACGAGCCAGCAGGAGAACTAAACACTTCCAACCTGCGCCTTCCTCATTTTCCCCACTCATCAAGCACTTCAGCTTCGCAAGCGCTCTCTTCCCCTCAAATCTGGTCCCAGCTCATTAGGTTTTGCTTCGGGGACGAATTTGAAAGCCGCTTTGATGATCTAATCACCATACTGGATATTAGCACTTTCCTCCAGGAGGTTAGAACCGTTTATAGACGCTGATCCAGTTCATCTCAGCGTATCCCAGCAATGGGTGGGGGGTGGGGGGGTGGTAGAGACGGGCAAAGAGAGAAGCCAATGTCTCCACTCCCCTGCTTGGCTAGACACAGAGCCCCCCTCCCCCGTAGAGAGGTTATATTTTCTGTTTGCTGCATGATAAATGACCACGGACGGGTTGATATGTCGACTCCAGGCACATATCCGTTCATTCTCTCTGTAGGTGGGACATCTGGCCGTGGCTTAGCTGGGCCTGATTTAGGGTCCCACCTGCTGCAGTCCAGGAGGTGGGCAGGGCTGTGTTCTCATCCAGGCCCCAACACAATTGAAGTTCACCCAGGTTGGAGCTCTAGACCTGGGATCATAGTTTTGTTAAGTTGTTTTTTAATTGGTCATGGGGTTTGAATTCAGGGCCTGAGTGTTATCCTTGAGCTTTTTTTTTTTTTTTAATTATGAAAATACCATACAGAGAGGTTTCAATTACATGGGCAAGGTAATGAGTACATTTCTTATCAAGCATTGGTGCCTCTTCCTTTGTTTCCCTTTCCCATCCCTTTCCATCTCACCCTCCCCCGCAAAGTCTTCAGTTAACTACCAGAAAACCAGAACCAAAGTGGAGCACTAGCCTTGAGCAAAAAAGCTTAAGGATGTAAACACATCGTTATGTCGAAAAAAATGAACATTACATCCTTGAGCTTTTTTGCTCAAGGCTAGTGCTCCATTGGTTTTCTGGTAGTTAACTGGAGATAAGAGTTTCACGGACTTTCCTGCCCCAGTTGGCTTTGAACCATGACCCTCAGATCTCAGCTTCCTGCGTAGCTAAGATTTTTTGTTTGGTTGGTTGGTTGTCAGTCATGGGGCTTGAATGCAGGGCCTGGGTTCTTTTGCTCATGGCTAGTGCTCTACCATTTTGAATCATATTGCTACTACCAGTTTTCTGGTGGTTCACTAGAGATGAAAATAAAAAGTCTCATGGACTTTCCTGCCTGGGTTGGCTTTGAACTGTGATCCTCAGATCTCAGCCTCCTGAGTAGCTAGGATGACAGGCGTGAGCCACCAGCGCCCGGCTTGTTGTTGTTGTTGACTACAAGCTGGGGGCCACTCCAGGTTATCAGCACGTGGCCATGTGGCTACATGCCTATGACAACATGGTGGGTCATTTACCTCCTCAAAGCTAGCAGCAAAGATCCTCTCTCTGCCCCCCCCCATCCATTCTCTCTCTCTCTCATACTAAAATGGGGTTGAACATCAGGAAGCCCATCAAGAGAGCAACAGCTCTTCCCCTCAGCCATGTTCCCTTGGTTGGGATAAATTGAAGTCACTGGACAAGGGAGGGGCTCACAGGAAGGCCTGGAGACCAGGGGGGATATCGTGGAGTTCTGAGGGGTGGAGGGGGGGTGGGGAGAGAAGGGTCTCTGTGGGTAGAGCCCATCCATCCTGCAGCCGAGAGCCAGTGCCATAGAGCAGTAGCAGTAGAGCCCCATGGCAGGTGTGCACTGGTTCCTTTGGCACCTGTGCCCACCTTTCACCCCTGTGAACCCAGGCCCCCTGTCACGTGGCACGCTCTCCAGCGGTGCTCATAACCTGAGGTAGTGCCCTGGTCTCCCCTCAGATGTGGGGGTGAGGCTGCGGTAAGGGTCTAGTTGGAGGCCCGGATGTCCTTCCTCCCCATGGCTCAAGCTGAGCCCGAATGGCACACTGAGACAGAGCCTGGAGCTAAGTCAGGGCATCATCCCTGCCACCTCCCCAAGGACCCTGGGAGGAGCTTGTGAGTGGAAGGTCTGGGCGCTGGGCCTTGCCAGCCTTCCGTGGTCTACAGAAAGTTGGCCTTGTCAGTGCCTCGTTTCCATGTTTGTAAAACAATTGTCACAATACCTGCCTGAATCAAGTGAGTGTACATCTATAGCACTCACCAGGACATAAGGTATACAGTAAGTGCTCAATAAACACACATGGTAGGGCTTCCAAAGTGCTCTTAAGCTTGACTCAGGCCTTGCCCTATGGGTCTGCAGCACAGTGAGAACTGACAAGTGTCAATCACAGCACAGGAATGGGGCTGGAACGGTACTGAGGGCAGAGGTGTTGAGGGAGAGTTGACAGATCTGCTCCATGGGGTCAGTAAGTTGCCTAGAGAAGTGGCATTTCCACCTGTGCCTGGGGTTACACTAGGCAGAGGCCAGGGAAGGGCTTTCCAGACAGAGGGTGCCACACGGGCAAATGTCCTGAAATCAGACCGAACAAAGCCATGTTTCTGGAACACTGGGAAAAGAGAGGACCAAGAGCTCTGAAGCTGGCCCTGGGGAGACTCTGACCCTCACATGGGCGCAGGGGGGTGGTCCCCTGGAGTAGGGATGGTCAAGGGATGCTATCACCTAAATGCTCACATCGGGCTCTGGAATGAAGGCTGGACCAGCCAGGGAGGGACAGGGAAAGGTGACCCCATTCCCCCACACAGCAAGGATCTAAATGATATGGAAGGGAGGGAAGGAGGAGAGAAGAAAGGAAAGAAGGAAGGCAGGAAGGAAGGAAAGAAAGGAGGGAGGGAGGGAAAGAAAAGGAGGGTAGAAGGAGAGGAAAAGGGAGGAAGGAAAGAAGAGGGAAAGAAACCAAGCATTGGTGGCTCATGCCTATAATCCTAGCTACCCAGGAGGCTGAGGTTCACAGTTCAAAGTCAACCCAAGCAGGAAAGTCAGTGCCAGTCCTGGGGTTTGAACTCAGGGCCAGGGCACTGTCCCTGAGGTTCTTTTGTTCAAGGCTAGCACTCTACCACTTGACCCACAGCGCTGCTACCAGCTTTTTCTGTTTATGTGATGCTGAGGAATCGAACACAGGGCTTCATGAATGTGAGGCAAGCCCTCTATCACTGAGCCACCTTCCCAGCCCTCAATGAAACTTTTATCACCAATGAACAACCCGAAAACCAGAAGCAGAACTGTGGCTCAAAGTGGTAGAACCCTAGCCTTGAGCAAAAGAGCTCAAGGACAGCACATAGGCCCTGAGTTCAAGTCCCATGACCAACTAAAAAGAAGGAAGAGGAGGAAAAGGAATTGCTTCCTCTTTTTCCTATAGTCATTGCTTAAAGTCTAGCTCAACAGCTGCCTTGCTGTCCGTCTGAGTTATCCTTTTTATGTTCCCAAAGCACAGTGTAAGGAACATCATCAATCCCTCACGGCCAGTCAGGGAGGGCTATGGTTTACTGAGCAGCTACTGTCTCCTGTCCTTCCTTCCCATTGGCCAAGCTGGCCTCCTCTCGCAGCTCTTATGTGCCTTTCTCTCCTGGTTCCTTACCTCGGTCTTGCCCCTCCTTGGCTCCCCTCTCTGGGTCAATTCTGGTTCCCTGGATGCTCAGGTCACACAGCAAGCAGGTGATCAGCCAGGTGACCTAGTCTCAGCTCACAAGTCTGGTATCCCAATGCTAGGTCAGAGGCATCCAGCCTGAGGCTCAACGGAGTCCAGGGTGGGAATGAGTTAGCAGGGGCTGCTCAGTCAGAACTCAGGTGGCCAGTGGCATCTGTTTCCAGGCCAAGCTGTGGCTAGCCTGGCCCGGAGCTCAGAGGCCACGGAGCGGTGTCCCGACCCTGTGCGGGAGGACCTACGCTGTGAATTTGCGGTAGGCCAGAGTGGCAGGAGGCAGGACTGGCTGGTGCGGGGAGGGGGGAGATAAATCACAAAGGGACATGTGCAGTCAGCACGCTGAAGCACGGAGAGGCTAATCACACATAATCACGGCCTGGAACCCCATCTGGGGCCAGAGGGTGGTTACAGCCCAATTATGGGCAGAACAACTAATGACAGCTTGGCTCCCAGGGGAGGGGGGACGGCCTCCACAGAGATTCTCCTCCCCCCTCAGGCACCCCCGCGGGTCAGGCTGCCTCCCACCGAAGTGCAGGAGGCTCAGAGGCCTTGTACCCGGGGCCAGGGCTCTGCAGCTGTGGAAACACGGTCTGCTGATGGCTGGCAGAGATCCAGGAACTCATTGGGCCTGCTCTACCAAGCAGCCTGCGCTGATGCAGCCTTGGGGGCTGACCCACCCCCAGGCACAGGAGAGGAGGAAGGAGCCCCCATTCAAGCAGGCCAGAGCGTGTGCACTAGTGGCTCACACCTGTAATCCTAGTTACTTAGGAGGCTGAGATCTGAAGCTCCTGGCTTGAAGCCAGCCCAGGTGGGTAAGTCCATGAGAATCTTATCTGCAATTAACCAACAAGATTGTGGTTCAAAGCTAGCCCCAGATAGGAAAGTCCTTGAGACTCTTATCTCCAATAAACTACTCTGAAAAACCTGGAAGTGGTGTTGTCACTCAAGTGGTAGAGCACTAGCCTTGAGCAAAAGAAGCTCAGGGACAGTGCCTAGGGCCTGAGTTCAAGCCCCATTAGTGGCGCGTGCGCGCGCGCACACACACACACACACACACACACACACACACACACACACACACTCACACACACACACCCCAAAGAGTATGCCAGGAAAAGACTTGGTCTGGAAGCATGCTAACCTCAGGACAACTGCACAAACATTTAAACAAACATCCACATTTAAGATAAGAAAACAAAAGCTCGGAGAGGTTGCGTGATTTGCCCAAGATCACTCAGCTAGAGAGTTTAAGAAACCAGATTCAGATCCAAACCTATGCTCTTCTCAGTGTTCATTCTTGAGGGTTAGAGAACTCTCAGAACACTGGGAGGGAATGAAGTTGGAAGAGTCTGGGCCCCTTGTGGAGCTGTTGACATGGAATTGTTCCAAATTAGATGCAGGAAAGCATGGAGATGCTGTGATCAGAGAGGCCCCTAGAATTAGGAAACACCTGCCTTAAAGCAGGTATGAGTGGTGTGACACAGGATGTCCCCTGTCTCTCTGAGGGACAGGACAGGATCTGCATCAAAGGGACCAGGGGTGGGCAGGGTGGAGAGACACCAGGCTCAGAGAGGCAGCCTCCCCAATCCTCCCCGCTGCTCAGGCTTCATTGGACAGGGCTGTGTGACATGGCTTCCTTCCATTGCTGTCCCCAACGGGCCTAGCTGTCCACATACTGACAAATTACCTTTCAAGATCATCCCCCCAGAAGCCCACCTCAGTTTCCCTTCTTCCCCATACCCCAACTGCCTGCCCCACATGGTGAGGGCTGTGAGCTTGCTAAAAGCCAAACACTGGTGCCATGATTGTTGACTCAAGTCGTCTGTGGCTTAGAGGACAAGAAGCCTCTGGACTGTGAAGACAACAGGCTCTCCTGCTGAGAGGGAAACCATAGCACCCCCCCCCCCCCGCACCAGCACCCCCTGACTGAGCCAATCTAGGGGCCAACTGCTCAAGGAGAAGGCCATTCTTGCAGCTGCAGAACTGGAACATTCTGGGAACTCCTGGGGCCAATGCTTTAAGGAGAGCTAGCAGACCAACGTAGAATCTTTCCCCACAAAAGAAGATTGTAGCTGCTTAGGGGAAGCATGCATCAAGGAGAATCGAGCTATGGAAGGAGGGAAGAGAGAGGGAGAAAGGACAGGAAATGGAGCTCCCCCTACGCCCCCATTCTTGCCTGCCAAGTCCGTATGTGGGGCGGAGAGGGGGAATCAGCAAGGAGCAAGGCCCAGAGACCCAGGCAAGGTCATCATAGCATCCATCCAAGGGAGCTGAGGCCCAAGGTGACTCTGCCCAGAGAAGGAGCCAATAACAGCCTGAGGGGGGGGGCAGGAGCCTAGCAACGGCCCCGTCCTGTCCACAATGTGCCTCCCATCTTGCTCCATGACAACCTCTTGCCATCCGACTTGTCTGAATGGTTGCCTGGCCTAAGCCTGCGGGAGGCATCACAGCGCAGGCCTCCTATTAGTAAGGGTTAGTGCTATCCCACAGGCAGACACAGCACTCCCGTTGGGACCCTCGTATCCCATGGGATACTACGAGCTACGAGTGGATGTCACTATGGAGACGGCCTGACACCAGCAGAAAACCGATGGTCCTGTGATCACCTTATCTGGTGTCAGAGTAAAGACACAGGATCCTGCGTGCTTGGCATTCTACAGCGAGTGGGTGAGTGTTGGTGTGCATTACCGACCTCACTGCTTCCTGATATCCTGACACCTGGATACATGCCTTTGTGCCCTTCCATCTGTAACCAAACCTGCCCCAGGCTTAACATGTTCTATCCAAGCCCCTTTATAGCAGAGGACAGAAGAGATTCTTTGGTTTAATCATGTCTCCTTACCTCTCATGGCAGTATAAATGCATAAATAGATAAATATGTATACATCTATGGGAATATTACTGCATGTGTGGTCCTTCATCTGCCATCACGGTATCTACTGGAAAGAGCCGGCAGGCTCCATCTCCTTTTCCTGCTTTCTACCTATCAGGTGAGAAAATGAAAGCAAAGTAACATGCTGGATTTATTAATTCCCAGCCACCTGTCCTGCTGCTGGCTCTTCACATGGAAGGTTTTACACCCGGCAGAGGCAACAGCTTTCTAACACAGATAAAATTGAGCTAATCTTTTCAGAATTCAGCTAAATCTTTGAGGAGAACCAGGAAACAAAGTTTTCCAGAAATAGGCAATGCCTAAGAGCAGACAGAAACTCTGAACCTGGAGCCCTTTAGGCTAATTGGACCACCACATTCTAAGACCTGGTTAAGCAGGTATCTCTCTCCAGTCAATGGACATTGTTCATACCATTGGATTCACCTATGAGAACTTACTCTTAACTTGTTACGCAAATATTATTTATTCCCTCCAAGCAATGGATGCTATTTATACTACTGGATTCCACACTGAAAAGTCATTCTAGACCTGCTATGCAAATATTGTATTTCCCCCAGCCAATGGACACTTTTTACCATTGGATTCACCAATGAGATCTCTTCCTAGACTTGTTATACAAATGAGCCACTCCTGATTGGGGTTAAGACAACCACAATCCTTAGAGTTGCCCTTGTGAATTTCAGGCTTCTAAGGAGGCCCCTGAATGCTGATTGTCCATTCTTGGAATATGTATTTTTGTTCCTGGTAACTGTCCTAGAGATTAAAAGTAACGGGATGTGTTACACTGTCTATTTGAAATGGTTTAAAGTCAGTACAAGCAAGAGAGACCAAAGCCCATGGCCTTAGGAGTTGGAAATGTGCCCTTTTTCACTAAGGAAAAACACAGGTCATAATCCTTAAATGATGTGTCATTTTTCAAAAAATCCCTTCAGAACTTTAGGTTGTGATTCTGAACCAGAAATTGCAAGCTCATTTGAATTTTGAAATGGTGTCATTGATTGTGCTAAAGAGACGACTTAGAAAAGTATACTTGAGTTTATGCAACTAGAGTTCAATGTGGTAAACAAAATTGCAACGTTGGTTGCAATTTGTAAGTTACAAATCTTTTCCTGTTTACATCCAGCAGATTTCAGCAAGCATTGGAAGAAGTCTTGGAAGGCTGTCTGGTTCCATTTACAAATGGATTGACGGAATACCTCAAACAGTTTATGTTAACGTTATAAAGCTAACGTTGTAGGGGGACCTTGGAGGGCATCCCGGGTTCAAACACTGTTAGGCATCCTGGCCAGACTTTCTTGGGTACATGAAGTCCCAGTGACTTCATGTTAAGTGTTCTTTGGGTGGTGCTAGGGGTTGAACTCAGGGCCTTGTACTTGTCTGCCTCTTGAACTACTCTCCCAGCCATTTTTTTTGGGGGGGGGGGTGCCGGTCATGGGCCTGAACTCTGAGCCTGGGCGCTGCCGCTCAGCTCTTCAGCTCAAGGCTAGCGCTCTACCACTTGAGCCACAGCGCCACTTCCGGCTTTTTTTTTTTTTTGCTTATGAGTGTGGAGGAATCGAACCCAGGGCCTCATGCATGCAAGGCAAGCGCTTTACCACGGAGCCACCTTCCCAGCCCCTCTCCCAGCCATTTTGCCTTTGCGCATCCAGGCTGGCTCCTACAAAGTTAACCACAGCCACCCCACCCAGCAAATACTGGCTACCTCTGGGACAGCTCAGGCAGGACATTTCTCCTGAGATGTTGCTTGGATCTGTATTGCTGGCCTAGGGAGGTCCCTGGATCCTTTCTGAGTTCTGTGTCATAAGCGTTAAAGGAAAAAGAGGCCAGGCACCACTCATGCCTTTAATCCTAGCTACTCAGGATTCCCAGATCTGAGGATCAACATTTGAGGCCAATGCTAGCAGAGAAATCCAAGAGACTCATGTCTCCAATTAGCCAGAAATGGAAGTATGGCTCAAGTGGTAGAGTACAGCCTTGAGAGAAAAAGCTGAAGCTTGAGTGCACAGACCTGAGGAAAGGAAGGAAGGAATGAAGGAAGGAGAAAAAGAAAAGAGAAAGGGAAAGGAGGCTTGTCCCCAGCCTTCTGCCTTGTCCCATCAGCTCCTCAGCTCAGTCTCTGGGTTCTGGTGAGATACAGGCTCCTTAATTTCCCTGCCTGTGCCTTGTGCTTGCATTTTCAGGTTTCTACTGGGACTACAGGCTCTAAGATTACTTTCTGAGGTTTTATGCTTTGCTTTTTGTGATCTCCCCCCCTCCCCCCAGTACTGGGAGTTGAACTTACAGCCTTGGACATGGTAGGCAAGTTCTCTACTTACAAAGCCAGCCAGAGTTTCATTATTGTTCTATTTTTTGAGAATGGACCTCACTACAGATGCTGGCTCGGCCAGCATGGGCGATCGGCCAGGTCCGTGACAATCTGTGCGTGCACACATGGCAGCTGACGACTTCCAGGCAGGCTCTCCCCGGCAGCCTCAACCCAGCCTTCCCACCACAACTTCTGACCACCCACTCACACAGTTCCTTCACGCCCCTCCCTCCCACGGCGCCAGCGAGACTGGCCCAGGCAGGTGGGCAGATCTGCAAAGCAAGGAAGGCAGGAGGCACCCGGAGCCAGCAAGGCGTTTGCAAGCACAGCCAGCGACACGGTCGTGAGTGCGCTGCTCACGTCGTGGCTCACTTCATCCCTCCGAGAGCCCTGTGATGGTGGCATGCTCACCCACTTTATGGAGGAGGAGGCTAAAGCTCAGAAAGGCTAAGTAATTTGTCCAAGGTCACACAGCCAACTCAAGTTGGTACCCAACTCTCTTGTTTTAAATGCTGATCATGTAAACTCCTGAACTCTAGGGTGCCAAGTTGTTGGGTGGGAGAGGAGGGGTCAGGCTTAGCCTCAGGCCAGTTACAGAGGAGGAGACAGCCTAGGTAGCCAATGAGGAAAGTGTGCATGGGTGGGAGGGCGTGGGGGTGTCAAACATGGCTAGAAGGAAAACAGACAGGAACATATTCAAGACAGGGATGATTGGGAAGAAGAAAGAGTCCCCTCCCCAACTGTCACCAGAGCTTCCTGTCTGCCTCATTGGGGAGTTCTTCTGACTTTGAAACTCATGTAGTCTTCAAAAAGGGGGGCACTTCCTCCTCCTCTTCTTCCTCTTCCTCCTCCTCTTCCTCCTCTTCTTTCTCCTTCTTCTCTTCTTTCTCCTTCTTCTTTGTGCGAGTCCTGAGGTTTGAATTCAGGGTCTAGGCATTATCCTTTAGCTTTTTCACTCAAGGCTAGCGCTCTGCCACTTTGAGCCACAGCACCGCTTCCAGTTTTCTGGTGGTTCATTGGCGATAAGAGTCTCATAGACTTTCTAGCTCTGAATCACAATCCTCAGATCCTGAGTAGCCAGGATATGCAGGCGTGAGCCACGGGAACCTGACAACGTCTGTATTCTTTAGAATCTTCAATCCCCTCAAAATACACATTGCAACCTCCAACCAATAACAGCAAAGTGAGAAAACAGTGCCTGTTTTCTGGGTTATTCAGCCTCCCATCCCTGACAGCCAATCAGGAGCTCCGCCTCTCACAGCACCCTCTGATTGGCTCCTCCTCCCAGTGCTATTCTAAACTCTGCCTACTCTAGAGAGAAAAGCTGATGGCCTGTAAGTCTGTGACCCCCAGGCCACAGGGCTCTCATTCCCACCCTCTTCTGCCAGCCCAGGCAACTAGATTAGCCTAACAGTCACCACGGATGTCCAAGAAGCCACATTCCTTGCTCAGGGTCAGGCAAATCTGGTGTAAGTCTGCCACTTTCCAGATTGTATCCATGAGGGGACCTGTGGAGGGGAAGGTTGGGGCTCAGAGGGGGTAAGGAATTTGCCCAAGGCCACACAGCAAATCCACCAAAGCCTCCTGAGGAGCGCTGTTGGAGCTCACATCCTGCTCTCTGGGACACACAGCTTGGCATGCAGGGTGAGCAGTCTCAGGGGCTGGGATTGTGCCTTGCTGTGCTGTCATAGTTTTGAACCCTCCTGTGAGCTC
The DNA here is from genome assembly GCF_019054845.1 of Dipodomys spectabilis. Taxonomy (NCBI): domain Eukaryota; kingdom Metazoa; phylum Chordata; class Mammalia; order Rodentia; family Heteromyidae; genus Dipodomys; species Dipodomys spectabilis. Next base: position 320,938 of record NW_024871276.1, on the reverse strand, counting down.
CCCCACACCCAGGCCTCTATTTCTTTCTACGCCCCCAGTGCTGCCTTCCCCCACCACCACCCCAGCACCCAGCATAGCAAGCCACCCTCCACACGTGTCCAACCCATGGGCAGCACGCCAGCTAGTGAGGCATTCCACCATCTGTGGAGGCCAGAGTGGGTGTGAGGCCCCTCACGCCTGCACCGTGGGGCCCGCAGGAGCCCAGCCGTGAGTGCTCAGAACCCGGTGACTTCAGGGAGGAAACACAGCCCAGCTGCTTCTGGAAAGTCAGAGATGGGCCCTGGACCAGGAAGATGCCCACCCAGCCCCAGCTGTCTCCAGCCTCAAGTCCTCAGGGAGACTCCTGCTCTGCTCCAGACATCAGGCAGACCAGAGCCCCTCCACCGGTTCCTGAGGCCTGGGTTTGAGGAGAGGTGGGGGCTGATGAGCAACCCAAGCTGTCCCCCCCAGCTATGCTAAGTTTAGAAATGGGGGAAAATGTGTGAGAGTGTGGGCTGTGGGGAGAGGAGGGGAGATGCAGGCTTGGGTTTGTTCCAAGGGATAAACTGTAAGTCCCTGGCAGCCCAGGGACCCGTGGTACCTTGGCAGTACCCAGCATCCTTCCTCCTAAGGGCTGCATGGTCCTATGGGCCCTGAGACCCCAGCTTCCCAAACTGGATTCCCGTGGGGAGCATGCTCATGCATGGCTGCCTGAGCCCCATTCAGCAGGTGTCTGCAGGCATGCGTGCAGAAAACGTACCATCCGCACCCCCACATCCTCCTCCCCCAGAGGCGCTGGTGTGAATGGTGTTAGGACGTCATCTTGGAAGTTTCCTGGGTTTCTTTCCCAAGCACTACATACCTGCATTTATCCAAGGTGAGGTTGGGTTGCAGAGCGGGAGGCCCTGGCTCTGGTGGAGCTCCCCCCCCCCCGCAGCAGCTTGGGGAGGGGGGCTGTGAGGCTGAGGTTGCCCTGCATTGGGCCTGGAGCTGATCTCCTCCCCCTCCCCTAACTAGCTGCATGACCGTGACTCCCGACTTACAGATGAGAAAGGGCAGGAGAGATTGGGGAGCCCCAGAGAGGTCTGGGATGCACTGGCTCAGGATCCCAAGAGGAGAGGTGGCCGGCCATCTCTCCTCTCATTACTCAAGGCAGCCATGCGGGGGTCAGCCGAGCCAGGAAGGCCTGGAGATCGGCCAGCCCTCAAAGCTTCCATCTCTGGGCTGAGCTGCTCCTCTCTAAGACCCCTCCTGCAAGCACAGGACTTGCTGAGCCATGCTGTAATCCCACGGCTTCTCTCTCAAGCTGGGGACACGGTGAGCTCCAGCTCCAGGCATCTTCAAGCCCCAGAATCACCCACCACTGGGCTCACATTCCCTTCTACTGGCACTGTCTCGTCCTCAGCATCCAATGTACAGTGGGCTTCAACGTAATGGATGCAACCAGTTTGGACTGAACATGGGCAGGGCGTCAGGGCCTACACCTGTGATTCTAGCTTCTCAGGAGGCTGAGATCAGAGGATCTTGATTTGAAGCCAGCCTTGGATTCTGAAGGAAAGCATAATCTCTCAATAGAAATTTTTGCAAAATTGCCACGGATTAACACACACACACACACACACACACACACTAAACTGGGCGCTGGTAGGCTCATACCTATAATTCTAACTACTCAGGAGGCTGAGATCTGAGGATTGTGGTTCAAAACCAGCCCAGGCAGGAAAGTCTATGAGACTCTTATCTCCAATTAACCACCAAAAAGCCAGAAGTGGAGCTGTGGCTCAAGTGGCAGAACACTAGTCTTGAGTGAAAAAGCAAAGGGACAATGACCAAGCCATAAGTTCAAGCCCCATCCCTGGCGCGCACACACACACACACACACACACACACACACACACACACACACACATACACAATCACAATCACAATTGTACAGTCACTTAGGTCTTCACAACACCATAAAGCAAGCATGAGTATCTCTGCTTTCTAGACGAATAGGCTGAGGCTCAGGATGGGTGAAGGACACAGCCAGGACCTACACATTCACATCCAAACACAGACCTATGGACTTGGGGATTATATTTCTAACTCCAGAACTTCTGGGGGATACGTGCAAACATGGACAGAGCCAAGATACACAGAATGCCATGAAAGGCTGGAGCCCAAGGCTAGACTAGGTTCCTCTCTTTGAGCACACTGTCTTACCTCCTGCCTCCCCTGGACTGGCCAGCACCTGCATGCAAGGCCAAAGGGTACTGTTGCTTCTTCCTTAAAATGCACCTGCTCATGTTCATCCCTGGCCCTTTGCACATACCGATCTCTTCTTAACCCTACCTCTTTCTCACAGTTCCTCTTAAAAAGTACCTCCTCCACAAAGCCCTTAAAAACTCTTCTTCCACTCAACCCAGCCTGTCCTTATCTGGAACCCAAGACCAGGGCCTGAGTCACAGCTGTACCCTGCAAGCCCACCATGGGCTTCGGCAAGAACTGCAAGTCTTCAGGGTTCTGGTTCATGCTCCATCTCATTTATTCCACCACGTCTGGGTCTTCGCTAAAAGGAATCACAGGCCTACCCAGAGCGGGAGGGGAAGGACGAGAAACTGTGAACAACTGTTCCTTTGGCCTCCAAGGACTTCCAGGCTGCCAGACAGACTAGACAGGCACAGACAGGCCTACGGCACCTCGCTCACCAGCCACAAGGGGGCACACAGTCAGGGCCCTGCTGAGAGGGAGGCTCTAGGTAGACCCCATTTAGCCACCGGAGGCTTCTCCATCTCCTCACAGCTGGCTCTCTTCTTTCTGGAGACCATGGCAAAGAGAACAGGTAGGAACAGGAAAATGGGGTAGGTGTGTAGGGAGACAGGGTTGATCTAGACTTTCCAGGTGGGCAGCTCAGCCTCGGCACCCTGTGACCCCAGCAAAGAATCTTACTCACTGGTGTCCCACATTCCACCAGCAGAGGGTGCCGCGGAGCTGGTGGTGCCCCAGTGAATGAATGAGTGACTGAATGAATGAAGTTTTAGATGGACGTGGGAGTTGCGGGCTGGGTGGGGGGGCATCTGTGCTGGGATTATCTCTGTGCTCCTGCTCTTTGCACGTGGCATTTGATGATCACAAGTTGCGTCTCTTCTTTCTTCTACTCCCACTTCATCTTCCAACCTGATTCAAGGCAACACTACACCTACACACACACACACACACACACACACACACACACACACACACACACACACACACACACACACACAAGCCACAGACTCACAGACAGCTGTATATACACAGACTGAACCACCAGCATGGAGGAGGGATGGGAAGGGGGAAAACAGGCCGACACTGACATCCACACACGACACACACTCACACATGTGCTCACTCAAGGCAAACGGCACACACAACCTCTCAAGGGACACTCAGCCACACCCACGGAGGTGCACACATGTGTGTCGCACACTTGTCTTCCCTCTGTCCTAGGAGCTTGCCTCTCTCTTTCCCAGGGAGCTGGCTTCACAGCTCTCACATGATCTCTGGCTCACACTCTCGTGTGGGGCCAGGAAATGAATGTCAAGATGGAAGGGACCCCCCCCCGCTCCCAGGGAGTCCCAGCTCTGCAGACGAAACAGAAGGCAACAGGCATAATCTGGGGGTGATGACAGACCTCCAAACTATTTCTTGAGCAGGATCAAGCCTGGCTTTGAAGATCACCAGGAGATCTAACTTAGTCTCTCTGGTAGCTTCCAGAATGAAGGAAAAAGAGCTAGAGAAGGTGGGCATAACCTCTCTTGCTGTGGATGTCCACCCCACGGCGGCAGATCAGAAAACTGGAGTGGTGATGCATGTGAGGGGAAAACAGAGGCTCGTGCTCAGGCTGCTGGGACAAAACACGGGAGGCTGGTGATCTTACAGGACAGGTAATGGATTGCTCAGGGTTCTGGAGGCTGGGTGTCTAAGATCAACATTTGACCGAGAGCCTGTTTCTCATGCATGATGAGCCCTCTGTCGGCCCTGCCTTCTGTGCTGGACAGAAGGCCTCGTGCTTGATGATAGGGTAGGTTGGTGTCTGAAGTAAAATGAAAGCAGAGAGCTTTAAGGGGCTGGTGGAGAGTTTGAGGTCTGGGCTGCCGTGCTAGGTGTGTGTTTGGTGGTGCCAGGGGTAGATGATGGTGTTGAAAAGAACATGAATGGCATCTGCAAGGTAGCCAGTCCAGCAGCCCAGCTGAGGCAGGGATGGAAAGGGAGTGGGGAAAATCGGGCCTTTGAGACTGAGCACCCTTACCCTTGCCCCAGTTCCGGCCCAGTGGCTGGCTGGCATGCTGTGTCCAGGAGCCCCAGCATCTCTCTTGGTGGGTGTGGAGGGGTGAGGTGTCTCATTTGGACCTTGCTGGGTTTCTCAGCTCTGCACCCACCCCGGCCCTCTCATTAAACCACCCTCCCCTCCCACATGAATTAGATCTCATCAGGCAATTAGCACTTCCCCTCCCTCTGGAGAGTGGGTGATTCATTTTCCTAAAAGGAGCATGTTGCCAGTCTGAGGCAGCTCTAGCTGCGTGAGCCCGGGCCAGCCCCTCGCCATTCTGAGCCTCCGGCTCCTTGTCTGTACAGCTCAGGGGTGCTGTTCATCCCATGTGGACTTGGACAAGCCTCCTGCAAATCCTGGGCTTCCCTTATGGAGGGAGCCAAGCTGGGAGTCTCAAACTAGTGACACCTGAGAGACCAGCCGCTTCTGTGCCCCAGTTTCTGGTCCAGGAACACCCCCACTATTCCCTACTCCTTACCCCAGCTACCACACAGAGAGCCTAAATGCTGCTGAGCTTGTAACCCCTAGACAGGTGGGTCCTAATGCGTCCACGAAGCTCCTCCTCATGGCTCTCAGATGGGCATGATAGCACCAGCTAGGGATAGAGCAGGACTGAGACCAGAAGCCAGATCCCCTCAGCTGGGTGAACCACAACAATCCCCCCTAGCCATTCAGCATTTCCCTTCCTCTCCTCTAGCCCTCTGGGCCTCCGAGCAGGCCCCTCCTCCTATCCCAGGACCCTCTATTCTTCTCCATGGCATCCGCAGGATTGCTGTGCAAGCTACAAGTATGCAGCCTGGATGGCATGCTGCTTCTGCTCAGTCACCCTCGCATGGCATTCTGGGCCCTCAGGAGCCATCCCAGGGCACTGAACCTGTGGGGGGGAGAGGCAGCCCTGTCACAGAGTCCTGTTATCTCCAGAGCCCGGGAAGCAGGCAGCTGCACAGAGCTGGTAAGAATAAACATGAACAGGTGTACCTGTGCGCTCACACAGTTGGGAGGGGCTTGGAAGCACCAGCTTCTGGGTGAATTTTTCTTACCATGGCCTTGGCCCGGGTCCCAAAGCTATTCCCTCTTCCAGAGCTCTGTGAGGTTCTGGGCCACGGACACATCAGGGGCCTATAGAACCTTCTCTCTCCAAAGACCGCTCCAAGAAGCAGGAGCTGGTGAAGCCTGGCTCTTCTGCCCTCTGGGCTCTCGGCTTTCCTCCTGAGGTCCCATCTGCTGGCTCCCTGCATCTCCCTTTGTCTTTCTGTTTTCCTCAATCTTGTGCTGCTGTCTCTATCTCCCCAGGTCTCCCACGCTCCCAGCCCCTCTGTTTTCCTCCCTGTATTTTTCTCCTTCTCCCGTGTCTGTCCACTTTCTCTCCTCAGTCAGCCCTATTTTAGGTCTAGCTAGCTCCTACTCAGGCCCCATGAGTGGTAGGGAGAGGGTGGGGGGAGACCATGGCAAGACCAAGAGAGTCATCTATACAGCCGGGAGAAAATGGGCCAATTAATGCCACTAGGCTGCTCAGGCAACTGAACTAGAAGAAAGCAAAAATAGCCCCAAGCAGGCCTAGCTGGAAAGAAAGGGAGAGAAGGAGAGAGGAGAGGAGGAGAGAGACAAATAAGAAATACTGAGTCCAAAGTCAAGTTCAAAGTCTCCACAAGGCTGCCTGGCCGGCAGGGGTGCTTCCTGCAGCTCCTCCATACCCAGGCCGTGCATTGGACCCTGGTACAGTCTGGCAGCTGCTGCTACTGGCCTCCCTCTTCCCGAGAGGCAGCCAGGAGATGAGCAGGCCTGGAAGGCCTCCCCAGGGCCATGGGCTTCCCTGGAGTCCAAGCCCATGTTCACCTGTCCTGCCCCATATCTTTGGGCCCTCCCAGTCACATAAACCCCACTGGTTGTGGGTTGTGCTAAAACTGAGGCATTGTGTCCCACCCCACTAAACCTAGCAGTCATAGGCCTTTTGATGCTCCAGAGTGAGTATCCGGTGCTGTTCCCCTGAGCCCAGTTAATGTGAGCCAGGTGGGGTCCCACCTTAGTGGGAGCCAGATAAGCAATCAGGCAAGATTATGGGAGGGGCTCTTTGCTCAGCCTGGGGAGCCCAGGAAGAAGCCCTGAGGAACAGATGCCCCCCACATATGCAGTCTGCAAAGGTAGCCTGCTCAGAGAGGGTCCATGGAAGTTACCCAGAGCAGAAGAGCACATGGGACACTTGAAGCTGTCAGCAGAAGCCTGGAAGGCCTTGAAGAGGAGGGACTTACAATCAAGAAGGTTCATGTGTGTGTGCGTGCTTGTTATTGAAGACAAGGGGCTTAGAAATTATGTCCAGGGCCCTGGGGATTCATGGGAGGCCTTGGGCATGGGATGGTCAGCGTGATATGCTCCTTTATGGGGGATACATGAGGCTGGAGGCAGGCAGAGCAGATTAACACTGCTTCAGACCTTCAGGGAAGAAGGCACAGGCCCTAACGTGGCTGCAACCAGGGAGAGACGTAAGGAACTCTGGGTGTGGAGGGAAAGGGCATGAGGGAAAGCCCTCCGCTTGTGTGACCAGGCTGCAACTCCACGCACAGGAACGACTCTCAAACTTAGAGCTATCCGGGGAAAGACTGCCAGCACTTTCTCCCTAGCATATAGCCTGCACCGGCTATGCTATACGCGGATGACTAGGAGCTGTTCTGTCCTTGTCTTCTAGGCTAGGCTACTTTTACTATGCCAGCCCTCTCCCCAGATACTCTTCTTCGTCTCCCTCCTGGCCTCAGCTGGCTGCATTCTCTGAACTCCCCTGTCTTCCAGCCACTCCATGCCCCCTCTGCTCCCTCGATTGCTTCCTTCTAGAATGTTCTTCCCTCATTGTCCTGTGCCCAAATCCTACTCATCCATGGAGATCCAGTCCTGATGCACTTCCTACCTCCTCCCCAGACCCAGTGTCTGGGCACCTCCGTGATACACATCTCTTTGTGGTTCCTGTATTATTCTTCATGGAAGCACTGAACTTAGAGCAGCTTAGAAGTTGTTGGATAGATGGATGGATGGATGGGTGGGTGGGTGGGTGGATGTAGAGCTAATTGTCTGTGTGGATGGCTCAAATGAATAACAGAGGAAACCAATTCAAACATGTATAAATGATGCGAGAACCAGATTTTCAGGACCTCAGCTTAGATTCAGTAGTTCTCGGGATGGGGCCAGGCCCAGAGAGAGGTCTATGTGAAGACTTAATAAAGAAAAGGAGAGAGGGAGGAGAGGAGGCATCACTGGGCCCATCACATGCATGATAGATGACTTGAAGGATGGATGGATAGAGTATATGCATTGGTAGGTAGATTTATGGATGGATAGATATGGGGAATAGATGGGTGTGTGGGTGGATGGATAGATGGGTATATAATAGGTAGATGGTTGGCTAGATGGAGGCATATACGAGTTAGACATGTGGGTAGATGGATGGATGGATGGGTAGATAAAAGGATGGATGGATGTGTGGGTGGGTAGATGGATGGATGGTTGGTGGATAGATGTGTGGATGAATGGATATGTAGATGGATGGATAGGTGGATAGGTAGATAGATGGATGGATGGGTTGTGGGTGAGTGGTGGATAAATGGATGGATGGATAGCTAGAGGGATGTTGGATGGGTGGATGGATAGATGGATGGAAGTATGTGTGGCTGGCTGGCTGGCTGGATGGGTGGATATATAGATGGATGGTTATGTGGAGATAGATAGATAGATAGATATAGATGGATGGATGTGTAGATAGATGGATGGATGGATGGGTTGTGGGTGAGTGGGTGGATGGTTGGAGGGAGGTTGAATGGGTGGATAGATAGGTGAACGGATGTGTTGTTGGATGGATGGATGGGTGGGTGAGTGGATGGTAGCTAATTGTCTATGTGAATGGATCAAATTAATAACTCAGGAAACCATTTCAGACCTGTATAAATGATGCGAGAACTAGATTTGCAGGACCTCAGTCAAGTTCTAGCAATGCATTCATTTTTCACATGGCACAAGCTAAGCAGCTACCTCCCTGGTGTCTCCCATGGTGGAAGATCCTCGGGATCCAACAGTGGGACACGCATGACCCCTGACCTCTTACAGTGGGTCCTGTCAGCTATCTAGTGAAGGAGACAGACACGCAGCAGCAGGCATTTCTTCGGGAACGCCGTGGGACGCGCACTGTGATGGAGGAGTGTGTGGGAAGCAGCCTGGGGCTGGCAGGAAGGAGTGAAGTCGCACTTGTGCAGGGAGAGACTGGCGAGTGGGGGAGGAGAAGGGAGCCAGCAGTGTGCGCCAGGGTTCCAGAGGGAGATAGAAATTCCACCTGCCGAGACTCCAGGGCTGGGAGCAGGCCAGGAGGAGGACCGGAGCTCACCTGGCTGGCTTTTCTGTGGTCCATTCTCATTCTGAGAGTGGAAAGATTTGAACTGGAAGAGACCTGACGAAGAACTGAGACTCTGACTTGAGTAATGTCTGTTGGAATTTCCTCTGTGAACACAAGCAGGATTCTTTCCTTCTGATGTTTTCCCACAATGAACGTCGTGCTGACTCTAAATCGCTCGGGAAATTAAAAAGACAGAAAATCTTGAACCGTTTTACGTGGCAATGGGAACCCAAGAAAATAAAAACAGAATTAACCTTCTTCCCTGCCCTCCCCCACCCAAATCCAAGTTTCTCATTGCCCCAGCTGGAATGGTTCCATTCTCAGTCTAAAAAGGACTCCATTTCATATTTGCAAGCCCAAAGGTTAAAGGTTTCATAAGCAAAGCTCATGTTGGTTAAAATAATACTGTGCTTCATTGAAGAAAAAAAGAGTTACTGAAATTGCCAAAGCTTTGTAATTTTTTTTTGGCTTTTGCTTAAATGGTACATTTTTCTGGGGAATTTAAATCGCTCTCCATAGCTATGATTATCTTATTAAAAGCAATTCACAGACTAAATAAGCGATCACATGAAATAGCTGAAACAAATACAATTTAAAAGCCAGTGTTTGATTTATTTTTTTCTGATGTAGCTACAAAAAGTGAACAGAGAGAAGAAGAAGGAAAAAAAATCTCTGCCTAAATGTGTGTCTGAACCTCTCAACACTGCTATCTACCCTGGAGCGTACACAGCAGATTCATCGCCAACAGCGGCCAGGAATGGCCCAGGGCACCTAATGGCTGGCAAAGCCCCAGATCAGGTGGTGTTTATTCTAGAAGAATGAGAATCTGCTGGTCACCAGAGGACCTGAAGGAAGGATGTTCCAAGCACAGAGAACAGCAAATGCAAAGGCGGTACAAGACCTAATAGAAATCCAAGCCCAAATCAGCAAGCTGGACTCCCTGTGTGTCCCTGATCTGCTCTGGGAATACCAGCTTGTCACGTGGTCTTCCCATCCCCTGCCTCTTCCTTGATGCATCTTCAAGAAGGTTAAGGGACAAGGGTCTCCTCTGAGCTGCTCTGGTCCTGTTTTCCCTGCCCCCCTTCCTGGCCAGCTCCATGCCAGGATACTGAGAACCTGACGTTAACTGTAGGCACATATATATATATTTTAAAACCCATCCATTTAAGGAAATCTCTTCTCCAAACAAACACTCAAAGCCACTCTCCCCTACTGGGACCCCAAGGGAGGTGGTAGTAGGCATGGAGTCAGAGACAGACATTGGGTGGGCAGACAGAATCCTGAAAGTGGGGGAGGGAAAATTGCTCATCCAGATCTCCTCCCTCTGTCTCTACTTTTCCTCTGGGACTGGGGTGGCTTCCAGCCTCAGTCAGCTATAAATCAGCCCCCCCTTCTCTCCCCATGGGGCCTTCTAATGTCATAGGTCAGTGCCATTCCCAGAGTGCCCAGCAAGGCAGAATGTGCTATTTATTTATTTAATTTATTTGTGAGTGAGTGTGTGTGTGTGTGTGTGTGTGTGTGTGTGTGTGTGTACTGAGGCTTGAACTCAGAGCTTAGGCACTGTCCCTGAGTTTTTTCACTCAAGTTTGATGCTCTACCACTTGAACCACACCTCCACACCTCCACATCCAGCTTTTTGTATGATTAATTAGAAAGAAAGAGTCTCACAGACTTTCCCCAGACTGGCTTTGAACTGAGTTCCTCAGATCTGAACCTCCTGAGGAGCTAGAATTACAGGTGTGAGCACCTAGCTTGGAATGCACTTTTTTTTTTTTGTCAATTGTGGGGCTTGAACTCTGGGCCTGGGTGCTGTCCCTCAGCTCTGCAGCTCAAGGCTAGAGCTTTACCACTTGAGCCACAGCACCTCTTCCAGTTTTCTGGTGGCTTACTGGAGATAAAGAGTCTAACGAACATTCCCCGCTCAGGCCGGTTTGAACCGTGATCCTCAGATCTCAGCCTCTTGAGTAGTTAAGATTACAGGTGTGAGCTACTGACGCCCTGGAATACACTTCTTGTATTACTGGGTTGTTTTGTTTTGTTTTACTTTTTATTATGAAAACACGTGCATATAAAATAATGTGTTAACATATGTGCAATTTGAAGAGTATGTTGATAGATAAAATAATCACTAAATGTAGGTTTGCAGCCAGACGATGGTGGCTCACACCTGTAATACTAGTTACTCGGGATGGTGAGCCCTGAGGATTACAGTCCTGCCAGCCTAGGCAGGAAAGTCTGTGCGACTCTTATCTCCAATGAACCACCAGAAAACCAGAAGCGGAGCCGTGGTTCAAAGTAGTAGAATGCTAGCCTTGAGCAAAAGAGCTCAGGGACAGCATACAGGTCCTGAGTTCACGCCCACAATTGCCTAAGTCATGTGACTGTCACTCAGTGGGAGCTGCCATCCAAGAGCTAGGGACACTGAAGGAAGAAAAGCCAGCTGTGCTAGTCTGCAGAGACAGGGAGACACACCCCAGGGAACCTCAGCCAGGTTTCCATGAAGGCGCTTGGAAAGGCCCAGGCAGGGTCTGCGTGGGGGCCAGAGGGCTGCACTGCGGCAGGGAAAGCGAGCCTGTCCCCCAGCTGAAGACTGTCCTAGGACCGGATGCTCACTAAGTGATCTGGGAGGCGGGAGGGATAGAGGCTGAGGAGCCACACCCACTCTGAGGCAGATGGACGGGGCACTGCATGGGGGCTGGCCCCCTCGTCTTGGGGGTGCGGGATCTGGTTCCTTGGAAACCTGGTCCCCTTGGCCATGTGATTTCCCATGGCTACATGCTAATCATTGGGCTGTGCTCTCTCTGGCTTGCGTGTTACCTCCTGTAGAGGAGGGGTGCTGGGCCCCAGGGCATCTCACCCTGCCACGTTTGTGAAGGAGGTCTTGTGTACTCAGTGTGTGTCTGTGTGTGTGTGGGGGGGGGGGGGGGAGGCGTTGCAGGTGGAAAACCAGAGAGGCTATTTAAAAATGAGCTGTAGGCCGAGCATCGTTGATTGCTGGGGGCTTAGACGTTGGCTGGGAAGAGCTGGGCCTGCTGTAAAGACTGCTGAGGGCCTACTGTGTTTCTAGGCCTACTGTGCGTCTGCCTCCCTCTTTACCACAGGAGGGGCTCAGTGAGCAAACAGGCTTGGGACTGAGAGTGAGAAGGTGCTGGGCCCAGCCTGCGAGCAGACATGGAGCAGCTGGTCCATCTGGATGCTCACTGTGTGGCTTCAAGCAAATGGGCCTGTGTGGACCTCAACTTCCTCAACTGAAAATAGGAGTAATACCCTACCTGATGTAACACAGTGGGGACCTCATCCCTGGGGTGGAGATGCCCAGCTGTCCACTATTGTATCTTCTACTCATCCTGCTGATGAATGGAAGGTACAGGGTTGGGCACATGGCTACTCAGAGAGAAAACTACATCTCCCAGGCTCCTTTGTGGTCAGATTAATCATTTGACAGGTCCTAGCTAATGGAATACAAGTGCAATGCTTGGGCTGGGGTGGGGGGGACGTATGTCCTTCTTGGACCACTTTTCTTCAGCCTTTCTGCTGTCACCATGGGTCATAAGGTGTGTGTGGTGGGGGTGGTCACATGATGGGGATGGCAGGTGCATTAGAAGGTGCTGGTTCCTGTGAATATGAGACCTCTATTTCCTGGAGAGAGAAGTTAGCTTGCCTAAGTTCCCAGCTGGGGGCTTCCTGCCACCTGCATGCATCAGCAGTCCTTGTTGGCAGTGTCCCTAAACTCAGGGTCACGTGGGCCAATCAGGTTCTGTCTTTAGTCTCAGCTGATGCTTTTGAGTATTTGTGGGTTTTGCATTTTTAGAGCATCTCTGCAGACCACCATCCCCCAGCTCTTACATTCAAAGGTCAGCATCTTGGCATTAAAGGCCCTACCTAGTGAAATGACTTTGTAGATGAACAAAAGACTAGAAAGTCAAAACATTACCAGCAGCCGCAGATCTATCAACATAGAGAAAATCTTTTTTTTTTTAAGTGTCATGATGATGGGCTGGCAAGGTGGCTTAGTGGTAGAGTGCTTGCCTAGCATGCATAAAGCCCTGGGTTCTATTCCTCAGCACTACATATGCAGAAAAAGCCAGAAGTGACTCTGTGGCTCAAGTGGTAGAGTGCTAGCTTGAGCAAAAGAAGCTAGAGACAGTGCCCAGGTTCTGAGTTCAAGCCAAAGGACTGGCAAAAATACCAAATTTGACCCAAAAAAATTGTCATGAAGGCCACAAGGCCTGTCCTCCTTTCCCACCTCATCTTCTGGGGATCATCCTCCCATCATTCCAGCCACACTGGACTCCTTTCCAGAGCTCCAGCCACCACAGGACCTTTGCACATGCTATTCCCTCCATCTAGAATGTTTCCCTTCCAGATCTTTACTCAGATCTCTGCTCATCCTTAGTTCCCTTGCCACAACCCCTTTCAGAGTCCCCACCCTCCTGAGTAGTGCTACCTTCCACTCAACCACATCAAGTTCAAAGTTCTGTGCAGCACTGGCCAATGGCCCAAATTCTCCTGTGTGTTATTAGCTCTCCTGCCCCTCACCGACAAACTCCAGAGGTCAGACACAGGTTCACTGACCACCCCAACTTGGACATTGCACCTGGTGATAAATACAGAGAGGGATAGACCATAGAACTGACACGTTCTGAGCACCTACTATGCTTCAGCCGCAGGGCTCTCTTTATTCTCAGCAGGAAAACTTATTCTTCTTTGTCTAATCTGGTCATGAGACCACAGGTGGCCAGAGCCCAGGTGCGTGGATCAAGTCCAGTGGCTTCCGTTGCTCAGACTGGCATGTTCTGGGAAACAAAAGGCCCCCTCAGCTGCTCCCCAGCCACCCACCCAGCCACCCTGCTGGCTCTGATTTTCACCAGCTCCCATCACCTCCCATGGCGATTGTGCTGACGCACAGTGGGGTCTATTCCAGCTCCAAATCAGAGGGGAAACAAGGCTGTCATTTCTGAACACGTCGTTGCCAGGCTGGCTAGACTAATGCAAGCTAGACTAAATTCCCTTCCAGCTTTGAAATTCTAAGGCGTCTTTATCAAAGGAAAATCTGAGTCATAATTGCTGCTGTGAGCATTTATTACAAGCCAGGCAGAATCCCCAGCACTTTTATCTATGCTGTCTAATGTGTGTGTGTGTGTGTGTGTGTGTGTGTGTGTGTGTGTGTGTGACTGGTACCAGGGTTTGAACTCAAGGCCTTGACTTTGCTCCACTCAATCAGCTGGAACTCTACCACTTGAGCCACACCTCCAGTCTAGGATCTTGCTGGTTAATTGAAGACAGTCTCTGGGATTTTTCTGCCCTGGCTGGCTCTGAATCTCGATCCTCTAGATCTCAGGCTTCTGAGTACCTAGGTGTACAGAAATGAGCCACTGCTGCTCAGCTTTGTGCTGTCTGATTTTACCCTCACAGCAATACTATCATTATTTCCACATAACAGATGGGTACACTGAGGCTCAGAGATGGGCAGATCTCCCAATGTTCACACAAGGGTGATGAGGTTTGAACTCAGGTGTCTCCCCAAAATACCTGAACCATCTGACTCCATTTGACTTGAGTTTATCTTCCCTCCTTTCTCGTGGCCAGCATCCTGCTTTCCTTGCCCTTGAGGACAGACTACTGACGTGGGGTGAGGGTCAGGGGGACGGTCTCCATTGTGGTCAGAACAAGCCCAGAGCATGGGGCTGGCATCAGGCCTGAGGTTCATGACCTAAGCTCTTCTGCCCTTGTCTCCAGGGACAGAACTGGGGTGAGAAGACGCCCGCCATGTTGGAAGGGGATGGGGCGACAGGACAGTTGTCCAAGGAATCTGAAGGCAGGGGAAAGAGCCACTCAGGCAGTCTCTCACCACCAGCCAAGGTGCCAGAGAAATGTCAGAACAGAATGTGCTGGATGAGGCTGCAAATGAAAAGCCCTCGTTCCTGGCTGTTTTGATTCTTCTGTTTCCCCACAGCCGGCTGCGGCAGGATTAGTCACTCCTCAGTGCTCTTCAGCACCATGGACAGCGCCGAGGCTCCTGCCCCTCACTGGTGCTTCCAGGTCTCAAGTGCCCCTCCAAGGGCCGGCCTGTGGAAGGGGTCGGGACTTCCCATCAAGTTGAAGGGGCACGCTCAACCTGTGTGGGAGGAGAAGCCTCCACCGTGCTGCGGCACTCCCTCCCAGCCAGTGCTGGGTGAGGCATCCCTCCATGCTGGTGGCTGTAACTGAGCAGCCGCTTTGCGCAGGGCCCTGAGGAGGGAAGGAAGGACACAGATGAATGCAGGACCTGCCTGCCTTTGAAAGGCTTGGGGTGACAGCTTAAGGCCAGATCAATCACTTAGAGGATAAGTGAGCAAAGGGATGCAGTGTTTACCTGTATGCCAGGGGTGGGACCTAGAGGGAACTCTCCCTCACGTGGGGGGGGGGCGTGGAGGGGGAGGGAAGAGGGATTAGCTACATTCTGCAGGTGTCAGGCCTGGGTCAGGAGACTTGTCCAAAGTAACAAAGCTAGGAAGAGATTGGGAAACCTTGATTGGAAGTATTATCAGCTCTGGGAGGCGGGAGGCACTTGATTCAGCCTGGAAAAGGGACCTCTGGTCTGTCTGGTTAGAGCCTGAGATAGGAAAAACTCTGCTATGGTTGTTAGGCAAGGTCCGGGGGAAGGGCAGGGGGCTACCATCATCCCCTTCCCTTCCCTGCTCCAAAGCCCTGAAACCCTGAGCACTGGCCAGGCCCTATTTGGCCTCCAACACCTCATAACCCCAACTGGATTCTGGATTTGGTTCTCTGCCGCCATCTGGTGTTTGATCCATGAGCTGACTGACAACGTGTGAGAAAAGAGCTAAGGAAGAACAGAAATGGACCGCCATGAGCTTAGGAGGGGAAGAGGCCCTTCTAATCTGCCGCTTAGCCACCATGGTACTTAGGGTCCTTCACAGCCCTGCACTGGCCCCCCAGCCCATTTCCTCATTTATATTTGGGGAGATCTCTGGTGATACCTGGGCAGTTCTGCTTTATCTCTACCCTATGGTGCTCACCCCTTTTGAAGTCACCAAGCTATTCTACTAAGGCGTATGTGTTTTACAGTGCACATAGCTGAACCTCTGTATCCTCGAGTTCCACATTCAGATTCAACTCAAGGTAGATAGAATTTTTTTAAAAAAAAATCTGGCAAGCCTGGCCGGGCGCTGGTGGCTCATGCCTGTAATTCTAGCTACTCAGGAGGCTGAGATCTGAGGATCACAGTTCAAAGCCAACCCTGGGCAGGAAAGTCCATGAGACGCTTATCTCTAATAAACCACTAGAAAACCAGAAGTGGCACTGTGGCTCAAGCAGTAAAGTGCTTGCCTTGAGCTGAAGAGCCGAGGGATAGTGCCCAAGCCCAGAGTTCAAGCCCCAATACCAACAAAAATAAATAAAAAAAAATCTGGCAAACCTGGGCAGACTTTTTCTTCTCATCATTATTCCCGACCTTTTTTATGACAGTATAACAGGCATGTATTGTCAATGACGTAGAGATGGGCGCTGGTGGCTCACATGTGTAATCCTAGCTATTCAAAAGGCTGAGATCCGAGGATCATGGTTCAAACCAAACCCTGGGCAGGAAAGTCTGTGAGATTCTTTTTTTGTGGGGGGAGGGGCATGGGGCTTGAACTCTGGGCCTGGGTGCTGTCCCTCAGCTCTTCAGCTCAAGGCTAGTGCTCTACCATTTGAGCCACAGCACCACTTCTGGTTTTCTGGTGGTTTATTGGAGATAAGAATCTCATGGTCTTTCCTGCCAGGGATGGCTTTGAACCTCGATCCTCAGATCTCAGCCTCCTGAGTAGCAAGGATTGATTACAGGCATAAGCCACTGGCACCTGACTTAAGTCGGTGAGATTCTTATTTCCAATGAATCACCAGAAAACCGGAAGTGGAGCTGTGGCTCAAAGTTGTAGAGTGTTAGCCTTGAGAAAAGAGCTCAGAGACTGTGCTTAAGCTCTGAGTTCAAGCCCCACAACCGACCAAAAAAAAAAAGTCTACAAAAAAAAAATCTACAAGGAGATGCATATGCATCATATGCCAATCTACCCCATCTCATACAAGGACCCTGAGAACCCACAGATCTTGATATTCCTGGGGGTTCCTAGAAGTGGCTCCATTTGGGCTCAGTTCTTCTACTGTGGATGAAACAGTTCTCAAATAGTTTGGCTTTAGCTGGAGCCTGGCAGTGGAGGCTTCTCCACTTGTCACCCATCTCTGACCTCTCACCCCCAACATCATCTCTTCTTTGAGATCAGCAGGTGGCCCATTCCCTGTGCCCATCTTCTGAGTGTCTACACCAGCAAGTTGAGAGCAAGGTTTGGTGACTAGCACTTGCTAAAGAATGTAAACGAAACTGCATAGGACAGAAGCTCCAAAGTATATTTCCTTCTGTCCCCGGCTTGGCCTTTGCCTGCCATGTAAGGAAGGGACTTGGCTCAGAGCACGGCACACTCAGGGCACAGAGAGGAGGATGGACGGATTGCCCTGGCTATGATTCCAGCTCTGCAGCGACTGTGTACATGACTGACATGGATAAGCCTACAGACTCAGCCTCAGTGAACATCGCTCCAGGTTATCGAAGTCCACATCCTAGACCTCTCCATCTTGGCCAAACCCTCAAGCCAGCCTGGGCTGAGAAGTCCAGGGTGACTCCACCACCTGGGCAGGCTTACCCTCTGAGGTCACCAGGACAAGAGTTTGTTGCTGGTTCCCAGGAGACCTAAGCCTCCTAGGCCTCTCACAAGCAAAGTGAGTAACAGGAGGGTGCAGCTGGCAGAGGCTTTCCACACAGGCTGGGGCCAGGCCCCTCGGAGTCTATCGCTGTGGCTGGTTGGCTGTGGACTGGACATTCTAGCACAATAGAATAACAGCCCAGAGTCCATGGCCCTGAGAAAGAGCTGCCCGTGTGTTGGGTTTGCATGAGGATGTGCAAGGCATCCTGGGTAATGCACACAGAGGCTCTGCCCCACTCCTTACATGGAGTAGGGCCTCAATAAACCTGGGCTGGATTTCACCCTGACTCTTACTGAGCAGATCAGGAAGAAGGCTCATTTTCATCCAGTGTGTGTTGTTAGAGGTGTGCTGATGCCAGCTGTTGCCCTGTCTCCTGCCAGTGCTCCCCGCAGCACGGTGCCCTGGCCTTGTACCCAGGATCCCAAATCTCCCATGATCCAGCACCCTGGGGTGAGGCTGGCCCGTGAGAGGGCCCCAGACTCTGCTTGGTTCCTACATGTTTCCAGGCTGGATTCTGGGTGTGGCGTGTCCTTGTGTCTGCCCCCCCTCAACACACACACACACACACACACACACACACACACACACACACACACCAGTGATGATGATTAGTACAGGCAGGGAGCTGGGGCACTGTGAGGCCCATCCAGGGTGGCTTCCTGGAGGTGAGTGGCAATGGGGACACAGCACCCCCCCAACTGTGGGTCCTAAGGCCTCTCCCCAAGACACTTTATTAATGTAAATCAAGAAGGAATCATTCACCTGGCAGGCAGGCAGGCAGCCTGTGCTTGGGTTTTTATCAAGATCTGCACTCCATTCTGTAATGTTTCTGCTTTCGTGTAAATCCAAAAATAGTGCTTTGAAGCATGCTCTCTCACAGAAAGCCAGCTCTCCAGGAAGATGCCGGCTCTGCTGTGGTGCCACCAATGCCTCCACTTTGCTATCAAGAAGCCTGGCTGAGCCAGGTGCAGGTGGCTCACACCCATAATCCTCGCTGCTCAGGAGGCTGAGGATCTGAGGGTCCTAGTGAGGATCACAATTCCCAGCCAGCCAGGGCAGGAAAGTCCATGAGATTCTTATCTCAATTAACCACCAGAATTGGAAATGGTGCTGTGACTCAAAGTGGTAGAGTGCTAGCCTTGAGTGAATAAAGCTCAGGGACAGCGCCCAGGCCCTGAGTTCAAGCCCCATGACCAACAGAAGAAGAAGAAGAAGAGGAGGAGGAGGAGGAGGGGGGGGAGGGGGACGGGGGAGGGGGAGGGGGACGGGGGAGGGGGAGGGGAGGGGGAGGGGGTGGATGGGAAGGGGGAGGGGAGGGAGAGGGGGGAGGGGGAGGAGGAGGAGGAGGAGGAGGGGGAGGAGGAGGAGCGCTACCCTCTGAAACCAGAGACATGAGGAGGGACAGCCCGTGCTGCTCTCTTAGGACGCAGGCTTGGCAAGGGCAGCCACATGGTCCCCACCTTGTCTGGCAGTGATCCCAGGGGAAAGGCAAGCCCAGGGACGGCAGTGCCCCCATGTCCCGACCATGTCACTCATGCTTACTGGTGCAACAGCACTGTGAGTGGCTCATGCCACTCACCTGACTTCCCTAAGCTGGTTCAAGCTGGGCTTTCTCACTCTGACAGAGTCCTCTCCTGGAGAGACCACCCAGCGGCACCTGCTCATTGGCAAAATGTCTGGCAGCTGTTCTAGGGAGGACAAGGCAGGTCTATACGATCTGGTTTCACAGGGCCAGAACCCAGATGGAGAAGTAGGGGACGAATGCGGGCAGGCTTTGAGTGGGAGAAGGAAATGCTTCCTCAGATATTTCCAGAGAGAGGAGGGCCTGTCTCATCAGGTAGTGAGCTCCCGGCCATCAGAGGTATGCAAGCGTAGGCTGATGAGCCGGGAGGAAGTGGGGAAGTGTATGTGATGGGGTACCTGGCTGCTAATCTCCTCAACTTCCTCCCTTTCCTGAGAGACTGGCTCCAGGATGCTGAGTCTAGTTCAGGAGAGTTTTCTTTCCACTCCAGGCTCAAAGCCACTGATCTTTGTGCAAGAAGAAAGGGTGGGGTGGGGCAGGTGAGTGTCCCACCCTATGAGAGCAGCTGGAGCCAGAGGGGGAGGCGGGGCAAGTGAGTGTCCCACCCTATGAGAGCAGCAGGAGCCAGAGGGGGAGGCGGGGCAAGTGAGTGTCCTACCCTATGAGAGCAGCAGGAGCCAGAGGGGGAGGGTGGGGCAGGTGAGTGTCCCACCCTATGAGAGCAGCAGGAGCCAGAGGGGGAGGCGGGGCAAGTGAGTGTCCTACCCTATGAGAGCAGCTAGAGCCAGAGGGGGAGGCGGGGCAGGTGAGTGTCCCATCCTATGAGAGCAGCAGGAGCCAGACATCCATCAGAAGCTTGTAAACTCCTCTGGTTTATGCTGTCCCGTAGCAGTACCAAAGGATAGACCATCCACACACCATCCACAAGTTTGGGTTTGAAGCCCACCTTCACATGTATTACCCCCGCCGTACAGCAGGGGGCAGCAAAGGTTCCCAAACAAGAGGTCCATACGAGGGTTGGTAGACTCAGCCCACAATTGGCTCTCCACACTGAAGTCTAAGCAAGATTCCATCCCCTCAATTCCATACCTTTGTTTTAATCAAAATAACACATCCCAGTGGTTCTCCCTGGAGCCCCCTTGGTATTTTATATCTGCACCCAGCCTTGTTGACAGGCACTTGCAAATCATTCCCTGCCTAGAAATCAGTTTGCCACAGACCCGGTCATTTATAATAAAAAGAAATGAGCCAGGTGCTGGTTGTTCATGCCTGTAATCCTAGCTACTCAAGAGGCTGAGATCTGAGGATCATGATTCAAAGCCAGCCAAGAAAGAAAGTCTATGAGACTCTTATTTCCAATCAACCACCAAAACGCTGGAAGTGGAACTGCAGCTCAAGTGGTAGAAGGGCTAGGCTTGAGCACAAAAGCTCAGTAGCAGTGCCCAGGCCCTGAGTTCAAGCCCAAGAACCAGCAGGAAGGAAGGAAGGAAGGAAGGAAGGAAGGAAGGAAGGAAGGAAGGAAGGAAGGAAGGAAGGAAGGAAGGAAGGGAGGGAGGGAGGGAGGGAGGGAGGGAGGAAGCTGGGAAGCTCAAGATTGAGGCTCGGCATCTGAGGAGAGTCTTTGTGCTACACTGTCCTGAGGTGGATGGAAGATGAAGGTGGGGGTGGGCAGGAGGGAGGAGCAGAGCTCCCATTGACATGAAGCCATCCAGAGGTCCCACTTCTCAACACAGCTGCCCCACACAACCGTAAAAACACAAATCAGACTCTAGCATTGTTTCTTTTATATCTTCTGCTACTTTTTTTTTTTTTTTTTTTTTTTTTTTTTATTGTAAAGCTACTATACAGAGGGTCACAGTTACATGAGTGAGGTTATGAGTACACTTCCTCTTGAACATTGTTACCCCCTCCATTGTTTTCCCCCTACCATCCCCTCCCTCCCTCCCTTCCCCGAGGTTCTTTTTTTTTTTTTTTTTTTTTGATTGTGATTAAATGATTACATAATTTCAAAGTCACAAGTTCATTCTAACTTCCCTGGAGCAAATTGTCTACCACAGTCTGTAATATATAACAGTGTTCACATGTTATATACCATATTTGTGATCAGCAGCATGAGGATATTTAGTAGTGGTTCAACCAGATGAGCGGGAGTTCTTTGTTTCTTAAGTCCTGTTAGTTTTGTCGTATCACTAACCTTTTGGATTTAGCATCCACTTATGAGGGAGACCATGTACCGTTTGTCTCTTCGTTCTTGGCTTACCTCGCTCAACATGATTCCTTCTAGCTCCATCCATTTCCCTGCAAATGCCATTATTTTGTCATTTCTAATGGCTGCATAATATTCCATTGTGTATAGATACCACAATTTTTGGATCCATTCATCTGTGGTGGGGCACCTAGGTTGTTTCCATATCCTAGCTATTGCGAACAGTGCTGCAATAAACATGGAGGTGCACGTGTCCTTGTATATTGGTTCCTGTTGTTCAGGGTAGATGCCTAGAAGTGGTATGACTGGGTCGTAAGGGAGGTCAATCTTTAGCTTTCTAAGGACCCTCCAGACTGCTTTCCAAAGTGGTTGTATAAGTGTACATTCCCACCAGCAGTGTAATAGGGTTCCTCTTTCTCCACATCCCCTCCAGCATTTGTCGTTGGCTGATTTGTGGATGTGGGACATTCTGACTGGGGTAAGGTGGTATCTCAGGGTTGTCTTTATTTGCATTTCCTTCACCACCAGGGATGATGAACATTTCCTCATGTGTTTCTTTGCCATTTTTATTTCTTCATTTGAGAAGTCCCTCTTTAGTTCCCTTGCCCATTTAGTAATTGGTTTGTTAGGTTTGGGAGGGATTAGTTTCTTGAGTTCCCTGTATATACAGGATGTTAACCCCTTGTCTGATATATTGCTGGTAAATATTTTTTCCCAATTAGTTGGTTGTCTTTCTAGCTTAGTTGCGATAGATTTAGCTGTGCAGAAGCTTTTTATTTTAAGGTAGTCCCATTTGTCGAGTCTCTCTCCAACTTGTTGTGACCCTGGGACTCTGTTCAGGAAGTTCCTTCCTGTGCCTATTAGTTCAAGTGTCTCTCCTACTCTGTCCTGCAGTAGTTTCAGAGATTCAGGTTTAATGTTAAGGTCTTTAATCCATTTTGAGTTGATGTTGGTGCATGGTGATAGGCTGGGGTCCACTTTTAGTTTTCTGCATGTGGCTGCCCAGTTTTCCCAGCACCAGCGGTTGAAGAGGCTGTGTTTCTTCCATTGTATGTCTTTGGCTCCTTTGTCGAATATCAGCTGGCTGTAGGCCTGTGGATTTATATCTGGATCTTCTATTCTGTTCCATTGGTCTTCGGGTCTGTTTTTGTGCCAGTACCATGCTGTCTTTGTGATTATAGCTCTGTAGTAGAGTTTGAAGTTCGGCATGGATAGCCCTCCCATATTGTCTTTATCCCCTAGAATTGTTTTGGCTATTCTAGGTCTTTTGTTGTTCCATATAAATTTTTGGACTGTTTTCTGTATTTCAGTGATGTACGTCATTGGGATTTTAATAGGAATTGCATTGAATTTGTATATTAATTTTGGAAGTATCACCATCTTTACTATATTAAGTCGGCCTATCCAGGAGCATGGGAGGTCTTTCCATTTCCTAGTGTCTTCTGCAATTTCTTTCTTTAACTTTTTATAGTTCTCATTAAATAGTTCTTTTACATCTTTGGTTAGGTTAATTCCTAAATATTTTATTTTTTGGGAGGTTATTGTGAATGGGGTTGCTCCCTTTATTTCCCTCTCTTCCTGTGCGTTATCAGTGTATAGGAAGGCAACTGATTTTTGTGGGTTTATTTTGTATCCTGCTATTTTGCCGAAGTGACTTATGATTTCTAAAAGTTTGGGGATGGAGTTTTTGGGATCGTGGAGGTATAGTATCATGTCGTCTGCAAAAAGGGATAGTTTCACTTCTTCTTTCCCTATGCGGATCCCTTTAATGTCTTTTTCTTGCCTTATTGCCCTGGCTAAGGGTTCTAGGACTATGTTGAAGAGGAGTGGAGACAGTGGACATCCTTGCCTTGTTCCTGTTTTTAGGAGGATTGGTTGTAGCTTTTCCCCATTAAGTATAATATTGGCTATTGGTCTGTCATAAATGGCTTTTATTGTTTTTAGAAATGTTCCTTCTATTCCTATTTTCTCCAGAGCTTTTAGCATGAATGAATGTTGAATTTTATCAAAGGCCTTTTCTGCATCTGTGGCGATAATCATGTGATTCTTGACCTTGGCTCTGTTGATATGCTGGATTACATTTATTGACTTACGTATGTTAAACCATCCCTGTGTCTCTGGGATGAAGCCTACCTGATCATAGTGTATTATTTTTTTTATGTGTTTCTGGATTCTGTTAGCTAGAATCTTGTTAAGGATCTTTGCATCTGTGTTCATCAAGGAGATTGGCCTGTAATTCTCCTTTTTGGTTGGGTCTTTGCCTGGTTTGGGGATGAGTGTGATATTGGCTTCGTAGAATGAGTTTGGGATAGCTCCCTCCTTCTCTGTTTCTCTGAAGAGCTTGAGGAGTATGGGTATTAGTTCTTCTTTAAAGGTCTTATAGAATTCTGCTGTGAATCCATCTGGTCCTGGGCTTTTTTTTGTTGGAAGACTTTTGATAGCTTCCTGTATCTCATTATAGGATATTGGCTTATTTAATTGGTTAACTTCTTCTTTGCTCAGTTTGGGTAACTTGTATTTCTCTAAAAATGCATCCATTTCCGCCAGATTTTCTTCCTTTAGAGAGTATAGCTTTTGAAAGTAGTCTGTTAGAATTGTTTGGATATCTTGGGTACGTGTTGTGATGTTTCCCGTGGCATCCCTAATCCTATTAATATGGGTTTCCTCTCTTCTTTTTTTAATTAATCTTGCCAACGGGCCATCAATTTTGTTTATTTTTTCAAAGAACCAGCTTTTTGTTTGGTTTATTTTGGTTATGGTTTTCTGATTTTCTAATTGGTTAATCTCTGCTCTCAATTTGGTTATCTGGCTTCGTCTAGTAGCTTTAGGTCCCATTTTTTCTTGTTTTTCTAGCTGTTTTAGTTGCAACATGAGATTATTTACTTGGTCTGTCTCCATTCTCTTGATGTGGGCACTGAGGGCAATAAATTTGCCCCTCAGGACTGCTTTTGCTGTGTCCCACAAGTTTCTTTGTGAGGTGTTTTCATTTTCATTGAGTTCTAGGAAATGCTTTATTTCTTCTCTGATCTCTTCTGTTACCCAGGCCTTGTTAAGGAGTGTGCTGTTCAATTTCCATGTATTAGAGAAGTTTCTGCGGTATGCTTTGTTATTGAGAGCTAGCTTGATTCCACTGTGGTCAGATAGGATACAGGGGATTATGTCGATCCCTTTGTATTTGCTTAAGTTCCTTGAATGAACTATGATATGGTCTATTTTGGAGAAAGTTCCATGAGCTGCTGAGAAGAATGTGTACTGTGTTGTTTTAGGGTGAAATACTCGGTAGATGTCAGTTAATTCCGCTTGAAGTATGGCCTCACTTAATTCGGTAGCTTCTTTGCCAATCCTCTGGTTGGTAGACCTGTCCTTTGGTGAGAGTGGCGTGTTAAAGTCTCCTAGTATTATCGTATTGGGATCTATTTTATTCTGTAAGTTTGAGAGCATTTGTTTAACATATCTGGGTGCACCGATATTTGGGGCATATAAGTTGATGATGGTTATATCCTCCTCTTGGATTGTTCCCTTTATTAATATGTAATGTCCGTCCTTGTCTTTCTGTACTGATTTTAATGAAAAGTTTATTTTGTCAGATATCAGGATAGCTACACCTGCTTTCTTATTGGGGGAATTTGATTGGTAGATCCTTTTCCACCCCTTCACTCTGAGTTTGTTTGTATGTTTGGCTGAGAGGTGGGTCTCCTGAAGGCAACAGATGGATGGGTCTTGTTTTCTGATCCAGTCCTCAGTTCGTTTTCTTTTAATTGGCGAATTCAGCCCATTTATATTAAGAGAAAGTATAGAGAGATGCATTGTTGTCCCTGCCATTCCGTTTTCCTAAGTTTTTCTTCTTTCCTTTCCTCCTGTGCTTGCTCAGTTAGACTTTGAGTAATGCCTGTTTGGGGCAGGTCCCAGTTCCTGGTTGCTTTCTTCAGGTTGTGTCCCCCCTCTTAGAATTCTTTGTAATGCTGGCTTAATGTTTATGTATTCATTTAGTTTTTCTTTGCTATTAAAAGTTTTCAGTTCTCCATCGAATGTGAATGCTAGCTTTGCCGGGTATATCAGTCTGGGTTGGCAGTTATTGGCTCTCAGGGCTCGTATGGTGCTTTCCCAGGCTTTTCTTGCATTCATTGTTTGTGTGGAGAGATCTGCAGTGATTCTAATTTTTTTCCCGTTGTAGTATAGCTCCTTCTTCATTTTTGCTGCATGCAGGATTGTTTCCTTATTATTCAGATCCATCATTGTTACTATTATGTGCCTAGAAGTGTTTCTCCTGGGATCTTGCTTGTTGGGTGTTCGATAAGCTTTTGTGATGTAGTTAAGATGGTCGTTTTTGAGGTGGGGAAAATTTTCATTGACTATCTTGTTAAATAGGTGTTGCATTCCCTTGCTCTGGAATTCCTCACCTTCGTCCACTCCGATTATGCGAAGGTTAAATTTTTTAGCATTATCTGCTTGCTCTTGAATTTCCCTTTGGTTTAATTTGAGTGATTTTTCCATATCTGTCACTTTTTGGTCCAGTTGGTGTATTCTGTCTTCTGTATCTGACACTCTACCTTCCATTTCATTCACTCTGTTGACCGTGGCTTCTATTGTGGTTTGCATGATGGAAATGGATCCCTTTATGGATTCAATGTTGGTTCTCAGAGTACTGATCTCACCTCTCAATGAGGTGATATCAGTATGCATTACCTCTAATTTGGCGTTTATCTCACTTCTTACTGAGGTTTGTGCAGCTTCTATTTTTGCATCCAATTTTTGTTTGATATCCTGTATATCTTTTGATAGTTCATCCTTGTGCTCTTTCAATTTCTGATCCATTTCTCGCTTTATTTCTTGAGTCATTGCCTCCAGCAACCCTTGGATGTAGTTTTTGTCTTCCATTCCTGCTTTGCTCCCACTGGGGCTCTCCCCTGCGTGGCTGCTGGCTTTTGAGGTGAGCTTGCTGTCCTGGGTAGTGGTAAACCTTGTGATTTTTCTCTGTGATTTTCGCATGGGGGTTCAGGAGACTGCTCTTCAATCTTGTTTTGGTGTGTCTGTCTTTGCTTGGTTGCTGATTCTCTATTGGTAGAGAGAGTCTGTGTCTGATCTGGATTCTGTTGGGAGCCTATTTCCAGCTGCTATTCACTTAGGATTCTCAGCTCTCTGCTGTAGCAATTCCCGCCTTTGGAAGGGTTGAGCAGCCTAGACTGCTTGTGTTTGCTCCTGCGGGTGCTCTTGGGAAGATCAGATGCTCTGGATGCACTCTCCCAAATACTGGAGTCTGCTATGGGCTCCTGATGTGTTTTTGTTTGTTTTGGGCTGGTTGTGGGCTTGAACTCTAGGTTTGGGTGCTGTCCCTCAGCTCTTCAGCTCAGGGCTGGCACCCTACCATTTGAGCCACAGCCCCACTTCTGACCCTTTTTGCTTTGTTCAGGCGCCGGTCCCCTGGCCTGGTTCCGGCCCCAGCCTGGAGCGCGCTCGTTAGGCCTGTGCTAATGTGTATACCACCTTGGTTATGCAGCCTGGAGGACACAGTTCAAATTTCTTCTACTGTTGGTAGTCTTGACCCAGGGGCACTGTTCCTGGCTTGAGCATTTAAGCTCCCTTCCCGGGGCGCTCTTGCTCTGGCCTGGCCAGCAGAGTGTGCTCCACCGGCTGGTGGGGCTCTCGAACAGTTCCCAGTTTTAGTGGGTCCTGTGGTCCGGGTGTTGGGGTAGGGAGTCTAGGTCAGGGTCTGGGGATTCCCTCCAGCTCTGGTCTCCCTTGATGGATTCCCTGTCCCCTGATGGGTACTCACCCTGTAGGTCGTCAGTTGTTGTTGCAGTCCGTCAGTTGTTGTTGCAGTCCGAGTTCAGTTGGGGTGGTCGCGGGCTGGGTTGGGCGGCCCCCCGCCGGGTCGTTGCGATCGCGACAGGTCCCTTTGTGGCGCTGCTGGTGCCGGGCGGCTTTGGCGGGATGGAGCCTCTCCGCTCCGGTGGAGAGTGATGGGTGGGGTGGGATCCTCCTGGAGACTCCCGGCTGGTAGGTTTCTCTGTTCCTGGCGATCCGCTGTTCTGCAATCCGGTACCTGGTGATCTGCAAGCAGCCCCCTGTGTCTCTGTGGCTCCGGCAGCCCCCGCCGGGCCGGCTGGCCGGCGGCTTGGCGCACTGCCGCGCGGCCAGTAAAGGTTGGGGGAGGGGTCTTCGCTCTTCTCTGTTCTGAAATTCTTCTTTTCCTCTCTTTCTTTTTTTGTTATTTTCCACCTCTGGTTTTTCTCTGAGTGTTCGTCTTTTTGTTGTTGTCGGTCTCTTGGGGAGATTAAAGGTTGGAACTCGAACTCTCTTTTTGGTTGGAGAGAGCTGTGGCGTTTCCCTACTGCCCCGTCGCCATCTTCCCTCCACTCCCCCCTCTTCTGCTACTTTTAAAAATAACTCATTTGTAGTGCCAGGTGCCTTTTTCTTTGGTGAGGGGAATACCAGGGGTTAAATACCTGGAGCTTGCTAGGCAGACACTCTATCACTGAGCTATGCCCCTAATCCTAGGTCTTGACCTCTCTATTTTTGACACCATCTTTGACTCCATATTAGAAGATACAGGTACATCCTTCTAACAGTCCACTCCTACCTGTTCTTCACCTCCTCCCATCCCCCCATAGCCTTATCATCCCCCTTGATTTCCCTAACTCCATATTCTGACTACTTACTTCCCTTTCCTTCAATGGAAGTACAGGTATGGCTCAAGTGGTAAGAGAGTCAGCCTTGAGTGAAAAGCCAAGTGGGAACTCAAGGTCCTGAGTTCAAGCCCTAGTACCAGCACACACACACACACACACACACACACACACACACACACACACACACACACCAACTTTACATTCTCTTTTTTTCCCTTGGTATAGTCCTGAGGCTTGAACTCAGGACCTTGGCATTGTCTATAAGCTTTTTTGCTCAGGGCTGGTGCTCTACCACTTGAGCCACAGCATCGCTTTCCTTGGTGGTTAATTGGAGAAAAGAGTCTCACAAACTTTCCTGGTTGGGCTGGGTTCGAACCACAATCTTTATATCTCAGCCTCCTGAGTAGCTAAGATTACAGGCATGAGCCACTGGCAATTCTTTAAAAGGTATGTATTGTTAGAAGCAAAAATGATGACATAGTATGGAGTTCATGAAGGATACAGTTGTAGCACAGGTGATAAAAATAATGCACAAAACAGGTGGTTGCTGCAAATCTCTTACCGCTAATGGGAAATGACGGTGTTTGTGATAAGCTAAGGTTGTAGGATGACACATCTGGAGGAAATGCTTCGGAACAGCATAGGCAAGCTAAGCTAAAAGTTAAAAGAGGAACGTTTTGGTTATTGTTGTTGTTTGTTGTTTTGCTTTTCCATATTGCATTTATTCAACAGATAATTTTCAAGGCCACTTTGGACGACACAGGTTGAATACACAACTCTCAAGAGTGTCGTTCACACAATGGATAACAGATTTCAGGGCTGATGGACAAGCGCGTGATGGCAATGTTTGCTGAGCACCTACAGTGTGCTGGGTACTGACCTGTGACATAGGGAAAGGGTGTTTTAAAAATTCTTTAACTCAAAAGGAGATAGGAAAGGAGGAAGGAAGGTATAACAGGTAAAGAAGAAGACAGGGAACAATCAGCAAAGTGGATAGATTTCTATTCAACAATGTCAAAATTATGTTAAAGGAAAAAGGGATTAAACACTCCAGTTAAGCCAGGATTTGTGTAGTGCCAGTGACTTGCACCTATAATCCTAGTTACTCTGGAGGCTGAGATCTGAAGATTGAGGTTCCAAGATAGCCTGAGTAGCAAAGTGTGTCCTTGACACTCTTATCTCTAATGATCTCTTTAAAAGCCTGAAGTCGAACTGTGGCTTATGTGGTAGAGTACTAGCCTTGAGTAGAGAAAGCCAAGCAAGAGTACAAAGCCCTGAATTCAAATTTCTGTACCGGCACACACACACACACACACACACACACACATACACACACACACCACACACAGTTATATTAGAATCTTCCATCATGTAATCTACATGAACAATAGACAGCAGTCCTTTGAATGATAAGACATTAAACCACTCATCTTTAACCCACGGACCAAAGAAGAAACTGGATAGAAGAGTCCCAAGGATTTTGTACTGAATGATTAGTGACAACACAACATTCAAAACCTGTGGACTGCTCCTCCAGGATTGTCAGAAAAAAAACTTGTGTTTAAGCACTTATGTATGGTGCCACATGCTTACCTACGTGCCTGACTCACCACGGCATATGACTTACAATTCTTGACTTTATAATGGTACAAAAATAGTAGGAATTTGTTAGAAGCCACACTTTGAATTTTGAATTTTTCCAGGCTGGGCAGTGTTGCACTCTTGACTCTGGGTGGCAGCACTGAGCCACAGCTCTCAGCCACCTAAATGATCCCTGGGGAAAACAGCCCACATTCCCCATGCTATGCCCTTAACCAGGTTGTTTTGTTTTGTTTTTGATGTAGACAGCCAATAAATCACGCCTTACTATAAAGCAAGCTGTTAAGTGATTCTCCCCAACTATAGATGAGCAGAGTTCAGAGCACAATGGACGTAAGCCAGGCTAAGCTGTGGTGTTTCACAAGATAGGAGTGTTAATAGCATTTTTTTACTTCAATATGCTCAATTTACAACAGTGTGATCTGTATGTAACCCATAAGAAGTTGGGGAAAACAGCATGGTACAACATACTCCAGTAAGGAAGGAGGGGCTCCCCTCTCCCAGACGGAGAAGGAAACATGAGAGAAGCCTGCAGGAACATACTGCACTTCTAGAAAATCAGGAAGGACACCAGAGGAAGGTTCTAGAAAGTCAAGAAGGGCTCAGAGGAAAGTTCTAGAAAGTCAGGAGAGATTTGGGAAGAAAGTTTTAGAAAGTCAGAAAGGACTCCAAAGGAAAGTTGTAGAAAGTCAGGAAGAACTTGAGGAAAGTTGTAGAAAGTCAGGAAGAACTTGAGGAAAGTTCTAGAAAGCCAGGAAGGACTTAGGAGGAAGTTTGTCCAAAGTCAGGAAGGACTCAATAGGAAAGTTCTAGAGAGGCAGCAAGGACTCAAAAGGAAAGCTCTAGAAAGTCAAAAAAGACTAGGAGGAAAGTTCTAGAAAGTCAGAAAGGACTCAGAAAGTTCTAGAAAGTTAGAATGGACTCAAAGGAAAATTCTAGAAAGCCAGGAAGGACTTAGGAGGAAAGTTCTAGAAAGTTGGAAATGACTCAGAAAGAAGGTTCTAGGAAGTCAGGAAGGACTCAGGAAGAAAAGCATGTCCCACACATGGATGAGCCACATTCAAGAATAGGAATCTGTGGCACAAGGCCCCCGTGGTTCAGTGGGAGTCAGGGGAGCCATCAAGTTAACCAAATGTTAGTGAATAAAATGGAATCATAAAATAAATGTCCCTGAGTCCACATTGAAGCAAATTAATGGTGTGGTAAGTTATACGTGGGGGAGGAGGGGCAGAGTACTTGATCAGAACAATTACAAATAATCAATGTAATGAGCCAGTCCTCCAGAGAAGGAATACCACTGCTTGGGTGTGGCCACAGATGGCAGCCTCCTTCCCAGGGCAGTGGGAAATGGAGGGGGGGGGGGAACTTGACAGTGGGCAGACCTCACAGCACAAGCCAACACCCACAGCCAGCAACTATGCAGGTAACCGGCGTGACATGGACGGCCCCAGGGGTCTTCCGGGGCCCCAGTCTGTTGGCAGGCAGTGGCCTGCTGAATATGCAAACGACGTGATTAACCATTCATCCAGTGAACACACACTCATCCTTCTCCTGAACTGCCACCTAGAGAATCTTCTTTTGAAGCACTGGTAAAACATTTACAAAATAGACTAGACTGGCAATTAACATAGGCTCTATTAGTCACAAAGCAATTAACAAAAATTTCACAGGCTTGAAAATGATACAGAATGAGCTCCGGAGTGGAATAAAATCAGAAATGGGCACAAAAAGGAGCTAGACCGTCTCCAAATGTCTGGAAATTAAGCAATCCATACAAGCCAGCACTGGTGGCTCAGGTCTGCAATCCTAGCTACTCAGAAGGTAAAGGGGGAAGAATCAAATGGGCAAAATAGTTCACAAGCTCTCAACTAAACGCTGGGCAGGGAAGTACACGTTTGTAATGCTAGCTATTTGGGAGGCTGAGATGGAGAGGATTGCAGTTCAAAGCCAGACCAGGCAAATTTGGGGATCATAGACCCCCATCTCAACCAAATAACTAGGTAATGTGGCATATACCTGTCATCCCAGCTATGTGGGGAGTCTAAAGAGGTTATCACAACCCAAACTGGCCTAAACAAAAGTTAGACTCTAGCTGGACGCCAGCGGCTCATGCCTGTAATCGTAGCTCTTCAGGAGGCTGAGACCTGAGGATTTCAGTTCAAAGCCAGCCAGACTCTTGTCTCCAATTAACTACCAGAAAACCAGAAGTGTTGTTGTGGTTCAAAGTGGTAGTGCACTAGCCTTGAGCAAGAAAGCTCAGGAACAGCAAAACAGTTGGAAGAATGGCTCAAATGGCAGAGCATGTGCCTAGCAAGTACCAGGCCCTGAGTTCAAACCCCAGTATCACAAAGAGAGAAAAAGAGAGGGAAAAAAGACAGGTCACATGTCTGTGTGCAAAGCACCCAGAAGAAAGAAACAAGCCCTCTCTCTCGTCTGTGACCAGTGATCATTGGGTGTCTGTGAATGGGTCACAGAGGCAGAACTTCCCCTAAGTCCCAAGCCACAGGAAGTTGAACTCTCCTGGCCATCACCCCAAGAGTGGGAATAAGCTGAGCCAAGGCCTCCACCTTGTCTCTGGGTTATAAGACTGTGCTCACCTTTCCTAACATTTTGCTGTTAGCTTTCTTCATCAAACATGTATTGTTTTGTTTTGTATTCAAAACAGAATGTGTGTGTGTGTGGGGGGGGGGGGTTGTAGCTTGAACCCAGAAGCTGGGCACTGTCCCTGAGTTTTGCTGCTCAAGGAAAACACTCTACCACTTGAGCCACAGCTTTACTTCCAACTCTTTTGGTGCTTAATTGAACGTAAGAGTCTCACAGACTTTCGTGCCCAGGCTGGCTTTAAACCACAATCCTCAGATCACAGCCTCCTGAGTAGCTAGGATTATAGGTGTGAGCCACAGGTACCTGGTAAGAAAGTCTTACCACTGATTTTTTTTTTTTTTTTGGTTGGTTATAGGGCTTGAGCTCTGGACTGGGTGCTCTACCACTTGAGCCACAGCACCACTTTCAGTTTTCTGGTAGTTAATTAGAGATAAGAGTCTCACAGACTTTCCTGCCTGGGCTGGCTTTGAACTGCAATTCTCAGATCTCAGCCTCTTGAGTAGCTAGGACTACAGGTATGAGCCACCAGCGCCTGGCTTGGTTTATTTTTACCCTCCAGGTGGTCACCATCTCCTCTTTTCTGTTTTTATGCCTACTCAGACTCTGAGTCTGGACAGAGGAGACAGGAAGCCCAGGAGGGCAGCTGACCCAAGCTCACCTGCTGACTGGGGAGAGGGCCCCAAATCCAGGATGACTGCATGAGGGACCCTCCAAAGGACACAGGTGTCCCCAGTTCCAGGCTCTGTCTGGGGAGAACTCACACAGGTACGTGCCTTGTGGTGTCCTAGAATGACAGAAGAAAGGAGGCAAACAAGGCCCTTCTGTTCTCTTCCATACAGGCAGTAACTCCATTCATGAGGGCCCCACCCACACGACCTGCCTATCACCCCAGACCTCCAGTCTCCACCGGCTAACCCTACCTCATCAGGGATCTACTCTCTTTAGCAGGGGTGGGATTCAGATCACAGCAGATGAGTACCTCTTTCGTCACCACCTCCAAAGGAGCATGGAAGTTCTCTCTAGTGCTACCACTCTACTTTTGCCCTTGCCTTTTTCTCAGGCTCCATGCCCCTAAGCTGGAAATAGGCCTGATTTTCTCCCATTCTTTAAACAAGTGAAAGCCTCCTCTCCCATCTCTTGATCCAAATAGCTCACAAGATAACTCTGGTGGCTCAACACCTGTAAATCCTAGCTACTCAGGAGGCTAAGACCTGAGGATTGCAGTTCAAAGCCAGCCTGGGGAGGGAAAGTCCATGAGACTCTTATCTCTGATTAAGCACCAAAACGCTGGAAGTGGAGCTGTGGCTCGAGTTGTAGAGCTCCAGCCTTGAATAAAAAAGCTAAGGGACATGCCCAGACCCTGAGTCCAACCTAGGACACACACACACACACACACACACACACACACACACACACACACACCACACACACTACTCACAGGCTATTGCAAATGAAACCAAAAATGGCAGACACCAAAATACACTTTGTTTCTAAATCTCTAAAAACTATCTACCTGGATGCCAATAACTATAGCAATCAGTAGTCTGAAGAACTAACCTTGATACAATTGATTCTAAGAATGCAAAGCTGATTAAATAATTATCAAAACCTGTAATGGAATACAGTTTTTACAAATCATTGCAGAACAATAATTATTGCATTTAGAGGTTAATGTGGAAACGTAGGTGTTGATACTGACAGATAGCACAAAAAGCTTTTGACAGAATCCAATTACATCCTAATACATATAAACTGCTAAACTAAGACTGGAAAGACAATTCTTTCATTTCTTTGTTTGTGCCAGTGCTTGGGCTTGAACTCAGGGCCTCATACGCTCATTTGGCATTTTTTTTGTTCAAGGCTGGCACTCTACCACTTGAATCAAATCACTCTTTCTGGGGTTTTTTGGTGGCTAATTGGAGATAAAAGTCTCACAGACTTTCATTCCTGGGCTGGCTTTGAAGAGTGAAACTCAAATCTCAGCCTCCTGAGTAGCTAAGGTTATAAGATTACAAGCATGAGCACCAGCACCTAGCTAGAAGGACTTTTTTTTTGCAATTTTCTTATTGTGATTAAGAGATTATATAAATTTCACAAAATTCACAGTATTGTGGGATAGTGATAGTTAAAGTCACAAACACATTCTAACCTTCGTGGGGCAAATTGTCTTTATTGTGGTCTATAAAGTTTATGAGTTCCAGCCGGGTGCCGGTGGCTCACGCCTGTAATCCTAGCTACTCAGGAGGCTGAGATCTGAGGATCGTGGTTCAAAGCCAGCCCGGGAAGGAAAGTCTGTGTGACTTTTATCTCCAATTAGCCACCAAAAAACCAGAAATAGTGATTTGGTTCAAGTGGTAGAGTGCTCGCCTTGAGCTGAAGAGCACAGGGACAGCGCCCAGACCCAGAGTTCAAGCCCCACGACCACCACCACCAACAACAAAAAAGGTTATGAGTTCCATGAGCTTTGACAATACAGTTATTTCTCCCACACCGGGTGATATGTACATTTCTTTTCTTTTGCTTAGTGTCAGCTGTTCCCTCTTTCCCACTCATCCCCTCCCTCCAATCGCTGCCATTAAGTTCATTTTGATCAATGTTAGAAGGACATTTCTTTCTTAAATAGGATAAAAAGATACTCAGAAACCCAGAGCAAGCACCATGAGAACAGAAAACACTGATCCAGTGCCATCCAAAAGTACCAAAGGTGCTTTTGTTTTGGAGTGTCTAATACATGCCACCATGTGAGAAAAAGAAGTAATGTTCGCATATAGTTAAAAAGGACTAGGCAAAGTAATTATCTGCAGATCCTCTAGTCTATTCACAGAGGTCAAGAGATTCAACTCAGGGGCTGGGGGTTTAGCCCAGTGGAAGGGTGCCCGCCAGGTGCGCGCAAGGCCCTGGGTTCGGTCCTCAGCCCTGGAAAAAAAAAAAAGAGATTCAACTCCGAAACCATGCAGGCAGTATGTAAAGCTGGGAGAAATGCAGGTCAGAATATAAATTTATAAAAATCAATACCTTTCCAGTAGAGCAGCAGAGATAATTTGGGAAATAAATCTAATTGAAAAAGGTCCAGCCACAATAGCAGCAAGAGTCATTACAAACCTAGACCAAAAAATAAACAGACAAAAAACTAACAAGAAATATTATAGAAGAATAAAACCACAGGACAAACCTCATCTAAGAGTGCAACAGACTTGAACACTGTGGAGAAGATACCCATCCAAGAGGGCAATGAAAACAGCCTGGAAGTATGATCAGAATCCCACTGGTGCTCTGAAGGTGTGGCTCAGTGGTAAAGCACCTGCTTAGCAAGCACAAGGGTCCTGAGTTCAAATCTCAGTACTGAAAAAAAAATCACAATGGCTTCTTCCCTCAAACTCATACATCTGGCCCAACCATGAAGAAAACACTGGAAGAACTATAATAGAGGAGTAGTCTAGAAAATATCCACCACTTTCCCTCATAACTGGGATTGTCAGAAACAAGGGAGAGCCTCCTCAGCCAAAGAGGGGCTGAAGAGATCTAGGAATAGGTCACTGGTTGGACCCCAGAACAGAGAAAAGAATTCTCCATTCTTGAGGCAAGAATGAAGAAAATCTGTGCAAACGATGAATGCTAGCTCACATGAGTGTAGCAATACTTGTTCATTGGCTGCATCCAATACACCGTACCAGTGGAAGGTGTATTGCTGAGAAGAATTGCTGAGGGGTATAGTCTGTAGTACCTCATTTTTCTGAGTTGAATCTTCTTTAAAATTTAATTTTTCTGGTACTGGAGTTTGAACTCAGGGCCTTGTGCTCACAGCTGATGCTCTACCACTTGAGCCATGCCTCCAGCTTGGTTTTATTTAAGCTGGTTAATTGGAGATGGATTCTTTTTAGACTTTTTTACCCTGACTGGCTTCCAACCTCCACTCTCCAGATTTCAGCCTCCTAAGTAGCTGGGATTACAGGGCTGAGCCATGATCATGCTGCTAATTTGGATTTTAAATGTACGACCCCCCTCTCCCCCCCAGCAGCTCATGTATTGGAGCTTGGGTCACTGGCCTGAGATGCTATTGGAAAGGAGATGGAAACTTGGAAAGGCTGAGCTGAGTGGAGATTAGGTCATTCGGAGGAGGCCTTAGAGGAGGGTGTTGGGATGCAGGCTATCTCCTGGCCACTCTCTCTGCTCTTTGGCCACCACGAAGTGAGCAGCCGCCTTCTCCATACACCCCTATCTCAGTGATGCACTGTGCGGCCACAGGCCCAGAGCAACCAGCCAGGTTACCATGGACTGAAACCTGGGAAGCCATCAGCCTAAGGAAACCTCTTCTCTTCTTAAGGACAGTGGCTCAGGTATTTTGGTACAACCACAGAAAGCTAATCCACTTTACAAGTTTTATTGTGTGAAACTTTTTTTTCTTTTTGTCACTCATGGGGCTTGAACTCAGGGCCTGGGCGCTGTCCTTGAGCTCTTCTGCTTAAGGCTAGCACTCTACCACTTGGAGCCACAGCACCACTTCTGGTTTTCTGGTGGTCAATTGGAGATAAGAATCTCATGGACGTTCCTGCTTTTGGGCTGGCTTTGAACTGTATTCCTCAGACCTCAGCCTCCTGAGTAGCTAAGATTATAGGTGTGAGCCACAAGTGCCTGGCTTGTGTGAAACCTTTTCAGGCATGGTGAAAATTCAAGTCCATTTAAAAACAAAACACCCACCCCCCCAAAAAAAAAGCCATCGTGATTGGGGATGGGGAGTTGTAGAAGTTTGGTCTGCAATTGCTAGATTTTATATGACAATTTCTGAATCACAGGCCAAAGAGTTTGGGTTCAGGGGTGCCTGTGAAGTTATGGGAAGCAGTGAGGGCCCCATTCCCTGCTCCTCATGGAAAATCACCCTCAGGCAGGCAGAAGGGAGATGTCATATAAAACTCAGTTTCCTCACTGTCTGCACAAGAAGGATATTGGCGGGGGTGTTATTTGGGGAGCAGGTAGGGGACACTGCGCTCCCAGAGAATGGATGGAAAGAGGGAAGCTGCTTGCCCATAGCTCTGACAATCTGACTTTGGGCATTTTGATTTTACGCCTGTGCAGGAGCCGGATAAACAACCCATTGGTCTTCAGCCAGTCCCTCCTTTCCAAAAGCAGGATCACCCAGCTGTTGGGTGAATGGACGGGACCAGAACACAACTGTGCCTGGCTTAGCACAT
This sequence comes from Dipodomys spectabilis, assembly GCF_019054845.1. Taxonomy (NCBI): domain Eukaryota; kingdom Metazoa; phylum Chordata; class Mammalia; order Rodentia; family Heteromyidae; genus Dipodomys; species Dipodomys spectabilis. Next base: position 283,805 of record NW_024871276.1, on the reverse strand, counting down.
GGTCTGTGGAATCCAAGTCCCTTCAGCAGCTATTCCAAATGTGGGTTTATTCCGAGGATTTATTTTTTTACTATTTAAAAGGGAGGGAGGGAACATCCTTTAAAAAGAGGCTAAGCCAAGAGGGTTCAGAAGTGGATGGAAGAGTAAGAATGAGAAGGAAGAAACTGCCAAAGTTGAAAGGAGGGTGGAATTTGGCTTGGAGCATCCTGGCCGCCAAGGCAAAAAAAGGGAAGCCTGATGAATTACAGAGCTTCTGTTTTTAGCAAAGAAGATGCTTTACTGGGTTCCTCAGGGGAGATGTCGCTTGTGTCAGTTTCAGTTTTTGTTTTTGTTTGTTTGTTCCAAGCAGTAAATCCAGAGTGAAATGTCTTCCTTGAGGCTTTAGGAGAGATTAATTAGTGGAATAAACAAGGTTCTTGTTTTACAAGAAGTATGAAATGCATTCCCAGAGTCCTTCCTTCCAAGACCTGAGGCCCTCACTGGACACAGATATTGCTTGGATACCATTACTAGTGGGAGAACAAGAGCATCTGAATGTCTCCACCAGAATGGGAGAAGGCTGGATGCAAGCAATGACTTTACAAAGGGAGGTCATTAAGTGTCCTGTCCCTGTCTTAAAGTCCCTGGTAGCTCCCTTTGTGTGTGTGGGGGGGGGGAAGGGGGGATACTGGTATTGGGGCTTGAACTTAGGGCTTTTCACTCAACGCTAGTGCTCTACTACTTGAGCTACAGCTCCACTTCTGGCTTTTTGCTAGCCTGGAGATAAGAATCTCACAGTCCACATTCCTCCCCGACCCTCCCCACCCCCCCACTCCCCCATCCCCTACCTCAGTCCCCCCAGCCCAGGGTTGGCTTTGAACTATGATCCTCCGATCTCAGCCTCCTGAGGAGCTGGGATTACAGGCTTGAGCCACTGGAGCCCAGCTCAGGCTCCCTTTTTGTGACATACACACATGAGGGAAAATTAGGTAAGCATTTCACCAACCGTGAAACTGAAAAGCAGAATTATCAGAAAGGATGAAGAGCCAGAAATGATGGAGAAGACCGAGTCACGGGAGTTGGGCAGACCTGGCTTGGAATTCACCCTGCCTCATAATTATGTGATTTGGGGCAAGTCTCCAATCTCTCTGAGCACAGTTCCTCTGTGGATAAGAATGGTGAGGATGGTCTTTCCTTGGATCCCAGGCAGGGACTCCAATGGCTCCCATCACACCCCAACTTTGGATTTCAGGCTCCCTTTGGATCTCAGAGAAACTGAGGCAAAGCTCACAGGACTTAGCCTGTCCAGAGCGCATGCTTGTGCTGCCCTCCTGAGATGGCTTTCATGGTGTGCCCCCAGTTTGCTCTAGAGTGCCTCCTGGGTCTTGTCCCTGACCCTGGTATAGGGGCACCTCCTTGATGCAGATGGATGACCCCTGGTCTGAACTCCAGTGAGAAAGAGGCACCTGCTTCCAGTCACACTGGCTAAGGACCCCACCCAAGGCTGCCTGGTCATGGCATGAGGCGCTCAGGCCTGGCTGAATGGACCACAGATGGCAAGAGCAAACCAGGCCTGCCGGGAGCCCCACCCCCTCCATGACCTTCTTTTTCTGTCCTCTTCTCTCTTCAGGCTGGGTCAATTTCCTGGAAACTGATACCTGGAGGTCTTCTCCCTTCCTGGCCTCCACTGCTGCGAAGGACGCTTCATGTCATTTTTGAGGAGGGGCCTCCCCTCCTTAGAAGGAATAGTGTTTGATTCCTTGGGGCCCATTTTCTGCCTTGCCCTTGGCCAATGTGAGTTACCTACCTGTATCAAGGTGAGGTAGCCATGAAGATCTCTCTGAGCCAGCTCCAACCTCCATGAAGATGGCAATGCCAGGCTGTTTCCTCGATGTCCTCCCTCCATGGCACACAGCAGAACCCCTCAGCACACCTATATCCAGACCCCTGCCAAACAGTGACGGCGCTATTCTGTGTCTTCAGCAGTGACTGTGTGCAGGGAGGGTGCTGGGTGCTCTAAATACATGCATGCACCCACCCCAGTGTAGGGCCGACCCCCACACTGCAGATGAGACCACCAAGCCTCAGATGAAACCACTCAAAATCACAGAGCACGTAAGGGGGGGGGGGTCCTAGAAATGTCCCTGGGGCCAGAGTCAAGGGGACCCAGATATACCTACATGGAATTTCCTCCTTCACCAGCCCCACAGTCAGACTCGTGGGAGCAGATGGGGGCAGATAGGGGCAGGGAGCTCCTGAGGCCTCCTGGGGAAGGGCATCCTCGGGTATCTGGGGCAAGCGCCTTCCTGACCTGGGCAGGCCTTTGCCTGGGGTAGGGTAGAAACCTGGCTAGAGCTAACAGTCCCTGGCTCTCCTCCCCTTCTCCCCTGCCCCCTCCCCTCCCAGCAAGCCTCCTTCATCCTGTAGACCATGCAGGGTGAAAGGGGTATTGGGGGGGTCTTCCCCCTCCTCCCCAGCTTCATCACAGTCGGTGGGGGTGCTATGCTGCTGAGGAAGCCTATCAGGCTCCACACTGGCTCGCCTTCTTTGTGAAAATCCAGCCCACTTTTGTCCCTAGGACCTTTGATCTCTCCTCGAGCTTGAGGGCCATTTCACAGATGGAGAAACTGAGGCACCAGGCAAACGAGTGGAGCCCCAAACATCTTTCTCCAAGCCTGCCACAGACCAGCCTGGCCAACTTGTCAACTCTGTAATGAAGTTTGAGAACTTGTGGTTCATGATTTTAAAACTATAGCCTCACCATAAATCGTTAACTTTTTAAAAAAGTATTTCCCCCATCCTACCCCTTTCCCCTCAGCCCCCTTCCCCTCCCCAACTTTGGACAGGGTGCCTATGTTTTACAGCTCTGCGTTGCACCTCTAAAATTACCGGGCATTCAAAGAGTTAAAGGAGACTGGGAGGGGACCGGCTTTGGAACCCCGAAAGAGTTAACAATATAAGGGCATTTATCATCTCCCCCCCCATTTGTCCCCAAAAGGACATCGGGCGGACGAGAATTCCGAGGCGAAGCCCCCCCCATGATTCTCGAAGCCTCGGCAACTTTTAATTCCGACCCCCCAAAAGTATCGCGGTTGGAAAGTTCTTTCAACCTTTTCCTTTTTTTTTTTCTTTCCCATTTATTATTTTTTTTCTCGATTTCTCCGCGGGCTGATTATAAAGCTCTCCCTCTCCTTTTGGGGTCCCCCCCGTGCGCCAGGCGCGGGACCGCGAGAGGGGTCCCCGAGACTTCTCTCCTGGGACCGGGTTGGGACGCGGCTGGTGAGTCCCGGCTCCGGCCCCTGAATTGGGGGGTCCGCGTCTGCCCCAAACGCCGCTTTCTTCCGTTTTCCATGTCATTTCCTGTACTAATAAGATGGTGGTCAAAGCAGGGGAGGAGAGCAGCCGAGAGCCGCCGCCGCCGCGCCGAGGCTGGCGCTGAAACTTTGCCTCGCCGGGCACCGCGCGCCCGCAGCGCGGCCGCTCCCGCCGCGGGGGGCCGCCCGCCGGGCCGCGCCGCCGCCTCCGAGCCGGCCTCCGGGCCGCCCGCGCCGCCCGGGCCCCGCGGCTGCCGCGGTGATCCGGGGAAGGTGAGTCAGCCCGGTAGCCAATGTGGCCATTGAAAATGGCTTCGGAAAGCGCTCGGCAGTTTGCCAGCGAGCTCGGGGCTGGGGGTGGACGGGGGTGGGGGGAGCCGGGGTGCAGGCGGTCCGGGGGAGGGGGCCGAGCTTGGGCGGGGTGGGTGCGGCCCGGGCGGAGGGGCGGCTGGTCGGTCCCCCAAGGTGGGTTAACCCTCGGCAGGTAGCCGCCGCGGGACCGGGCCGCCTCCGCCTCTTTCCTCCGCGAACGCTCGCTCGCTCCCTCGCTCGCTCGCCTTGTTACAATGTAGCCTTTTCTCTCCGCGTTCGTTCCGCCGGCTGACGGACGTGGCCGCCGACCAATGGGAGCAGCCGCCCGGGCCCGAGCGTTCGGAATTAGAACGCGGTGACATGAGGGGGGCGGGGCCGAGCGGGGAGGGTTCACCGCGGCCGCCGGCCTAGTTCTCCGGGTACAGCGATGGAGAGTGGGGGGAGAGGGGGGACGCTTGGGAAGTGGGTTCGGGGAGACTTGAGGAGTGGATGAGGGGTTGGGGATGGAGATGGGGGCTTGGAGGAGGATCTTGGAATGGGGGGGGGCTTGGGAGAGGGGGGATGGGGATGGGGAGTTTGGGGACGAGAGATGGAGATGGGGGGGGGTGGCTTGGATAGGGGACGCCCTGCGGCAGACACTGAGGTCTGCTGCTTCTCACCCCTCGGTTTCCTGGCTATAATCTCGGTTGACCCCAAGGCGTTTCTTGAGTCTATTTTAAAGTCTCAGTGGCGGGGTAGACTCTAGGGGTGGACTATCCCCCCCCCCCCCCGCGCCCCCCGTCCCCGCCGCGCGCTCCCAAGGTGTTTGGAAGCAGAAACTGCAGGCACTTGGTGGCCGACGACCTTTCTCCGTCAAGGCCAGCGTGCCCTAGGCCAGTGGCGGCCAAGAGAATGCAGAGGCGCTGCCGATGCCCTCCCGTGGAAAGTTGCTGTGTGTCTTGTGCCGAGTTGGGGGGGGGGACTCGCACCCCAATGGTGGGCTGGACTTAGAAGAGACAAACATGAAAGCTCTCTTCTTTCTCATACTTTCTCCTCCATGTGGCCAAAGGCTGTGGGGTATAATTTAGGGTGGCTGAAAAGAGGCACACCCAGTTCTTTGGGGTGGGGGTAGGGGGAGGGGGGGGAAGGAGGGGCTGAGTAAAGCGAGATGGCTCTTGATGAAACCCCGTAAACTTTAAGGGTTTTGTCTGGGTTGAAGTAAAAGAATTTTCCGTGCGCGCAATGCCTGTGGCACCCAAGCTTGCCCTCCCCACAAATTGGCTTCTGAGGAAGGAAGGAGGAGGGAGGGCGGCGGGGGGACACCCTCTAGGGTCCTGGTTGGAGGGGTGTGGAGGGCCACAGACCAGGAGTAGCAAGCTGTAGTGTCTCTCCTTCCCTGGGGAGTGGACATGGCTGGGGAGGGCACTGTACACTGGGGGCTTGTGTCTACAAACCTTCCCTTCTGGGAACACAGCCCAGCCCCCCTGCTTTATTTCGCTTCCTGGAGAGGGCTTCTCCTTTGGAGTCACTACCACTCAGAACAGCTATTTGATTTCAGACTTTGGGTGGTTACCTTTGACCTCTCTGAACTCAGTTTCCCTTCCTTAAAGGGGTGGAGGGGGAGCATCCAGCCAGTCTGCAGACAACTGGATTGTTAAATACAGGCAGAGATCAAATCCAGGCCTGTGGATTCATAAGCCTCGGTCTCTCCCTCTGGAGGTACCCTTCTGGGAACAACAGAACTGCCTGACCACAGAACTGCCACTCAGTCCCTGATGGACAGGGCCCCCCAACACCCAAGGAGCAGCTGGTGCAGGCTCAGATTCTCTTCTTTGGTGTCATTCTAAAGATGAGGGGCTCTCCTGACTTGTCCCCAGGAACCCTTGACCAGCAATCACGCCTAATTCTGTACGATTTTGCCTTCACGTGTGCCTACTGGGATCACATGATTCACATTTGTTCTCCTTGGTATGGAAGATCTTAGCATTTGCCCCTTCCCTCTCTTGGATTCTCAAGACTTTCCCAGGTATGGACTCTTAAGAGCACTGGACAAGGAGTCAGGGATCAGACCTGCTTGTTCCTGGGCTGCCCTCTTGGCTGTCCTGAATCAGGACAAACACAGAAGGCCCCAGGCTGTCCGCAGCCTTCCTCCAGGGCTCTGATCTTAGCCAACAGCATGGAGTCTCATCAGTCCTTAAAGCAGAAGCTGGATGTTTGCTTCCCTCACGTCAGTCCAGTCTACAGGCCTAGAGAATGTGTTCCTCTCAAGCAAATCTAGCCCAAACTTTCCCTCCCTAGCATGCATCTTGGGTTAAACCATGCTGCCTTTCCCCAGGACAGTATCAAGAGCGGACTGCCACCACCTTGTCCCTCCCCGCGCCACCTGCTCACCACTGCAGCCAGAGATTCGCTTCTTGGTGCACATCTGATAGAAAACCAAATTGTTAAGTGACCTGAAATCCTCTCAGCCCTACCCTTTCCCTTTCCTGCCCTCCCAGACATCTCTGTGCTGTGTACCAAACCCTCTGCCAGGCCATCCCCTCCCCCTGGAATCCAGACCCCTTGTCATCTGTGAATGGATGGAGGTTAAAGAAGAGCAAGCTGGGGTGGAGAGTGGGCTGTTGGGTTAGAGAACAGAGATTTCCAGTTCTTCTAGGTACTGGCAGTGTTGAATGGAGGTCCCCTCATGCACAGTTGGGCTAGTGTGTTGGGAATTCCAGTGATGTGTCTAGGTTGTTTCTGGAACCATCCCCTCAGCCCTCACCTCCCTGTGGCATCTAGTGGTAGGCAGGATGGTGACTCTCCTGCCAGGGTTCCTCTGTCACTCTTTGAGCAGAGCCCCTTGATGGCTGATGGTGGGCAGGTAGCACAAGTGAGAACCAGACCTCTCTGTGCTTGGAAACCACCAAGATTTGGGGTTGCTTGTTACAGCTGCATCACCCGGCCTGTCCTGACTGCTGCAAGGATCGGCTGACAGGCAGAGAGACAAGTTGTGCATGCACATAGCTAGTGCACACAGGGGAAGGACCATGGCTTGGAAAGCAGCCAGGGAGACCTTTTTGCCATCAGATTTTGTGGTGGTTGTCACTAGTCATGGGTCTTGAACTCAAGGCCTGGGCGCTGTCCCTGAGAATTTTTGCTCAAAGCTAGCACTCTGCCACATTGCACCCTCTACCACTTTGTGAGTTTTCTGATGGCTAATTGGAGTTGGGCTCTTCTGCCAGGCTGGCTTTGAACTGTGCTCCTCAGATCTCAGCCTCCTGAGTAGCTAGGATTACAAGTGTAAGTCTCTGGCGCCTGGCTTAACGTCACATTTGATGTTACTTCCTGTCTACAAAACCTTCAGGGGCTCCCTACCTTTAGCAGGCAGAAAATCTTTTGCAGTCCACCAGTCTCTGTGGGAACACAATTTTGTATCCTCCTCCGTTGCAATGTGCTGTCAATCATGGCATTTTCTCCATGCTGTTCCCTCTGCCCCTTGCATTCTAGTCTCTCCCTCTCCTGCTGAGGCCTCTTCATCCTTTATCTTCAGCTTCCTATCACCTCCCCAGGGAGGCCTCTCCTGCTCTCCCCATCCTCTCCTTTGTACACTCATCTCTGAAAGCTGCTTTCCATTTGCTGTGTTGGATTTGGTTTCCTCCTTTCTCCTCCATCAGACCTCCATCAGCTCTGTCCACTGGCCTGAGTGAGCTGCTCCCTCAATGCCTTCTTCTGAGTTCCTTAGCCTTGATGGGGCACCAGACAGGGCCCGACAGGAGGCAGGGCTACCACTTCCTTCAGCTGTGGGCAGGTGGAGTCAGATGTGGGCAGGTAGGCTGCAGGAGGGAATGTTCCTGGAGGGCAGGAGAGGATGGGATGAGAGGGAAAGACTCTTGATGTCGCCACTGATTGGCAAAGGATAGAATTCCTTGGAAGGGCTGTAGAGTCGACCCAAGGATAATGAAGATGCTGATGGCGATGGCAGCCAAAGGTTGTTGAGGGCTTATGTGTGCCAGATACAGTACTAAGCATGCCACATACTGTCGAGGCCCATTTTCCAAAGCTACAACAGTTCACCTGAGGCTGGGTTCTTTGTAAGGGGGAAAAATGGTTTATTGACCTACTAGTTTTAGAATGTGAAAGTGCAAACCACATGGTTCTGGTGAGACTTCCTGTGTGTCGTATCATGGCGGAGGGCACCATCGGGCATGAAGCCAGTGACAGGGAGAGATCATGGGCCAAGACAGGAAGCCAGAGGGCATGGAAAGGTCAGGCTGTCTTCTCTACCATAACTCCCTCTCGAGAGCTCATTAGGATCTTAGGAAGAACTACATTCATGTCTTCCAGGGCTGTACCCTCCATGACCAGTGACTCCCTACACACAGAGGGCTGAGATTCAAACACACGAACCCCATCCAAGCCATAGCCTCCCACCTTATGTTGGGGAGCTGAGACAGGTGTTTCCCCTTCACAGATGGGGAAATCAAAGCCATGAGAGGCGAGGAGAGGGATCCCGGGAGAATGGTAGTATTGGTCCCATGACACTCCTTTGAGGGTGCCCTCAGCTTGGGGACAGGGGACCACCAGGGGGCGCCCTTCAGAAGAGTCAAGTGGGGTGATAAATCTCGCCCCTTGTGACAAGCTTCCAGTATGGTGATAGCCACCTAACACTGGGGTTTGAGCAAATGGGTGCCTGGCCCAGGAGGAGTCTGGAGGCCTTCACACCACAGCTGCTCTGAAGCTGGCTGGGCTGTTGATTGATTCCTCCACCCTCCACCCCCCTGCAGCCTGCCAGTCTTCTGGGTCTCAGAGAGGGGTCTGGGAGGGGCTGCCTAGCAGCTGGAAAATCAAGCCATGCGGAAAGAGAAAGAAGAAAAAGAAAGCATCCACAGTAAAGAAGAGAAAACTGAGCTGTTATTTGTTAAAAAGCTTATTTCCGATTGCAGATTTGTATCGGTGTTAGAGGAGCTGGCGTCCCCTCCCCCCTGTACCTCCCCTCCCCCACAATGTGCCACCCTCTTTGTCCCTGGCAGAAGCTCTGTCGGGGAGGGGACCTTGCATTCACTCACAGTGTATGTTTGCTGTCACTGTTGTGGTAGGCCCTGCACCAGGCTCAGAGAGGCAACTCATCGCCTAGTCCTTGCCCTCATAGAGCTCCCATGCCCAGGCCAGACATGAGCCCCAGGCCAGGCAGTCCCAGGCTATGGCAGCCTGTAGGCTGGCTTCTGATGGCTGGGTAGGATGAAGAGGGTAAAACAAGGAAGAGGCATCTGGCCTGGGACAGGGCAGGGGCACAGGGAAAGGCTTCGGGGAGGGTGATGGTCTCTGTCTTTTGTGTGGAGTGGGTGTGATGGAGATGGAGAAGACTAGACAGGACATAGGATGAACACACCTGTTGTGGTCCAGCCTCAAGGCCTTTGTACTGGTTGCCCCCCCCCCCCCCCCCCCCCCCCGGTGGAACACTCTCACTCTAGTTATCTCCCATGGCAAGCTACCTCGCCTCCACCAAGACTTTAGCATAAATATCCCCCTCTCGTGGGCACTGGGCACTTTCTGGTTTCGGCTTGCAATGGTACTGCATGATTTGGTTTTCTTTTTTCATTTGTGTTCTTTCTGTCTTCATTATAGAATGTCAGTTACCCGCACTGCTGTGTGAATAGCGAGAATGAGACTGAACTGCAGGCTTTTCTTGTGCACAGTGCTATACCCACCCTTCCCAGCAGTGCCCAGATACTGGCACCATTATTCCTTATTGCACAGTTCAGGAAAACAGGCTCAGAGACATGTCAGTAAACAGCACAACTAGGAATCTGAACTCAGATCATCGTGACTCCTGAGACCTTCGGCCTCACCCCAGTCCCTGACCCAAGCCAGACAGTAATGGTCCTGACTGCTGAGCTCAAGAGTTAACATCCTGTGGGTATCAGGGAGCCTCTGAGGGTTTTATAAGGAGGAAGCTGATGTGAGGTCCAGAAAGCTGCAGTAATGGCTGGAGGCTGGAGGCTGGGTAGGAGGTTGCTGCAGTAGTTGAGGTAGAAGAAGAAGAGGATTAGGGAGAAAGATAGGGAGAGGGACTTGGCCCTCCATACTGCAGGTCAGGGCCGACAGTGGGGTCTCAGTTCTGGAGGAGGGGCAGGGTCAGAGGTCTCCTAGTGTGTGGCTGGCCTCTGCTCCTAATTAGACCAGGACCCACAGGTGGGAGCCAGCAGAGCATGCTGGGTAGGTCCTGAAGTTTCCTCCAGACTCTGCCACTTGGCAGCCCAAGGACGTGACACAAGGCCGCCTCTCCTGGGACAGCTGTCCCCACCTGGCGCCTGGCTCAGGGCTGCACAGACAGCCCTCAGAAAGATGCACTGGGCACTGGTGATGGGTATCCTGCCAGCTCAGGGCTACCTCCCCTGATAGAAGGGCAGTGGGCACCGGGGACATGTCCTGGCCGTGGAGGTCATCTTGTGTCCCTGACCGGGGACAGCCTGCAGATGTGAAAGTGGGGCATTGGTGGCCTTGGGTTTAAAGGTCACCTGGCTGCATCCTCAGACACTCTTCTCCTCCCACTGGCTTGTGTCAAAGGCCCGTTGTTACACTGCCTGCGCCTCAGTTTCCCTTTCTGTACATGGAGTTGCTCTATGTGCTGTGGAGGACAACACCGTCCTTGGGTCTTCTGGACCTAATTGAAAATCCCATTTTCACTGGCATGGGAAGCTTCTGGAATATCAAGATCCTTGACCACATCCCCATGAAGCCTCTATGTCCACTTAGAGGAAGGAAATTGGGGCTCGGAGGGGTTCAGTGATGACAGCAAAGTCACACAGCCATGTTCTAATGTGTGTGTGTGTGTGTGTGTGTGTGTGTGTGTGAATCAGAGCTGGGTTTACCTCTGAGCTTTTCTTTTTTTTCCCCTCAGCTAGCACTCTACCACTTTAGCTACAGCTCCACTTTCTGCCATATTGGTAATTTATTAAGAAGTAAGAGTCTCAGGGCGTTTCCTGCCCAGGCTGATTGCAAACCACATTCCTCAATTCAGCCTCCCGAGAAGCTAGGATGACAGGCGTGAGCCACTAGCACCTTGCCTCTTAGTCTAATCTTTCTGGTCACCCTGAGGAACACACATTAATAAAGAAAGACTTGGTCCTTTTTTCTTTCTTTACCTGACAATCCTCAGCAGATTGCTTAGGCACCTTGAAAGTGGAGTCTGCTTTCACAGTTGGTGTCAGAACCCTGCCTCCTTGAAAATCTCAGGGCCCAAGGCTTGGAGACATGTTCCCATAGACCAAAAGCCTCCAATTAAGTGGTAAGCAGTGAGGAGTGTGGATATGGGGGTCACCTGTCTCCCCTCCCTACTTCTCCCTGGGTTTCAGCCTCAGACCTAGGACTGTTCTTTGCAGTGAGGCCCATCTGGACCTCTGGAACCTTCTGTGTTTTTCTGGTTTCCCTGCTAGTCCAACCTGACTCATAGGGGAATCCAGGACTCTCCTCCCAGCTTTACCCTTTACCCAAAGCCCTTCTCCTGTACCCTGAGGCAGCAGGCCAGCCCCAGGGACCCCCATTATACAGCTGAGAGAGGCAGGCTCGGTGATGGCAAGTGACTGATGTTAGAAAGTGACCAAGGTGAAATTTGAACCCAAATCTAGCACCCTTTCCTCTGTACCAACCTTTTCAGAACTAAAATAGCCAATGAGGACACCGAGGGTGTTTGGCTGGCATCTGTGGTCTGTCACCAAGTGAAGAGGTTGTGGCTGCCGCTTGAATGTTGTGTGACATGGAGCCTGCTCCTTGCCACGGGGACAAAGGCCACAGCCCCTCCCCCCAGCGGCGGAGTGACAGTGGGCTTCTGTCCCACGCTCAGGGCAGGTCAGAGGCAAAAGCAGGGCCAGCAGATGGGAGGATCCACGTGACTTGGGGACAGAGTGGGTCCAAGCGAACACACACACCCTCCCCCACCCCCAAGGGAAGGGTGAGGGCCAGGAAAGGATATCACTGCCTGCTGTCTACATGATGGAGAAGGCCAGCTGAAGGACAGGGACAGCAGCCACTGGACCCTCAGCCCCAGCCTGGGGAGAGCTGCTCCACAGAGGGAGGGACAACTAGTACCCAGCTAGGGTGAACTCAGCACTGTCCTGGTGTAAATGACCTCTGGGAGGCGGGAGGGCAGCAGACTGGGGGGAGGGGAGGCTGTCCCTGATACCACCTTCCTCCCTTCCCTGCCCTAATCCACAGTATTCTGTGTGTGTGTGTGTGTGTGTACACATACCCCACAGGCATGCACGGCCTCTCCCTAGAACAGCTGGGTCCCAGTGAAGTAAGGAAACTCACTCAAGGATTGACGTATGGAAGAAGAGTCTCCAGGTGTCCCAAGGAGGGATCTATAAGACTAGAGGAGAGAGAGGGGCAGGGCAAGAAATTACTACTACTGCTATTATTGTTATTTTATTTTGTGCTGCTACTGAAGGAAAAGTTGGGATTCAGGTTCAGTGACTGCCTCAAGGTGATATAGCCATAATTCTTCTAAATTGTGTGTTTGTGTGTGTGTGTGTGTATGTATGTGTGTGTGTGTGTTAAGTACTGGAGCTTGAACTAGGGCCTGGGCACTGTCCCTTAGCTTTTCCCTTCAAGACTGACACTCTACCACTTTGAGCCACAGCTCCACTTCTGGCTTTTTTTGCTGGCTAATTGATGTTGAGAGTCTTATAGATTTTCCCTGCCCAAGCTAGCATCAAACCTTGATCCTCAGATCTCAGCCTCCTGTGTAGTAAGGATTATAGCTGTGAGCCTCCAGCACCCAGCAAAAGAGGGGCAATTTGCAAAAGAAATCAGCCAACAGCCTCCAGGGCAGCACTTTCCCCAAAGAAAAGATCTAGGGCCTTGAGAGGCTAGGGGCTGAGCAAGAGAGGACCCAGGCCCGGGTCTCTGTCTAGAAGACCCCAGCTAAGCCTTACTAAGGGTCCTGGGGCACACAGATCCTGAATAGCATGTTTCTTTTTTGGCCTCCCTGAGGCACCCATGGTGCTGGCGTTATTAGGGCCGGTAGACACAGCTGAATTTGCAGCGTGAGGGGTGGGGAGTGCAGGGACTTACCCTAGATCCCACAGCTGCAAAGGTTGAGCCAGCTTCATCCCCTGTTACTGTCACTGTGGGAAATGCTAGCAGTGGAGTTGACCTGGACAACTTGAACCTTCCGAGTTGCTGGCCCTTGGGTGAGCAGGGGCAGCACAGAAGTGGGGGCTGGGACTCAGGCCAGTCACCTGGCAATGGGGAAAAGGGCCCTGATGTCGGTGACTGCCATGTTATGGGGTTTCTGGATTTTTCCTTCTAATATTTGATCAGCAAGTGACTGAGAGGCCATACACAAATTTGGGACAGTCAGTGAGCTCCACGTGCAGTCTCTTCTCGGGCATCAGAAACAGGGTGGTCCTGCCGGTGCCGTTGAGAGCCAGCTGTGCCACCCGCTGAAGCCACACTCTTCTAGGCTGCAAAGAAGGGACAGATACCCAAAGGAAGCACTGAGAAACTCGTATTGCAGCATCATTTGTATTGTATTTTATAAAAGCACCATTTGGCATCAGATTGGAAAAAAAAAGTATCGTTGCCACAAATCATTAGAGTAGCAGCTCTGGCTCAGGTTCCAACTGTGGTGGAAGGCAGGAAGTGGGGAACTCTGGGCAAGGGAGAGGAGAGACCCAAGGGCTTGCCTTGGGCACCCAGGAGGAGAGGATGTGGGGTGGGGGGTCCCAGAGGAAGAAAGGAGGGGCATCCTGTGTGGAGGAGCAGGAAGGGCATTCTGGCATCTGGAACAACATGGGGGAAGGTGGCATTGGGAGGATCCTGTGGCTCAGGAAATGGTGGGTGCTATCTGCTGTTTTGGTGGAGCTGGCCCTAGGGGTACAGAGCCAGAGGCTAGAGAATGCCTTGAACCCTGTTAGAAGGAGTAAGGACTTTGCCCCAGAGGCACTGTTTCTTGGTAGGGAAGCAGGCCTCTACCTGTCCTGTGGCCATCCTGGCTGGCCAGGCAAGCAGCTGGCCCAGGTGCAGTCTGGGCAGCCACCATACCAGGCTGTGTTTGGGGAGGGGTAGAAGTGGGAGGCAGAAGATGGGGTTAGCCAGCTATGGGAGCCTGGTATATGATGACATTGGGCCTATTTAAGACTTTAGTGGGGGACAGTGGCCTACAGTTGCTTCCTGTGTGGACCCGCTAATGGGTAAGGCTGAGGCCTGCGTTTGTGGAATCAGATGCCAATAAACACTTGACTGTGGTAGCAAGGGACATTCAGGTCCCAACCCAGCCAGCCCATGAAGGGGCAGCCAGCCTGGGGAAGCACTGCCTGCGTATGGGAACACCGCCAGCCACTGGGAACACAGCATCATGCCAGGAATTGCTGCACAGCCCTGGGCTCTACCTCAGTCTCTGCCCTGAGCTGAGCAACTCACTTTATTCGGCGGTTTCTGGGAACAAAGCCAGGTGTGTCTGGGCCTGCGTGCGGCCACAAGCCCAGGGGACATGGGCATGCCCGGGACAGTACTGTGGGGAACATCTCCCCACCAGCCCCACCCTCACCCCTTCCACTGGGGCCCCACTTTAGCCTACCTAGCCCTCTTCTCCCTCCTGAGGGTTCCCAAACAGGCTGGGCCCTGGCTGCAGGGTGGTGTCTGGCTGCAGTTCAGCGGGAGTGTCACCACTCAGGTCCTTGCAGAATGGGGCTGGGCAGGCTCAGGCTTCATGGCCAGCAAGAATCACAGGGGCTCCTTAGTGTTGACAGTGACTTTGGTCACACTAAGTGAGGAGTGGCTATCTCATATAACCTCTTAGCATTCGCAAGCTAAGATCTCTAAGGTCTTTTTTAGCAATCATAATATTCCAGATTCCTCTACCAGGTGACACATGACCCCAGTTTATTACTCTGGTATAGCCTTCTAGATTTCTTTTCTATCTATGGACGCACATAATGTAAAGGAATGTGTAGCACTTGTATGGGGATGCGTGTATGTTTAAACAACAGATTTCATGTAGCCAAGATGATTCTGAAAATTGCTCTTGTCAGGTAACATCCTATCGAGGATGTTACCTTGTTCTTACATAGTTACCATCATACCTGTCCGTCCTTCCTTCCTTCCTTCCTTCCTTCTTTTTTTTTCTCTTTTTTTCTTTCTTTCTGATTTAAAAAATGTATCATGTGGCATTTACAATTTGTCAGTTGAGAATTTATTTATCTATTTTTTTGGGTCCAGTCATGGGGCCTGAACTCTGGGCCTGGGCGCTGTCCCTCAGTTCTTCAGCTCAAGGCTAGTGCTCTACCACTTGAGCCACAGCGCCACTTCTGGCTTTTTTCTTTTTGCTTATGTGGTGCTGAACCCAGGGCCTCATGCATGCAAGGCAAGCGCTCTACCACTAAGCCACCTTCCCAGATCCTCAGTTGAGAATTTATATAGAGCAAACTGCCTCCTGTGAGCGTCCTGTTATTCCTGGCTATCTTTTTTGGTGCCAGAGAGAGAAAAAGAGTTGTTCTCTTGACCCCTGACAACTCCTCAAGAGATGAGAACAGTGGTCCAGGCCCTCCAAGCCTTCTCTCCTTCATACCCTGAGTTTTCTGCTCTTGTGTGAGCAGCACAATTCCCAGCCACATCTCAGAAAAATCAGCATGCCTTATTCAAGTCCTGGCTCAGCCCTTTCTAAGCTGTGTATTTCTGGGAAACCACACAAGCTCTCTGTGGCTTGGTCTCTCCTCTGGGGCACCCACATCATAGTGTTACCTAGAAGATGCAGAAAGCCTTTGCCTCCAAAGTACCAAGGTCGGTCCCCGGTGCAGGGAAGCCCAGGAGCATTCTTGTCCTGGGCCATCCTCTCATTATCTCTGAGTCCCCTCTCTGGACCCAGGGCCTGCACCCCTGGTGGGCAGCCCCATTTGACTTTAGCTGTCACAATACTCCATCTTCCCCCAGTCCACATATCCCGGAGGAGGCTACTGCCTGGGAATGTGGTGGGCGATCAGATTTCTCCCGTTTGGCCCTGAAGGTTCTGGACTGGGGCCTATACAGAAGGATCAAGAGGTCCAGCCCACCGTTTGCTCAGGCGAAGTGGCCAGGAGCCCGGTCACGTAACCCTACACCTCGGGCAGAGTTACTGGCTCTCAATGGAGCCCTTGTGGCAGCGAATTAGATCTACTGTGGCCTGCAGGGTGGACAGGAGAAGAAAGCAGCCTTGGGGCCAGCCTTTCCCTTGGGAGCCTGGGTACCTCTGGGCCATGCTGGCTGGCCAAGGTGGGGGGTTGGCCTCAGTCCCCGGGACACATCACCCCTGCCACTGGTCACTTAGGGCTGGAAAGTAGCCTTTTGGCTCCCTCCCTTTTCTCCCTTTTCTCCCTTTTCTCCCTTGCCTTCCTTTCCTCCCTTCCCTCCCCTCCCTCCCTTCCTTCTTCCCTCCCTCCCTCCCTCCCTCCCTCCCTCTCTCCCTTCCTCCTTTCCTTCCTTCCTCCCTTCCTCCCTCCCTTCCTTCCTTCCTTCCTTCCATTGTAGGGCTTGAACTCAGGGCAGTGTCCCTGAGCTTTTTCACTCAAGGCTAGCTAGCACTCTACCACCTTGAACCACAGCTCCACTTCTGGTTTTCTGGTGTTTAATTGGAGATAAAAGTCTCACAGACTTTCCTGCCCAGGCTGGCTTTGAACCATAATCCTCAGATCTCATCTTCCTGAGTAGCTAGGATTACAGGCTTGAGTCACCCCTGTCTGGCTCTGGCTCTTTTTCTTATACTGGCTTTTGGACTTCAAACTACCTTTGTGCCTCTGTCTGACCAGACACCTCTAGCTTGGCCCCTGTCTGTGCCCAGATGGAGAAACCAAGACTCTGGAAAGGTTAAGTGACTTTCCCAAAGCCACTCAGGTGGCCACTGGCAGGGCTAGGGGTGGAAGCCGGGCCATCTGGCTCCCCATCCAGTTCCTTCTCACATGGCCACCCGACCTGATGGTCTTGGCAGAAAGTGTCTGACCGGGCAGCCCTGCTTGGCTTGCCCTCTGTGGGCAGTGGCCTGTGTGGTCAGCCATCACAGCCAGCTGGGATTACTTCCTAAGAGGTGAGACGCAGGGCAGCTGGCCCTGGCCCAGACCTCCCTTGTGCTGGCCACAAGCCCTCGTAGGTAGCCAAGATGGCCGGCAGCAGTGTGTTTGCTACAGTGGAGGCCCGTGTGCACTGCCAGGGAGAGGATTTAACTGTCAGTCTGCCTGGTGGGCAGGGCATTTTAGTAATGCCTAGCACCCTGGGACTTCTCCAGGGAGTCAGGACAGCAGCTACCATCTGACCTGTTTTTGTGTGTTTGTTTTGTGCAAATCCTGGGGCTTGAACACGGGCCTGAGTGCTGTGTGCCCAAGACTAGTATTCTACTATGTGAGCCACAGTTCTACTTAGGCTTGTTGGTGGTTAATTGCAGGTAAGGATCATATGGACTTTACCACCTGCTCTGGCTTTACACCGTGATCCCGTATAGTCCCTGCAGCTGGGACTATCGGTGTGAGCCACGTGTTCTTTTCTTTGGGGGGGTGAGGGAGTCTGGCCGTGGAGCCTGAACCAGATCTGGGCCTGGGCGCTGTCCCTCAGCTCTTCAGCTCAAGGCTAGCATTCTACCACTTGAGCCACAGTGCCACTTCCAGCTTTTTTCTTTTTGTTTATGTGGTGCTGAGGAATCGAACCCAGGGCCTCATGCATGCAAGGCAAGCGCTCTACCACTGAGCCACCTTCCCAGCCCCGAGCCACGTGTTCTTAGAGTGGAGAAGCCAGTGCCAGAGAGGCTGAGGGGTTTGCCTCTGGCGGGGGACACAGGGAGGCCGTCTGCAGCCCCATCTGCCATAGACCTTCGTCTGGCTCGCACTGAAGGTCTGGTCTTGGCCTTGCTTTGAGTTAAGGCCTGTTGCAGTGGAGGGCTGGGCATCTGACTCAACAGTAATTGTATTTACTGTCTTCACATACCAGCTGCTACTTCTTTTAACTCAGCCATTAAGATCACCTTCAGAAGGGCAGAAACTGAGGCATGGAAGGCCAGGCAGCTTCCTAAGACCACGCAGGAGTGAAGTCAGGACACAGATCATGGGTATGTAGCTCCAGAATGTGTGTGAGAACCGCCAGTTTCTGCCGTGTTGGGGTGGAGGGCCATGCACACAGCCACAGCCTTGTGCACTCCTGCACATGGCAACTTATAATTCCTTGAGGCACAGTGATGAACGTGCCGGTTTTGATGGAAGGGTCTTGTGTAGTGGCCTGGCGGTGGCAGCTGTGGTCACTCTGGGAAATGGTGCCGCTGAGACCCTCTGACCCATGTCCTGGGGGTTAGGTGGAACTGTTCCAGCTGTTTGCACAGATGCCCCGGATGGAGGTCCACTCTCTCTATACTGGGGCTGATGGGGGGTGGGGGTAGTGGTGCTGTTTTGTAGTCACCTGTGCTGGCAAAGCCAGGGCAGCCGAAAGGGCTAGGGGAAGGCCATGTGACCATCTGTATGCCAGACCCCCGGTCCTCACTGAACCCTCTGGGCTTTCTGGGTGATGCGCGTGCGCGCGCGCGCACACACACACACACACACACATACACACACACCACATGCACAAACGCATGCAGCACATACATATACATACGACACATATACACAGTGTACATGCATGTATATGTACACACACATGCACACACGTGTTTTCTGGTCCATTCAGTAAATCCATCTTTTTTCTTTTTAATCTGAGATCAGGTCTCCAGCTGGGTACCTGCTGCTTTCACTCATTGGCTGTCACTCTACCAACTGAGCCACGCCTCCCCCCATCTTTAACCAAGGTGGTGGAAGGAAGAGGAGGACTCCCACATGGTCCGAGTCTGCTTCACCTCCTGCCTTCTGAGAAGCCCCTCCATGGCCCCAGGTCACCTGTGGGTGGCTGTGGTGGGACCACCTCCTTCATCTGAGCCCTGTTGGGCTCAGCACGTGACCCCACCTCAGCTGCCCAGCGTGCAGGGCTCCCCATATTTGCTCACTGTGCACATATCCCCAACAGCAGGGGGTCCACAATGGGACTTAGTTCTAGTCCTGGTGGGCAGAGCCACAAAGCGGATGGGTGGCTTTGAGTCCCACCCTCTCTGGGCCTTGATGTGCAGCCTCGCCCTGTGAGACCATAAGACTGCAGTTATGTCCCCCTTTCCCTCTGGGGTAGGAACTGGACCTCCAGGCTCACACAGACAATTTCTGTGTCTTTTAAAGACACTTGGATAGTAGGCACCCTCCACTTTTCTGGTAGAAACTTCCATGTGAGCTTGGATTTGAAGCCATGTTCTGATATGGACTCATCTGAGACTGGAAAGTTCATGGCAGGGTGAGGGGTGGTGACTGGGGGTGGGGGGAAGCCTAGGTTCCCTCCTTCTTACCTCAGCTGAAGACTTGAGTTCGCAAAGAGGTGCCCACCGCCCGTGGAGGGCATACCACGCTTACCTACCCGGAACTGCCCACGTAGGGTTCTCCCCTGTGGGGCGGGGGAGGTGGCATGCTCCTCTCCAAGGCTGAGGTAAGGAACACATAGTCAGGCACTTGGTGTGTGGACCCAGTGCATAGGAGGTCTGTGGGTGGGACAGGGAGAAGGCTGGGAAAGTTCCAGAAGCTGGGCCAACAGTCCTGGAAACTCAGAGATAGGGCTCCAGATGGCCAAGCTGCCCTCTGACAGCCCCAGGAGATCTCCCCGGAGCTGGCAGCACCGCCTTCCCTTCCTCCTGGGGCTGCTGGCTGCATAAAAGACTCCGGCAGGCCTTTGGGTTAATTTTACCTTCCTGATTTTCATGAATCATTTCCCTTTGGAGGAGTGTGAGAGGCATGTCAGTCCAAGTTGGACGCACCGGAGCCAGCCGTGGTGGAGCACCGGCACTGGGTCCCCTCTTGGGCCTGAGCACCCATGGCCCAGAGAGCCTCCTGTCAGCCACATGTCCACACCCCAAGGTTATCATGATGTGGCACAAGTGAGCTACAGCACGTCCTGGGGCTGTAACTTGGGCTGTGTTATGAAGGGATTTGGAACCCAGTGGTTTTATGGTGGAAAAGTTTGACAAAAAGATCCCCTGAGGCCTGTTGGCACAAAGGCTGGTCTCCCTCCTGGCTGCGGAGTATGGAAGCCCACAAGTCCTGGGGCAAAGTCAAACTTATTGTACAGATGAGTAAAAGGAGGCTCGGAGAGGGGCAAAGATTTATCCAAGGCCAGCACATCAGTAGAGGCAGTCAGAGGTAACAATGCTCATTTTCTGGCTGCTCAGCACCATACACATCGATTCTTTCCCCTCCACTCAGTGGCAGGCATGGCAGGGGCACAGTGGGTAAATAGGGGAGTCTCTCTCCAGTGCCTAGGTCTCTAGCTGCTTCTTGGGCTACCTGGCCAGGATGCCTTCTCCTGGGGATGTCTGTTCTTGTTGACAAGCTGGACCTGGATTCCTTCTGTGTGCAGGATATTTCTCTTCATCTTCCACCCGGTGTGGGGTTGCTGGTGGTGCATGGGAGGAGCCCCAGTAGGCACAGAATGGGGCCTCAGGGGAGACAAAGCTACACAGCACCTTGGTCGCTGCCACACAGGTCACCAGTTTGGGCACATAGACAGGAATGATGGGGAACGGTGGCTGAGTGCACCCCTGGGGAGTCAGAACATGTCACTGGGCAAAGCCACCACCATGTTCTGGCACCTGGCTGCCTTGTGGGAGTTCCTTGCATGGTATTGCTGGCTCCTCCAGTCTCCCAGGAAAGCTGAACAGCTACATTTTCACAATGAAATCTGTGGGGAAAGTCACCAATCTGCCCCCTGTCCTCCGGCCCTCTGTGACAATGGTAGGTATAGCAGATGGTTTTTGTAATTATTCCCCAGGGCCCCCCCTCTCAGGAAGCCCCTGTTTGCCTTGGGAGACCCCTCCCATCGCAGTTTGTCACCCACCATCCTAGAATGTCACCTGGGACATTAGCAAAGGTATAAGCTTTTGAGTTGGGCAAACTCCTGATATGCGTCCTTGGTCAAGATCCTTAACCTCTCTGAACTTCCATTTCCTATCTGAAATGAAGTAAGAGGTACTTCCGAGGTAGGGTAAAGCAGAAGATGCAATGTAATCTGAGAAACTTTCAAGTGGGATTAGGCAGAAATGAAATGTATGGGCCCAGTACAAGGCCTAAGGGGGTCCTGAGAGCTTCAGGCACAGTTGGAACCAGGGACTCATACTTGGTCTCAGCGTTTCAGTCCTACTTTGCATCCTTCCCTTCTGGTCCCATTCACAGACAGCTGCTGTGTGTGGTGGCCACCAGCACGCCCATATTCTTGGCAGTCAAGGGCTCTTCTCTGCCCAGGGTTTTGTCCAGGCCTCAAACTGCAGCACATCAATTGGCTAGTCCCTTACCTTCTCCTGCACCAATCACTGTGGCCAGCCTGCAAATCCAGGCTGTGATTGGTTGGTCTTAGCCACATGCCCCTTTTTGGGGGTGGAGTGTTTGGAGATGAGGCTCCTAAAGACACTGTTGGGGTTAATGTCAGAAGGGATAGGATCAGACACTGTACTCAGGGTGCAAGCCACAAAGGCATGGCCTTATTCTCCTGTGTGCCCAGACCTTAGGACAGTGCTGGTGATTGGTATTACAGGAATTCAAGTGGGGAGGAGACCATGTGTGTCCCTCCCACCCAGTGGAAGTCACTGAGGCACAGCCTGTCATCCACAGATGCCTGCCATCCCCCCTTCTTCCTGGAGGGAGGGCTTCCAGCTGAGGGCCCCCTTCCTGATGGAGGGTCACAGCTCTGCAGAGCTGCTCCAGAGCTCCTGTGTGCTCTGCATTGTCACCTGTAGTCATGATCAACACACCGTATCGTGGTGACTCCATAGCTTATTTATTCCCGGCAATCTCACTCTTCATTGCTTGGGGCCCAGTGATTCATACCATCTGCTATGCTTTGGAGATGGAGCTGCCAGCAGGGCTTTGATTCCCTAGGCTGCAGGAAGGGGGTGGGGGAGGGGAGCTCTGGGGGCCCACTCTGCAGAGACATGGTAAGGAGAAAGCCAACTGCACTGGGAAGGGTACGTTTCCTGTGGGAAGCAGGACTTAGTAAGAGAGAATATGTGTGTGTTTGAGACTCTCCCTCTCTCCCTCCCTCCCTCCCTTCCTTCCTTCTTTCTTTTCTTTTTGTTTTTTGTTGTGGGGCTTGAACTCTGGGCTTGGGCGCTGTCCTTGTGCTCTTCAGCTCAAGGCGAGCGCTCTACTGCTTGAGCCACAGCACCACTTCCGGTTTTCTAGCAGTTTATTGGAGATAAGAGTCTCACGAACTTTCCTGCCTGGGCTGAATCTCGATTCTCAGATCTCAGCCTCCTGAGTAGCTAGGATTACAGGCGTGAGCCACCGGCGCCCGGCTACCTTCTTTCTTTTCTTTCTTTCATCTGGTCCTGGAGCTTGAACTCTGGGCCTAGGTGTTGTCCCTGAGCTTTTGTGCTCAAGGCCAGCACTCTATCACTTGAGCCATAGCTCCACTAATGGCTTTTTGGTGGTTAATTGGAGATAAGACTCTCTTGGGCTTTCCTGCTTGTGCTGGCTTTGAACTATGATCCTCAGATCCATATACCCCAAGGGAGAATCCCAGACTTAAAGTGTATACTAACACACAAAGGAACTGCACCCAGTTCATTACAAGCCACACAGCACACAGTAGGAGCATTGACATTGAGTCCTTGGTGACTCACCCCCAGGCACCATGAGAGGACTGGATGGGTCTGAACCGTGACCCTCTACCCTTCATTATAACATGGCCATAGGATAGCATATGGTTGCTGCTGGTTTAGTCTCATTTTTGCACAGTATCCCATCCACAGAGTTTTTGTTGTTGTTGTTGTTGAAATGTAAGGATGCTTAGTGAAGACTAGTGCAGTGTCTCACACCTGTAGACCCAGCACTAGTTAGGGATGCTGAAGCAGAAAGAAAGCAAGTTCCAGGACAGGCTGAGCTACTGAGAAAAACCCTATCTGAAAATAAGACCAAAACAAATAAACAAAAAGCAGAAGCTTAGTGTCTATTGGGCTTTGGGATCAGACAGGATGCAGGACCCATGAATGGGCATGCCAACATTCTTTGTGTTTGCTTAACATACAAACAGGAAGTGGAGCTACAGCTCAAGTAGTAGAGTGTCAGCCTTGAGCAAAAAGGTAAAGGATAGCGCCCTTGCCCTGAGTTCAAGTCCTAAACTGACACACACACACAAACACACACACACACTCACAGAAATTAAGATGCAAACTACTAAGCACTGTGTTATTCCAGATCATCGATCATCTGAGTATTCTGTGAAGAGAAAACCAGAGAAGCCCTGATACAAGTAGTGTTTTAAGAGTCAGAGTAAAAAAAGAGAAAGGAAAGCCAGGATGCTTCCCAGGAGGAATCCAGAGGCTCTCGTGACCCTTTGTCTGATGCCATCATTCATCATGAGCAAGCCCAGTTCCATTTCTGTGCCGGCCACTCAGGCTCTCCCTTGGGGTTATGCTTGGAGTTCTGCTTGGACCCTAGCCTCCAACAGCATGATGGGTGAAGGTAGGAAGGCCTTCACAATGGTTTTCCCTAGTGACTTCCTTTTGGTATTTTTTTTTTTCTGTTTCCACTTTAGTTTTTCCCTCTTTAGTGCTTGAGATTGAACCCAGGACCTTCCAGAAGCCAGGTAATGCCTCTACCCCTGAAGAGCTTTTCAAGTGACACTTTCCCCCCTCTACCTGTAAAAAGTAGACAATAGAAACACATAGTCTTTTCCACTAACTGGGAATACTCCTGAAATATATCTTTCCACACCTGGTTCATGAAAACCCATGTTATAGTGAGAGATTTTTAAATATGATTATTATATATTTCTTTTTAAAAAAATAGATTGCTCTGTGTGTGTGTGTGTGTGTGTGTGTGTGTGTGTGTGTGTGTGTGTGTGTGTAGGTGTGTGTGCCAGTTCTGGGGCTTGAACTCAAGGCCTAGGTGGTGTCCTGAGTTTTTTGCTCAAGGCTAGTGCTTTACCACTTAAGCTATAGCTTTCCTTCGGATTTTTTTTTTAGTAGTTTATTGAAGAGTCTCAGACTTTCCTGCCTCATCTGGCTTTGAACTATAATCCTCAGATCTCAACCTCCTGAGTTACAGGTGTGAGTCTGACACCCTGGCACAGATTTCATTTAAAAAAATATTAGAGAGCAAGGGAAAGGGATGATATTGTCCAAGAAAAAGTGGGGGGGGGGCACTTATTACCTGACTTATGTAGCTGAAACCCTTCTGTAAATCACATTTGTAAGAACAATAAAAAGTGAAAATTACCAGGCGCTGGTGGCTTATGCCTATAATCCTAGCTATTCAGAGGCTGAGATTGAAGGATTGCAGTTCAAAGCCAGCCTGGGCAGGAAAGGCTGTGAGACTCTTATCTCCAGTTAAACCAACAGAGAACCAGAAGTGGCACTGTGGCTCAAAGTGGTAGAGCACTAGCTTTGAGCAAAAAAGCTCAGGGACAGCTCCCAGGCCCTAAATGTAAGCCCTATGACTGACAATAAATAATTAAGGCTATATTTTTGAGGGAAGTTTTAAGCCAAAGGGGTTAACTGACTGGAAGGTACAGCGGGGTATGTGTTAGCCAATGTAGCCAGCCTGGCCTTACTTGTCTTTTTACTATCTCCATTGTTTACTTTTCTTGAATGACACATAGCTGCAATTGTCCAGTACCACTGACTTGTTTCTCTTAGTAAATACTTTCTCTTTTACTTAATAATACGTTGAACATGCTTTTCTGTGTCAATAATCTCCTGTAGCATTGTGAATTGCTGATTACTATTTTATTATATGGTATGTGTTGACTAGTCTACTGTTAGAAGTTTGTTGTTTCCCAGTTTTTGCCTTTGTAATATAGATCAGGTTGCAAAGGAGAGCTTTCCCTCAAGTATGATTGCATTCTTTCACAAAGTACCAGGATGGAGGTAAGAGACTGCTCCTACATTTTTCTAATGGACCACACTCATGTCTTTTTGTACTTTTATTATTATTTTTTTTGAGGTAGGGTCTTGCTGTGTTCCGCAGGCTGGCCTAGAACTCACCATCCTCCAATCTCAGCCTCTCAAGTAGCTGAAATTTACAAGTGAACACCAGCACCATACCTACCTGACTTATTATACCCTTAAATAATAATAATAAGGACTAATGCTTATAAAATGCTCACAATGGGTCAGACATCATACTGAGTAAAACAACCCTGTAAGGCAGGTTCTGACTTCAGTCCTACTGGAGAAATGGAGAACCCAATGTAAGGGAGGCTAATTAATTTTCTCTAGATCACCCGGCTGTGGAGTGGCTGTGCTGGTATGAGTTGATTAAATAAGAGGTACAATGACAGAGGACTTATGTGAATTCCATTACAGTTCTCCTAAACTTACCCTGTGTGTATCCCAGAAGTATCCGTGTGTTGCAGAGCTGTCTTACAGTAAGTTTAAAGTTTGCAATATATTCTCTTTTTTCCATCCATCCATCCATCCTTTCTTTCTTTTCTTTTCTTTTTGGCTGGTCCTGAGGCTTGAACTTTGGGACCTGGGCACTGTCCCTGAGCTCCTTTTGCTCAAGTGTTATACCACTTCAATTACAATGCCACTTCTGGCTTTTTCTGTGATTTAATTGGAAATAAGACTCTCACAGGACTGGGAAGGTGGCTCAGTGGTAGAGTGCTTGCCTTACATGCATAAGGCCTTGGGTTTGATTCCTCAACACCACATAAGCAGAAAAAGCTAGAAGTGGTGCTGTGGCTCAAGTGGTAGAGCTCTAGCCTTGAGCTGAAGAGCTGAGGGACAGCGCCCAGGCCCAGAGTTCAGGCCCCACAACCAACCAACCAACCACAACAAAAAAAGACTCTCACAGACTTTCCTTCCCAGGCTGATTTTGAACCAAGATCCTCAGATCTCAGATTTCTTTTTTTTTTTGTAGTGGGGCCTGAACTCTGGGCCTGAGTGCTGTCCCTCAGCTCTTCAGCTCAAGGCTAGCGCTCTACCACTTGAGCCACAGCGCCACTTCCAGCTTTTTTCTTTTTCTTTATGTGGTGCTGAGGAATTGAACCCAGGGCCTCGAGCATGCAAGGCAAGCGCTCTACCACTGAGCCACCTTCCCAGCCCCAGATCTCAGACTTCTGAGTAGCTGGTATTATAGGTGTGAGCCACCATCTGCAATGTATTCTCTGTAAGTGATAGTTGGTGGATGTATAAATAAATTCAGGCATTCCCTTTAATAATTCCAAGAGGATAGTTCTTTTTTTTTTTTTTGGGTCCGTTCGTGGGACCTGAACTCTGGGCCTGGGCGCTGTCCCTCAGCTTTTCCACTCAAGGCTAGCGCTCTACCACTTGAGTCACAGTGCCACTTCCGGCTTTTTTCTTTTTGCTTATGTGTTGCTGAGGAATTGAACCCAGGGCCTCAGGCATGCAAGGCAAGCGCTCTACCACTGAGCCACCTTCCCAGCCCAAGAGGATAATTCTTATCCTCTCAATTCACTGTTCAGAGCCATTAGTTGGTTCTTTTGAGGAAAACTGAGGCTTAGAGCAAGGCAGGGCCTTTCTCAGATCACTTAAAACGTTTATAGCACAACCAGAGCTGAGGACCAGGGCTGTGTGTGATCTAGGTCATCCCTAGCCTTAGGTTCTTTTCTTTTCTTTTTCTGTGCCTGTCCTGGGGCTTGAACTCAGCCTGAGCTCCGTCCCTGAACTTCTTTTGCTCAAGGGTGGTGCTCTACTACTTGAGCCATGGTAATACTTCCCACTATTTCTGAGCAGTTTGTTGGAGATAGAGTCTCAGGGCCTTGCTTGCACTGGTTAGCTTCTAACCTGATCCTCAGATCTCAGCCTCCTGAGTGGCTAGGATTACAGATGTCAGCTCTCAGCTCCCAGCTGCCTTCTACTTATCCAAGGGGGCAGTATGGGGTGCTGAAGGGTGTACAAACTGACCAGGTTCCATGGAGCCAGGCTCTAGGGAAACCAAGCAGGCATAGACTCAGGGTCCCTTGACACACTGGCTGCCAGGCATTCCAGGATTCTGGCCCCCTGCCAAGGGTGAAAACAGAGCTTCTGGGCCACCCCGGGTTCTCTCTACCCCTCCTCTGGGTTTGCATCTCATTGCTGGGGTTGCCACTGCCTTAATCTCTGTGTGTGCAGACTCCCAGGAGCCAGCCGGAGGAGCACTGCCAGCAGCCTGGAGTCCTCCCCGGGACCGCCTATCACTCTATCCCAAGTCCTTTCACTGGACAAGTAATGTCAGAGAAGTCTGCAAGAAAGACTACTAACTCTTCATCTGGCCCAGGTCTCAACTAACTCTAGTCTCCGTCCATAGTCTGTTTCAGAGAAGAGATTTATCTGTGGTCCATTTCAGAGTTGTAACACACATCTGTCATATAAGCAAGGTTGGTCCTGGCACTCTGGGCAGCTGAGCCCTCTCAAGAATGAAGAGAACTGAATTATGCAGTCAATATATGGGCGTCAAATAATGAGAAAGCTGTAACTCAGCATATATCTTCTTTCTTTGCTTTGGCTGCCAGGATGCTCAAAATGGAAGACTGGATTTACTTATCCATCTCGCAACAAATTTTTGGTATAATTGGCTAGTCTTTCTCCTTGAGGTTCCTGACACTCTCTAATTGTTTTATCTTCTCTTACTTCCTGTGTGTGTGTGTGTGTGTGTGTGTGTGTGTGTGTATTGTTGTTGTTGTTGTTATTATTTTGAGACAGTTTCACTATGCAGGCCAAGCTGGACTTGAATTCATAATCCCCCTATTTTTGCCTCGTGAATGCTGAAATTACAGGTGCCACCACCATGCTTGGCTCTAGTGCTTTCTTAACTGTCCTATTTGGTACTGAAATAAGGTAGTGGATCTAACCAGCACCAGCACCATCATGGTTTAACTGGTGCCATCTTTCTTCAGGGTAGAGGCAGGGAAGTCCCCCCCCCCCCGCCCATCCCCCAGGGAATAGGGATGCCTGAATTCCTAGAGGAAGGGGCAGGGACATGGACGATAGGCTACTGGTCCTGTCAGTCCTGTGCCTTGAAGTCTCAAGACTCTATAGTTTCCTATGCCCCTGCCCCCTGCCCCTGGCCCTATGTAGAATTGGACCAGTTTAGGCACCATGATGCCATGCCATGTGTTTCCATGTCTCCTATCTCCTAGCTCTCCTCTGGTCACCATGGAATCCCACTTCAGCTCTCCATTGGGGCTGATCTGGTTTGTTGGTATTGTTTTTCTGCACTTTCTTTCCTGTCTTGCTCTCATAGCTCAGTTTTCTGACAGTGTCAAGTGTAGCTGAGGGGCTGCAGGTCTTCATGACAGGAATTCACCTGCAGTCACCGGCTTTCCAATAAAGACTCCCAATTCGACTTCACAAAATGTGGCTTCTCTGTTTCTCGAGATGAAGTTACCATACAACAGTCCAGTTTGTGTATGCCTTATCCAAAAATCCAAAATTCAGAAACTTTTTGGGCACTTACCTGAAACTCAGAAACTTAAAAAAAATCTTAGAGCCTTTTGGATTTTTAGATTTGGGATACTCAACTGGCTAGGCAAACATTCCCAAATCTGAGAAACTCTCAAGTCTCATGCAGTTTTGGCTACAGGATGTTCAAACTGTTTGTGCTTGTGTTGGACAACAGGGCAGATATTTCACGTTGTGATAGTAGATGTAAAGAGGAATGAGACAAGAAAGCAGAATGAATTAGTAAGACATAAGAGCATCAACCACAAAGTAAGATACAAAGGCAAGAGTTCACAGAAAAAGACACAGAAGCAAGAGGCCACAGAATGAGACACCAACGAAAGAGGCCACCGAGTAAGACACAAATCCAGCAGGCCCACAGACTGCTCTTCTTTGAGGCGGAAGGTGATTTGCTGGGGCCCACATGAGTTTAGAATGTTTGCTCAGTCCCAATTTCCCCTCTTTCCTTCTTCACTTTTTCCCTTCCCTTTCCTTTTGTTCTTTTTCCTTTCCCTTTCATTTTTTCTTTTTTTTTTTTTTTTTTTTTGTTTTGGTGCTGGTACTAGGACTTGAACACAGGGCCTTACATTCTTGGTGACTTTTTTTTCCCCTCAAAGCTGATAACTCTACCACTTGAGCCATACCTCTACTTCCAGCTTTTTGCTGGTGAATTGGAGATAAGATTCTCTTGGATTTTCTGGCTCAACTGGCTTCAAACCTTGATTCTCAGATCTCAGCCTCCTGAGTAGCTAGGACTGCAGGTGTGAGCCACATCTCCCATGCCCTCTTGTTCGTCTCCATATTCTACCTTCTTATTCTTACCTGCTTTCCCTCTTTCCTTGGCCTCCTTCCAATCTTTCTTCTTCTATTCCTTCTCCTCTTGTGTCTCTCCTCTCTTCCCTTCCTCTCCCCCAGCTTCTGGGCAGCTAAATTAATATCCTTACAAATCAAGAACACCAGGATCTTCCAAAACCTTGTCTTGGCCTCTTTCCTGCTTTCTGGCCAGAAGAACCCGCTACTGCGATTATTCGCATCTTACCGGTGAAGACTCCAAGGCCTCAGGAATTAAAGTCATATGTCTCACAGCTCACTCTTTACAATGAGATGTCAGAGTCTTCCTCTAAGCCCCCCACTCTCACCCACTGTGCCTTCCTACTACTTCTACTGTCTTTCTCACCATCTGCTTTGCCCCATGATATCGCTGGGACTGCTGCCTTAGAAAAAGGATTCAAACTCATAACTCACCCACACTGTCATTCCTTCTGGCGATTCTTACAGAGTCGAGGTTCTCAGGGGACATGCTAGAGAGGGACAGAACATTTGATCATTAGTTTGTCAAATATCAATTGAGAACTGTGATATGCAGAGACAGGGCTGAGACTAGAGACACTTTAAGGAAGCTCTCTCATTCTCACAGGTCAGCCCTGCCAGTGCAAGACCCTGACTGTGAGAGCCTCCTTAATATCCAGGCTCTTCTCCCAGGTGTCAGGTCCTGGTAGGGTTTCTGGGGAGTAGGTGGTGACACCGAGCCCTCTTCTGGCCCTCAGGGAACTTACAGTGCATGATGGGAAGGGCCAGCAAACGACCCTTACAATGCAACAAGTACAGCGAACTCTGTCTGCCATGGGTCCTAAGGGGCACTGGGGTGGAAGGATAGATGAGCAGGATTGTGGCAGGACTGTGAATGGAATATAGGTAGGGTTGGGGAAGGGAGCAGAAGGGTCACAGTAGGGGAGCCCTAAGCAAATGATTTATCCCCAAGTAGTGTGACCTAATGCAATGCCCACACTTGACAATGATGGACCTAAACAAACAAACAAAAAACAATTCAAATCCCCTCCTCTTCTCGATGTCATCCGTCTCTATCTTCCTGATCAGTTTTCTCCAGTGGTGTGCAGTGAACACGTCTCCCCTCCCCCTCCTCTCCTCCACTCACATCTGAGATGGATCTATGATTAGCCATGTTCTGCACATGAAGTAATGGGGGCACAGAGGAGTTAGATAGGCCGCTAGCTGTATAGGGCAGCTTGTTGTAGCATTGTAGGCCGGCAAAGATCTAGACCACATTTTAGAGAGGATAAAGGAGTTTACTGCCTGGCTGGTGACCCATTCCAGGGTAGTGTCAGGAGGAACTTCAGATCCCTTGGGAGGGGAGACCCTGGGTTTTATACAAGCTGGTTACACACAAACTAGGCATTAATCAGATCTACAAAAGGTCAGGCAGGCTGACACCAGCTTTGAGCCAGGTGGGCAATTGCTTTCTAGCTGTGCAGAAATGGGAACATCCTGTCACTACACTGTCTGTATTGTTATGAAAATAATGTCTGTGGGTCCCCCATCCCTGTGGATTCAGATAGCCTTATCTAGTCTGCCCCCCCCAACCCCCCCCCCCCCCCAGGCTACACAGACCAGGAGGTTTGAACTGTCACAGAATGCAAGTGAGGGTTCGTGAAGTGCCCTTCTAAAAGTAGGGACTCTTCCCTTAGGCTCCCTGACTTCGATCGTAAAGTAAGAATTTCTGGACAATTTACAATGGTAAGAAAACTTGGCAGAGCTTTATTGAGTAAATAAGCAAGTAGGCAAGCAGACAGACAGAAAGCAGACAAACAGACAAGTAGAAAGGCATACTCTGAACAGAGTGTGGGTCCTCTCAAAGGGAGAGAGAGCTCTTTGGCATCAAGGGTATTTATATGAGAAAGGCAGGGGGAGCCAGGCACCAGTGGCTCATGCCTGTAATCCTAGCTACTCAGGTAGCTGAGCTCTGAGGATCACGGTTCAAAACCAGCCCAGGCAGGAAAGTTGATGAAACTCTTATCATCAATTAGCCATCAGAAAACAAAAAGTGGCACTATGCCTCAAGATGGTAGAGCTCTAGCCTTGAGAAAAAGAATTCAGAGACAGAGGCCAGGCCCTGTTAAGCCCCAGGACAGGAAAAAAAAAAAAGGCACGAGGGTCTGACTTAAAGTTATGCAAAAATACTTACCTTTCTCTTAATCACTCTTGGTGTTGTGAGACTTGAAGTCAAGTTCCTGGGTCTTGTTTACTCTTTAATTTTTGAACATTTCTCTCAGGAAGAATTTTGCAACCAAACAGATGTTAGTTCTTGAGGTAAGGAATGCATCCAGTTGTCTGTCTTAGAAGCAAAGATAGTGCTTCTGTGTTTGTGAATACCTTATTTCTGAGTTGACTTTACCAGGCTTCATTTTCTGAGTCTACCCTACTTCAGATGAGGCGTTCTTGCTTGGTGCTGGGGCAGAGAGCAGCATCCTTGTGCCTGTTTCTCCATTCATCTTTCTCCTCTCCTCACAGCCCTGTCTCCAAATAGAGTCACATTGGGACCTAGGGTTTTAACTTAGAAATTGGGGATAGAGGTTCAATCCCAAGCACCTCTCCAGAGTGGCCCAGCAAGTGGTGGGATCTGAGCCCAGACAGTGCCTCTCAAAGCTGGGGTTGCTAACCAGAAGGCTTTTCTGATTCCCTAGAGGCACTATGTGTGAATATTGCCTATGCAAGTGGCAACCATGCCCTGAGACAGGGGGTGGCGCTCACAGGGCGTCCATCCTCACCTGGTGCTGGACCTAGGGGCCAAGCCCTGACCCCCACCCCAGAGACTGTTCTCGAAAGGGTCTGGGCCGAGGAAGGCATGCGAGTGAACCTCATCGGAAACATGGACTTGAGGCTGTTCCCAAAGACTCCCTCAGGCATGGTCAGCGTGACCTTGGGCAAGTCCCTGGACGGGACAGCTTCTGGCCCCAGGTTCCTGCCTCGGGGGTCTCTCCACGGGTGGCTAGGGACCATCCCCTCGGGCTAGGAGCTCGGATCCGGGGGTGAGACGCGGCCGGGGGTGGGGGGCGGGTGGGGCGGGAGGGTTGGCGGATGGGCGCCGCCGCTGCGCCCCCATGCTGCGTGATGCTGGCGGCCAGGGCGCCCGGGCTGGGCGAGGTGGCTGTGGGCTGCCCGGCCCGGGCTGGGGGTGGGGGTGGAGGGTCGCGTTGCGCCCCGGGCCGGGGTGGGGGTGTGGATGGGGGCTGTGGAATGCCGTCCTCGGCCGCCGCCCCTCCCGGCGCCCGCTCCCCGCGCTCCGCGAGCCCCTCCCGGCTGCCAGCCAACTGCGTGCCCCCGGGGCCGGCAAGAAGCCACATGCCCCCGCAAGGAATGCCGGGCTGCCGGGCGGGCGGGCCGAGCGCCCCGCCGGGAAGGTGGGTGAGGGCGCAGCCGCCCGGCCCCCCGCGCCGCCGCCGCCGCCTCCACACTCCCCCCTTCCCCGCCCCGCCTGCCCGAGCCAGGGGGTCTCCCGGGGGTCTTCGGGGAGCGGGGCCCGCGGGCGCCCGGGGCTGGGGGCGGGGCGCCCGGCCGGGCAGCCCCAGTCCCCTCCGCGCGCCCCCGGGCCCGGAGGAGGGGGCCGGCCATGCTGTTCCCCACACCCCTCCCTGCCGCCGCCGGCTTTGGGGCCCCGGTGGGGAGCAGGGGGCTGATTAGCCGAGGAGCAGGGGTGTGGCCAGCGGGGCCCCGGGTAGTGAGTCACACACGAACGCTGCTCGCCCAGTCCCGGGGCCCAGCGCGATCGCAGCCCGGGCTGAGCCATGGCCCTGGCCCCCTGAGCGTGTCCCCGGGCTGGCCATGAGGAGCGCGGGGCGCCGCGGGAGGGGCTGAAGCCCGGCGCGGGGCTGGAGGGCGGTAAGCCGGGGTGCACTGCAGAGACTCCCCTTGGTGACAGAGGGGTGCAGTGGCGCCCCCCCCCGAGTTCCCCCCACCCCCGCCTGTACCTGCTCAGGGCTGGCCAAGAGGCCTGGCCTCGCTCCCTGGCAATCCCTCAGCCGAGGCCTCGCCGCCAGCAACCATGGCCCACTTTGTCTCTGCACCCCAAGCCCCCCACCCTGGGCCTCAGTTGGACTTGACTTATCCCCTCCCTGTTCCCCCATAGCAGAGTTTTGTCCCCAGGCTCCTGGGGAGTGGGGGGAGTGTTCCTCAGGCTCTTTGCCTCTTAGTGTCGGGGTGCAGGCTGTGCTTCCCAGCTCTGCCTCCTGGCCTGAGCTGCCCTGGTCCCTTGACCCCCATGGGGCTGGTGGCTCCAGTCGTCCCCAAGACCAGCCTGGGATAGAAATGTCATTTCCTCTTGGCGAGGCTACAGCTGTTTTTGTTGTCTGTGTTCTCAAGCGCTTCCTCTAGGGATGGCAGGGAGGGTAACTAGACTCCAAGGGACCCCTGCTTGCCCTCTCCACCACTCACCCCTCTTCCCTTGTCTCTTTGATCCTTTTCCTGTGCTGGTCCTGCCTCCTCCTGCATCCCCAGGACAGAATGACTGAGAACATGAAGGAGTGCTTGGCCCACACCAAGGCGGCTGTAGGGGACATGGTGACCGTGGTGAAGACAGAGGTCTGCTCACCACTCCGAGACCAGGAGTATGGCCAGCCCTGGTGAGGCCCTCAGGCGGGGACTGCACGGTGGAAGGAGGTGGTGGGGTGGGCAGGAGGCATTGGCTGGGGTGAGTGTCTTGGGATCCAGAGAAAAGTTCCCATTCCCTGCCCATCTTCCTTAAGGCTACTGGGGTAGCTCATAGGGCAGAGGTGAGCTCAGGCTTCCCCAAAACCAGAGTAGCAGCCCAGGGAAGCCTAGGCTCAGGACTTTGCCCTGGCCAGCTAGCTGGCCATATCCTTGACCTCTCTTCCCACCGGGCTCTCACTGATGACTTCTTTGCTTTCTTTGCTGGCCCCTGTTATGGCCAGCTCTAGGAGACCCGAGCCCTCGACCATGGAAATTGAGCCCAAGAAACTGAAGGGAAAACGTGACCTCATCATGACCAAAAGCTTCCAGCAAGTGGACTTCTGGTGTAAGTGGAGCTGGGGGCTCCAGATGGATCCTTCCTGCACCCTACACTGCCCCTGCAGCCAGAGGCACTCAGTCATTTGAGGTTCACCAGGCCTGGCCCAGGCCTCAGTGAATTCCCTGTGAGCCAGGAAAGTGGCTATTATTGGTCTAATTGTCCAAGTAGAGACATCAAAGGGCTCACACACGTAATTCAGACCCAATCCATTGGTCCCCAAAGCCACGCTGTTTCTTCTCCTCCTTTCAAACTTGAGTCAAAAGCCTTAGCCTAGCTGGGCACTGGTGGTTCGTGCCTTTAATCCTTGCTTCTCAAGAGGCTGAGATCTAAGGATTGCAGTTCAAAGCCAGCCCAGGCAGGAAAATCCATGAGATTCCTATCTCCAGCTAACCACCAGAAAACTGGAAGTGGCGCTGTGGCCCAAAGTGGTGGAGCACTAGCCTTGAGCAGAAAAGCACAGGGACAGTGCTGCTCAGGCCCTGAGTTCAAGCCCATGACTAGAATAAAAAAAGGCCTTAGCTTTGGCCTTGGCAGGGAGGATAATGGGTTATGATGACCGATGGCCCACAGATATGCAGCTAGCTGGCTGGGGCAGAACCAGGGCTGGTATTCCAGAGGTTTATGTGGTATGCATTCCTGCTGCCCTAAGACGTCCCTGGTGTGGGCTTCCTTGTTAGCCCTTCAGCCTCCTCCATGAGGATCCCGCCTCCCACCCACTGCAACTGAGGCCTCCCTCTCTTTGCATCCCTCCAGTCTGCGAGTCCTGCCAGGAGTACTTTGTGGATGAATGCCCGAACCATGGTCCACCTGTGTTTGTGTCTGACACACCAGTGCCTGTGGGCATCCCAGACCGGGCAGCCCTCACCATTCCACAGGGTATGGAGGTGGTGAAGGACTCCAGTGGGGAGAGTGACGTACGCTGCATAAACGAGGTCATCCCCAAGGGCCACATCTTTGGCCCCTATGAGGGGCAGATCTCCACCCAGGACCGATCAGCTGGCTTCTCCTGGCTGGTGAGTATCCCCTTGTCTGTTGTACAGGAGAGGATGCTTAAGGGATGAGGAGAGAAACCAGCAGGGGGCACCATCAACTGGCCAAAGAGCTGCCTTGGTGTGCACTTCTGACCTAAGGGTGACTTATGCTTAGGGAGATCAGTAGCAAGAAGATCAGTAAATCACCAGGCAGACAGAGCTAAGGGCCATTTTCCCATAGGATTGTATGTGGGGGGGTGGGGGTGGGGGGGAGACATTTGGTGGTATTTACAAAGGATTCAGCCAACCCCTCTTCCAAAATGGATGGCTTTGAGTTAAGGCTGTCAGAACAATATTCAATTTAAAAAGCAGACCTGTTAGGTGGTAGGCCAGGTGCTAGAGAGCAAGCCTTTCATAGATAGATAGGATTCCTGTCCCCAGGGAACACACATTTTCATGGGAAGGCAGGTATTACACATGTGATCAAGCGATCGTTGAGGCCAGAGCATAGAATGCCCTGGGACTGTGGCATGAAGGGACATGTCAGTCAGTGCTCACAGCCACCAAGAACTTGGGACTGGGAGCCCAAGTTCAGAGTGTCATCTGACATCACTATTTCCTGTCTATTCTAGGATTTTATTTTATTTATTTATTTTATTTATTTTTGCAAGGGGCTGCACTGAAGCTTGAACTCAAGACCTTGAGCTCACTAAGCAGGTGCTCTTGAGCTCACTAAGTAGGTGCTCTTGAGTTCAGGTACTACTTGAGCCATGTCTCTAGTCCAGTATTTCCCATCTACATGTGATCACGGAAGAGCTGTTTTCTTCTCTGCATCTGTTTTGTAACATCCATAATTATTGCTTCTGGAGAAGATGAAGGGCGTAAATGTAAAGTTCTTAGTGTAGTGTTGTTCATTTGTCATTATTGTTGTGTCAGGAAGGCTGCCTTTAGCTCAGAACTTAAAGAAGTCGCAGCCAGTCTTTTAAGGATGGTCACATGTTCCCTGCTGGGAGCAACAATGAGCTGAAGGGACAAAGTGGCAAGAAATGGGAGGAGAGGAAAGGAGAGGCCGGTGGGGTGTATTTTCCAGGCCAAAGTACAGGGAAAGCCAGTGGTGAGGCCAAGCAGGTATAGTTTGGTTAGCTTGCAACTTGGAAAATCAGGAACCTAGACAGGACTCTGGGCAAGGGGTTCGTGAGAACAGAGATGGTGGCTTGAACTCAGCTGGAGGAGGTGAGCAGATATGGAAGAGGTTTAGGAGAGAGGATCGCTGAGATTTGTGGATAGATGGCATGCAAACCATGAAGAAGAAGGTATTTTCAAAGGGAGGAGGAGAAAAGAGCCCTAGACAACTCTTGGGAGAGGAGCTGGTCACCAGGCAGTGATGGGAGCACAGGGCACTACAGGGAAAGGCAGTACGGTCATCTCCTCTGTGTTGTGTCCTGCTGGCCAGAGGAGTACAGAGGCCAGCCAGGCACACAGTCTGACTCTCATGGAGCTTACCATATAGGACATGGGATTAGCCAAAGGATCTGGTAAACACTTATAACATAAACATGACCACTGTGACGGGTGATGGCAAGTGAGGCTGGGAGCTAGTGAAAACCAAGGGACTCAAAATGGCCTGAAGTCAGAGAGGGCTTCCTGAGATTGCAGGATGAGAATAAACACCAAGTGAAAATTGGTAAAGGGGCAGCAGGTGTTTGGGCCTTAGTTGGGAAAAAGCCAGCAGGAGTCTCAGCTTCACCTGCTTTGGTGATGGATGAGAGAAGAAGAGAAAAGGAGAGCTGAACCGTGGTGCTGATTTGGGATCTGGGAACCCCCCTGCCCCCCCATCCTACATGAACTGCATTCATTTGTCAAATCCTACCCTCAAGCTATCCCTGGTGCTATCTTTTCTTGACCTTTCCTTTGCCTTTAGAGCCCTGGCCTCCATCCAGGAAGGCCCTTTCTGTGCACAGCCCTGGGTTATCTCTGTGCATTGCACTCGAGAGATGGCAGGGTGGTCACATGAGCATGGCGATGTTTATTGAGACCTTGCACCTGTCTGGGGCCATGCTCCATTCTTCGCAATATTGTCTTATCCAGTCTTGCAATGGCACTAGCATGCATGCATTGTTCTGTCCATTGCACAAGAGGGAAATGGAGGCCCCAGGGACCTCAGTTCTGCACAAAGCTGAACAGCTGGCACGTAGCTAAGCTGTGTTTCAGCCTTGTTCCATCAGGTTCCAGAACCCACCTTCATCCTACCTCTTGGCTCTCTCTACTTTCCTTCCTGACCTCTTCCAGCCCCCTGCCCTTGGTTGAGTCTGTTCTGCTCCTCTGGCTCCACTCAGCCTGGAGGAGAGCTGGTCCTGTCATGCACAGTGAAAGCAAAGGTCTGGGTTTAGAGGGACCCCGGGCCCATTTCCCTTTGGAGCTCTCCTTCATGGCTTGCCCGTCCCACCCCAACCCCCCCCACCCCCGCCCAGGAGTTTTGCACTTACTTCTGCCTGTTTAGAAAATAAATACCTCTTTCTCTGCTTGTCCCCCCGCCCCATTTGAATTTATAAACACCACAGTCTATTGCCAAGGTCACCCAGGCTAGCCGCAGACGGTCCGGCTGGGATGAACTACAGGCACCGGGTGCCAGAGGCTGCTATGCAGCCTTGTGCTTTAATGAAGAGGCAAAGGAAAGAGGAGTTGGCACAGGGTTTCTATTTACGTTTTTCATTCAGACCCTGTCTACTTAGCAGGATACATAAAATATACCAGGATAGCATTTTTCCAACAGAGAGAGGAGAGGCGAGGGGGGGGGGGGGTGAGAAACAAGGATGGAGATCCCAATTAGAGCCAGAAATGGGGCTAAAAAATGCATACCATAATGACTTTTGTAGTGGGATTTGGGTTTTATAGGATCAAATCTGGCAGCCACAGGGAAAGACAGCCTAGCCAGTTTCTGGTGCCTTCCCTCCTCAACATGAAAAGTGAGAGCTCATGAGCCAGGGCCAGTGATTCCAGAATCACTTGCCCTGGACAGGGACCTCCAAAAAGAGTGCATTGCATGATGGGATTGATTAGGGGGCTTTGCTGTCACACCAGACCGCTGTGCTGGGGGCAGCAGACATGACACCTCAGCTGCCATCAGATGAGAATCTCTTCTAAAACTTGAACTTGGATGCGTGAAAGTTCACAGCATCACAGGACAGAGTCTGAGAGACCCTGGGGTATCTGGGCTACACAAGAGGTGTAAGCTAGCGGCTTACACCAGGTGTAAGCTGGAAGCAGGCTGGCTCTGCCATGTTTGGGGAGCTCAGGGGAAGGAGGGGTAACAAGCTCTCCAGGAAGGAAAGAAAATGGCCTTGAGGCAAGTTAGGGTGCATGTGTGTATACAGAGGAACAAGTGAATTTCATGCTTGTTTGTTTCATTTCTATTCACGAGTGTGTGTTGGTGCTAGGACTTGAACTCAGGACCTCATACCCTTGTTAGCTTTTTTTGGTCAAGGTTGGTGCTGTACCACTTGGGTCATCCCTCCACTTCTGTCCTTTTGCTGGTTCATTGGAGTCTACTGGATTTGTTTGTTTAGGCTGGCTTCGATCCCTGACCCTCAGATCTCAGTCTCCTGAGTAGATGGCTAGGGATGACTCAGCAATATCGACACATCCTGTCACCTGCAGAATGTCCCATGGTTTCTGTTTCTCTGACTGCTTCCTCCTGTGGTGTTGTTCTCACCGTCTAGAGACATGGTGGCAGTTTGCCTTGTCTTCCTTACCCAGTGTGTTGTAGTCCATCCCTAGCGCTCTCTGGTGCATAAACATCTTCGAGCCATCTCTCTTTGGAGTTGTGATTTCTTCTAGTGGGAAGTGGTGGTGTTTAGCAACCAAGATGTCTGGGCCCTGAGTGAGCAGGGATGTTCTCTCACTTCTCAGCCCGAGCTAGGAGGTGAGGGTGAGTTGAAGCACATGGCCTGCCACATCCGAAACTGAGGATACATGGCGTCACAGAGCAAAGGTCCAGGCCCCACCCTGGAAGGTTAAAGTGGGGTGGTCATCGCTACATCAGAAGTGCAGAGTGTGCTTGAAGGGAAAGTGAGAGATAATACCAGGAGGAAGTCATTCTTTCTGGGTGCTCTGTCATAAACCATGTCGATTCAACCTCGGCATCTCCGGGCTCGTGACTTATACCACAATCCTGAGATTCCTCAGCTATAGTGTTGTGTAGATGTTTTATGAATGGTGGTCATTGGTCATTGGGTTATGGAATTACAAACCAAATTAAAGCTTCCCCCCCAAAATATAACATGATAGTGAACCCATTCTGGCTAGAGTCTATTATTCCCAAAATCTATTAATACTGTAAGAAAAGTAGAACGTAATTCATGAGTGGTCCAATATTTCCAGACACTGACCCAGCCTTCTCTCAACCTATCATTCCCTCAGCTGTTTGTGGAGACTCAATGTGGCATTCATTTTATTTTAATCTTGCTTAGAGATGGATACACATAATAAGCTGGGTAAACAGAAGTTCTCATAACTTTTAACCAACTGGCTAAAAACCAAATTCTCTAATACAGAATGGATGGAACTACAAGCCCCCAACATGACTGTAATAAAGTCATTTTTTGGGAGGGGGGCTTGAACTCTAGGGCTGGGTGCTGTTCCTGAGCTCTTCAGTTCAAGGCTAGTGCTCTACCATTTTGAGCCACAGCACCACTTCCAGTTTTCTGGTAGTTAACTGGAGATGAGAGTCTCATAGGCTTTCCTGCCTGTGCTGCCTTAGAACTGTGATCCTCAGATCTAAGCCTCCTGAGTAGCTAGGATTACAGGTATGAGCCACCAATGTCCAGCTAACAAAGTCATTTTGACATAATGGATAGTGTCATAGTCATCACAAACAGCTGTTCAGAGGTCACCATAGCAGTGAGTCCTGGACCCAGATACATTGGGCTGGGAATGCCTGTTCTTCTGTGTGCAGTGTGATGTCTTTATTTCCCCATGATCTGTCTGGATTTGAAACACAGGGAAATCTTTGTTGGCAAATACTGTCATATCACACCAAGTGCCCTGGCCTTTCTTTACCAGAGGCATTATTTATATGAGAAGTCCTCATTGGCTCATGCAAGTCGTGATAACTGATAATGTATATTCAACTACTGTGAGACTAGTTGCCCTCAGAATTGGGGGTAAATAAAAGGGATCTGGGTTGGGTGCGGTACTCATACCTGTAATTCCAGCTACTTAGGAGGTAGAGGTCCAGGGGATTTCAGTTTGAGGATAGGGCTTGGGGGGCGGGGATGTTGGCAAGACCCAGTCTCAACTAACAAGCTGGATGTGGTGATTTGTGCCTATGATCCCAGCTATGTACAAGATCTGAATAGGAGAAGGATCTTGGTTTGATACCATCCTGGATAAAATGTGAGCCCCTACCAGAAAAATACTTAAAGCGGTCAATGAATGACTGGGAACATGGCTCAAGTGATAGAGCACTTTTCCATCAAGAGGTCTTGAGTTCAAACACATACACACAAAGCATATAGGTCAGCAAGCTTTTCTGGACAGGGCCAGCTAATAATCATAGGTTTTGTGGATCATGCAGGGTCTTTATTATGGAGGTATGTTTTTGTAAGCCCAATGCACACAGAAATATCTCGTCAAACCGCCTCTAATCCACCTGATACACTGAGGATTGCAACTCAGCAGTACAGCACACTGCAGAGCTGGCCCTTCCCCGTCATGGTCTATGATCTTGAGGCTATGACCCATGAGTCTGTGTGTTCTATAACAATTTACTTGTTAGCCAGGCATGGTTGTGTATGCCTGTAATCCCAGCTACATGGGAGACAAATTTGGGGAGTGTCATGGTTTGGGCCAGCCTGGGCAAAGAAAAAATTGAGAGAGACCCCCATCGTAGCCACTAAAAACTAGGTACAGTGGTATAGGTCTGTCATCCAAGCTACAGATTACTTAAATAGGAGGATCATGGTCCAGGACAACTCAGGCATAAATAAGAGATAACTATCTCAGAAATAACCAAAGCACTATGTAACTTGAGGGTCGGGGTGGGATGGAGAAAGATGGGGGAGAATGGTGGAAGGCGTGACATTGATCAAGATGCACTCTACTCATGATCTGACTTGTTCAGTTGAAAACTGTTTGTACAACTACTTAAAAAAAAACCAAAAAGGGCTAGGACATGGTTCAGGTAGTACAGCACCTGCCTAGCAAAGGCATTGTGCTCCAAGTTACCATTTTCTCCCTAGAGCTCATCCCTGGGGCTTCTCTCCCAGTGAGATTTACTCTATGAGTGAGTGAATGAATGAATGAAGGTTTGGTGGGAGAAAAGCTTGACTGGTGGGAAGGCTAAGGTGAGAAATACCCCTCAGAAAACTTGAGGACAAAGCCAGTGGCAGAGGTCTCTAGTGGCAACCATGTGGAGCCACAGCTCCACTTCTAGTTTCCTGGTGGTTAATTGGAGGTAAGAGTCACAGACTTCCTTGATCAGTTTGGTTTTGAACCATGCTCCTCAGATCTCAGCCTGAGATAGCTAGGATTACAGGCGTGATCCATCAGCTCCTGGCAGTGGGCTGCTTTTTACCCCATGCTACAGATGAGGACACAAGGCTGGCCCCTAAAGCCACCCATCCAACACCACTGGGCAGTGGCTCTAATGGCAAAGCTGAGGTTCTAAGTGTTTCCCTTGGGCCCGTGACTTTGACTATACCCTAGGTGCTCCTACCACTGGCTGACAGACTAGAGCTGCTGTTCCTTTATCCAGAGGGGAGTGGATGTTCACTTTGAAAATGCTTGGAGAAGGACAGGAGGGTCCCAGCAGAGTGGGATGAATATCATCTTGGGGGACCATGAAAGGATAGGAAACCTGAGCTGTGGGTTTTGTCTTTTCTGAGAATTTTCAGCACTAAAGGTAGTCAGGTCATATAAGTAGGCACACAAAGCCTCCCTCTAGAGATAACCAAAGCAGAGAGTTTGAAACCTGTCCCCCAGACTTGGCACGGCCATGCCAACATAGGCATGTGTACCTGAAGGAGACAGGCTGCTAGGCTGTCTCATGTGTCAGCGAACCTCCCCAGCTGGCTCCAGCTCTTCTTGCAATCATGGAATGTGGGGTTGGGAGGAAATAATGCCGGTTGTGTTGTAAGGTGAATCATCCCAGAAGCCACATTTTAAAGTATAGAATGTTAGAGTCTTTATTATATACTGTTAATGGGCTGCAGGCCGCCAGTTGTTACAAAGGCCTGCAGCACGCAAATACACATAACCCAGCTAGGAAACTTGCTAAAGAAGAAAGAAATAACAAAAACAATACCAACAGGCCAATTCAGCTCCAATGGAGAGCTAAATTGGGATGCCATGGTGACTGGAGACAAGGCAGGAGACAGGACACAGGACACGATCACAGAGACATACGTGGCATTGTCCCTGGCAGCTAGGCTGGCCTAAAATAGGTTGGCGCAGGGGGCAGATCTTCAGGAAATTCCCAGTCCCAGGCCTGGACTGACAAATTCAGTAACATCTCAGCCAAGTGCCTTCCCCTGCCTCCAGGGGTCCAGGCATGCCCATTACCTGGGAAGCAGGTGATGGGAGGGGGGTGGTTCTTTCCCCCAGCATGAAGGCAAGATGCAAGACTTTATAATCCACCATGTGGCCAGTATGGTTCTGGCCAGACCTAAGTTCCTTACTTCAGTTACAGTAGTTTCTGGTGTATCGTATTGCCAGGGCCCGGCACAGCGCATTCTGATGCTCTAGATGGGATGTGTGTGTTGGGCAAGCTTTCCAGGGCTGTGGCAGACACCTGGTTTTGGCAGTGTAGGGACTG
The DNA here is from genome assembly GCF_019054845.1 of Dipodomys spectabilis. Lineage (NCBI taxonomy): Eukaryota > Metazoa > Chordata > Mammalia > Rodentia > Heteromyidae > Dipodomys > Dipodomys spectabilis. Next base: position 241,171 of record NW_024871276.1, on the reverse strand, counting down.
GAAGCCAGGGCTTTGCATAAAGCTGGCAGCTGCTGTACTCTTCAGGTACATCCCGGCCCTGGTGACTATAATAAAATACTTGAGATATTCGCGTTCAGAAGAGGGAAGTCTTACTTTGGCTTACAGTTTTGGAGATGGCAGTCTGTAGGTAGGTGGTGGCCATGTTGCTTTCGGGCTTGTGGTGAGGCTGCATGTCAGAGGGGACCTTGGGGTAGGGGTGGGGGGGTAGGGGTGGGGGAGACAGGGAGGGAAAATTCCTTCTCTCATGGGTACTGGGAAATAAGGCAAGCAAAAGAGACCCGGGTCTCTAGTCCTTCAATGGCATGTCCCCAGTGACTTAGCCCCCAACCCCACTAGCCCCCACCTTCCTTTTTTTTTTGCCAATCCTAGGACTTGAACTCAGGGCCAAGGATCTGTCCCTGAGTTTCTTCTGCTCAAGGCAAGCACTCTAAACACTTGAACCACAGAGCCACTTCTGGCTTCTGTGTGGTTTATTGGAGATAAGAGTCTCACAGACTTTCCTGTTTAGGCTGGCTTCAAACCGTGATCCTTAGATCTCAACCTCCAGAGTAGCTAGGATTACAGATGTGAGCCACCAGTACCCGGCTTCCACCTATTCTTTTATTACTGGGCTTTGAACTCAGGGCCTGGGTTTGCTAGGCAGGTGCTCTACCACTTCAATGAATATGTGATTCATCGGAATTATATATGTCTATCTTTTTGTGTGTCTGGGGAGGGGCAGGGGAGGGAGGATCCTGGGATTTGAATTCAGGGCCTGGACACTGCCTCTGAGCTTTTGTGCTCAAGGTTAGCACTCTCCACTTGGGCACAGCTCTGCTTCTGACTTTTGGGTGCTTAATTAGAGCTAAGAGTCTCATGGACTTTCTTGTCCAGGGTAGTTTTGAACTCTGGTCCTTAGATCTCAGCCTCCTGAGTTGCTAGGGTTACAGATGTGAGCCACTAATATCCAGTTTCTATCATTAAAAAAATAATATCTGTGTTTAACAACTGCTTTCTAAAATTCTTGAAAATTTAACAGTTGACTCTCTTGTGTTTTGTGTTTTTTTTTGGGGGGGGGTGCTGAGGCTTGAATTTACGGCTTTGTGCTTTCGCTTAGCTTTCTTGTTCATGGCTGATGAGCCACACCTCCAGTGCGGCATTTTGCTGATTAATTAGAGATGGAGTTACACAAACATTTCTGCCCAAGGTTGTTTTCTAACCATGATCAAGTCTCAACCTCCTGGTGGCTGGGATTACAGGCATGAGCACTAGAGTGTGGCTAACTGTCAACACTTTTGAGTCATTACAAGCCAGCTCCAGCTATCACTTATTTCTTGTTACTGTGAACAGTAATAGCACATACTTTTTTCCCCCCTTTAACTTGCTTTTTTACCTAAAAGGCTCTTCATTCACTCAGGCATTCAGCCATCCATCCATCCACCTACCCAGTATTCTATCATGTGTTGTACACTGTGTTAGGGAGTGGGCCACTGCTATGAAAGAGACATGTATGTTTGCCTCTGTTCATTTAGGTCTGGTGAGAGAGAGGTGGTCTGTTCCCCAAACAACAAGTACACAGACACCATCATCAACAAAAACAAGAAAAAAAAAATTAAGACTTTGAAGAAAGTAGCAGGATGCCATGGAGCCAATGCCTTTGAGAAGCCAAGAGTGTGGCAGAGGAGAACTCACCTTAGGGTCAGATGAGGAAGTGACGTAGTCTGTGTCATAGACCTAAGAAATACAAAGGGACCAGGCATCAACAACTTGGTGGGTAAAAAAGGTTAAGAAAGGATGTATTCACTTAGGAGTCATTTCTGTAAACTTGCCAAACAGTATTGTACATTTGTTCTTAGAAATTCCTTGTGTGGCAAAAATGGGAAGTTTCAAGATCTAAGGATCCTGATTTGATGTCAGCCCAGGCAGGAAAGTCCATAAGACTTATCTCCAGTTAACTGCGGGGAAAAAAAAGCCAGAGGTAGATCTGTGGCTCTAGTAGTAGAGCAGCAGCCATCAGTGAGGCCCTGGGATCAAGCCCTAATACTGTCGTGAAATAGGATGTGTGTGGGGGGGTGTCCTACCACCATCATGATTGCGGTTTACATAGACAGAAGGGAGAGTAGGAAGAAGAGGGAGGTAAAAAGCAGGAAAGAGGGGAAAGAAGGAAGGAGGGAGGGAGGAATTGGAGGCATAGATGGTCTTCACTTGGGATTTTCTGAGATAAATGTGAGTTTTCTTGGCTTTTCTGATGGATACAAAGCTGTCAACTGATTTATTTATTTATTTCCAAGTGCTTGGGATTTTTTGTGTATTATTATTAATTTTTGTGCTGGTTGTAGGGCTTGAACTTGGGGCCTAGGCACTGTCATAGCTCTACTTCTGGCTTATGGGTGATTAATTTGTGATAAGAGTCTTGTGGACTTTCCTGCCTGGGCTGGCTTTGAACTGCTATCCTTAGATCTCAGCCTCCTGAGTAGCTAGGATGACAGGTGTGAGCCACCAGCACCAGGCTTGTGTTTATTAAGGGTGTGTGTGTGTGTGTGTGTGTGTGTGTGTGTGTTTAAAGAAGAGAGGTCCTAGGTAAAGAACTAATGAAGGCAGCCACAGGGCTGCAGCAAAATGACAGGACAGAGAACAGGGCAGGTGGGTAGGTAGGCATGGCCATTTCTCCTTAGTAAAAAGTATCTTTATTTCATTATCTTGAATAAGTGACAGGGTTCAGTCAGTCATGGAATTCTAGGCTGGTTTTTATTTCTTTGGAACTTTGAAAATCAAGGATAAGACTGATCTAGAATCACAAGCAACCCACTGGGTCTCTAACTTTAGTCTTTTATAGATAATCTGTCAGTGGACTCTCGCTTTGCTCATGATTTTCTGTCATTTCACTCTGTGGCTTTGAAGCAGAGCAGAGATTTATCTTACAATATTCTCTTCATGATGTGACAAGCTCTTTCAAACCTATCTCTTTTGATTCTGAGTGATTTTAATGCTTTTGAATATAGTTTTTTAGTAAATGGTTAAGGGCAGGGATAAGTCTACAGGACTGGAAGGCTGAGGCCTCAATATAAATTTATCATGAACACAGTGGATAAGATTTTGAGCTGCTGAGTGACATGGTTTGAGTTACATGGATAAAATATTGCTGTGCTGCTTTGGGAGAATAGTTAAGGTGTTAAGAATGGTGGATTGAAGCCAGGTGCTGGTAGCTCATACCTGTAATCCTAGATACTCAGAGAGCTGAGATCTGAGGATCATGGTTCAAAGCCAGCCCAGGCAGGAAAGTCTATGAGGCTCTTATTTCCAGTTAACCCAGAAAACCAGAAGTGGTGCTGTGGCTCAAAGTGGTTGAGTACTAGCCTTGAGCAGAAAAGCTCAGGGATAGTGCCCATGCCCTGAGTTCAAGCCCCAAGACCAAAAAATGAAAGGAAAGGAAAGACAAGAAAAGAATAGAATGGTGGATTGCAGTTTGAAGCCTGTCTGAGCCTGAAAGTCCATGAGTCTCTTGAATGAATTATCTACTCCTCAGGAAACCAACTGTGTGGTCCTTCATATGGGCTCAGGGACAGTGCCCTGGCCCTGAGTTCAAGCACCAGGATTGTCCCAAAAAGAAATTTTTGGAGACAAGAAACATCCATTGAAAGAAAGGGCCTTATTTTAAAAAAGGGAGCAAAGGAAGAAAAGAAAGACTTAATAGTTGGCAAACATGCGGGACTGGGTACTGTCAAAGAGAGAATTAGTGAGAAGAGATTCTCAGAAACTGCCCAGAAAAAGAGAAAAATATGGGAGTAGTTAGATGACATCAAGGATTAAACAGGATAGTCTCATACATGGATATAGAGCTTGTGTTTAATAGAAATTTTGCCAGAAGAAAGTTGGAGAAAATGACTAAGACACAATATTCAAAAGCATTAAAATTTCCCAGAATCAAGAAATACGTGTGCAAGTGCTTGTCCCATCATGAGGAGAATTCTATAAAGTAAGTCTGTGCTCTGCTTCAAAGCCACAGAATGAAATGACAGAAAAGGGGAAAGTCCTCAAATCAGACAGATTATCCATAAAAGACTCAAGTTAGACCCAGTGGGTTGCTTGTGGACCTAGATCAGTCTTATTCTCGATTTTGAAAGTGTCCAAAGAAAATAAAAACAAGCCTAGACAGACTTCCATGCCTTACTGAGCCCTGCTTTTAATTCAAGAAGAGATAAAGACATTCTTATAGAAGAGAAGTAGCCATACCCCAAATCCCAAGGATCTTAAATATTTAGAAGTTGGTAGCTTCTGTCTCCCACAGACACTGGAGGGGGAGGGGGGTAGGAGAGACTATGTTCAGCATTTTTTTTTGTTGTTGATGTTTTTCTTATGTTAGCACTGGGCCTTCAACTCAGATCCGTGCATTCTTACTTGGCTTTTCTGCTCAAGGCTGGTTGGTGCTCTACTACTTGAACCACACTTCTACTTCCAGCTTTTTGCTAGGTAGAGATAAAGAGTCTCATGGATTTGCCTGGGCTGGCTTCAGACAGTGATCCTCAGATCTCAGTCTCCTAAATAGTGCCTAGCTCCAGGTACAGCCTTGTAGTGTGTGGAAAGTGGCACTCATTGTTCATATTGCTGGGTATTCCATCAAATCTGAGGGGAAAGGTATTCCCATTTCCCTCTTCTTATTTCCCAAGAATTCAAAACACCTTGAAGGGTTTTATTTTGCTGATCTAGGGATGGAACCTGGGGTCTTATACTGGCTAGGCCAGTGCTTTGACATTTGAGCCATGCCGCCGGGGCTCTAGGATAATGGGAGTGGGTGGAGGCTAGGTGGCAGGGATTCCTGACCCTTGTGGCCATAGGAAGAGGGAAAGGAGGTGAGGTCATGGTGGACTGGGCCCTGGGCCTTGGAGGAACCCAGGGAGGCGAGATTTTCTGGAACAGCCCATGCTAGACGGTCTCTATCTCTTCTAGATTGTGGACAAGAACAATCGGTACAAGTCCATAGATGGCTCGGACGACACCAAGGCCAACTGGATGAGGTAAGTCCTGCCTGCTGCCAGTTCCCGGACCCTCATGGGCCCCTGGAACAGGCCAGAGGACCATTCCCCTGGATTGGGCCTATAGGGTCTCCAGGGCTGCTGTTTTCAGAGTCCAGCTATGAGGAACCTTCCTGTGATCTGAGGCTTCCATTGAGAATTCTAGAAATGGCCAGGCTAGTGGCTACAGGAACCCAGAGGCTGCTCACCAGCCACTGTCTCCCCCAGTACTCCAGGGGGCACAGGAGCTTCCCTGCCTAGGCCTATGCCCCCATTCCTCTGGGCAGACAACCTCTACAATGGTGGGGAACCACTGCAGGCCAGCTCCTAGCAGTGGTGCTGAGTGAGACCTTCCCATGGAAGGCAGGACTCCTGGCTTCCTCTCTCCAAAGGACTCACTGTTATGCTTGAGTTTAAGAGTGGTGTTATCCTGGTCCTGTGTGTGGCGAAGAAGTTTGTGCCAGGCCACCCACCCAGGTCACTCCAGGTGGCCTTGCCCAGTTGGGATCCAGGATCAGGGCAGTGAGCCAGGGCCCAGGATCAGGGCAGTGAGCAGTGGGGAAGAAAGGAGATCAGACTGGGCAAGTGATGACTGGGAAGTTGGATCTGGGCTGGGCAGGAAGGGAGGTGTCAGGGACTGGCCTCTGGCTGAGCACGGTGGATCAGAGGCTTTCTGGTGAGGTCCATGAGCTGTGGATGCTGGGGGAAGCAGAAGACAAGGGTGGGGCTGCAGGGGCTTCCTATGAGGGAGGGTGCTGTAGTTCAGGGCTGCATTTCCCAGCCAATGAGGAGAAGCATGTGGAAGATGGGCATCACAGGGAGATCTCCATGGAAGCAGTACCACTGTGATCTATCAGAGGGGCCTGGTTAGCTGAGAGCATGTAGGCCTCACCACCGCTAACAAGGTACAGATTCGGGGACTCCAGCAGCGAGAGAACTTCTGCCTTATAGTATGGTCAGCTCAACCCTATGCCACTGCCTCCCACACCACCTGGCCAGCCATTTCCTGAAGGAAGCCCCCCAAAAGAGGTTGACACTGCTCCCTGACTTGTTCCTGGCCCCTGGGCCCAGATCAGCTCCACCTATGCTGTTCATGCCCAAGTGCTGACTGCCTGCTTCTGAACAGATCCCATCTCTCTCTCCCCACCAACCCCCCATCCCCGACTCAGGATACCACCAGCCTGAGCATAGTGGTTTCAGACCTGTAATCCTAGCTACTTAGGAGGTGGAGATCAGGGAAATGGGGCTCCAGGTCAGCCTGGGCATAAATATTGGTAAGAATCCATCTCAACCAATGGCAGAGCACTGTAGTTACCTGCCTGTTATCCAGCTATGAGAAGAAGCATAGAGAGGAAGATAGAAGCCCAGGCTGGTCCAGGCATTAAATTATGACTCTACCTCAAATACCAAAAGGGAGGTGAAGTGTAGCTCAAGGCCTTCCTTGTTAGCACAAGGTCCTGAGTCAGTCTCAGTACCATCCTCCCCCACTCCCCAGAAAAGATGAAGAAATAACTCTCTCTAACATGGTTATTGGTGGGGTCACAGGGAATGTGCTGCAGGGTCTAGAAGAACATCTTGGTATGGGCCTTCAAAGGGCTAGAACATTGTAAGCAAGAGAGCATGAGGTTCTTAGTCCAGCTGTATATGGGCAGCACAGAGCCCCACTGAGCTCTTCCATCTCACCATTCCAGCCAGGCAAGTTGGGGAGAGAGTGTCTGAGGCATCCTGGCACCAGGCTTCTGCACTGTTAAAACTACCAAGGTGCCAGGAACTATGGCCCAACAAGCTAACCTGTTCCACATCTGCTCTGAGCTTGGGGCCAAGACTCTCCCAGGGATTTTCTATGTCTGAACCACCACCGTCAGTACTCCAGAACTTCTGGGCTGGGGATGGGCCCAGGGCACTGGGTTTTGCAAGCTCTCCATAGGGATTCTCATGGCTCTGTAGTGGTCTTCATACCACAATGACCAGAGCAGGGCCAGGTCTTGTCCAAGTTCATGCATACAGCAGCAGAGCAAGGACCAAGCCAGGATTCTTTCTGCTATACTGTACAGGGGTCCAGGTGAAGCATGGCTCCTTGGCCTATGAGTGGTCAAATGATGGGCTGGGCTGAGCTCCCCCCACCTCATGTGCATGGTTTTGTCCTGGTCCAAATGGCGCCCAGGTGGCTCCAACTTGTGGGACCTCAGCTGGAGAAGTCTTGAGCAGATGAGGCTTGGGTGCATGTATGGCTTCTAGTTGGACAGCTCCTTCTACTATTTGGACACTGTTAATTAATTGCACAGGTGGGACGTAAGGGCCTGGGAATGATGGGACAGATAATTTCTTTACAAAGTAAGTCATGGAGCAGGAAGAGGATGGCATTAGTTGACCCTCTGGCCACCCTGTGCTGGGCACCGTGATCATTTGTCCACCAGAGGTTGTTTTGTTTCCCTGTGGGCATTTGACAATACCGAGATACTGTGGATGAATACAGCTTTGTGCATGGGTGCTACTTGTTTACATGGGATAGAAGCTAAAGATGCTGAGGAGCAAGCAGTCTATTCTTTATAGTATCCCCTCTCCCTACCCCTGTTACTGGAAACTTCCAGCTCCAGATGCCTATAGTGACATGATTAAGAAATGGGTGTTTGGTTCTCCTGGCAGCCTCAGGAAGTAGCTCTAGAATGGTTTGCAGAGGCCCCTCAGCTACCCAAGGACACTTGACCTCTAGTCTCAGATGTGTCAGAGTTCTAGGCCCCCGTGTGTGTCAAAGTCTCTGCCTTTCCTCTCCCAGACTTCTGTACCCTCAACATTTCCATAGTGGTGTGGGGAAGGAGGTGAGGCTGGAGGATCTTAATGCCACTGGCCTCTGACTTGTAGTTTTAGAAGCCATCAGAGGAGTGAATCCTGCTCCCACGTTTTCCTCCAGACCCTGGTATTCTGTTGAAGGGGGACCTTTTGAACCTTGTCAGTGTAATGTAAAAGCCAGATAGAACCACAGTGTGGGGAAATTGGATCCTGAAGCCAGAGTGGATGCTCCATTAGATGGAAGAGCATCATTGTGCCCCTTGTCCGGGGCCTCTTGTCTGCTCTGTCTGTGGAGATGGAAGCCAGGGCCACATCTGGCATCCATCAAGGTGGCCCAAAGGATGCCCTCGGGCTCCCTGCTATTCTCCCAGTAAGCCACAGTAGCCATGTGGAAAACAGTGCCAGTGGGGTCCTTGAGGGAGGGAAGCCTGCCTGCCTGCCAACATACACACCCAGAGCTGGGGACTTGAGGGATGTGGGGAAAAGGAAGTGAGCCTCACAAGTGACAAATAAGCATTCTGCCATCACGTCCCCATGATGGGCGCCACCAGCTGATGCCACAGGCCACTGCAGCCCACTGCGGGGAGTCTTCCTGTCCAAGTAGTATTCCTTCAAGCCATCCATCCAGCTTGTGTCTCTGTGTAAGTGCTGTGTTATCTCCTTTCTAGGGCATTCTATACATTTGACTTTCCTTCCTTAGAACCAGCCGGGAGAGGTTGGTGTACTTGTTCTCATTCTGAATGGGGAGAGTAGGGCAGGACCAGTTCACTGAACTTGAACTGCCCTGGTGCTCACCATTGGTAAGAGGTAAGGCAGGTCCTAGCCTGTAGGCAATGAATGGACTGAGGCCAGCACTCCCTTCACCTCTCCACCCACCCTCCCCATGGAGGAGCAAGGAGTCCAGGGTGGGCCCTCTGTCGCTAGTAGGAGGAGGGTGTGGTGGGGGCCAGGTTGCCCCAGGTGCCTCCTGGGAAGGAGGAGGACCACCTGCGTTGACAGTCATTTACCCAATTGTACTTTGTGGGATATTCAACCCAAGGAACATGGCGCCCCTGGCTGAACGTAAGAGGAAGCCCAAGTTCTCCAAGGAAGAGCTGGACATTCTGGTCACAGAGGTGACCCACCACGAGGCACTGCTCTTTGGGAGGGAGACCATGCGGCTGTCCCATGCTGACAGGGACAAGATTTGGGAAGGCATAGCTCGGAAAATCACCTCCATCAGCCAGGTCCCCCGCTCCATCAAGGACATTAAGCATCGGTGGGATGACATGAAGCGGAGGACGAAGGACAAGTTGGCACTCATGCAGCAGTCACTGTCCAGCCCTGGAGCTGGGAGCCGGGCTCCTACCATTGTGCTCACTGCCCACGAGAAGGCCATCGAGTCTGCACTGCTCACCGCCCAGTCTGGGCACAGCTTCCCCAGGGCAGAACTGGACGGCACCGACAGCCCCTCCACCAGCTGTGAGTATCGCTCACCAGGCTACAGCCTCCTCTCGGGGCCTTCCTCACATACACCCCTTCTCTCCCTCACTCCTGACTCTTCCCGCCCATCTCTGGTCCTGCCTCCAATCCTTCTGATACATTCATTCTAGAGTATTTACTGTGCTGGGGAGCTGAATGGACAGGGCTGGGTATAAAGCTCTTCTGAAGTTTTTGGGCTTCGGGTATTAACATGCTGGGACAGAGAGGCCCAGGAAGGGTTAACAGGCCTTATGTGAACAGAGGCAGGCGCAGAGGAGGGGAGGGGAGGGTGCACAGGCTGAGAACAGCATGTACAAGGCCTGCATCAGGAAGGAGCTTGGCACGTTCCAGGAACTGCAGAAGCCAGGGAAGCCCCAGCCTAGCCAGCAGGGGGAGGGGTACAGCCTTGGCCCTGGCTGCCATGGAAAAGATCCTTTTGCTGTCTCCGTGTCTGGACCTGATCACTTTATTTCTGCATTGCGTTCTGCACTCTTCTGCGCTGCGCTGCCTTCTCCCTCTTCTCTCCGGTCGTGCCTCTTTCTGCCCCCCCCCCAGGCGTTCTAAGTCCCCTCTCTCTCTTCCTTCCCCCCTCCCATCCTGCTCCATCTATTTTGCCTCTCCCCCTGCAGTTGTCCCTCTTCCCCCACCCCTCCCCCATTTCCTGTGTCTCCATTGGACTTCAAGGCAGAGATCTTGGGGCTCACCAAGAAGAAGGGGCAAATCAGGTCTGCCCCGTGTGGAGCTGTACCCGCTTTATTTCTGCTACTCCACACATCCACCCCTGCCTCTCTTACTGCCCCCGTTGGAGGCCAGGGGCAAGGTGCGGGGAGGAGCTCCAGAAAAGCCTGCAGGGTCCAGCAGACCAGTGGGGAAGGTGGTTCCCAGGATTCTGCCTCCCTTCCTGGGGCCCCTTGCCATAGGGATCTGCTCGTTTCCTGTTTGGCTGGGGCTGCTGACAGGTGGCCACTCAGAGTCAGCTTCTCAGCACTGGAAAGGAACAAGGAGCCTCTGATGGTCTGACTTTTTTTGTTATCCACACGAGGACGCTAGACAGCAGAAACAGAGCATGCCCTGCTCCGTTCGGAACGGGGACTGGAGCCCGTGTGGGCCCAGCTCCCTGGGAATCAGGTTTCCTAAGTCCCCCTCAGTTAGGAAAAAAAAAAAGCTGAGGCCCAGCACCCCATAAAGTCCATGCCCTGAATCCATGGTCTGCTTACCCCTCCATCTCTCCAAAGGATGAGATTGTAAGAGGTAACCCAGCCTGGCAGAAGCCCCTCCCCACCTTCTGCCCCGCCACCAGCTGTTTCCAGCCTGGTCAGGGGGTCTTGGTAACACAAGGCGGTGGAAAGAGGAACAACACTGGCCCAGTGGGTCCTGCTCCTCCCATCCTAGGGGGCTATGGATGCCACCAGGCTGAGCAGACTCAAGAGGCACTGGCTGGTACTGCGCCTGGCCTGAGAAATCCCATGACCCTTGCGGAATAGGTGACCTACAGGGCAAACGTGCTGTCCTCCCTGCCATCTCCCAGGGGTTGGCTCTGAATTAGGGAGGGCTTGCCTTTACCTGACTCTGGGACTAGCCTATCACTTTTTGTTTTAAATCAATGCCATGGGAATCAGCCCATGATCTCCATCACTGGAAAGCTCAGCTCTTCTGTGAAAGGGGCTATGTCCCTGTGTCCAGTGACAGGTAGCAGCCTACCCCATGAGTCCTGCGTGACAAGAACTCATGGGTAGAGTCCTAAGGAGCCTGACCTGGCAGTCCACTTTTGGGGCCAAGAAAGGCAAGGGGGGAATACAAACATATCCAGTACTACGTCTTCTCTCTCTTCTGTTACAATGACCTTGTGGTCATTTCAAGTTGCAGGTTCCAGCAAGGCCACATGGTGGCCCTAGCAACTCAGAAAGGGCCTCGCTGATTTGAGGAGTTCACACACACAGAGCATCCCCAAGCTTCTGGCAGGTGTCAGGTCCCAGCTCTGCAAAACACCTGTGTCTGCATCTTATTTACTCTGTGTGTGTGGGGGGAGGGGGGGGGGAGGGCGGGGTTTGAACTTGGCCTGGGCACTATCCCTTAGCTTTTTCACTCAAGGCTGGTGCTTTACCACTTGAGCCACACAGCTCCACTCTGCTTGGGATTCATATTATCTCCAAGTAAACAGCAAAAAAGACAGAGTCCTGCCTGGATTGGCTTTGAACTGTGATCCTCAGATCTCAGCCTACTGAGTAGCTAGGATTACAGGACATGAGCCATCAGTACTTGGCTTATTTACTCTTCTTAACCAGGCCCGACAGCCAAGTGGATGGGTGGGTAGACAAAGCCACCACACTGTCACTTTGCAGAACATGAACTGCAGAAATGAAGTCACAGCGCAGGGGTTGCACCACTGGGTTTCATGGTGCTGCCAGGACTTAGGGCCTCCAGCTCCCCTGGCCTGGGCTTCTCCCCTGCAGTGTAACTGTCCCTGCAAGAGCAAGGGGATCTCTTCTCCCCGGTGCCCTATCCAGGCACCCCGGGGACTTGGAGAACTGGCACTTCTCCATGCATGGTGCCAGTGTGAGCCGAAGGGTGGCAGGGAAGGGGACATTATGGTGTTCTCAGGGGTGGGTCCACTCCTGGTCCACTCTTCCTCCCTTTTGTAATCATTTATCTTCTCTATTCTGTCCTCCAAGATGATGAAGATGAGGAGGTTCCGGGGTCTTCTCGGAAGCCTCTTCTCATGCCCCTGCCACGGCCTCCAGAGGAAGATGCTCACCCGGCCAGGCCTACCCTGCTCCGTTCGTCTTCCTCCTCAGACCAGTCGGAAACTGTGGGCTCCAAGACAGAGGGCTTACCGCATCCCTCACCCCAGACCCAGGCCTGCAGGACCCCGCGGCCACATCCCAGCTCGCCCCCTGGGACCCTGGACTGGCAGCTCCTCCATGTTCACACACAACAGACTGAGATGTTCCAACGGTTCTGCCAGGAGCTGGTGACTGTGCACCGAGACATGGCCAACAGTATGCACGTCATCGGCCAGGCCATGGCCGAGCTGACCAGCCGTGTGGGTCAGATGTGCCAAACGCTGACAGAGATCCGGGATGGGGTTCAGGCATCTCAGCGGGGGCCAGAAAGGGCAGCTCCCATGGGACTCATTCCCCAGGCTCAGGTGCCCCTACCGGACCCTACACAGGTCACCCCGATGCCAGCCCCAGCACGGACTACCAGATCTCGGAAGAGAAAACACATTTTCTAACCTGCAGTCTGCATGAGGAGGAGGAGAGATGGACCAGTTCTGTCTCTTGGGTCCAGGAACAGGACCGATGGCGCTGGGGGACACTGGGGCACTGCCATCCCCTCATGGTGCAGGCTGGCTGCTGGTGGTGTAACAGCACGTGTCTAGTCCCACTCCCGCGTCTCTGTCAGAGGCTCAAGATGCAAGAGAAGCTACCTGCTTGATGCTTGCTTGGCCTGGAGGGTCCTTCTCCTCTTGGTCTGTATCCCGTGGTACAGGCCTTGCTGGACAGGGGGGTAAGAGCGGGGAGCATCAGAGGGCATTCCCGCCTTGGATCTCAGGGCCTCAGTAAGTCTGCGCTTTCCTAGGGGCGTGGCCTAAGGGTGGGCGGGGCAAGTGCAGCCCTTAGTCCAGGGAGCTTAGCCCCCCACTTGGGTGGTGCCCAGCCTTGGCCCTTGCTTGTCCCTGTGCAGTGCCCGCGTGCTCAGCTGCTGTGCTTGCTTTTACGGAGGGGGAGAAGGATGGGCTGACATCGGGAAGAGGGAGGGGATGGTCTTGTATTCTTAGTGCACTGTAAGCATTTGTCAGGTGCCTGAGGATGTTAGGTGGTCTCAGGAGGAGGTTCTCAGGATGGGGAGGGGAGATGGGGGCAGGGGAGGGGGGAGGAGGGAGACAAGTCTGGCGTTTTCTTTTCTTTATCATTATTATCATCTGCATTTCACTGGTGACAAAAAAAAAATGAACCAGGCAGGTAGTTGGGACTCATTTCCTTGCCAGAAGCCAGATCTCAATTAGTGGCAGCATCTGGGGGGGGGGGGGGTCTTGCTTCTCACCTGGCCTCTTCCATTCCCCATAATGCCTCTGTCCTTGACTCAGCTCCCCTCCCCCCATGGAAATTGGGGAGGGGGGCATCCCACACTAGCCTTAAGGTATGCAGCCGGTGACTGAGGAGGGGTAGGAGCAGGTTTCAGGGAGCTAGCAGGTAGCTCCTCCTCTGGCTTCTGAAAGAATCCAGAGCCCAGCAGGGCTGTCTCCAGGCCCATATCCCAGCATGCCTTGCCTCTGCTTGCTTTGCACCAGCAACACATACCCCCTAGCTGCGTGTTGCATTGTGGACCTCAGGATGAGAGACTGTATTGTTCTGAGGCATGGAGGGAGGTGGCAGGTGGCAGGCGCAAGCTTAGCTCCCACCTGGCTGCATCTCCTCCCCTGTATTCTTCACTCCCTGGTATGGGGCTTGTCCTGGGAGATCCTTCCACCTTCCTCCTGTCCCCAAAGCCTGCTGAGGCCGCTCTAGGAGCTGCTTATAAACCCAGACTTTGCATTGTCCCACACAGGGAAAGTGGAAGGCATCCATCATGTCCCAGTGCGCTGAGCTCCATCTCCCAGATTATACATGGAAGTTCTTCTTTGGGGGATTTCCTGTCCCTCCCCTTCCCCACAAACTGAACACTGTTTTGTCCAAAGCCCAGTGGCTTGATAATTGCCTGGAATTACCCTGCTGTCCTCTGCTGGAATCATAGATTGCCTTCCCAAGTTATTTTTGTTAAGATGGCAATAAAAAGAAATGGATCTCACACTTTGAACACAGCCAGGCTCCAGGATCTTTCTTTGGTGTGTATTCTCTTTCTTCGCTTCCTAATGGAAATCTGAGATGCCCAGTTCAGGGCTTAGGTGAGGAGAAGCATGTGGGTGAGAAGGGCTTTGTGCCCTGGCATTTCCCTCATTCCATAAGCTCACAGGTGCCCATGTCCAGCCCCATGCTAGATTCTCAGAGGGAAGGACAGGACTCAGGGAGGCAAAGTATGCACAGGCTCGATTTCATTTCTCTGCATATCAGAAGTGGCATTGTGTTAAGTGAATTTTACTCTGTGTTCCCTAAAAGGAAGCTGGGGTTCTGAGAGGTGGGGAGTGGGGGGAATCATCTTTTCTGACAGGAGACTCTCAAAAGCCAGGCACTATTTAGTTGCCTGTACACTTAAGAGACCATCCCAAGACATGAACCTTGCTTTGCACACAGCCCTGCCGACCTTGGTGTCCTATCTGTTGCAGGCAAGGCCCTGCCTGCTCAGATCTGAGGCCCCTCAAAGTGACAGAGAAGCTTCTTCTGGCTCTCATTGGGAGGGTGTCCTCCTCACCCCCCTCCAAAGGATGGGCTCCTTACTTGTGCAGGGCCTGTGGCTAGCCACAGGGGTTTCTTCCACACAGGAATCTCCAAGTCCTAACCAGGACTTCTCTTTGTGTGTGGTCTCTAATCTTTGGCTTTGGAATCAGGCTATCCATCCTCTGCAGTTCTTAGCCAAAAAAAAGAGTGTGTCCTTGCAACTCAAGACCTGTCTAGACTTTCCAAGGAGGCACAAAGCTGAGGTGACACCAGTCTGGGGTCTTTTCTAGTCCTCAAGGTCAATATGACTAGCTAGTTTCTCCCTCTTATCCTGGAGACCAAGGGGCCAAGGGAGGTCAGAACAAAAGGGACAGTGGCTGGTTGGAATGAAAAAGACTTGTGTTTCTGAATCTTGGCATCAGTGGGGATTGGAAGCTGGCAAGGTAAGCAGGAAGAGGAAACAGCTGTTTGTGCCCAGGCTGGTTGGGTGGTGTTCTACACAGGCTAAGTGAATGCCTAGTAGGTGCTTATATGGCCCAAAGTTTCCCCCAGTCTGGAGACATAATCACATGAGATCACAGAGCCCAGCCTCTTCTTGGTTTGTCTGTCCCATTTCTTCCTTCATAGCTAAAACAGCATCCTTTCCACTGGATTACAGTAGAGGCTGAACCTGACCTTGGTTGGTCTCCTCTAACACAGTAGGTGCCCTATGAATCACTTTCTCTGGCTAGAACCCAGTCATTTCCTGACCCAGGTAGAAAAGATGGTGTAATTGATAAGTCTCAGTGGATGAGGTCTGACAATTTCCTCTGCGCTTATCTCTCTCATACCCAGAATCAGCGATTAAACAATGCATTATCTTCATGAGAGGTTCAGCACAGAAGCCCCGCCCTCATCAACACTATCACTTACCCTCCATTACTTCAAAGGTGCCAGAGTTGGGGAGGGGGTGGGGTTTAAAGTTCTGACCAATGAGAACTCACTTTGCAAGGTGGTTTGGCTAAGCATGATCTATCCTGTGTTTGGTGCTGTTTCTCCAACAAAGGAGTGATTTTGTATCTCCTCTGACCTTCACCCCTACCCCCAGAGAAGCTGCTCAGCACAATGAACAGGAAGAGTTTCCATTCCCTTCATACCTGGTGCTTCTCAGTGATGGCTTTTGTATCACAGCATGGGTTGGGACAGACATGATTCTTTGTAAAGACATTGCTAATAGGATCTCATAGAGAAATGGGTCTAACTACCATGTGTCACCATAAGATACTTAGAAGAGGGAACCTAACTAAGAGATGACAGATGTTGGCTTTGCTGGCTACATTGAGCTTTACTGGAGTAATTAAATCGCATAAACATTGTCATGTCAAGAAGAATGGGTTGTGGTCCATTAAGAGTTACCATGTAGAGCTTATGTCATTCATTGAGGTTCCAAATAACCAAATCCCATAAGAATGCTGATCAGATTTTGATTGGCCTTTGAAAATACTTTGTGATTGATACAAAGACTTGGGCATGGTGTATTAGTTCTTGTAGGGTAGAAAAGAATCTACAGCTGGAAAGAGGAGTTGGTTTGAGTCATTCTAATCTTTGGATGCACTCTAAATAGAGATTGCTCTTTAGAATAAAATGTTCCTCATCTATCTTCCTCTCTTAAAGTTGAGTGACAGTACAATAGCCTATAGAGCTTAATGGGTGTTTAGTGATTCACTCTTTTCCCTGGGACAAAGAAACCAGAATGCAAGTTTGTGTTCCCATCTGCCCTTTTCTTAGTTCCTCTGGGGTCTGTGCTATATCCTGTTGCCAGAATGGACTCAGTGGCCCCCCTGCTCCAAGCCTATCTAGGAAATTGGAGATAAGGGCAGGTTGGATAGGAGGGTTGCGGGTGTCCCTGAGGTGTCTCCAATGTAGATTCTCAGTTCTGCTGTCACTTCATTCTGCTACCTCATACTGGAATCGGTGTTTGCATATTTTCCTTTTCTTTCTGTGTGTGGGAGGGACAAATAGTACCAATTGCTTATTGAGAACACCTGCAAGGTACAGAAAACGACAAAGAAGGTTCACATCTAATGGATAATCATTGTTAAAAACATTGATGTATTTCCTTTAAGCAGTTTGCCAAGGCTTGTTTTTAAAACAGTATTACAACCATAGTATAAATACCTTTGGCAATGCATCAGCTCTGTTTTGCCGTGTCACAACAGAATCTTTTGAAGACACTTTTTCTATGAATAAGTAACATTCCATGTCATTGCTCTGGCATTAGGCACCAATAGATGGTCAGACTTAGCACAGTTAGCAAGTGCAGCAGGCAGATGCAGAAGTGTGCATGGTGTGCATTCTTTGCTTCACCCGAGTCCCTTGTGGCAGGTCGTTCTGCAGTGTCAGAATGGAAAAATCACCCTTTCCATCACATTGACCAATGCAGATACTGTCATTAAAAAGCCTGCGCCAGTGAGACCATATGCTACTCTGTGCTTACGAATTACTGATTATTGCTATTGCTGGTGTTGAATACTTTGCATTAATTCATTATCCGTTTGAGGTTGCTTGTTTGTTTGTTTGCTGTGAATTAGTATTTGCCTTGGACTGCTTAAGATCTACTTCTCTTATGCTGATCAAGCCAACTTTGACTCCTAAATCAAAAGATGTGTTTATTTTTAGATAGCAGTTACTTAAATGTTCATAGTAGCACAGATCCTAAATTTGATCTGTGTACCTCCGCTTCCCTAGATTACTCCACCTTTTGCAGGTGGATAAGGTGACAGTCTAGACGTCCAAATGTCATTTTAAGGAAACTGGGGAGAGAGGGCATAGGTTAGGAGTTAGATAGAACATTATGAGTTACCTGGACATTTACATGCCCCCACATAACAAACCATGATATATTGGGTAAAAGTTCATGCCACAAAGCGGATTTGCCATTTATGAGCTATGTGGCCCTGGACAAGCTGCTTAGGTTCTCTGGGCCAAACTCTCCTCAGGTTAAATCATTTAATTAGGTTAAAAAGTGGTTGCCAAGCTCTCCTTGTCAATTCTTTACCCCCTCTCCCATCCCCATTGGACACTCTGCAAAGACTTTAATCTTTTAACATTTCTTAAGTGATCTCTTGGGCACCCTTCTAGGATAGGTTATTTCTATTAACATTGTGAAATATGGGAAAACAACTGTCCAAGGACTCATTGTTACCACTGTCAGAGGCCTGAGGAGGTCCATGGGCTAAAAGTTAGCAAGAAATGATTACTGATGGAAGTAATGTCAACGTTTGTCACTGTGATTTGATTATTATATATTATATAAATGTAATGACTGGTCATAATGTACTTAATAAATAAGTGGGTTTTTTAAAAAGTGGTGAATGGATAAGATGTGGGTGGAGATCTAGAAAGAAGTGTGGCTTCCCAAGAGAAACTACATCTAGGACTAGCTAGAACCACCATAAGCAGTTTTTTGGGAAGACCACAATGACTCCTGTAAGCTGTGTGATATACGCCAGTGTAATGCTACACATTTCTCCTGAGCCAACTTTTTCCAGCAATAAGTAACAGACATTAACTGTCAAAAAAAAGTTAGCAAAGAGTAGAACAAGGTAATCTGTGTCTCAGCCACACTTACTTATGCAGGGCAGGTGTCATTTCTGATATCAGAAAACAGATTCTGGAGGTCACACAGGATAAGTGATAGCTGGCATTCTTTCCTCCAAAAAGCCGCCTCCTCTGTTCACCTGCCCGCCTACTTGTGACTGGTATCCCTCCACACCTGTGTCTTGTACTAGCAGGCACTCAATCAGATGTAGCCCAGGCTCTTACCTGTCCTCTTGCTCTCCCAGGTACGTGGTCATTTCCCGAGAGGAGAGGGAGCAGAACCTCCTGGCATTCCAGCACAGTGAGCGCATTTACTTCCGGGCATGCAGGGACATCAGACCTGGGGAGCGACTGCGGGTGTGGTACAGTGAGGACTACATGAAGCGTCTACATAGCATGTCCCAGGAAACCATCCACCGCAACCTGGCCAGAGGTGAGTGTGCACTCAGGGAAGGACACACGCCCATCAGGAAGGCCACACCTACCATAAAGGACATGCCCACTGATGAGAGGCCACGCCCATAGAGGGAAGGCCCAGCTGAGTCCCCAGGAATGTGAGAAAGGGTGAGGCAGGGTAGCAGATGATTGGTCCAGACCTGAGCAATGCACTAGTCTCCTAGCCTCCTCTTTCCTGGGAGTTGTTCCCAGAAACCCTCACCGCACACATTCCAGAGCACTGTCAAGAGAGACAAATCCGAATCCTCACAGCCAAGCAATTAAATTGAATCAGCACTAATCCTATTTCCACAACTCAAATGGATGAAAGGATGTTTTAAACAGTCCACGCTTCAATAATGCTAGCAATAACAAAACATTTGCTAAGCTTTGTATGTTATGTGCTCCTTGGATTGTCCACACATTCCTATAGAATCATCATGAGAATGGTCAGGAGAATTCCATGAGCAATTCCTACCTTGACCAGGGAAGCCCTCCATCATAAACTTCTAAAACTAATGATCCTTTGTGGATTATCAGCCCATCTTACCGACGCATGAACAACATCACATTGTGGCTCACCCAGGGTCATGTGTTTTGGGAGAGCTGAGCTAGGTTTCTAACTTGCTCTTGTCTGACTTGTCTAACCTCCAATGGCCTCCCAGATAAAACTAGTCCCTTCTCTGCTTCTTCATTGTCTCATTCCTGGAAGTCTTGATAAATCAAATAAAGAAGTGGGTGGGAAGGTGATCCAGGTGTGAGGAGACTGATGGGTGTCCACTCAGGCTCCACTGAAATGAATTACTTGAAAGTGGTTTGAAATATTCCCCAACCTCTAGCTGTTTACCTCTTCATTCCATCCACAGCCTGGCCAGGGTAAACTAGAAACCCCAAGTCCTTCTTTCAAGGACTTCATTTTCACTAAAGCCATACATCACATCAGAAGCCACCTGGTCTTCCAAGTAAAGACTTCACCCCAACATATCATATACCTGACCAGAATCTACTTAGTAGGGGAAAAAAGACTTCATTTGGGATAGGAGTGACTCATTAACATTAAATTCTCTTTAAAGACAAAGCAGAAAAGAGTCTGCTATGCACATTGAGTGCTCAATGGCTGCCTGGCTTGGTAAAAGGTACCTGGTGATTGGTCGGACAGAGAGAGGATGCTCGGTAGACAGCCTCATGTCTTGTCTCCTTTGGGACTGGGGGTTGGGCCCATGCTGATTTCACTTGGGAAGGCATGCTTCCATGATAAGGATGCAGTGGCTTCCGTTTGACCTGTGGAAATGCCTCATGCAAAAGTGCCCGAAACATAGTAGGTGCTCAATAACATCTTTGTTGAATGGATAAAAGAAGAAGTAAATGAAGACAGCCAAGAAGTTTCCAAAAGACACTTGAACCCAAAGAAAAGAAAACCAAGAGAAAGTCATTCTCTGAGGACACAGGTTTCATCCCTGCTTGAATTCTTCTGGATTTGTGAGGTCCTTTGGTCCCTCAGTGTCTTCTCCAGAGCAACACAGCTACATCGTCCTCAGAGAGCCATGTAACCCAGGGAGCTGCTCAGAGGAGGGAGTGAGCTTTCAGGAATGGAGGCTCATGGGAGGTATGTCAGAGAGGCCTCAGAGGAGGTGCACGGAGTCATGTGAAGACACAGAAGGAAGGCATCTGTCCTTGGCCAGGCTGAGTAGTAAGCAGCAGAAAGGAACCCAAAAGACAATTAGGAGAGGACTAGAGCTTATGGGAGGTCATGGTGCTGAAGGAAGCCCTTGGATTCACTCTTGGAGCCCAGAAGCTGTGCTGCGTGTGTCTTTATAACCTGCACCTTTAGCAGACTCTGGGTCTTTTTATTGTATCTTAGATGGTAAGACGGTCTTGCTTTGCAAAGAGTGCCAGGTAGTGCCATGATAGTGAGATTTGGTCACTTCAGGTCTTACATAGAAGGGTTGTTCATAACTGGAGGCTGGTATCTTAGGAAAAAGGCCAAAGCATGAGTTATTAGTCCTTATAATGCAAAGTGCATTGAAATCATTTACAAGATAGAATGAAATAGAAAAAAAGAAATGTCTTTTGTCAGGTAAGGAAACCTAGTTGTGTTTTGAGGTGGCTTTGGGTCTTGCGGCTTACCTGGTCCTTATCTTTTCAGAAGCCGCCATCTTGGATCCTGTAGGTATTCATTCCTGTCATCCCTCTCCTTCCAGCCTTAGTCATTTCTAAGAACCACAGAAGTTCAGATCAACTTTTCTCATGTATTCCTGTGCTTCTGACTGCTAGGAGAACAACAACAACAACAAAAGACCGTTGCTATAGGATGGACTTTTCCCTAAGTAGCTTGCCTCTGGTGCAGCCAGAGAGGAGGAAGGAGCGGGGCTCATGGCATTTCATGTGTACCTTTTACCAAGTCAAAGCATCTGTCTTCTAATTGCTCAGCTGTCAGGAAAGCCTCTGAGATGTATGGGTGTGGGGGGAAGGAATCAATACTTGGCTCTAAGGTATGTAATGACTGGGTGGGATTCAGGATGGTGAGGCCCTTTGAAAGCATTTCCAGTTGCCTTCCCCCATACATCTCTCT
Organism: Dipodomys spectabilis; assembly: GCF_019054845.1. Lineage (NCBI taxonomy): Eukaryota > Metazoa > Chordata > Mammalia > Rodentia > Heteromyidae > Dipodomys > Dipodomys spectabilis. Next base: position 220,004 of record NW_024871276.1, on the reverse strand, counting down.
CAGCTTACAAGGATAAGAGTTCACCTCCGTGAGGCTTTTTTTTTTAAAACAAAGTTCTTTCCACTTACAGGGTCCCATGGCCCTAACTACCATGATTCACTGTCTGATCTACTTCTCCATTTTTGTAACACCTACCCCCAGAAGGCCAGAGACGAAGGGATGCACCGGGCAACTCGCTCACAGAAGGCCTGTTCTGTTTTTGGTTGCTTTCTCCATTCGGGGCTTTTCCCCTCTTCCTTACACCCTGGTTTTCCTTCCTAGGAGAGAAGAGGTTGCAGAGGGAGAAGTGTGAACAGGCTCTGGATAGCCCGGAAGACCTGAGAGGTCCCATTCACATCCCTGTCTTGAGACAGGGCAAAAGGCTCTTCAAGCGTGGTTTTGACGAGGGGGATGTGCACCCCCAGGCCAAGAAGAAGAAAATCGACCTCATTTTCAAGGATGTGTTGGAGGCATCCCTGGAGTCTTCAAAAGTAGAAACCCACCAGCTGGCACTGAGTACCTCTTTGGTCATCAGGAAAGTCCCCAAGTACCAGGATGATGCCTACAACCCATGCACAGCGACTATGGTTCATGGTGGGCAGAATGTCAGCCGGACCCAGGGGGAGGGAGATTGGAAGATCCCCCAAGGGGTAGCCAAGGAGCCAGGCCCGTTGGAGGATGAAGAAGAAGAGCCTTCATCTTTCAAAGCCGACAGTCCTGCGGAGGCCTCTCTCGCCTCAGACCCTCATGAGCTACCAACCACCTCCTTTTGCCCCAACTGTATCCGCCTGAAGAAGAAGGTCCGGGAACTGCAGGCAGAACTAGATATGCTTAAGTCTGGGAAGCTACCTGAGCCCCCTGTTCTACCACCGCAGGTACTGGAGCTCCCCGAGTTCTCAGACCCTGCAGGTAAGTCAGTGTGGATGAGGTCAGTGTCAGAGGGAAGAGTGGACGGTGCGCAAGGTAGCAGGTGGCCCAGAGCACTTTGTTATAACCACTTGCTGAGAGACCAGAGGAGTCCAGCGTGGAAGGGGCCACGCCCAGGGTGGGGTTCCGTGTCCTCAGGTGCCAGTGTCCAGCTCACTTCCAGCACTGATGGAAGGCTTCATGTGTCACCCCTGTATTCCTCCTGGTCAATAAAGGAAGTTTCACTGCAGGAGGGGGTGTGTGCTGTGTTCTTGACCCATTGCTTTTCTTTGGTGGTCCCACTGGTGTCCACCCTAAAGTTCGACTTCTTTCCCCAGAATCCTGAATGGGGTGTCCAGTAAGGAGCTCTCATAGGTCCCCAAAGCCATGCTGGATATCCTGGCTTGTTCTTCCCTTCCACAATCCATGCTGCTCATGCTATGCTAGTTCCTCAGCCTGCTGTTTCAGAAGGTCAGAGACCTGAAGTGTTCAGGCACATGGTTTTCCCCTAACTGTTGGCATCCAGGGTCTCTTGAGAGTTGGAGAGAGACCTCAGTGCTCTCATGCAGTGGAGCTGGGTGGGAAGTACTTCCTGCCTTAGCCACACCCCTAGAAGAAGGAGGAAGGAGGTGGCACAGGTATTCAAAGCATGCATCAGAAGGAAGCTGCGTTTTGATTCTGCAAAGGCTTGGGGCCTTATCCAAGCGACAGTCATTCGAGGACAGCATGCCTCTTGTGGCCAGATGTGTGGTGGGCAGAGGAGTCTCCAGGTCCTCCACGTATAACCTGAGAGTGTTTGGTATACCCTGTCTTCCTCCATCTGTTCTGATCTCCTCTTCTGCCTGGGATCCATTTCAATCCCTGAGGAGTCAGGGATTGGAAGTAAAGGCTGGCTACCTACGGCACAATGGGTAGTGACCAAAGACTGCCGTAGATTACCCGCAGAGAGGGAAATCTCACACAAGAGTGCTTGTAAACACATTCTAGATTGGGCTTCAGTCCATCCACATGCTTTCATATGGCCCCTACTTACTTTCAGGTTGTGTTTTCCCCACCGGGTGTAAGTATTTCTTTCCCATCTGTCTTCCAGCCTCAGAGAACATGGTATCCGGCCCTGCCATCATAGAAGATGATGACCAAGAAGTCGATTCGGCAGACGAGTCTGTCTCCAACGACATGATGACCACCGCCGATGAGCCCTCCAAGATGTCCTCCGCCACCGGGCGCCGGATCCGACGCTTCAAGCAAGAGTGGCTGAAGAAATTCTGGTTTCTGCGCTACTCCCCGACCCTCAACGAGATGTGGTGCCACGTCTGCCGCCAGTACACGGTGCAGTCCTCCCGCACATCCGCCTTCATCATCGGCTCCAAGCAGTTCAAGATCCACACCATCAAGCTGCACAGCCAGAGCAACCTGCACAAGAAGTGCCTGCAGCTGTACAAGCTGCGCATGCACCCCGAGAAGACGGAGGAAATGTGCCGGAACATGACCCTGCTCTTCAACACGGCCTACCACCTGGCCCTCGAGGGCAGACCCTACCTGGACTTCCGGCCTCTGGCAGAGCTGCTGCGGAAGTGTGAGCTCAAGGTGGTGGACCAGTACATGAACGAGGGAGACTGCCAGATCCTCATTCACCACATCGCCAGGGCGCTCCGTGAGGACCTGGTGGAGCGCATCCGCCAGTCCCCATGCCTTAGCATCATCCTGGACGGGCAGAGCGATGACCTGCTGGCCGACACCGTGGCCGTCTATGTACAGTATACCAGCAGCGATGGGCCCCCGGCCACCGAGTTCCTGTCTTTGCAGGAGCTGGGTTTCTCCAGCACGGAAAGTTATCTTCAGGCCCTTGACCGAGCCTTCGCTGCCTTGGGCATCCGTTTACAAGATGAGAAACCAACGGTTGGTCTGGGCGTGGATGGGGCTAACATCACCGCCAGCCTGCGTGCCAGCATGTTCATGACCATCCGCAAGACACTGCCCTGGCTCCTGTGCCTGCCCTTCATGGTGCACCGGCCTCACCTGGAGATCCTGGATGCCATCAGTGGGAAGGAGTTGCCCTGCCTGGAGGAGCTGGAGAACAACTTGAAGCAGCTGCTCAGTTTCTACCGCTACTCGCCACGCCTCCTGTGTGAGCTGCGCTCCACGGCCTCTACCCTGTGCGAGGAGACGGAGTTCCTGGGGGACATCCGTGCTGTGAAGTGGATCATTGGAGAGCAGAACGTGCTCAATGCCCTCATCAAGGATTACCTGGAGGTGGTGGCCCACCTGAAGGATGTCAGCAGCCAGACTCAGCGGGCGGACGCCTCCGCCATCGCGCTGGCCTTGTTGCAGTTCCTCATGGATTACCAGTCCATGAAGCTCATCTACTTCCTCCTGGATGTGATCGCTGTGCTCTCGCGCCTGGCCTACATCTTCCAAGGTGAGTACCTCCTCGTGTCCCAGGTAGATGACAAGATCGAGGAGGCCATCCAGGAGATCAGCCGACTGGCCGATTCCCCAGGAGAATATCTGCAGGAATTTGAAGAGAACTTCCGGGAGAGCTTCAATGGGATCGCTATGAAGAACCTCAGGGTGGCTGAAGCCAAGTTCCAGTCCATCAGGGAGAAGATCTGCCAAAAGACCCAAGTCATCCTGGCCCAAAGGTTTGATTCCCGCAGCCGGATCTTCGTGAAGGCCTGCCAGGTGTTTGACCTGGCCGCCTGGCCCAGGAGCAGTGAGGAGCTTGTGAGCTTTGGCAAGGAAGACATGGTACAGATATTTGACCACCTGGAAGCCATCCCCACCTTCTCCCGGGACGTCTGCAGGGAAGGGCTGGACCCCCGGGGGAGTCTGCTGATGGAGTGGAGAGAACTCAAGGCTGATTATTATACCAAAAATGGCTTCAAAGACCTCATCAGCCACATCTGCAAGTACAAGCAGAGGTTCCCCCTCTTGAACAAGATCATTCAGGTCCTTAAAGTCCTCCCCACGTCCACAGCCTGCTGCGAGAAAGGCCGCAATGCTCTCCAGAGGGTCCGCAAGAATCACCGCTCCCGCCTGACCCTAGAGCAGCTCAGCGACCTGTTGACAATTGCCGTGAACGGACCGCCAATCGCCAACTTCGATGCCAAGCGAGCCCTGGACAGCTGGTTTGAGGAAAAGTCTGGCAACAGTTACGCCCTGTCGGCCGAGGTCCTCAGTCGGATGTCAGCACTTGAGCAGAAGCCGGTGCTGCAGAATGTGGACCATGGGTCCGAATTCTACCCAGACATGTAAGACACTCCTGCTGCAGAATAAGCTGTCGAATATTTTTTTAATCTAGACTCATAGGCTTTGATATATTATATAAGTATATATTATGTTATATTATATATATATATATATAAACTCACACTGAAATTAAAAAAAAAAAAAGTGACATGTCCACCGGAAGCTTCTGGAAGCTTCCAGAAAGGAATCATGTTGGAAACTGACTCTTGTCTAAACTTGGCAGCTTCAAAATGACCAGGCAACTCGTTTTCACTCACAGGAGCACGTGCGGGAGCCACTCACGTTCCTGCCTAACCATCATTCAACCGCATAAGCTAAAATGATGGCTCTCTGCCGTCACTTTTAGGTAGCTCATGTTGTTTATGTTTTCATTTGGGGGTTGAGGGGTTTACGGTTGGGGTCTGGGGTTTATGTTCTTACCTTTCCTTTGTTCGTATAGTTTTACCATGGGATGTTTCCCCGCCTCCATGTAGGGACTCTGGTCCAGTTACATCAGGGTGAGTTGTGTGTCTGGATTGGAGTGTCTTGATTTTTCTCCCTCCCCCAACTGACTTGAAAGATTTTTACTATTATTATTATTATTGTTGTTATTATTATTATTAATGACAATTCTTTCACTGTTCTGTAGACATAAATGTTGGTCAAACTGTGAACTCCTCACTCCTCCCCAGTGCTTCTCCCCTGATCCTTTGGTAGTTGGGTTTCTTCCTTTCATGCTCCAGGGACTAAAGCTATTATTACCTGTTACACTGAAGGCAGTCTTGCCTTTCAACTGAGCTTGAAGTCCCCGGAAAGGGAGAAGGCTTGAGCTACTTGCATTCCTGTTTTTACATAGTAGAGAGTAAAATAGTATAATCAGATCTGGGCTGCTGGGGAGACAAAGAGCCAAGAAATCCAGACCCCAATAAGGCAGTGATTTTTTTTGGCTAAAAACAAGTAAAATGAAATGAATATATCCAATATATCTATATCTATATATATATATATTATTTATACTTTGTCTTTATAATCCTATAGTGTTGGAGGTATTTTTTTCCTTTAATAATCAAGGTGTATCTGCTATGTGGTGCAGAAGTATCAACGCAACTTGTGCCCTGGGTTTTACATAACTCAAATGAGAGTTCCCAGAGAGATCCTTGTGTGACAAGGCAGACCTGGCAGGAAAGCAGTGGGGGCATGGGCAAAGTCCCTATACCTGTGAACTCTTCCTTTCCTAAACAGGGTAGAGGTGTCCTAAAGCAAAGATCACACAACACACGCGCGCGCACACACACACACACCCACACACACACACACACAACCATCAGATAAGCTTTAGAAATGGCTATTTGCCTACTCCCTGGGGCAGGCCATGGTTTAAGAGGAGTTGATCAAATGTTCTTTCGTTCATTTCACCTCCGGTATACCTCGCAAGGGAGTTTTCAAAAGTGTGCGTGAGCTGTTCAAAACTTCTGTTTGTGTTTCTACATCTGATTTATGCATATCTTATGTGCAGAGACCCTGTAATAATATGGATGCAGGTCATCTTTGAGGGATGGGGGTGAGGAAGATCTGCGCTCCCTGCCTGTGGGCAGTTGGGTGGAAGGTGTTTGGATCTAGCCACCAGCAAGACCCTCATCCCCTCAACCTGCTTGGCCCCTTCTTGGACAGTGATGATTTCCTTCTTTTCTTCTGAGTTTTTCCTTGCCTCTGGAGCTTTGTGCCACCATGGAGAAACATAGTGGAAATGTCATTAACACTGAACCTATTGCTTTCCTTTTCTTGGTCCTGCAGTGAGTCCTGTCAGTCATTCCTCAGATCCCTCCCCCACCCCCCTTGGTCTTGGTGCTAAGATAACTTTAGAATCATTGCTGCTAGTCAATAGCTTTTCATTATATAAATATTATATATATTACATTATTTTTTTGAAATATTTTCATTTGTTTTCAACAGTGATGTAGCATGTTCAAAGGAAAACTTACACAAACCTGAGTTCCTCCAACTGTCCCACTGCCAGACCTCATATGCTGCCTTCTTCAATAAGTCAGTGCACCCCTGCCTGGTGACCTTCTCCCTCCACCCATTGCTGTCACACCCACCCTTTCCTCTTCCTCTTCTGAGCAAGGGGTGTCAGCAGAACTAGCCAGGGAAGACTCTTTCTGATGCTTGCAAATCTCCACTTGTGTCACCCTGAGCTGGGGTCTTCTTCCCCTCCCTGACTCCTCCCATCTAGACCAAAGCCTAGCTGAGGTCAAATGTAATGCTGTTGTCAAGGAGACACAAAGTTACCCGCCCCCATGCAAGCCCCCAGTCTGGGGACATCCTCTCCTTTCACACACACACACATACACTCACAGTCTGCAACCTGGGAGGTTTCACCAAACATTGCAGGGACTGAGGCAGGTTGAGGGCAAGGGAGACTGGCAAAGTGGGCTTTGTGGGAATGAGAAATAGCAGTTGGAGGTCTTTTCTTGCCAACAGTTGCCTTACATCTTCTGCTCCCCTCTGCGCTTCCATACCTGCTGAATGGGGGCCTTTTGCCCAGTTGGGAGGACCCTAACCCAGGACAGAATCTGTGTCTGTGTCTGAGCAGTGGTCAGGGCTGTGACTGTTCCCTCCCAAGAGACCATGGCCCACATGAGCTCAAGCCGTCAGCTAGAGGGAAGAGATGCTTTGAGCTTATGCCATTGCCTAGCCTGAATCTCCAGAGGGAGTTAGGCAGGGGAACCGGCGTCTAGGCCTGGAGGAACAAGTTGTCCTCTGGCAAGCATGTGGCTGCCTGCCCCCGATGGCCTCTGGCCTTTTAAGAAGCTGAGCTCTCAGGTGTCTCAGGTCAGGCCAGGTGCCTCTGAAACTTCAGGTGCTCATGGCTTCTGTTGAATTCAGGCAGGCCCGGGCTGCGGCAGGTACTCTGTGGACGGCTTTGTTCTGAGACAGGGAGTGACAGGCAATGATGTGAGTGGCATGCCGCTGTAATGTGTACAGGGTCTTTTCTTGGCCTGTAGGCTCCCTGGGAGGCTCAGGGCTCCTTGATTCTCCTCCTCCATAAATTCTGCTGGTGATGACCCCTAGTGTCTGTCCTAGGCACCTCCCAGGCTCAGATGATGGGACCCTGGGGGAACCAGACATCTCTCTAGCCTAATATCTTGGATGGCAGAGTATCCTGTGGAGAGTCAGGCCTTGGTTCTCACTTCAGATGAGATAGCCCTATATCTCAGCTCCTGGCACAGGAGGTACAGCTTGGACTTAAAATAAATGCATCTCTAGACTGAGATCTGTCCTATTTGGACTGGTGTTGATTGTGTTTGGGTCAGAGTGGATGAGAGATGAAGTGAACTGTGAGGCTCAGGTTTGTGACCAGTTGTGCAAAGTGTGTACATTTCCAGAGCTAGAAAGGGGAAGGAACCTTCATGATCAAAGTGGAGATCTTGGCACCTGTAATGCTAGCCACTCAGGATTGTGGTTCAAATCCAGCCCAGGCTGGAAAGTCTTTGTGACTTATCTCCAATTAATCACCCAAAAGCAACAAATGGAACTGTAGCTCCATTGTGGTAGAGCACTAGCCTTGAGCCAAAAAGCTCAGGGACAGTGAGTGCCCAGGCCAATAGTTCAAGCCCCAGTACCCCCCCCCCCCAAAGGCAAACCTTTTCTTTAATGGGGGGAAAACAAGAATCCATTGCCAACTCATGTCTGCAATGCAAGAGACCTGCCCAGCCCTGCCTAATGCTCCTGCTCCTCAAATCCCCAGGCACTGCCCGCCTGGTAGGACAGGAGAGTCTAGGCAAAATGAGCAGTTTTGTACTTTTTCTTTTTGTATTGGCTGCCTGTGACATCTCACAACGCTGGGTCCATCTGTGTGAGCAGCATGGGACTCCAGGACCCCTGGAAAGCCAAATTTATTGTCAGGACCTTGAGTCTGTGGCTTGGGGGAGGGTCTCTGCCCTCAGCCCCCCACTGTACAGCCTCCACCCTTTGACATGCTTATGCTGATTCTTGGGTTTAGAGAAAGATCCTGTCATTACTGAAAGCAGTGTTGAATGTTTTCCATTTGTTTGGAAGTATCTTTAAGAAGGAGGAAACAGGGAAGAGTAGGACAAAGGTGAATACAATACGAGAGACTAAAATAGGCCACTGACTTACCCAGTCTGGGCCTGGGGACTGGCATTATGTTATCTGCCCACCTGAAGCCTAGTGAGACCCAGGAAAAGGCCAGATGGGTTGAAATCTAATATCTCTCTTCCATAGTCCCCACTCCCTTTGTTTTCCCTCATAGCCTTCCCCACTTTCAAGAACAGGCATCATCGTGTCTCTAGCTCTGCTTTGGGTTTGTGGTGTGGGTGACTTAGTTGGATTTGTGCTTTTCTTTGGTCGGTGCACCCCGTTTTGGCAGAAGGTTCCAGTGACACTGGAATTCACGCATATCTGGGTCCCTTCGAGAGGCAGCCTTGTCTGTCTAATCTGGACAGCCAAGCAAGCAAGCAAGCCAGGCCGCTGTAGGCAAGAAAGGAGAGACCAGAGGACAGAGGAGCTTGAAATGCCCTTTCCCTGTATCCCTGCTGGGGAGTTCTAGTCTGGCCTCCTCTAGTTCTCAGGGGAGAAGGTACGTCAGGAGATACGCAAGGTTGTTAGCTTGAAGTGAGGCCCTCCTCCTGCCTCTGTCCGTCAGGGTGACAGAGCTAGGATTTTAAGGAGCTTTTGAGGTGGTCTTTGCATGTTTGCCAGATGGAGAAAGAGTACCCCTTGGGGAGGAAAATGGTACAGCTCTCCTCTTCCATCTGGCACTCCCCACCCCCATATCCCTTCAAGTGGTATCACCCTGGGAATACCTATGCAATCCAGTCTCCCCAGGAGACAATGCATGGAAGCAGGGGTAGGTGCAGTGTACATAGTACTTATGCTACAGCATATATATTGTATATACAGACATATACAGTACATATACACACAGAGTAAGAGATGAAATCACATCTATATATCTATAAATAATATCCTATATATTTATACATTTCTATGTTTTAAATCGATATAAGAAATAGAGTCTATAGAGCTGGAAAGCAGCAGGAAAGCCTGGTGCTATGTGTGCAAAGGGGGAGGACACAGGGTTTTCCCTTCCAGGAGGGAGGGAGGTGGGGTTGCTTAACGGGCAGGCTTTGCTAGCAGTGGGACCTCCTTCCCAGGGTATTGGAGAGGAGGGTGGCTGGGTCCTGGCCCTCTTGTGCACTTTCTCTCCTCTTCCACAGGCTCGGTCTGAGGTTGGAAGGAGATAGCCCCAGAGCTCCAGCTGCAGTGTCCCTTCTCCCCCTCCACCCCCCCTCCAAGCCTATGCTTAACTAAGGTGGTCCCTGCTTTGCAGTAGAGTATAGGGTAACCCTTGGTGGAGGGACCACTGCACAAACTCCCCAACACCCTCCCCCTCCAGGAATGCACTGGCATCCATGCCAATAGAAAGAAAAGTGCACCTGGGAATCAAGAGTGGTCCAGTTGAAATGCTCCTGCTGCCCCCTAGAGGCCAAGCCTCAGAAGTACAGCCGTTCTCTAGCCTCCACCCATTCCACCGCTGCCCCCCACAGGGGAGGGGGAAGATGAAGAGTGCAATGTCGCCCTCCATCCAGAGACTTCTGGCCAGGGCATGGGACACCTGCTCCCAGGGAAGGGTGGGAGGGACATTATCCACATACTCAGAAAGTCAATGGCAACTTAAGTTCAGAAGCAGGGGCTTGGCTCCGCCCATTCAATGCAGCCAGGGCTGCTGCTGGCTGTACTCAGGACAAAGCTGTTCCCCTAGTCTGGCACAGAGGCCCAGCGCCCCCCACCCCCACCTCCGCTGCAACAGCGCATTAGTTCACATACACTGTTCCCATTCTGTGATGTGATGCCCAAACCCATGCACTTCCTCAGCTTGTCCCTCCGTCCACCCAGAGCTGGGTGGGTGGGTGGGTGGGTGGGTGGGTGGGGGCCCGGTCAGATGGCAGCATGACGGAGGGCTAATGCAGCCCTGACAGGAGTCAGACACCCATTCACTTTCAGGTTCCTCTCTGTCGTTTCCCTTAGAGGTAGAAGAGAGGGTCTGATGGGCTGCAGGGTGGAGGGAGCCCGAGGGTGGAGGCTTGCACTCCAGACCAGCCTCTGCCCTTGGGCTCCATGGAGACACTCATCTCCCATCCCGAGCCTCCTCTAGCCCTGTCTTACTCTGCCTCATCACCCTAACAACATACCTCAGTCTCCAGCAGACCCACTCCGCACCACAGTCGGAGTCCAGGTCTGCTCTGCCAGTGCCCACGTCCTTCGAGCCACAGCTGGCTGCCATCCAGGTCAGAGCATCCTCCAGTGCCTGGCTCAAGGTGGCCCCGGCCCAACCCGAGCCTTCCCACTGCAGGAGGTCAGCATCGGGCTGGAGGATGGGCATCCCCAGTAGCAATCCCACAATGCACTGTACCTCAGAGAGAGAGCGCATGCCACGGGGCATCGAGGGCACAGGGCCTCTGTGCAGAGGAGGACAGCCAATTCCAAGACTGCTTACAAGAAGACAACAGCCAGGCTGCCTGTGGGCACCCCGCAGTCTAAACTTTTGTCTCTTGGGAAGAACAAGCAGTCTGATTCTGTCTTCTTCAACCTGGCCTCTCTCCTTCTCTCCACACCCACGCTGCTGAATCATTTTCATTTCAATCACAAAGAAAAAATATCAAGTGGGGGTGGAGGGAGACACCTAGGAGTCTATTATCACATACCTATTGATATGTTAATACTTTCTTTCTTTAAATAAGAAACAATTCAATGTTATTATTTCCTCAGACTACGCTTTATAGTACCTGTGTGGCGGGGGGCCTAGAACACTGGATACAAATAGAGCTATGTTGGTTTATCATAATATGTACGCAGAAACTTTCCTTTTGTCATATTATACCTGTAAGATTGTTAATAAAAGCATTGAAATTTACTCAAAGTTGAATTCCTGCCTCATTGCCCATGTTCTGAATGACTCCATCGACCATCACCTGGATGGCAGGGAAGAAAAGCCTGCCTGGCATCAGGTTAGAACTAGAAGAGATCTCAGTAGCTGCTTCCTGCTCTTCACCCCCTCCTCCCATTGGACGTGACTTCCAGCAGGTAATTCAAGGGCTTCGTCTACAGATCTGGCTGAGGGAAGTATTGCCCACACAGTTTATAATAAAACGGCTCCTTCATATGTATTTACCCCACAAGAATCTCTTTGAGAAAACCCCTCCAGCCATTGCAGATAAACCATTCCTCCTCATCTCCCATGTTTCCCACTGTGTGGGCCTGAGCCTTGATTGGACCGTGTTCCACCAGCAGTTTCCCAATGGTGCTGCTGGGGATGAGTGAAGCTTTAGCCCAGGTTGTTTTCAACAGAGGATGTGCCTACATTCAATAACGTTGTTAATTTTTTCCACTCAAGATGTTAAGACCATTGCCCATCCAGCTTCTTCTCAGTAGTCCCCCCCCTTCCTTTCTCCTCACCTCTGCCTTCTTAGTGTCTGTTTGGTCACTGTGAGGGTATGCCATAACCCCATGGAATGTTCTGGTTCTCTTCTTCTCAAGAGAGTATGGGAGGAAGGAACAATGGAGCTCAGCTAAGTGGACCAGAGTTGTTCCACCACTGCACAGACTTACATTAGAGAAATGAACTAGAACTACATATGTCTGTGTAGATGAAGCTCGGGATTTTAACGTTGAACAAAAGTGGGGTGATATGATTTAAATAAGCATAGGAACACACTCACAAAGTACTCCATGCTGTTGAGGGTTTGCTCGTACATGTCTGTAGCCCAAACATAAATGAGTTTTAACGTGGTGAGCCCAAGTTCAGGATCCTGGTCTCCTGAGGGAAGGGCACCGAAGGTATGTCAGCTCTAGTTGGCAGGTTGTAGTAAAGTTGATGGTGGCTCACAGTGTTTACACAGGATTTTTTCCTACATTTTATATGTTGAAAACATTATGTAAAGGGGGATAAAACAAAAATAACATCAAACTGCTGACTTGGGAAATCATTTATTTACCACGGCAAGGGTTTTGCTCCAAAGATTGACACCAGACATGACTACATTGTCTCATGCGTCTTTTTGTGCTTCAGTTCAGGACTGTAAAACACACACACACACACACACACACACACACACACACACACACACACACACACACACACGGCATTTGACAATAGAAACACAAAGGCAGAAACAAATCACAAGGACTAATTTTCTGTTTTGATGGTGAGGGTTAGACTACAGTTCCCTTCCACCCAGGACTCTTTCACACTGGAAAGGAACTAACCCTGAAGAAGGGACTGACCTTCTTGCTTGCTCTCTGCCTAGCTCTGATTTGATGATTTGTCATTGAACCCACATGAAGTCATCTTGGATTGGAATGGACAGCTGCATGCAAGGTCTTGATGGACAGGCACTCAACAAGTATATCTTGATCAATACGGGGGGGGGGGGGGTCACAGATGAATGAGAGTGGTTTCTAATGTCTCAGCACTGTGGCTGTCTCTCTTCTTCCAAAATGCTCCCTGCACACACACACACACACACAAACACACACACACACACACACGCACGCATGCACGCACAGTGTGTCTTTCAAATAAGATCAGATGTGTTTACACAGACTCAATTCCTTTCATTTGGCAGTAAATCACAAACATGTCTGGGATGAAGTAAGGGAATGCAAAGATTACTGGAAGTCTGACATCTCTGGGTTAATTTTAAATGTGTCCAAATGAAGTTTGGGTGGGAAAGTATCATAATTAGTCTTCTTCTGCTCATTACATGTAAATGAGGAGCGGGAGTGAATAGAGATATTGTAATGAGTTCCCAGGCAACTTGTGAAGGTGCCTGAGATAATTCACCAAGACTCACGATTAAGCCATTTACAATGTCCTTGCTTGGCTTCTCCCCCCACCCCACCCCTTCCGTGCCCCCTCCAATCTATTCTTCACCCTTAATTCATCTGGGCCCTAATGAGACAACTTTATCCTAGGCACTTGGAATACACAAGGGAATATGCAGACCAAGCCCTGTCTTCTCTGCACATCTGCTAGCTGAGGTGGTAGAGCATACCCGAGATACCCGTGGTGAAATACGGCACCAACCAGGACATGATGTGTCCACACAATGGAATATTTGACAGCAGTGAAGAGGAATGAACTAGCACTACATATGTCTGCAAGCTAAGCTTCTAGAAAACAATGGAGCCTTTGAGAGCTAAAGAAATGAATGGAATGCGCATGAGTACTCTGGGATCAGGACTCCTTCTCCAGCCCACCTCAAACGTCCTTTGGTGGGATTATAAGATGGACTGAGTGCAGGTTTATAGGCCCAGGTTTCTTGATTTTTTTTTTAAAGTCTAGAACCCAAATGTTCCTAGATTAGAATCACAGATGTTTCCAGGAAGAGAGTTGCTGGCTAGCTTTCAGCTTCCCTGGGGAATATTTAATTCTCTTGTTGTTATATCAACCAAAAAGAAAGGGCCAGGGTAGAGAGAGCAACCTTATAAACATGATGTTGGGGACCATGGACAAATATTCCCCCCCCCCAAAAAAAACTTAGCAAGGACTGGAAAATTATAATGACCAATGTTCCCAACGATCTGTAATGTCTGTCCATGGAAGAGCTCTATACTCTCTGTCTCTTCAGAGAGAATGTGTTTCTCTGTGCAGAAAAGCCAAGTCATGAACCAAAAGTTACAAAGTCCTGCTCAGCTTGTCAGGGAGAGGCCCAGAGGGACACAACTCACAGAAAGGACAACATCTTAGCCATCTCCTCTAGAAATTCTCACTTAGATCAGGGAACTAGGGTACCATCTGAAGACCCAGAGTTTGGATGTAGACATAGAGGAGTTCCATACTGCAAAATCGATGGGTCTGGAAAGAGCTGGACAATTCGGGAACTTTCTAGCTTTCTAGCCACAGGTTGAAAGTGAAAGACTATAACCTAAAGAAGCTCTGCTGGAACCTTGGAGCATCTTCCCAGCCAAGGAACACCTGCAAGCATGGAAACGCTTCCATCTGTCATGGCATCCACACAGGCTGGCCCCCATGACACAGGTCTTAGTTAACAAAGGGCAGGACTTCGGGTTCACAGGTAGGGACTATTATATCCACGTATCCAGGTTCATCATTTAGATTTAAGTAACAATGGGGACATTGTTACAATGGGGAACAACACAGTGGACAGTTATCATGAATTGAAATCCCCAAACTGGCAGAGGAAGACACTTCACTTCTTTGAAGTTGTACCCATTGTCACTTTTGTGAAACGGATGCCACAGACCAAGTTCATCATGCGCTTCTTCCTGAAAGGCTGGGATGCTGAGCGGGAAGGGTCTGTCACTCAGGTTGCCATGGTGATGCTGGAGAACAGGACAGCACACACTCAGAATCCAGCCCAGAGACCGGCGCGGGTGTTTCAGCTGTGACTTGTTAGGGAAGGTCTTCCCAAATAGAACACAAACCAATTTTAAGATGTAATAATAAAATCCTTCTATAAAAAACACACAATGCAGTCCAAAAGCAGGATCTGAAAGGCACAAATTAAAACCTAAGACTTAAAATAATTAATAATAAAAAAAAAGAAGACTCCTGAATTTCACGCTGGTGGTTGAGGTATCCAGCATTGGAACTGGCCAATACTAGTATCGAGGTCTCCTTGGGTGTCTGGAAACCAGTGGTGGTATGTTGTAGAAGGGTGTCTCCAAGAGCAGCCCTCCCTGCACTGCATGGAAGCCCCCGTGTGCTTGTTGAAAGTGGAGCACTGGTCTAGGATGTCCACAGTGGCCCTGAAACCTGCTGGTAACTCTTCCGACTGAAGTCTGAGGTCTGCTGAACTGCTGTGTAGAGTGGCAGCTGGGATAAAGGCTGGCTAGTTTTCTCATGCCCATCTCTCATTCTCATTCTGTAAGTCGATCCACAATCATTTCATTTCCTTCACCATGGAGTGTATTGTGTGTATGTGTGTCCTGGGGCTTGAACTCAGGGCCTGGTAATATCCTCAGCTTTCTTATTCAAGATCAGCACTCTACCACTTGAGCCATAGCTTTAATTCCAGATATTTGCTGGTTAATTGGAGTCTTACAACCTTTCCTGCCTATGCTGGTTTTAAACTGGGGTTTTCAGGTCTCAGACTCCTGAGTAGCTAGGGTTATAGATGTGAGCCACCGTTGCCCAGCTCTTTTACCACTTTTGAAATGCTTATTTAGAAAAAAAAAATTCTTTGCATCTGTGTTTCCCAAATGGAGCTTTGTCTGCATCTGGCCTCAGCTCACCTGCAAAACCCACACAGGAGTATATCTTGGAAGAGTCTCTTCCCATAAAACACAACTGAGAGAAATATAGGCTTCAATATGACCCAAATGTCCCATTTCCACACTCTGCCCTGCTGGCTTTGCTCATCTGTTAGAATCAGGAACATGCCGAGAAAGGAATAGGATCCTGATGTTGGCCAGTACATCCGTCTGTGTTCTGAATGCTGGAATGAGGATGGGACACAAGCAGGAGATTACAGAGGGCAGCTGGGGTGGAGGATGGGTTGTGCTCGAGAAGGGAGGTTGGCAGTGGCTGGCTTACAGGTGCAGCTGGTGCCACATGGCAATCTGCCGGCGTGGGTTTTTTAGCATCTCTTCCCAGTGGCTGCGCTCAGAGCCCGAGGCGTGCAGGCCCAGGCTGCAGTGGCCAAGCGCCCAGCTCCGCCCCTCCTCGTCCTGACCCAGCACCTCCAACTCCACACTGGAGGCCCGCAACAAGTCGTCAGGCAGCTCAAACATAATCATCTCATTCCAAACGGGGTTGATCTTGTGTTTGGCCCGTTTTGTCTGCTTCTTCTTCAGCTTCTGAGCCTGGTGCTTCAAGGTCACCTTGACGGAGACATCTGAAGATGAATAAAGAAGAAAGAGAGAGAAAGGTCAAATGAGAATAGTGATACTTCTTGGGGCTCCCTTTCAACCCGACCACTGAGCAAGGCATTCACCTGATAATTAAGAACCTACTGAATAGCAGGCATTTTTCTAAAGGGGGACCAAGACAACACTCCTGCCTCAACTGTGGAAAATGGACAATATGGACTAAGTAGCCCTCACCTGAAATGCTTGGAGCATGTAGATGGTGTTCAGACTTGGGAATATTCACATATGCATAATGAGATATGTTTGTGTACTACAAACATAAATTTCATTTAAGCTTCATATATATATATGTCTGTATATATATATATATATATATATATATATTTATATATGTATAAAACAAACAGCTTGAATGTTTTTTGTTGCTTTTTTTGTTTTGCCAGTCCTAGGGCTTGAACTCAGGACCTGGACACTGTCCCAGAGCTTCTTTTTGCTCAAGGCTAGTATTCTACCACTTGAGCCAGCATGCCACTTCTGGATTTTCTGAGTAGTTTATTGGAGATAAGAGTCTCACAGACTTTCCTGCTCAGGGTGGCTTTGAACCATTGTCCTTAGATCCTTCTTGAATAGTTAGGATTACAGGTATAATTACTGGTGTCCACTTGAATATAATTTTATTCTGTAATGTTTAGTATTCTTGTGCATGATGCTAAGAATGCGGGTATGAAATTTTCCCCTTGTGTTCAGAAAGCTTCAGATTTGGGAAAATTCTGGATTCTATTTTTATTTTCTGGTGCCAGTACTGTGGCTTAAACTCATGGCCTCAAGGTCTTGCTTAGCTTTTCTTGTTTCAAGCTGAAGATCTCCCATTTGAGCTATACCTCCACTTCTGGATTTTTTTTGTTGGCTAATTGGAGTAAGAGTCTTGGATTTATCCACCCAGGCTGGACTTGAACTGGGATTCTTAGATCTCAGCTTTCTGAGTAGTTAGTATTATGAGACACCAGTGCCTGACTAGCATTTTTGGTTCAGGATGCTCAACTATGGATGGCTCATTCTGGGCATATTTCTGGCATATTTCTATGCCACCAGGAAATCAGGGCCATGAACCCTTCCATAGATCATTTCCTCAGAGCAATGGCTTCTATGCCCTGAAGATTGGTTTTTAAACTTGGATCAGAAAAAAGTTAGCCTTATGTCCTGTTGATTACTGAGACAGAAGGTCTCCTGCTGGCTGGCTGAGCCTTCTTACACTCTGTTAAGTTTTGCTGGAGTTGCTTAACTTCAAGACACATTGCCTTGTCCCCTAGCACCTGGGTCCTGCAGTGGTGGCCCTGATTACACATGGTGTCCCCTCCCAGAAACCCACAAACAGGTCACCAGATGAGCTCTCAGAGCTCAGATTCAGGACATTGCTTTTTCATCAGTCAAGGTTCTTGAAGCTAATGTGAGAATAATTGTTACGTGGTATTTATTGCTATAATTATCACCCCTGGGTGGTTAGTTTGTTATTTCAGTGGGACAGTTGAGAGATAGAGAGTTGTGCTGTAATTGTCCTGATGTGAGCTATAAAGAAAAAGGAAGACCTCAGAGAACCAGTCCTGAGGGAACAGGGAGAAAGCATTGAACTCTGACCTTTGGCTCAGAAATCCACCTGCCAGCTCAACTCTTCCAATTTTTATTTGCCCCAAATATTTTGCTCAAAGATTCTGAATATAATAGTGATTCTTTGTATTCCGCTATAAATAAAAGTATATTTATAGGTTGCTCTGAGAACTTGGCTCTCAGCCTGGGTGGGATCCTGCTCATCCAGGCTCCTTTCATGCTTGGACAGGAAATGGTGCTTCAAACCCCAAGGTGTGGGACCTGTGCCAGGCTATCCAGAAGGAAAAACTGGAGCTTCCAGAATCTTGAAAAGAGGTGGGCAGAGACACCTCAGCCCTGATTCCCACACATTCTCTGCTGTCCCCCACACTCAACGGGCATTGGGCTGGCAGATAGCCAAGGTAGAGAGGGCAGAAGAGACAGGAAAGGGTCAGTAATGGCCAGCAGAGGGTGTCAGGAACAAAAGAACCTGGGTGAACACCCCACATTGGCACCAGCCCCGGGGTATGGGCAACCAGCTCTAGATTTTCCTGGATCCGGAAGATTCCACTCCATGACTATACAGTTTTGCCCTTGCATCCTGCAACTCAGTAGTGTTCTCACGGTGGATTTGCCAAGCAAGGAACCCCAGAGTCACCTGCCAGGCCCCTTGTGGCTGGAATGGGTTCAGGAATGAATGGGTGTGAACCCCAAAGAGCACGTATACCCTTTCCAACCAGGGGAAGAATACTGATGAGGGAAGATCCAACCACACCACTGTCCTGGTGCTAGAGAGGCCCCTCACTTACCCTTGCCCAGCAGCTCCTTGGACTGGTTGGAGAGGAGGTTCTTGGCTTTAATCAGCACCACCAGGAGGCGGCTGGCAGCGGGGAGGTAGCTGATAGACAGGAGGACCTCCCCGGTTCCTGTGGACGGCTCCTGAAACACAAGGAGGACTCAGGAAGGGAGCAGTGCCAGCAGTGGCTTCTGACCCATCAGCCCGCAAACTGCCCACCTAAGGGTGCTCTGCATTTTCTCAGAAGGCAGCAGAACACCCAAAGCAGGGTGACGTGCTACCTGGGCACTGTCCCTGAGCTGCTTTTTGCTCAAGGCTAGCACTCTACCACTGGAGTCACAGCGCCACTTCCAGCCTTTTCTGTATATGTGGTACTGAGTAATTGAACCCTGGGCTTCGTGCATGGTAGGCAAGCACTCTCCCACTAAGCCAAATTCCCTAGTCCTACCATCATGTATTTAAATCCCAAGTAAAAACACACTGAGCACTGGTGGCTCACACCTGGAATTCTTGCTACTCAGGAGGCTGAGATCTGAGAATTTTGGTTCAAAGCCAGCTCAGGCAGGAAAGTCTGTAAGACTCTTATCTCCAATTAACCTCCAAAAAGCCACAAATGGAGCTGTGGCTCAAGTGGTAAAGCAAGCTCAGGAACAGCACCCAGGCCCTGAGTCCAAGCCCTAGAAGCAGCACAAACCAACAAACAAAAAGCAATGAGTGGCCACTCAGCAGAGAGACAGAGACATCTAGGAGACCCCTTAACCCTTACTCCTTGCTGCCTGGCATCTGGGGTGTCTCTGGAAGTCTAGGGCTCTGGAGAAGATAGGTTGAGAATAACTGATTGACATCTGTCTCCTGGGGGGCGGGCAGGGCAGGAGCAGGAGGTGTGATTCATTTCTTTATTTGAATAGATGGCCCTGGCCAGCTGTTGCTGGCTGAGAGAGTCAATAAAGTGTCATGATCAAATGGGCAGGGGTTTGCTTTGTCAACAGAGAGGCCAGAAATGACAACATAGTGCTGCGGACCCATGATGGCAGATGATGCACTTAGGTCCCTGGAGAAAACCAAGTATCAATAACCACACGCAGCAGAGGAGGCTGACACCAGGAAGCATCTGAGCACGTATGCACACGAGCGCATGTACACACACACACACACACACACACACACACACACACAATTTAGAGTGTGCCCATGAACTCTTACAAGAGTTCCTTTGAAAGTTCAAGTCCTTGAAAGACAAAACATTAAAAAAAAAGGTCCCTTCCAGGACAGAGAAGGAGTCAGCCCATGGTGGAGCTCTTCCTCTGACTGGAGAGCAGATGGCCTTCCCTCAAAGGCTGCGGTACAGCCTGGCCCCCTCCTTCTAGCTCTGACTTCCTCATTGTACACTGATGATAATTTGGGGAGTCCTCTTCCATCCTGTACTCCTGGTGTAGTTGAGACCCCTGGACAACAGCACAGAGCACCCCAAGCCTCCTTCTAGTACCACTAGGTGATGCTTTTGAGCTCAGGGGGGTTGTAATAGGTTTTCCTGTGTACCCTATACTGGGTCCCCAGCACAGGACTCAATCCCCAGTGCAGTGCCCAGCCCCAGCCCAAGACTGGACCCCGCAGTCCAGGGCCAAACCCCCAGTACAAGACTCAATCCCCAGCCCAGGGCCCAGCTTCCAGCAGATTCACAGAACCTCTGTGCTTAACAGAAACTAGACAGTGGGGTACAGCCCAGCACCGTGCGAAACATAACACTGCCCTTCCCTTTTCCAAATGTCCTTTATCAGGAGGAAGGGGATTTGTCCAGTCAACAAACATGCTTAAAGGACATATTTTGTGTTCCAGATGCTCCTGTAATAGCAGAGAGGAAAATACAGTCTGCCTCCAGGAAACTTGCAATCCATGAGAGAGACAGACTGGAAGTGATACATCAATGTCGGCTAATGGGAAAAACAGAATTGATTCATTTAGTAAGTCCTCATTAATTGTGATAAATTATAATTCAAATGATGATTCACAAGACCACAATTTTTATTATCAATAATCCAGAGCAAGGTGACATAATGTTGAGGGAGGGCACAGACTGAGAAGTTTGGTCCTATCCTTTACAGCTGTGTGACCTTGGGCAAGTTCCTAGACATTTCTGCTTCCTCATCTATAAAATGGGCATAGATGAGCTCCCCTTATAGAGTTATGAAAACTTAAGGAGCTTATATTCCTAAAAAGAGTAAATGCCACTTGTAATCCTAGCTACTCAGGAGGCTGAGATCTGAGGATTGTGATTCGAAACCAGTCCAGGAAGAACAGTCCAGGAGACTCTTATCTTCAATCAACCAACAACAACAAAAAAAAAGAGAAGTGGAGGTATGGCTTAAGAGGGACAGTGCCAACCTTGAGCAAAAAAGCCAAGCAAGATCATGAGGTCCTGAGTTCAAATTCTAGTACCAGTACAAAACAACAACAACAAAAGGAAACCCCAGTCCCAGATCCAGTGTGCTCTGCTCCTAGTAAACAGTCTGCCCATACTCTCATTTCACAAGGAAGTCACAAAACCTGAGGACTAGTGCCAGGCTCCCAGCAGGGTGGTAGAGCTGGGATGGACACCTACTTACCATTTATCAGTAGTGGGTCTACGGCTGGCCTTGGCTGTGGCCCTACAGTGATTAGGCTGGAGGCCTCTACTCCCTCCCCCTCCAGACTAAGAGGAGCCTACACCTGTCTACCCCAAGGGACTTCTCGTGGCTGTGCAGGGTGAGCACCTGGGCCAGCCCTGCTGGCTATAGCATCGATAGCAGATAATGCAGCTGCTTAAAATACCTGCCAACAAAAATAACCCTTTCTTCCTCCTTCTTCTCCTGGGTAGTCCTCCTCCCTTTTCTATGCCTCTCAGTGAATCATTCAAGGCCTCCCTGGAAGTGGGGCGTACTGTGGTCCCTGATGACGCACATGCCACTTTGGGCTGAATGTCTTCCATCTAGAACCAGGGCACTGCGGCATCTCTGTTAACTCACTGTAGCCTGGAGAAGAAACACCTCAGGGTGCAGCATCTGCAGTCACCCTGCCCTCCTCCCCCAGTTCCAATCAGTCCCTCCCTCCACCCAGGTGGGGCACCCTGGCCGGGCCTGGGGCTCCCTCCTGCCTGACACACCATTTGGGGAGGTGGATGTGACTGGATATTTTTGGAGCAGTGACGGCTGCAAGGAGAATGAGGAGTCATGAGGATGGATGAGCTGCAGAGGGCAGGGCTCCAGGTAGAGATGCAGAGCTCCAGGTACAGACGGCTCGGTTGCCAGATCCTGGCATGGTGCCCAGTGCACTGCAGGAGCTAGCTGAGGGATTTGTGGGAAATGCACACTAAGGCTTTCCTGGGGGAACAGAAGGGATCTGGAAGTCATCAAGGTAGCTGAGACTGCTGCCTAGACTGAATGAGAACCGTGCTGGGGCCATCCAAAGCCTCAAACCCCACAGGGAAGCCTCTGTTCCTTCAAAGCCAGTGTACTAATATAGGAAACCCAAGTGGTAGTTTTCCTCCCAACCCCTCCCCCGCATGCCCTCCCCACACCACCCCCCCACAAATTCCCCACCCATTGAAGAGCATGTTTGAGCTATCTAGCAACTTTCTAAGACTGAGAAAAAAAAAAACATGGGACAAGGAATGATGGCAAAAAGTGGGCCAGATGTAGCCAGGCATGTACCATGGCTCAAGCTTGTAATCCTAGCTACTTGGGAGGCTGAGATGGGCTGGCAGCCGGGAGAAGAAAAATCTCACAAAACCTCATCTCAACCAATCCAATAAAAAGCTGGGCACAGTGACACCACCTGTCATCGCAGCTATGTAAGAAGTACAAACAGGAAGAGAGTGGTCCAAGTGAGCTGGGGCATAAACTCAAGGTGCTCCTTAAAAAGTAACTAAAGAGGGCTGGGAAGGTGGCTCAGTGGTAGAGCGCTTGCCTTGCATGCTCAAGGCTCTGGGTTCGATTCCTCAGCACCACATAAGCAAAAAGAAAAAAGTCAGAAGTGGCGCTGTGGCTCAAGTGGTAGAGCGCTAGCCTTGAGCTGAAGAGGTGAAGGACAGTGCCCAGGCCCAGAGTTCAGGCCCCACGACCGGACCCAAAAAAAAAAAAAGTAACTAAAGAAGAGCTGGGGGGGGCGGGGGGGGGGGGAAGGGGCTGGGAAGATGGCTCAGTGGTAGAGCGCTTGCCTTGCATGCCTGAGGCCCTGGGTTCAATTCCTCAGCACCACATAAACAAAAAGAAAAAAGCCGGAAGTGGCACTGTGGTTCAAGTGGTAGAGCACTAGCCTTGAGCTGAAGAGCTGAGGGACAGTGCCCAGGCCCAGAGTTCAGGCCCCATGACCGGACCCCCCAATAAATAAATAAATAAAAAGCTAGAGGCATGGCTCAAGTGGCAGAGTACCTGCCTAGCACGCAGAAGGCCCTGAGTTCAAACCCCAAAGAAGCCAGCAGGAGTGAAATGTTTTCTTCCCACAATCTAGCAATCTAGATGCTATAAGGAAAGCAATCTAGATGCTACAAGGGAAGGCCCCCACCAGTCATGAATCTTACTTGTCAGGCTGACTAGGTAGCCCAGGATTTAGAGTCAGAATGACCTTGCCTGGGTGAGCATGGGTGGGCTCAGTCTATAAATGGGGTGAGTGATCCTGATATTCCCCCCACCCCCATCACCATGTGGCTCATTGGGAAAATGGGAAAAAAAGTGGGGTAAAGTCCTGAGAGTAACCACCGAGGTACAGGGAGTCTCAGAAACACCACCCTGATGGCTGGGTTGATGACTGCAGCCCAGGACACAGCAAATGCCCCCTGTGAAGGCTCTGACAGGAAATCTCAAGCCCATCCCTAGACACAGCACAGCCCACAGGCCCTGGAGGCCCCACACAGCACGTGCACCTTCCCCAGCCCCTTGCTGCCCTGGCCAGTGGAGGGGGGAGGCAAGGGTTTGCTCTCAAGAGCCCCTTTCTCAATAGGGTGGTGTCACAGCAGAATCTGCCACTCATGACCTCCAGGGCAGGGGAAATCATCCAGGAGTGTCTGCCTAGACCACCCAGCTCTGGTCTGCGGGCCCCCCCCCTTCCCCCCACCCTACCCCCTGCCTCCAGGTGGCTCCATCAGAGCCTAGTATATACACTATTTACACACACACACACACACACACACATACACCCCTCAGGCCTTCTAGAATTCTCCATCACAGCTCCTCTTAGATATGTCAAGGCAGGTTAGTTTGTCATGATCACTGTGAGCTGCATCAGCTCATCCCTTGGTCTGCAAATTCTACAAACAGAGGGACTCTACCCTCCTCCCTTCTTTCCTCTCTCCCTCTGCACTCATCCCTGCAGGGCCTATGCAGAGCAGGGAGACAAGGACAGTCCTGGAGCACACACCACGTTACTGCCCATGATGGCAGGGACATCCGCGTAGCAAGCAGGAGGACCCCCTGGGAGCAGGTGCTAGGAACCCTGAGTTTGGGGCCTTGGCTCAGCTCCAGGATGGCCTGTTCAGGACCCATGCTGCCTCTCTGCCCAGCCTGGAGGTCTCCCCTCCTGTACTCCACTAGCAGGCTTCAGCCTTCCAGCCGCAAGGCGAACTTACCTTAGCAGAAGTCTTCAGCTGGCCCCATTGCGCGGTCCCCAGAGGCACGGACACCCCATCCAGGCCCAGGCGGAGCTCCCCAGCCACGCTGTGGCGGGAGAAGCGGTCGCAGGTCCTCAGGGTGAGCGTCAGGATGGCCGTGGGGAGCTCCTCCTCCGCCAGGGGCAGCGCCAAGCCCTCCTCCCAGGTCGTGTGCAGCTGCCGCTTCTTCAGGGCTGTCTGGGCCTCCACGGAGCCAGTCTTGATGGCCACACTGCCTTGGACATAGCAGTCGCAGCCTCCTTCGTGGTCACTGGTTACAGCTGCAGGCCAGAAGATAAGGGAACTCAGACGAACTACATCCTGGATCAGAGCTGTAGAATCCACCTTAATGGTAATGGCCTTCAAGTGTCGACAGATCCCAGGGATAACTAACTACCTTGGGTCTCAGGAGTGGACTTGTAGCAAGACATTTAGAAATGGGAAATGAGTCAGGTGCAGGTGAGTCACACCTGTAATCCCAGCTACTTGAGAGGCTCAAATATGGAGGATGGCAGTTTGAGGCCAGCCTAGGTTAAAAAACAAACAAAAAAGCCTGCAAGACTCCATCTCTAATTAATCAGCATAAAGCTGTACTAGAGGCATAACTAAAGTGATACAGCACCAGCCAAATGAGAGTGGAAGGCTCTGAGTTCAAACTTCAAGACTGTCCCCGCCCCAGAAAAAAAAAGGAAGAAAGGAAGGAAAGGAGGGAGGAGAGATCACCATCAGTACACCTCATCTTCCATCTTCCTTGGAGAACTATGATAAGAATCACTGCTTCCTGGAGCCCCTCTGACCAGAAGACTCTGCAATTTCCCCAAGCCCCCAGGGTCCTGGTTTGACTCCACTGTCCTTAGGGCCACTGGGGACACTGTGATCCATAGGTTCTGTACTTTGCATATTTACCCCACAGCCACTTACAGTGTGAATCACTTGGATGCTCCCCTATTGATGTTGTATAATCTGAGCCTGGGTGCATTTAATGTGTCATAAGGCGGACCGTGTCAGTCGGCTTTCCATCACTGTAACAAAACCCCATGAGGACCAGCTCATAAAGAGCAAAGAGGCTGATTCTGGCTCACTGCTTGTGACCTTCTATTTCATGATCAATTGGTCCTGCTGCTTTTTCAACCTGTAATCAGGCAGCTGGTCATAGTGCAGGTGGGTAGGTAGCTAAGCAAAATTATTCATGGACTGCCCAAGATGCAAACAAGAGCCAGAGGAAGGACCAGGGACCCACAGACCTCTTCAGGGACATATTCGCAGTGACCTAAAGACCTCCCACTAGGCCTAACCTCTTTTGTTGTTGGTGGTGGTGGTTGTGGGGCTTGAACTTGGGGCCTGGGTGCTGTCCCTGAGCTCTTTTGCTCAAGGCTAGCTCTCTATCACTTTGAGACATGGCTCCACTTCTAATTTTCTGTTGGTTAATTGGAGATAAAAGTATCACAAACTTTCCTGCCTGGGCTGGCTTTGAACCTTCATCCTTAGATCTCAGCTTCCTGAGTATTTAGGATGTCAGGCATGAGCCATCAGAACTCAGTTAGGCTTCACCTCTTAAAGCCCACTCCCGCCCCGCCCCCATATTGCCACAGCAGGGAGCAAGGCTTTACTCCATGTACTTTTAGGGGAACATTGAGGGGCCAAGCTATAGCCTCTGGGTAAGTCACATGGCAGGTACATCACAGTGTGATTTACCCAGGTATCCTCCTCCCCTTACTGAGGAGCTTGGGTGATTAGCACCTCAGTGGAAAATGTGGCAAGTGGGAGCTGACATTTCACCGAAAGTGCAGGGGAAGAACTGACACCAGGCTCCTGACAGAGCTTCCTACTGCTGGTTCGGACTCATCCTGGACAAGTCATACAAAGGCGTTGTCACCCCTCAGTTTGCTAATCTGTAAAATGGAACTTTGATGAAGACCAAGTGTGATAAAGCATATGAAAGAGCTTAACAGTCTTAAAAGACAATAAACTGGAAGAAGAAAAAAGAAAGAAAGAGAGCAAGAGAGAAAGAAAGAAAGAAAGAAAGAAAGAAAGAAAGAAAGAAAGAAAGAAAGAAAGAAAGAAAGAAAGAAAGAAAGAAAGAAAGAAAGAAAGAAAGAAAGAAAGGAAGAAAGGAAGAAAGAAAGAAAGAAAGAAAGAAAGGAAGGAAGGAAGAAAGAAAGAAAGAAAGGAGGGAGGGAGGGAGAGAAGGAAGGAGGGAGGGAGGGAGGAAGAAGAGAGGAAGGGAGGGAGAGAGGGAGGGAGGGAGGAAGAAGAGAGGAAGGGAGGGAGAGAGGGAGGGAGGGAGGAAGGAAGGAAGGAAGGAAGGAAGGAAGGAAGGAAGGAAGGAAGGAAGGAAGGAAGGAAAGAAACCACAGCCTGGAGGTATAGCTTAGTGGCAAAGCACATGTTTAGTATGTGTAAGGCCCTAGATTCCAACTCCAGTGCCAAAGATAAAACTGTGAGGAACTGTATCACAAATGCCCACGGAGGCTCTGGATGTGAGGTCACTGGGATGTAGCCTTGACTTCTCTTTTTAAGTTAATTTCCTCAGGCATTTGGTCCCAGTGATAGAAAGGCAATACAGAAACAAAAGGAAATTAACCACAGAAATCAAACATCTGGTGCCACAGCCAGCCCTCATTCCTCTGCAAAGTCTTGGCTTCGATTGTTGATAGTGAAGCGAATTGTCAGGGGTAGCAACACTAAGAACATCCTGGCCCCTCAGAAAGATGGACTGGTTCTGACTTTCCAAAGACCCTCTTGTCCAGCATGAAGCCCTGTCTGATTCAAAGGCCCCTATGACAGAGATTGCTTTTATTTACCAAAAGCTCATATCCCTTCTTCCTGGGCAGCTCCATAGGCCCACACTTCCCAAGCTCCTTTACAGAGAGGTGTGACCACGTGACTGGGCTCTGGCCAATGGATGTGAGCAAAAGTGACTTATGCCATATCCAGTTTAGACTAATTGGGAGCAGCTGTGCCCTCTGGTGCTCCCATTCCTCCATCCACTTGTGAGTAGAGTTAACAGGAGGCTGAGGCACAGGGTAGGTGGGAGGAGCCTGCTCCCCAAATCACCATTTGGATGAGAGATGTCTACCAATCAAGAAACCCCATTTTTTTCTGGAAGCCAGTGGTTCATACCTATCATCCTAGCTACTCACGTGGCTGAAATCTAAGGATCACAGTTCAAAGCCTGCATGGGTAGTTAAGTCTATGAGACTTATCTCCAGTTAATCTCTAAAAAGCCAGAAGTAGAGCTGTGGCTCAAGTGGTAAAGGGGTAGCCTGGAGTGAAAGAGCCAAGGGACAACACCTAGTCCCTGAGATCAAGCTCCAGTACCGGCTTTTAAAGAAAAAAGAGTAAGAATCCCAGGCTGGGAAGGTGGCTCAGTGGTAGAGTGCTTGCCTTGCATGCATGAGGCCCTGAGTTCGATTCCTCAGCACCATATAAGCAGAAAAAGTCGGAAGTGGCGCTGCGGCTCAAGTGGTAGAGCGCTATCCTTGAGCTGAAGAGCTGAGGGACAGCGCCCAGGCCCAGAGTTCAGGCCTCATGACTGACAAAAAAAAAAAAAAAAAAGGTAAGAATCCCCATTTTACATGGTTAGGGAGAAAAACTATTTCCGTGTTGGAGCAGCCTGTGTTGAGGATATTTCCTGGAGTGCTAACCATGCTCCTCCAGCTGTAGACCCTCTCATCCGCCTGAAAACCAACAGCAAAGCAGTACCTTCCAGGCGAGTCACGAACAGCTCAGCCTTCTGCTGGTCGTAGTCTAAGCAGTAGTGGAGTTTGGGGGCCTGGTTCCAGCTGGCAGCCTTCTCTGGGTTCCACGTCTCCATGACACAGACATCCTCCACCACTCCTGTAAGATAGTCAGGGCTCGCCACTGAGTCCCTTGTCACACTTGTCCCACAGCAGCCACCTAAGCCACAAACCCAAGCAGCCCCAGGCAGCAGCCACGCCAGGGCAATCAGCAGTCACAGGGGGCTTTAACTCAAAGGACATCAGCACCCAGTAGTCAAGATGTGGGCAGACATGAGATGCTACATAGTACCAGTGTGGTCTTGCACTTCTCTGAACCTTAGTTTCCTCATCTGTATAATGAAGAGGTTAAGAGCTCCTCTTTTCTATAGTCATTGAAAGCATGAAATGAATAAAGGCAGGGGAAGTTCCTAGCCCAGAGCTTGGCTTATGCTGAGTGTTCCCAGTAAGGGAAGCTGTCCCAGTCTGTGTCGCCCTGGTGATCATGGTTGTCCCCAGCTGATACCCAGTGCCACCTCCTCCTGTTCCCCAGGGTGATCAGCTGGGAAGAGACCTTCAAGAGCAAAAGGGTCAGGGTAAAAGTGTGTGTGTGTGTGTGTGTGCACGCGCGCATGCACATGTGCATGCACATGCGCACACACCAAAACTAAGACAAACTCAGGGCCTGGATACTATCTCTGCACTGTTGTGCTCAAGGTTGAAGTTCTACCACTTAAGCCATACCTCCTCTTGGAGTCTCATGGACTTTTCTGCCCAGGCTGTCTTTGAATTGCAGTCTTCAGATCTCAGCCTCCTGAGTAGCTAGGAGTACAGGTGTACTCCTCCACCAGTGCCTGGCTGGTAAGTGTGCTTTTGCTTTAATATATATTCAACACTTACTGAGTGACTAGATGATCTTATCTTTAATTTGGAAGTTCCTAAAACCATCAGTGTTACTCGTTTTGCCCATCTCCTGAACAGGATCCCAAGATTCTCAGGTATCAAACATAATGAAACAATTAAAGGCTACAGTAGCAGCTGGGCACCAGTGGTTCACACCTGCAATCCTAGGTACTCAGGAGGCTGGGATCTAAGGATAGCCTTTGAAGCCAGCCCAGGCAGAAAAGTCCCTATGAGACTCTTATCTCCAATTATCCACTCAAAAACTGGAAGTGGCACTGTGGCTCAAGTAGTAGAACGCTAGCCTTGAACACATAGAGGCTCAGGGACAGCGCCAAGGCCCTGAGTTCAAGTCCTACAACCAACAACAACAACAAAAAAAGGCTACAGGAGCCACAGTTACAGCAGATGCCACTAGAGGCAAACTAGAATTAGACTCTGGTTCTCAGAACAAATTCAGAGGGTACAAATATAGAGGACAATTAATTCCCGCAAAAGGGCTTATTATGGGATTCCTGCGAGTAGTCAAATTGTCCCTGAGGCATCTAACAAAGGAACAGATCAGCCAGGATGTTCCAGTGTATGGAGATGCACCTGTGCCCAGGGCCTCCCTGTCTTCCATCTTTCAGACATCCAGAGTACCACCAGTGTTAGGATGGCCTTAGTGGTACCCTAGCTCTCGGCTCTCAGGCTGCCATCAGTCTGCACCGTCAGAACCTCTCCTCTTCTCCTCTTGGATCTCTTATAGTAGTTGGGGTTCGGGTCAGCATCTACAAGTGGACTCTGCCATTTACTGTCTATCTCATCAGGGAGAGGCCAGGGGCTGGCACCACTCACAAAAGATTTCCATGGATCAAAACTAAGCTGTTGTCTTCTAAGGCATTCTTCAAAGGCCAGATGCTGCTCAGCTCCCCATGTTCCTTTGATTCTCTCCAAGCCTTAAGCCTCCTTGGGCTCCTGGGAGAAGGGGTCCTGAGTGATGAGTGACCCCTAGGATCCTCGTGTGGGCCAGTCCTCCCCGCAGCTTTCCAGTCTTCAGTGGGTCCATTTAAGCCTATTTAGAATGGGCTGCAGTATGCATGCCTCTCATCTAACCACCCAGGTGTCTGAGATCTAGAGGACTGAGGTTTAAAGCTACCTGGGATAGAAACTGTGGGAGTCTATCTCCAAAATCCCCAGCAAAAACCTAGGCTGGGGGCATAATTCAAGTGCTAGAGTGAAATCAACCAAGCGAGCCAAGTAAGCAAAGCATGTGCAGGATCCTTGAGTTCAACTCCATTAGTGGCCCCTAAAAGAGGTGTGGGGGGAGGGCGGGGGAAATGCTCCAAATGAGCAAAGCTCATGAAAGTCAGTCAGGATTGGTTCACCCTGTACTGTGACTTGTATCGGTTCCAGAAATGCCAGGCTGACCACTGTGCTTCTGAGCCAGAACAGGGGGGCACCTGTCCAATGGCTAGAAGATGGTTCAAGGTGAGGTCAATGTCAAAGCTGGTAGGATGCTTTCACTCTACCACCTCCCTCACCAATGGCATAGAATAAAACCTAGGTCACGTGATGGGTGTCCTCAAGGCTTCATGAGTCCCTTCCTAAGAAGCTCCTACCTCAGTGTCCCAAGCTGTCCCCTTTCAGACATTCATTCTAACAAAAGAAATATAAACAATAGCCATGCCTTTTGAGGTTTTTGGTCTTTTTGGTGTGGAGCTCGAACTTGGGACCTGGGCGCTGACCCTGAGCTTGTTCACTCCAGGCTAGCACTCTACCATTTCCAGCCACAGCTCCACTTCCGGTTTTCTGGTGGTTAGTTGGAAATAAGAGTCTCATAGACTTTTCCAGGCTGCCTTTGAGCTGCAATCCTCAGATCTCAGCCTCCTGAGTAGCTAGGATTACAGGCATGAGCCACCAGTGATGGCTTTAGCCATACCTTTTGAAAGCAGGGAGCTGAGAGTTTTATAGGCAATATGGTACTTCCAAACTAACTGGCAGGGCCTAACAGGATTCCATGTTATAGGTGAAGAAACTGAGGCCTAGAGAAGTTAGTGGTGTTGATGCCACACAGCAAATATGTAAAAAGGCAGACAATTTTACCCAGGCTCAGAAGCCCCTGTTTTTAGCCACGACGCTGTGTCTCATTCATATGACTTGAAAGGGACTCTTGTTTTTCCTAATGGAGAGCTAAAAGGCTTGGCCAAAAGCTGAGTAACAGCGTTCAACAGGAAGACAGGCCCTGTTGCCCACTGGCCTGCCCAGTGTCCAGTGCCACATCACCAGAGCCAGGCCAAGGAACGCTATCCCCAGACACACTGGCTGACCAGTCCCCACTACGTGCTGCCCATGAGGGGCAGGAGACCCTTACCATTCTGGGGAAGGATGAACAGCTCCTCTGTGACTCGCTTCTTGAGGCGGCTGTCACTGGGGGCCTGGGAGCTGGTGGGCGCAGTAGTCTCCTGGGTGGTCCCCAGTTTGTAGTCCGCATAGTTGATCACTTCTGGAGCCGTCACAGCCGGCCTGGGGCCGTAGATGTCTGGGAACTTGAGAAGGGCTCGGGGCTGGACAGGCTCCGTGGATTTCTTAATGTTGAACTGCAGATACAAATCAGGCTCGTTAGCAAAACAGGGGGCTTCCTGCCTGGCAGTCACCCACCATTTGCATGCACGAGTCACTCAAACATCCATCGCTTTCCCCATCCTTTTGTCTGTCCATGTATCTATCCATGGCAATGCCAGTGATGGCCTGTTGTAGTTAATTTTGGGGGGGGGTAGAGTGGGGAGTCCTCCTCTGACCCCTTTCCTCTTCAGAAGCAAGGTTAAACACAGTCCATGTTTTCTTTCTCACTGGCTTGGAGTCACCCTGTCTGCCACTTGTTGGAACCACAACTGAGGACAATTCAGGAGCTTTGGGCATTTGTGTGTGTTTATATTTGGCTTTATTTCAACACAGTCAGTTTTAGAGGAGGGCTGGGTTTATTTCCCAATTTGGTCTGGCTTGACTGATTTGGGCTTATTTTCTTTTCACTGTTTTCTTTTGATTTTTGTTTCTTTGTTTTCCCTGAGACAGGTTCTTGCCTTGTGGCCTAGACTGGCCTGAATCTCTACATCCTCCTGTCTCTGCCTACTGAATGTGGGGATTACTGTTGTGTAGCACCACACCCTACTCTGATTTTATGTTTTGAATGTGAAAATCATTGCCAGCTCAATTCTTGTGTGTGTGTGTGTGTGTGTGTGTGTGTGTGTGTGTGTGTGTGTGTGTGTGTGTGTGTTCTGTGTGTATGCCAAACCTGGGGCTTGAACCCAAGGCCTGGGCACTGTTACTGAGCTTTTTTGTTTAAAGCCCGTGTTCTACCACTGAGCCGCAGCACCCTTCCAGTTTTCTGGTGGTTAATTCGAGATGAGAGTCTCACAGACTTTTCTGACAGGGCTGGTTTCCAATTGTGATCCTCAGATCTCAGCTTCCTGAGTAGCTAAGATTATAGCAGTGAACCCTATTCATGCCCAGCTCCTGGCATGAATTTTGTTTAGTCTGATCTTACTAGCTCTCAGCCGTATCTTAATGGCTTTTTGTAGCTCTGGAGTGGTACCTGTCTTGGTACAGATAGTTGTAGTTCCCCTCCCCGCTTCCCCCCCCCCCCCCCAACATCCTAGGCAGGAAGCTTGTGGCCCTATTTATGACTGCAAGATGAGTCACTGTGGAAGTCAACATAACACCGGGCAGAGGAGAGAGACAGAGAGCTTCCATCCCTGATGCTAATATCTGCAAGCCTCTAAGTCCACCACCTGCTGTCTGGCTACATCTACCCTGAAGGCCGGAGGAACAGTGTTCGTGTTTCTTTGTTAGTCATGGGGCTTTAACTCAGAGCCTGGGCGCTGTCCCTGAGCTCTTTTGCTCAAAGCTAGTGCTCTATCACTTTGAACTACAGCACCACTTCCTGTTTCCTGGGGATTAATTGGAGATAAGAATCTCACAGCTTTTCCTGCCCTGGCTGGCTTTGAACCTAATGTTCTTCAGCTCTCAGTCCCCTGAGTAGGTAGGATTACAGGCATGAGCCACCAGTGTGAGGGAGTGTTCTATTGAAACCAGCCCAGGCAGAAAGGTCTGAAAGAACCTGACCTCCTACTAGCCAGCTAAAAGCCAGACTGAGGTGTGGTTCAAGTATCATCTTAGAACAGCCTCCTGAGTAGCTAGGGATGACAGATGTGAGCCAACAGTGCCCAGCTCCTTTTTTTTTTTTTTTAAGATGTGGTAAAATACACAGAACATAAAATTCTCCATCTTAACCCTGTGTTATGTTCCATTATAAATGTAACCCATTCCTAATGTACCAAGGTCTCCCTCTGTCTCTACTTAGCTCTTCCTATTGCCCGCTCCTGGAACCATCTTTCTACCTTTTGTCTTTGGGATTTTCACTGTTCAGAGTCTCTCCTATAGGCAGAATCTGATAGGACTAGCTTCATTCAGTAAGCATAATATAATTCTGTCTTGTCTATGTTGCAGCAGGTCAGAATTTCTTATTGTTTTATTTTTAATCATGTTTTTATGATCTTTAAGTAGTTATACAAAGGGGTTACCATTCAACATGTCAGTTTATGACTAATGAATCTTGATCAGTATCACATCTTTTATCATTCTCCCCCACATTACTTTATTTGTTTGTTTGTTTTTGCTAATTCCAGACCTTGAGTTTGCTCAGCTTGTTTATTCTAAGATGGTACTCTATCACTCAAACCACACCTCCAGTCTAGCTTTTGGCTGGCTAATAGGAGATCAGATTCTTTCAGACTTTTCTGCCTGGGCTGGTTTCAAATTTTGATCCTCAGAATCTCATCATTCTTAGTAGCTAGGATTATGGGCATGAGTCACCGAGAAAAGAAGAGAGAAAAAAATCTCAGTATCTCTGAGAGGATAATTTAACTCCAGTGTGCAGGAAGACAGTGACAAGAATCTTCTCCCTCCTCTTGCTCTTTCCGAGGGGATCTTGGATGGAGAAGACACCTGGAGACCCAGCTGCCACTCGGGAGGCCAAGCACTGGTGGCTCATCCCTGCTTGCCCTCCCCCGTCCTCACCTCAGCCCACCTCCTGCTCCCTAAGGAGGCATCGTCCAGCTTCCCCCGGAAGCCACCAAGACAGATGGCACGGGGCAGGACAGGTGGCCCCTGCTTCCACCTAATGACAGCGTGCTACCTCAGGCCTGGTACAACAAAGCGTCAGGAACACAAGCTTGAAGTGGGCAGATTTCCCCCCCCGATGGGTGATGTCAGGGAAGCAGAATTAATTGTGTAGCTAATGATCTGTACACAAACTCCAAGCCAAACCAAGGATGCCAGGCAACCTTTCTGTGATATGATTCACTTTCCACCAAAAGGCTGTTTGTTGACACTGGGACATACCACTGAAAATGACGAGGAGCCTGTCACTCAGGCTCTGTGCACACTTAAGGTACAGAGTCTGTTTGAAATACAGCCAGCTGGTCAGTCTGTCTCTAAAATGAGACAGCTTGGTTATAACCAGGCACATTCATCCAGTTACTTGCTGTGTGGTCTTGAGCCTGCCTACTTACCCTCTCTAAGTCCAGTTCTTTCATCTGGAAATGGGGAGGCTAACGATTGCATCTCTCTCCTAAGCTCGGTTGAGTGACCCATGTTGAGTTCTTGGCATAGAGGCTGGCCGGCCAAAATTCCAAAAGTGTTGGCAAGAATTGTTAGACATTGATATGAGAGTGGTGGCCCATGCCTGTAATCCTGGTTCAAAGCCAGCCCTGGCAAGAAAGTCTGTGAGATTCTTATTTCTAATTAACCAGCAAAAGGCCAGAAGTAGTACTGTGGCTCAAGAGATAGACAGTTAGCTTTGAGCAAAACTAAAACAAGACAAAACAAGTCAAGTTCAAGCCCTAGTACCAACAGAGAGAGAGAGAGAGAAAGAAAGAGACAGAGAGAGACAGAGAGAGAAATAGTGCAAAAGATGGGCCAGAGGTGTGGCTAAAGCATTGAGCACCTGCCCAGCAAGCATGAGGCCCTGAGTTGAATCCCTAATAGTGCCAATAAATAACCAAATAAAAGTGAAAGCCATTTCACACTGGGTCCTTGCCGGAGTCATCGAGGGGCTGGTGCATTGGGATGCAGTCTTCTGCTCATTGTCCTCCTCAGTGCACAGAGCAGCAAACCCCAGGCCCAGGCCCCTCTCCACCGGTTCCCCAGACTACACCTCATTAACGTGGGGGATGAACCACTCATGTCCCCCAGCTAAGCCAGGGACCCGGCACATGTAGGGAGCTCCCGTGTTGTCCTTGTGTCTCCCTTGGGCCATTCTGGACTAGGAGTCAGGTTCTGGTAGAGGTAGAAATGTATGCATGGGGTCGGGGGAGGGAAGCTGCTTCCAGGCAGTCTTCTCCCTGCCCCTCCAGTTGGTGTCTCCTTGATTCCTCCATACATATTTATTATTGTGGCAGAGCTCTACCTCCCAAAGATCAGCCAGTGCTCAGACCCTCAGCGCCCGAGGTGAGGCTGGGTAAATCCACTTTGGAGCAGTAGCTTGTCTTCTGGTCCAGTAGCTCATCTTCCTAGCAGTGTTTCCATGGCGACCCCATCATCTCCTCTTCTGTGAATTCCAAGCCTGTCTTCCATCCCTTCCCTGAGGACTCACTGCTTTCTCTTCTTCTCCTCCCCTCTGTGGTTAGGTTGGAATCTTAAGAGGCTCATTTGTGGTAGACCCAGGACCTGACACCACCCCCACCCCCGCCCTTATCCCCAGTTTACCCCCCTCACCCCATCTGGGAGCAGACTAGGAGACTTGGTGTCGGGTCCGCAGCTGTCCGCCCAGTGAAGGAGCCTCTGCCATCCCAATAAGACGGGACACCACGGGAGTGACAGCCCCGGGGCGAACCCTTCTCTGCTGTGAGTCATTCAGCCATTCATTCATCGTTTATTACATCTCTAGGCACCAGTCAGCCACAGGAATGTCACTGTCTAATTATTGTCCTTTCTGGTGGACATTTGCAGTACACAGAGCACAAAATCAGCACAGCCCCAAAAGGCTGCTTTGGGTGGGAATAAAATAAGCGTTATTACAACCAGGCCAGGTGGCCCAGGATAAGAGGGAGGGAAGCCCACGAAGCTGAAAATTTAAAAACCAACCAAAATGATCATGTCCACCATTCACCACATGTCACACACAGCAGGGAAGTACCATGGTTAGCCTTGATTTACAGAAGAAGACACTGAGGCACAGAAGGCTTTAGTGCAAAATCCTATGGTTAAAAAGATACTGAGCTGGGATTGGGAGCCCTTGTATGCTGGTGCCCTAGATAAGACCAAACAACCAAAGAGTTGGTGGTCTGGCATCTGCCTAAAGGCAGGGAAAATGTAAAGTGAAGCCAGCCTGGGTGAGGGGGGCTAGGCTTCACCTCCATCCTTCTAGCTTGGCCATCCAACCCATATTAAGGACTTTCGCCATGACAGAAGCATTGCAGACACTGGTCACTGTGCGCACACACAGTGTGTCTGTGCATATGGGAGGGGAGGGGCACAGCAGGGTAGTATTGTAATAAGTTGACCAATAAAAAGCCAACGATCAAGATGCACTTATGGTAGGCCACGCACATTATCCAGGGAAGAAGGAGGGGGAGACAGAGACAAGAGACAAGTGGGGAGACACCCAGGGAGCCCCATTTTGGGTGGTTGGACCAGCAGTGTTCACTTGAGTCCTTCAGACGTTTCTGTCCCTGTTTCTTATTTGTGGTGGACATCTGTTTAATACTGGGTTTCCTAAGAAAATTATGTTGGCACTGAAAGGCTGAAAATGTTGATACTCTGTCCGTTCCCTTTGACATTGAATTTAGAATCTTCTCCCAAAGCAGCTGTGGGATTTTCTGATTCCGTCGTCCTCAGATAATTGATGATTGTGCTAAGGTAATAATTTTCAACCCCTGTCATTGTGCCAATTTCTTTAACATGTTGGGGGAAAATGCTGAAACTGCGTCGCTTTTTTACCCACAGACAGATTGATTGGAGACCTTCAAGGTTACCCGTTTAACAATGCCCCTTTTTACATGTTTGCACAGCTCTTGTCAGTTTGTTCTACAGACTCTTGAAGCCTGGAGTCGGCTGATCAGAGACCACGTCGGGGTGGGGGAAACCCAGATTGCCGCAGAGACAGCACAGCACAGTCC
This sequence comes from Dipodomys spectabilis, assembly GCF_019054845.1. Classification (NCBI taxonomy): domain Eukaryota; kingdom Metazoa; phylum Chordata; class Mammalia; order Rodentia; family Heteromyidae; genus Dipodomys; species Dipodomys spectabilis. Next base: position 183,257 of record NW_024871276.1, on the reverse strand, counting down.
ACCCCAGAGTTGCAGCAAACAGGACAGGGGCTCTTTCACTGGACTCCCCTTTTACGTTCCACACCAGATTGCTACTCAGTCCAACAGAAATCAGCACACATTTGATGCCCCTCATGGATTCGCCCAGTCTCTACACTGTGAATAAGTCTTGCCCTCAGGATTGGTACCGCCCCACGGGGGAGACAAGACAGTCCATACGTGGGCAGGAGGAAGCACAGACAATACAACTCCCCGAGCCGGTGCTCATGGAAGGCATGACTAATCAATCCAAGACTTCTTCCTGCTGAGCCGAGACACTGTGTTCCCAGCTCAGGGTTCTACATAGCCACCAACAATGGATACGAATTCATATGCAAGAGGAAAGCTACTTGCTATTTCTGATGCATACTTATAAAAAGATAAGTCGAAGAAAGTATAGATAGTACTCTTTTTACTTTTTTTTTTTTTCTTCAGTGAGAGAAAATGAAGCCAGGGCCTCCCATATGCCAGGCAAGTGCTCTACCACTAAGCTATACCCCTACTTTCTAAAAGCACTTTTTTTTTGTCATTCTTGAACTCAGAGCCTGGGTGCTATCCCTGATCTTTTTCATTCAAGGTTAGTGTTCTACCACTTTGAGCCACAGCACCACTTCTAATTTTCTGGTGTTTCATTGGAGATAAGAGTCTCATGGACTTTCCTGTCTGGGCTGGCTTTGAACAGCCATCCTCAGATCTCAGCCTCCTGAGTAGCCAGGATTACAGGCGTGAACCACCTGCACCTAGCCCTAAAAGCAGTCTATAAAACCAAGTGTACTAGAAAACGTGCATTAAAAGTCCAAGGAGCTGCTCCTCGGAAAGGACTTCCAAAAAGATGTTGAAACAATGCCAGGCACTGGCGGCTAGAATCCTAGCTACTCAGGAGGTTAAAGTCTGAGGACCTCAGTTCAAAGCCAGCCCAGGCAAGAGAGTCCATGAGACTCTTATCTCCAATTAACCACCAGAAAACTGGAAGTGGCACTGTGATTCAAAGTGATAGAGTGCTAACCTTGAAGGAAAAAGCTCAGGGACAGTGCCCAGGCCCTGAGTTCAATCCCTATGACTGACAAAACAAAAGAAAGGAAGGAAGGAAGGAAGGAAGAAAGAAAGGAGGGAGGGAGGAAGGGAGGGAGGGAGGGAGGAAGGAAGGAAGGAAGGAAGGAAGGAAGGAAGGAAGGAAGGAAGGAAGGAAGGAAGGAAGGAAGGAAGAGAAAAGTTGAAACGAAGAACTGTGGGAAGGAATTACCTGGGGTTGGATTAGGAGGACTCAGAGAGTAGCTTTGCAGGGCTAAAAGACGATTCCCAACCCAGCACTCTCTACATGATGGACACCATGTTTGGTAGATCATCTGATCTCATCTCCATGGCCATTCAGTGATGAGAACGCACTAACAGGTGGCCATACTGAGCTGTGGACGGGCTGTGCCATGGACTTTACAGTAAGAGCAGAGAAAGAACTAGAACTCATGGCCAGCTGCCTAACCAGCTCTGCTCAGCTAACCCACAGTATTAGTCCTTTAATGAAACTTAATTATTCAAACAGTTTATTAGTTCAATTACCATTTCATTGACTGTGGCAATTAGCACAGTCCCCCAAGGCTGCCCGTCAAGTCCCAGAGCTGGCTTTCTTCCCAGCCACATAAGCTGCAGCCACAAGCACCCCTTCTGTGCGCCCCCCCCAGGAGGCTGAGGTCCTGAGGTGCCTGGGCCAGGACACGTATGCAGCGGTGAACATTGCTGGGTCCTTGGCCATGGCCTTAACCCACTTTTCCAGACTCTAAACCACCGGCACAGCCAGACACACCAGTGGCCTGCTGTGAACACCCCTGCTGGACAGCACCATCATGGACTTTTGGGGTTACAGAGCCAAGATGCCCTCTTCAAAGGAAATCTAGAAAATTCTTTAGATTTCAGAAACACTGCACAGCACATGTACTGCGGGCTGACAGGCTACTGACTCCTCTGCCGTTGACGGCTCGTCTGATTCAATGTTCACTCAATATATAGTTTGTCCCCCTACCCTGCCCCAGCCCCTACCTGCCTCCCTGTGAATGGAAGGACCACCTGGCTCCTCTTACCCTGTCTGAGCTCTGACAAGGGCTCTGTGACAGAAGCCAGCACAGTGGAACCATGCAGGACAGAGATAGGCCACAGAGCAAGACAAGAGGCCAGAGAGTGACTTAGAGTCAGGCTCACTCTTCTCTAGAGACCCTCTCATGAAGACTTCCTTGGGATCCATTAAGAAAGGCCTTAATCCCTCCAAAGCAAAGTTCTCAGTGACCCCAAGACCTACTAGGTCCCACCTCTTAAAGGGTCACCACCTCTTACCACTACTACATGGAAGAGCAAGCTCCCAACACCTGAATCCTTGGGGTACACCCAAACCATAGCAAGTCCTTTTAAGGTTGAAAGCTAATGCAAATGCTACTGGGTCCCGGAACTCGAATGCAAGACAAGGTGGTAGATGGTGTTAGGTCAGGACCTTTGCCCTCTCTTGATTCCTTTCACTCCTGTCCCGTGTTTGTGTGTGTGTGTGTGTGTGTGTGTGTGTGTGTGTGTGTGTGTGTGTGTGTGTGTTCTGGAGTGCCACACAAAAGGTGGCAGTCATGTGGCTGCTTCAAGCATCTGCTCCCTGCACTCATTAGATGACGCATTTGCAGACTACCAAAAAAAAAAAAAAAAAGTCCTGCAACTCAGGCTGATGTTTCTACTTAAAGTAACATCATCAGAGCCAGGTGCTGATGGCTCCTGCCTGTGATTCTACCAACTTAGGAGGCTGAGATCTGAGGATTGTGGTTCAAAGCCAGCCTGGGTAGGAAAGTTCATAAGTCTCTTATCCCTAATTAGCTACCCAACAGCTGGAAGTGGAGCTGTGGCTCAGATGGCAGAGTACAAGACTTGAGTGAAAAAGCTAAGGGACAGTGCCTAGGGCTTGAGTGCAAACCCCAATAAACACAGACACACAGACAAAGACACACAGACATGCACACCACGTAACATGACCAATTTTACTGTCTTTCTCTATCCGAGCACTTCCTCCATGCCTCCTCTCACCACACCCCTCCTTCCAGGTAGAGACTAGGCTCGAGATGGAAGTGAATTTGAGGACTTTGGTGATGCTCTAGAGGAAGGTAAGCTGTGTGTAATGCAGAAGGTGGGGCAGCTAAAACCCAGAGGCCTTGAAGCTGCCTCTGCCAGCATCTCCTTCGGCCTCACCAAAGTTCCTTCCCTAACTGTCCCTTCCTCCTCCAGGACATTCTTCTTCATCTTATTGGAAGAGTAACGTCTTTGTTCTCCTGCCTCAACTAATGGACACCTCTCCCACAGGCTGCTGTCAGCACAGCCAGGTCAAATTTCGTGGCCAAGTGAGGATGCTTGTCCAGCGTTTCCCGGTTCCACATCAATAACCTGTTGAATGATGACCGAGTGGGTGGAGACTGAAGGGAGGGACGGCAGCGTGAGGTGCCCATACCCCAAGTGCATTTAATTCCTTGGTGATACTGAAGACAGGGGCAGAGGTCACCCAGATAACTCAGTGCCTCCTTCTCCTCACTGCTGCTTTTTTTTTTTTTTTCCTTTTTACAATAGCTGCAAGCAGAGATGGCTGCCCTGGTCCTTTCTCCCCATGCAGATACCGCGCAATCATTCACCCATTCAGGCCTCCTCAATTCCTGCCATGTGCTCAGCCTGCACTGTTTCCAAGAAGCAAAAGGATGCCTTGAAAGTAACGGAAGCAAGCAGAGAAGTCAATGAACTACATTACAATGCCCTGGGGTCTGTGTCAGGTGGACTCAGTTTCAGTTTGCAGAATTCCCTGAGGGTCCCGAGCCTTATTCATATCTGCAAGCACCTTGGCTACTGGACTCTTAATGTGGTCCTGGAATAGTACTAGCTAGTAAGTCTCAGGAGGCAGGCAGTGGTGCTCTATTAATATTTGTGGGAAATCTTAATGCATACCCAAATCCCCAATCGGCTTCCTAGAGTATTCCCCTGACACCCTTCAACACATTGGCCAAGCAATGGAAACCCTTTGCATAATGAATTAGCACTTAGCCAAAGTCCTATGTAAAGAGGCTGCATGTGCATCACCTCACCTCATAGTGACACAAAGTTCACCTGACATGAGCAAGCCCAGCAGTGTAATTAGAGAAACAACACAGAGACACTAAATACCACCCCAGGGGGCTCTGAGAGTGTGTGGGCCCAGGTATTAGGATGGGACCAACCCCACTGATGGAAAAACACCCATCAGCACCCTTAAAGCAGCTGTGCTGGGATCCACCCCTAGGGGCCCCATCAGCAATCCTGGAGGCTCACTGGTCCCTACCCAGCCTTCCCAGAAGTCCCTGCAAGGTTCCTATCTGCCCACGGGAATTTCTGGAAAAAGGCTGTAGTTCCTGGAAGACCACCCAATGCCGCCCACCGACCCAGTTGAGCCCCTATCTGTATTTCAAATGGACCAATAAACCTTTTGCCTGTGGGCTTACCTAACCAAGCCCCTGGCTCTAATTCAAACTGAGCAATAGATCTTGGGGGTGGACTCCAACTCAGATGAGGGAATAAAGGGAAATAGCCCACCGCCCCAGAAGCCTAAATTGACAACAATGATGTTTTTGGCCTGAGAGTTGCTCTTCTGAGTGGCCTTTGGCTTTTGCTTTGCAATGAACTTTCTCTTGTTTGAGTTTCTGCGGTTCCTGACTTGACTTCTAGACTGCTCCAGAGAATAATCGCTGAAGCATGGGGAGGGGGGGCGGTAAAAGGTAGGGAGGGGGGAAGGTGGGACTATGTGGCTACCTTCAGGCTATCTGGAAAGGGGAGCAGCAGATGGTGACTTACTTCACTTTTCAGTAAATATTTCTTGGGGACTTAGGGGAAGGAACATTAGAATACAGGCATAAGAATAATTTTTAAATGAGGTAGAGTGCCTGAATAAACCGTAAAAGACCCTTGGAGGGCATCTATTTCATTTCCACTATTACGGTTATAAGGAAAACAATGACAAGGTGGCTGGGTGCTGGTGGCTCACACCTATAATCCTAGCTACTCAGGAGACTGAGATCTGAGGATCGCAGTTCAAAACCAGCCTAGGCAGGAAAATCTGTGAGACTATCTCCAATGAACCACCAGAAAACCGAAGTGGTGCTATGGGTCAAAGTGGTAGAGTACTAGCCTTGAGCGAAAGAGCTCAGGGACAGTGCCCAGGCCCTGAGTTCAAGATTAAGACCCATGACCATGACCAAGAAGGAGGATGGATGAGGGGACCCTTATCCCTGGGGTAGGGGGAGCTTACAATGCCTCTGTGGGAGACAGCCTGGCTCCCACCAAGACATTGTAAGCTCCCCCTCCACTCCCAGAAGCACAACCAAGAGAATCAAGGTAGGAACCAGACCAATATCGGTACAGGAATGTCAGAACAGCCCTACTCAAAAGAACCCAAAGGTTCCAATGAACCCAGGCGTTCATGAACTGCACCTGGAGGAGGTATGTGCCCCACAGGATCAGCCATAAACACAAATTCCTCATTTGTGCTCTGATGGAGAAAATCTTAAAGACATTAGGCTATGTGGGAACAAAGGTCACAATGGCATTCTGGGAGAGGTGAGCGGATGTGACAGTGAGGATCTGGGACAGACACAAGGGTGCAGAGACAAAAGTCCCACAGGGGACTAGTTCACAGAATATTGTCAGTATGTGCTCATCTCCCTGAAATACTCTATGCTAATTTCATGGCAAAATAATAATAATAACTGCATACAGTCTTCCCTGTTGCTAAGCAACCAGCCCAAACATGTTTACTGTGTAAAATTTCTCTGGAGGGCCCTGGCCTGGAGCAGAACGTGACAGACCCACAAGGAGACAAAGAAACAATCCTAAGTCTCCTGAGGAGTTTTCTGAGGCTGGCAGGTAAAGAGGTAGATTCCCAGGAACTGCCATTCACATCTGGAGAAATACAGTGGTTCTGAGGTGTGATAGGTTAGGGAAAATGAGGCATGGCAAACAGCTGGCAGAAATTAAAAAACTGAAGCTATTCGTTGTAATAGTAATCTGGGGAATAAATCATTTAAAGAGCTGAGACCTGGGATGGGGGTACAGCTCAGCGGTAGAGTCTATGCTTAGCATATAAAGTCCTGGGTTCAACCTCCAGTGAACAGTCAATATCACCAGGGAGGGAGGAAAGGAGGGAGGGTAAGAAGAAGGGAAGGAGGGAAGAAGAAAGTCTGTCTGAGCTGAGTGTGGTAGTACATGCCTGTAATCATAGCACTTGGAAGCCAGAGGCAGGAGTTTAAGAACATCGTTGGTACTCAGGTTGGCTGAGATCTGAGGATCACAGTTCAAAGCCAACCTAGGCAAGAAAGTCCATGAGACTCTTCTCTCCAATGAACCACCAGAAAACTGGAAGTGGAGCTGTGGCTTAAAGCAGTAGAGCACTAGCCTTGGGCAAAAGAGTTCAGGGACAGAGCCTAGGCCCTGAGTTCAAGCCCTACAACAGACAAAAATAAAAATAAAAAAAAGACATCCTAAGTTCTTAGGTCCAAAACAAACCAACCTCCCTAAGGAGAAAAAAGAAAAGAGCAGAAGCTCCACAGAGGTGAAACTTCACAGCATCCCAGAGTTCAATCAGTTCCCAGAGTGGGGCTGGTATTTCTTGTTGCCTCCTAGGGCCAAGGATGGGCAGGAGGCCCTCAGGAGAGCAAGACACATGAGGAGGACTGTGCTTCAGGCTGCAGTGGGAAGCCCTGGTGCACACTTCATGGCAGTTGCTTGCTTTGTTGTCTGTCTTCCCATTTCCCAGGAAGAGCAGATGTCTGCTCCTCATAGCACTACGCGTGGAACCTTTAATGAGCAAACAAATTAATGTGAGATGCAGTGCCTGTGCTCTGCACTCCTGTGATCTGCCCAGCCAGTCTCCCTTATGGGTAAAATAAAGACCAGTGATCCAGGGTGCTGCTCTGGAGAGCAGGAAGAGGTCAGGTGCAATGTTCCCAGAGTCCTATGCATGGTACCCAGGTCCCTGACCCGAGGGGAAGCGTTTTATGACACAGCAGGTGGCCACCGGAGAAAGAGCGACAGCCCTGAAGGTAGGTCACAATCGAGCAAGAGAAGGTGGGCACCTTATGCCTCTGGAATAATCTAAAAGGTGTAATAAAAATACTGGCCTAATACTCAATTTGTGTTCACAAACATTAAGTCACAATCGATTCATCTCTTAATAAGAACCTCCCTGCTTATAACCCCAAACAAGAAAAGTACACAAATCACAAAGAGCTGGATGAATTTTTACAAAGAGAACACACAAGTATGACCAGCATCCACATTAAAAGATAGAACAGGGGTTCTCAAGATGGCGACGGGGCAGTAGGGAAACGCCACAGCTCTCTCCAACCAAAAAGAGAGTTCGAGTTCCAACCTTTAATCTCCCCAAGAGACCGACAACAACAAAAAGACGAACACTCAGAGAAAAACCAGAGGTGGAAAATAACAAAAAAAGAAAGAGAGGAAAAGAAGAATTTCAGAACAGAGAAGAGCGAAGACCCCTCCCCCAACCTTTACTGGCCGCGCAGCAGTGCGCCAAGCCGCCGGCCAGCCGGCCCGGCGGGGGCTGCCGGAGCCACAGAGACACAGGGGGCTGCTTGCAGATCACCAGGTACCGGATTGCAGAACAGCGGATCGCCAGGAACAGAGAAACCTACCAGCCGGGAGTCTCCAGGAGGATCCCACCCCACCCATCACTCTCCACCGGAGCGGAGAGGCTCCATCCCGCCAAAGCCGCCCGGCACCAGCAGCGCCACAAAGGGACCTGTCGCAATCGCAACGACCCGGCGGGGGGCCGCCCAACCCAGCCCGCAACCACCCCAACTGAACTCGGACTGCAACAACAACTGACGGACTGCAACAACAACTGACGACCTACAGGGTGAGTACCCATCAGGGGACAGGGAATCCATCAAGGGAGACCAGAGCTGGAGGGAATCCCCAGACCCTGACCTAGACTCCCTACCCCAACACCCGGACCACAGGACCCACTAAAACTGGGAACTGTTCGAGAGCCCCACCAGCCGGTGGAGCACACTCTGCTGGCCAGGCCAGAGCAAGAGCGCCCCGGGAAGGGAGCTTAAATGCTCAAGCCAGGAACAGTGCCCCTGGGTCAAGACTACCAACAGTAGAAGAAATTTGAACTGTGTCCTCCAGGCTGCATAACCAAGGTGGTATACACATTAGCACAGGCCTAACGAGCGCGCTCCAGGCTGGGGCCGGAACCAGGCCAGGGGACCGGCGCCTGAACAAAGCAAAAAGGGTCAGAAGTGGGGCTGTGGCTCAAATGGTAGGGTGCCAGCCCTGAGCTGAAGAGCTGAGGGACAGCACCCAAACCTAGAGTTCAAGCCCACAACCAGCCCAAAACAAACAAAAACACATCAGGAGCCCATAGCAGACTCCAGTATTTGGGAGAGTGCATCCAGAGCATCTGATCTTCCCAAGAGCACCCGCAGGAGCAAACACAAGCAGTCTAGGCTGCTCAACCCTTCCAAAGGCGGGAATTGCTACAGCAGAGAGCTGAGAATCCTAAGTGAATAGCAGCTGGAAATAGGCTCCCAACAGAATCCAGATCAGACACAGACTCTCTCTACCAATAGAGAATCAGCAACCAAGCAAAGACAGACACACCAAAACAAGATTGAAGAGCAGTCTCCTGAACCCCCATGCGAAAATCACAGAGAAAAATCACAAGGTTTACCACTACCCAGGACAGCAAGCTCACCTCAAAAGCCAGCAGCCACGCAGGGGAGAGCCCCAGTGGGAGCAAAGCAGGAATGGAAGACAAAAACTACATCCAAGGGTTGCTGGAGGCAATGACTCAAGAAATAAAGCGAGAAATGGATCAGAAATTGAAAGAGCACAAGGATGAACTATCAAAAGATATACAGGATATCAAACAAAAATTGGATGCAAAAATAGAAGCTGCACAAACCTCAGTAAGAAGTGAGATAAACGCCAAATTAGAGGTAATGCATACTGATATCACCTCATTGAGAGGTGAGATCAGTACTCTGAGAACCAACATTGAATCCATAAAGGGATCCATTTCCATCATGCAAACCACAATAGAAGCCACGGTCAACAGAGTGAATGAAATGGAAGGTAGAGTGTCAGATACAGAAGACAGAATACACCAACTGGACCAAAAAGTGACAGATATGGAAAAATCACTCAAATTAAACCAAAGGGAAATTCAAGAGCAAGCAGATAATGCTAAAAAATTTAACCTTCGCATAATCGGAGTGGACGAAGGTGAGGAATTCCAGAGCAAGGGAATGCAACACCTATTTAACAAGATAGTCAATGAAAATTTTCCCCACCTCAAAAACGACCATCTTAACTACATCACAAAAGCTTATCGAACACCCAACAAGCAAGATCCCAGGAGAAACACTTCTAGGCACATAATAGTAACAATGATGGATCTGAATAATAAGGAAACAATCCTGCATGCAGCAAAAATGAAGAAGGAGCTATACTACAACGGGAAAAAAATTAGAATCACTGCAGATCTCTCCACACAAACAATGAATGCAAGAAAAGCCTGGGAAAGCACCATACGAGCCCTGAGAGCCAATAACTGCCAACCCAGACTGATATACCCGGCAAAGCTAGCATTCACATTCGATGGAGAACTGAAAACTTTTAATAGCAAAGAAAAACTAAATGAATACATAAACATTAAGCCAGCATTACAAAGAATTCTAAGAGGGGGGACACAACCTGAAGAAAGCAACCAGGAACTGGGACCTGCCCCAAACAGGCATTACTCAAAGTCTAACTGAGCAAGCACAGGAGGAAAGGAAAGAAGAAAAACTTAGGAAAACGGAATGGCAGGGACAACAATGCATCTCTCTATACTTTCTCTTAATATAAATGGGCTGAATTCGCCAATTAAAAGAAAACGAACTGAGGACTGGATCAGAAAACAAGACCCATCCATCTGTTGCCTTCAGGAGACCCACCTCTCAGCCAAACATACAAACAAACTCAGAGTGAAGGGGTGGAAAAGGATCTACCAATCAAATTCCCCCAATAAGAAAGCAGGTGTAGCTATCCTGATATCTGACAAAATAAACTTTTCATTAAAATCAGTACAGAAAGACAAGGACGGACATTACATATTAATAAAGGGAACAATCCAAGAGGAGGATATAACCATCATCAACTTATATGCCCCAAATATCGGTGCACCCAGATATGTTAAACAAATGCTCTCAAACTTACAGAATAAAATAGATCCCAATACGATAATACTAGGAGACTTTAACACGCCACTCTCACCAAAGGACAGGTCTACCAACCAGAGGATTGGCAAAGAAGCTACCGAATTAAGTGAGGCCATACTTCAAGCGGAATTAACTGACATCTACCGAGTATTTCACCCTAAAACAACACAGTACACATTCTTCTCAGCAGCGCATGGAACTTTCTCCAAAATAGACCATATCATAGTTCATTCAAGGAACTTAAGCAAATACAAAGGGATCGACATAATCCCCTGTATCCTATCAGACCACAGTGGAATCAAGCTAGCTCTCAATAACAAAGCATACCGCAGAAATTTCTCTAATACATGGAAATTGAACAGCACACTCCTTAACAAGGCCTGGGTAACAGAAGAGATCAGAGAAGAAATAAAGCATTTCCTAGAACTCAATGAAAATGAAAACACCTCACAAAGAAACTTGTGGGACACAGCAAAAGCAGTCCTGAGGGGCAAATTTATTGCCCTCAGTGCCCACATCAAGAGAATGGAGACAGACCAAGTAAATAATCTCATGTTGCAACTAAAACAGCTAGAAAAACAAGAAAAAATGGGACCTAAAGCTACTAGACGAAGCCAGATAACCAAATTGAGAGCAGAGATTAACCAATTAGAAAATCAGAAAACCATAACCAAAATAAACCAAACAAAAAGCTGGTTCTTTGAAAAAATAAACAAAATTGATGGCCCGTTGGCAAGATTAATTAAAAAAAGAAGAGAGGAAACCCATATTAATAGGATTAGGGATGCCACGGGAAACATCACAACACGTACCCAAGATATCCAAACAATTCTAACAGACTACTTTCAAAAGCTATACTCTCTAAAGGAAGAAAATCTGGCGGAAATGGATGCATTTTTAGAGAAATACAAGTTACCCAAACTGAGCAAAGAAGAAGTTAACCAATTAAATAAGCCAATATCCTATAATGAGATACAGGAAGCTATCAAAAGTCTTCCAACAAAAAAAAGCCCAGGACCAGATGGATTCACAGCAGAATTCTATAAGACCTTTAAAGAAGAACTAATACCCATACTCCTCAAGCTCTTCAGAGAAACAGAGAAGGAGGGAGCTATCCCAAACTCATTCTACGAAGCCAATATCACACTCATCCCCAAACCAGGCAAAGACCCAACCAAAAAGGAGAATTACAGGCCAATCTCCTTGATGAACACAGATGCAAAGATCCTTAACAAGATTCTAGCTAACAGAATCCAGAAACACATAAAAAAAATAATACACTATGATCAGGTAGGCTTCATCCCAGAGACACAGGGATGGTTTAACATACGTAAGTCAATAAATGTAATCCAGCATATCAACAGAGCCAAGGTCAAGAATCACATGATTATCGCCACAGATGCAGAAAAGGCCTTTGATAAAATTCAACATTCATTCATGCTAAAAGCTCTGGAGAAAATAGGAATAGAAGGAACATTTCTAAAAACAATAAAAGCCATTTATGACAGACCAATAGCCAATATTATACTTAATGGGGAAAAGCTACAACCAATCCTCCTAGAAACAGGAACAAGGCAAGGATGTCCACTGTCTCCACTCCTCTTCAACATAGTCCTAGAACCCTTAGCCAGGGCAATAAGGCAAGAAAAAGACATTAAAGGGATCCGCATAGGGAAAGAAGAAGTGAAACTATCCCTTTTTGCAGACGACATGATACTATACCTCCACGATCCCAAAAACTCCATCCCCAAACTTTTAGAAATCATAAGTCACTTCGGCAAAATAGCAGGATACAAAATAAACCCACAAAAATCAGTTGCCTTCCTATACACTGATAACGCACAGGAAGAGAGGGAAATAAAGGGAGCAACCCCATTCACAATAACCTCCCAAAAAATAAAATATTTAGGAATTAACCTAACCAAAGATGTAAAAGAACTATTTAATGAGAACTATAAAAAGTTAAAGAAAGAAATTGCAGAAGACACTAGGAAATGGAAAGACCTCCCATGCTCCTGGATAGGCCGACTTAATATAGTAAAGATGGTGATACTTCCAAAATTAATATACAAATTCAATGCAATTCCTATTAAAATCCCAATGACGTACATCACTGAAATACAGAAAACAGTCCAAAAATTTATATGGAACAACAAAAGACCTAGAATAGCCAAAACAATTCTAGGGGATAAAGACAATATGGGAGGGCTATCCATGCCGAACTTCAAACTCTACTACAGAGCTATAATCACAAAGACAGCATGGTACTGGCACAAAAACAGACCCGAAGACCAATGGAACAGAATAGAAGATCCAGATATAAATCCACAGGCCTACAGCCAGCTGATATTCGACAAAGGAGCCAAAGACATACAATGGAAGAAACACAGCCTCTTCAACCGCTGGTGCTGGGAAAACTGGGCAGCCACATGCAGAAAACTAAAAGTGGACCCCAGCCTATCACCATGCACCAACATCAACTCAAAATGGATTAAAGACCTTAACATTAAACCTGAATCTCTGAAACTACTGCAGGACAGAGTAGGAGAGACACTTGAACTAATAGGCACAGGAAGGAACTTCCTGAACAGAGTCCCAGGGTCACAACAAGTTGGAGAGAGACTCGACAAATGGGACTACCTTAAAATAAAAAGCTTCTGCACAGCTAAATCTATCGCAACTAAGCTAGAAAGACAACCAACTAATTGGGAAAAAATATTTACCAGCAATATATCAGACAAGGGGTTAACATCCTGTATATACAGGGAACTCAAGAAACTAATCCCTCCCAAACCTAACAAACCAATTACTAAATGGGCAAGGGAACTAAAGAGGGACTTCTCAAATGAAGAAATAAAAATGGCAAAGAAACACATGAGGAAATGTTCATCATCCCTGGTGGTGAAGGAAATGCAAATAAAGACAACCCTGAGATACCACCTTACCCCAGTCAGAATGTCCCACATCCACAAATCAGCCAACGACAAATGCTGGAGGGGATGTGGAGAAAGAGGAACCCTATTACACTGCTGGTGGGAATGTACACTTATACAACCACTTTGGAAAGCAGTCTGGAGGGTCCTTAGAAAGCTAAAGATTGACCTCCCTTACGACCCAGTCATACCACTTCTAGGCATCTACCCTGAACAACAGGAACCAATATACAAGGACACGTGCACCTCCATGTTTATTGCAGCACTGTTCGCAATAGCTAGGATATGGAAACAACCTAGGTGCCCCACCACAGATGAATGGATCCAAAAATTGTGGTATCTATACACAATGGAATATTATGCAGCCATTAGAAATGACAAAATAATGGCATTTGCAGGGAAATGGATGGAGCTAGAAGGAATCATGTTGAGCGAGGTAAGCCAAGAACGAAGAGACAAACGGTACATGGTCTCCCTCATAAGTGGATGCTAAATCCAAAAGGTTAGTGATACGACAAAACTAACAGGACTTAAGAAACAAAGAACTCCCGCTCATCTGGTTGAACCACTACTAAATATCCTCATGCTGCTGATCACAAATATGGTATATAACATGTGAACACTGTTATATATTACAGACTGTGGTAGACAATTTGCTCCAGGGAAGTTAGAATGAACTTGTGACTTTGAAATTATGTAATCATTTAATCACAATCAAAAAAAAAAAAAAAAAAAAAAAGAACCTCGGGGAAGGGAGGGAGGGAGGGGATGGTAGGGGGAAAACAATGAGGGGGTAACAATGTTCAAGAGGAAGTGTACTCATAACCTCACTCATGTAACTGTGACCCTCTGTATAGTAGCTTTACAATAAAAAAAAAAAAAAAAAAAAAAAAAAAAAAGATAGAACAGGAACCAAAGCCCAGACAGATCCCCCTTCCTAAGCCCTGAAACCCCCTCCTTCTCCCCAGGCTGTCCCCAGCTGTCTTCCCGATGGTCAACATCCCCCATACACATGAGTGTCTATTCAGAATGCACTCCCCCAGCCTCACCACACACTATGAGGGCTACAGAGAATGTGAAGGACACACTCCTGACCTTGAGGAGAAAGATGCTACTCCATATGTATTGTTGGAAACAGATTTAACATTTATACGATTTCACAAAGACTTGGAATCAGGGCTGGGCACCGTGGCTCACCTCTGTGAAAAATAACTAAAGCCAAAAGGTCTGGAGACGAAGCTCACAGGGTCAAGTCCAAGACCCTGAGTTCAAATCTCAATACCACACACACAAAAAACTAACTTGGAACCAACCTACTAGGTTCTGTGTCCTAACACTATTGAAAGGATAAAGTTTCCCATTTGGTAAAACAAGGTTGGTTTTAACTGTGGGATGTGGACAGAAGAAGGTATGATGACCAGAGGACCAAGCAACTTCAGGAAAGCCTTTGATGACTCCTTAGTTATGAGGGGGCAGCACCCAGGTCCTCTGGGGGTTTCTTGCAAATTTACAATGATCCAGTTAAGGTTCACACACAACCAGGTAAATACCAGGGAGGGAGGAAAAGAACAAGGTCCCAAGGCAAAAGCATTTTGAGAACAAGTCCAACTCTTGGCTAGGTGGTGGGCTTCAGGGTCCTGTGCTGTGGGCAGGGAAGGTCTCCATCCTTTTGATGGCTTTTCAAGGGGGGAGAGAGGTTCGCTCTGAGGGAAGCAGGGGCACCCACAGCCAGGCTCTCCTGCATGCCCCATCTCACCTCAGGAATGGCTGAGAAGCCTGTTCAGACAAGAGCAGCAGAAGGAGGAAATTCAAGGAAGGAAGCCAGGATCCAGCTGCCCCTTGCAATTCACTAGATCTGCCTCCTTCCCGTGTCACTGGGTCACTGGTGGGTAATGGCAGCTACACTTGTTGAAATGGGATGATGGCAGGGGTGTCTAGCAATCCAAAATCTGGCCAGAGCTGGAGAGGACCCAGATGTAAACAGAGTGAATTCCTTTCCTCCTTCAAAGGCTGCATGTGGGTGGGGCAGGCACTGTCCAAGCAGACATCATGAAGGTGCAGAAGCAGGTAGTTAAGACAAGCAGCTTTACAATTATATATATATATATGAACACTAAGATTTTTTTCCTACTCCAAACCATGACCCTCTTAAACTCTGAATCCTGGGAAAACAGACAAGTTCTTTCCAGAGCTTCTGTGAACTTGAACTTCATCTCTGCATTTGGGGCAGAGATCAGATTCCCAGGCCTGGGCCTCCAAAAATCCATGGAACTTTCCCAGCAACACAGCTAGTGAGATGTGGGCACACAAGCAGGCAGTAGTTGTGTACCCCCATGAACACCCAATTCTCAATGGAACAAAGAAGCCCCAGAAACCTCTGAGGAACCAAAGCCATCCAAGCCCCACCTTGCTGCCTTCTCTTCCTGGGGCACACACATCTTCAAAGAGCCCTTCCCTGATCCTCCTGCCCCCATATACCACCTGTGCTGCCACCCAGCCTCCACATCCTTTGCCTCTGAGTCAGCGTGTTGACTTTTCTCTGTTTACTTTATCTGGGTCAGGAGCTGAGCCAATCTGAGCACAGTGACCACCAAGCCATTGTGAGATCTCCAGTCACCACATTTACACCTATACATCTAGCCTAGGTGGCCTGATTTCTTGTCCCCAAGGGAGCAGGGGAGGAAATACAGACAGGAAGGTATTTTGTATCAACGCATCTTCATGGTATTCTAACTTAGCATGGGTTGTGAAGAGCTAACCCACAAACCATCTCATCCTGGGCAGCTGGAGGGTGGCAGGCCCCTCTTTGTCAATCTTTTCTCTGGACATCTATTAGCTCACAGGTGTTAAACAGGTAGTGGGAGACATTATGTAAGAAAGCAGATAGGAAGGGTCATGCCTAGTTGTAACAAGTTCTATCAAGGTTTGGAAGGAATGATGAGGGAGAAGGTTATGGGGGTGGGAATGGGGAGATGTTTGTTTTTAATATGTGGACAGGTAAAAACCCTCTCCTGAGAAACTCCTTTACAAGGGACCTGAAGAGACCGAAGGAAGCCATCTGTGAGAATATGCAATAGGACAGGAGAGAGAGAGAGACAGAAACAGCTTGGTGTCTTGGAAGAATGGTCATAAATCCAGCAGGACTGAGGCTGCAGAAGAGGTCACCCAGGTGAGCTTGGCAGCTAGCTGGATGCTTTAGGTGAGGGAATGGAGAAGAATCATTACTAGCAAGGATTCAAAAAACTCAGACCTGCCGTGTGTGGCCTTGGCCGAGTCCCTGGCCGTCTCTGAACTTCTCTTTCCTAAGCTTTGTGTTGGATCATCCTGTAGCTTCTTCTCTGGGTTGTTAGAACAGAGCCTGGCAGGGTGGCAGGGAAGAGCCACATTCTGGTGGCCCCAACATTGGGTTGGGGGTGCTGGCTGTCAATAAGAGGAAGAGTTGGAAGGGATCCGGGAGGCCATGCATACCGTCTGCTTCCCAGTGGATC
The DNA here is from genome assembly GCF_019054845.1 of Dipodomys spectabilis. Taxonomy (NCBI): domain Eukaryota; kingdom Metazoa; phylum Chordata; class Mammalia; order Rodentia; family Heteromyidae; genus Dipodomys; species Dipodomys spectabilis. The sequence continues at coordinate 166,556 of NW_024871276.1, read as the reverse complement.
TCTGGGAAGTGGGTGGGAACAGCGCCTAGAGAGCCACCACTGAACAGAAGCAGGAGCCATCTGTCCCTCAGGTGTCCAGGGCAGGAGAGAAGGCTAAGAGGCACACAAGGCAGCCGACCATGATTTCTAGACAGGAGCACATGACCCCCATAGGGCCCCCAGGCGGATCCCTAATGTCTACTGGCTCCTTTCTACCAGCGTTCCTGTCACATCCCCTGATTCTAAGTGTCATGTCCTGCCTGCTGTCCCTGTCCAGTGAGGGACACAGGTCCACACACTGGAAGCTACTGAATCATCAGCCGAGGGAGCAGTGCTGCTCCCAGGACCCTAAGATCTATGGGGACTTGAGAGGGCAGGGGTGGGAGGTGGGAGGGGGGATGGGGGGGTCACCTAAGCCCTCCACCCACCTTTCTCAAATCACTCCAGCAAGACCCTTGGATTTCTCCAGGGCTACTGCTGTACCACATTGAGAAGCATCCTAAAGATCACAGCTTGGGGGTGGGGGTCTTCCAAACCTCCCATCCCACATCCCAGCCCAGGCCCGGCCCCCAAGGGGTTCTGGGGAGGCGCAGATGGAAGGGATTAAAGCCTTCCAGTCCCTGCGGATGTCCTCAAATTATGTCCTCAGACATGATGGGGGGTGGGGGTGGGGGTTGTGGCAGCCCCTCGGGCTGACTGGAACTGCTTCTCCAGACCCCAGGCTCTCTCTGTGGCCTCTGTGTGTGTGTGTGTGTGTGTGTGTGTGTGTGTGTGTGTGTTTTCCTCTCAGTTATATGTGTTTATGCACCAGCTCCATTAGCCCCCTCCCCTCTCCATCGTCCTTGCGCTGATTGGCGTCAGGGAACAAGCTTCTCGCTGGCCCTGCGTTCCTCCTCGTCTGGCCCCCACCTCAGGGCCCTCCCGGCCCCCTCCCACATCCCTTTCCATTGCACTTTAGGATCACAGCCTTCCCCCAACCTCTCCCCCCCCCCCGCGCCCCCTCCTCCCCTCCGCTCCCCCTCCTCCTCTCCCTCCCCTCGCCCTTCCTGCTCCTCCCGCCCCGCGCACCCCCCAGCACCCCCATTCCTACCCCAAGCCCCTCCCCTCCCCAGCCCACCATCTCTGATTCTCCTCCAGGACCCTCGCCCACCCCTCCAGGCCTTCCGGACCCCCTGGATCGAGGCCGCCGTGCCCCGCGCTCCCCCACCCCCGTGTCCCCCGCCGCGGCCCCGGCGACCCCACCTGGCCGGCACGGGGCGGCTGCGCGGCGCTCACCTGTTGGGCGGCCCCGAGCACGCCGGGCCTGGGCTTCTCGGGGTCGGGCTCCCGGTCCCGCGGCTGCAGCCCCTTCTTGGGGTGCATGTGCCGGCACAGGCAGGTGACCCCGCACAGCGCGAGGATGCTGGTGGCGGTGCCCAGCGTGGCGCCCAGCGCGATCACGGGCACCGACAGCACCATGGTGCCCGCTCCCCGCGCCCGCGGTGCGCGCCCCGCTCCCCGCGCCCGCGCGGCCCCGGCCCGCCGCCCGCCAACCTCGGCTCCGGTCCCCGCGAGCCAGCGGCGTCCGCCGGCAGAGGGGCGGGGCGGGGAGGAGGAGGGAGGGGGCGGACGTCAGAGGAGGGGGCCGACCCTGGGCACGTCAGCCGGCCACCCCCCCCCCGCCAACACGTGACCCGGCCCCCACCCGCGCGCGGGGCCGGGCCTGGCCGCGCAGGGGCCTGGCTGCCTGGGCCTTTCTTCATGCTGCACCTGCTCGCGGGGATGGAGGGGCCGGGAAGCCCTGTGAGGTCGCCCAGGACTCAGGGCTCAGACCTGGATCTGGGGCTCCCTCTGGGTAGCCGGGCACTTTATCAGACTAGGTACACCCTTTGCTCACCCTCTTCCTCCGCCCAAGGTCTGCAAGAAGGGCCTGAGATGGGGTGGGCTGGGAGCTTTGCAGTCACAAAGCTGGATGTACTTACAGGCCGCAGGCCGAGGGTTGACCCGTCAGCTGGCCTGAGAGAGAGAGAGAGAGAGAGAGAGAGAGAGAGAGAGAGAGAGAGAGAGGCCCCGTAGTGGGGCTTGAACTCAGGGCCAGGGCCTTATCCCTGATCTTTTTGTGCCTAAGGCTAGCCCTCTATCCCTTGAGCTACACCTCTACTTCTGACTTTTTTTAGTGGTTAATTGGAGATGAGAATCTCACTCAGCTGCGTGCTAGTGGTTCATGCCTGAATCCTAGCCACCCAGGAGGCTGAGATCTGAGGATCACAGTTCAAAGGCAGCTGGGGCAGGAAAGTCCCTGAGAAAACCAGAAGTGGCACTGTGGCTCAAAGTGGTAGGGTGCTAGCCTTGAACAAAAGAGCTCAGGGACAGTATCCAGGCCCCAAGTTCAAGCCCCATGACCAAAAAAAAAAAAAAAAAAAGAATCTCACTGACTTTCCTCCTAGCATGGGCTGGCTTTGAACTGTGATTCTGTCAGATCTCAGCCTTCTAAGTAGCTAGGACTACAGGTGTGAACCACCAGTGCACTGCTATGTGGAATGTTTGCTTCAGTGAACACTGGCCATGGCTTGGCAGTACTTTAGGTGTGCTGCACACCTGAGAGAGGAGCGGCAAGGATTTCATCCTCATCCAACACTCTTACCAGTGCTGGTGGCAACTTCCAGTCTGTGGTCTCCAGCCAAGGTTTTCTGCTGAGCTGCCAATCTGATGGGTACCTGTGTCCCTTCCTTCCTTCCCATTTAGTGTCTCAGATCCCTATACTTAAATATAACACCACCCATGACTTCAGGGTTTCAAACAATGATTTTTTTGTTTTCTGCTTACTCTGACTCGAGGCTGGCTGGGCTCAGCCGGGTGGGTTTTCTGCTCAGCTGGACGTTGCCTGGGGCTATAGTTATCTGAGCACAGACTGTCCAATCAGGAAACACAGAGGGACCGTCAACGCGCACCTTTTGGTCCCCCTCCATGTGGCCTTCCTCTGTGGCTGAGAAGACCAAGTTCTAACAGAAAGGAATCAAAAGCTGCCTGTTCCTTGAAAGTCTGCTTCCAGAAGGTCTAAAACACTGTTTCTTTGGTTAAAGCACTATTTTTCTCTCCAGAGGTGAGAAGCCTGTTTTTATTTTGTTTTGGTTTTTTTTTCTGCCAAGAGCCATTTGGATATTTATAACATTGTTCATTTGAGGGCCATACAAAATTATCAATAGAGGCAGGACAAGTTGTGAGAAGCCAACAAGACACATAGATATCTGTTCTGTTATGGACCAAACACAAAGGGCCAGGCAGTCCCCACCCCTCCATCCTTCCCCTACAACACACAGAAAAGGTAGTTTCTGAAATGCCAAGGTGGTCCTAGTAGTTGGATGAACAACCATCTTCCAAGGTTCTCCAGGGAGAAAAGCAAGAGACAGGTCAGATCTAAAGCTTTCTTACAGGGACCCTGCAAACCCCTCCATATTCCTCTGTGCATGTTTCCCAGCATGCCTTGCTTTTCTTCTGCTCCTGGTAGCTGGGGCTCATTCAGGAAGTTCACAGCATGGCAGCTTCCCCCCCCCCCCCCCATTCTGTCACTCACAGCTGCATCCAGCTGGCATTCCATAATTGTTGAGCAACTCACATGATCATCTCAGAAGGAATCTCATCTGCTCTGGGAGTTCCACTTGATTTAATGGTCTCTTTTTCACAAGTATTGATTATGTGCCTGCTGTATACCAGGTATGTTTTCCTATGACATTCCGTTTGCTGCTAAGCATGGAGCTGAAGCACCTCAGTCTCTGGTGTCAGATTTAACAATCTCTCTCTGGACATCTTCCCTGAGACGATGTCTTGGCTCCCAGGCCTGGCAATGCAAAATGTTCCTGGGAAATAAGAAGTTTAATTAATGCCATTTGCTGCAGGTCTCCCAGGCGTAAGCTGTTCCCCCGAGAGATCCTTGATGTTCCTAATAGGAGCAGGATTTGGTACTGGAGTACAGGGAAAGATGGAGAGCACTTAACATCAGAAAATGTCCGATGGAAATCAGACACTTGCCACGTGATCCATGGTTACTATGGTTACTGGGATGTTGGCAGCTGCAGTGGCCTTCATTTCACATGCAAAGGACCCATGGCAGACCCAGGAACAGACCACAGGAGAGGCAAACCCCAATAGACTGATCAGGACTGAGGCATCCTTGCTACTCAACAAGATGTCCTCATACATTTCATCAAAGAGGCAAGTTTTGCTTCTTATTACTAACGTTGGAGCCATCATCTTTAATGACAATTCTCTCAGAACAGATATCACTGGGGTTTTGAAAAGTGAGAACAGTCTACTGAGAAAGGTGGTCAGAAGAGTCTGCTGAGGGCAACAGTGGAGACAATCAGAGGAAGAGGCCTGTCGATAATTGGAGACAATGGTACTGCCAAGCTGCCAAGGGCAGTCAAGGGCAAGATGAAGGGCAGGCCTGTAAGGCTGGTGTCTTGATGGATATTGTTTGTCCATGGCTGTATAATCTGTGGAAGAATCACACTGAATTTCTAAGGTATTAAGATGCCTTCATCTGGGAGAAAGGATGTCAATTCTATCTAAGGGTCTCTTAATTATGGGGAATGTTCTCAGGACTTCAGTGTTGGGCACACATCACAGAATGTACCTTCACACACAGAGGTGCTACAGGTCTCTCAACACCCATGGCCTTCTGCTACAAAAAGACAAAAAATATATCTTGATGCACAAAATAAATGAGGCTTTTGCCAGGTGAATGCAAATAGTTTTGCAGCCATTCTTGATACACAGAAGGACTGCGCTCTAAGATTAATGAGTATAGTATGGTGAATACATAAACCAGTAACATATTTTTTATGCTCATTATCAAGTATCACATTCTAAGCCAAGTGTGTTAGCGCTAGCCTGTTTAGAACTCAAGCTCAAAAACAGTTCAAGGCTGGTTTGGATATAACAGTTCTAGAGAGACTCCATCTCAACCAATGGCTGAGCATGGTGGTGAGTACCTATTATCTGAACTATAGAGCAAGCACAAAATACGGAAGCACAGTACTGGCCACTTGGAGCTTAAAGCAAGAAAGTAACCAGTGGAAACAGAGAAACAGGTGTGGCTCAAGTAGCAGAGTGCCTGCCTAGCAAACATGAAGCGCTGAGTTTGAAGCCCAGTACTGCCAAAGATTTTTAAAATAAATTTAAAAAGAAGAAAGCGTTCTCTACCTTATATATGTATACTGCTATGCTTCGCTAGGAGCAGCATCGCCATGGAAGAGCGAGGCCTACATCACACTCTGACATCAGAATCGCAGGGACCACCTTTGTCTACGCAGGACCCAGACTCCATAGAAGAGTCTGGAGGTTAGCACACACCCACGGTGTAGGCTCTTGGTGCCAAGTGGGAGGGAGGAAATCAGATTATTTGAATGGCTGAATTTCACTACTGGAAGGATTTTAGAGAATACCTTCTGTAATCCTTTCATTCCCGCGCCCCCCCCCCCCCAAGGAAACTGAGGCCCAGAGAAGAGAAGTTGAGTGACAGCTGAGTGGGTGTTTTAGGTCAGGGTTGGATGATCTACTGCTGCAGTAATAAGCAAGGCTTTGAAGTAATTTATTGAGCTAAAGGACAGTGCTATCAGGTGACTCACCTGGCACTTTCCCCATCAGCAGCTCTGGAATCTGGGCTTTTTCTCTTCCGCAGCTCCTTAGCTTGCAGCTGTGCAGAGACTAGGAGGCGCTGATGACCGCTGGTTGTAGAAACAGAAGATGTGGAGCATTCCATTCCTGGGCCAGAATCTGCTAACAGCACAGATATACCAGGGAAACCAGGGAAAGATGGAGAGGCACGTTCGGAAGTAGTCTCTGGGCCAGGCATAGTGGTATCCATAGGAGGAATATGGTTTGAAGGTGGTCCAGACCCGGGGGAAAGAAAAAGTTATCAAGAGTCCATCTGGGGCCTGATGGATCACACCTGTAATCCCAGCTCTGGGAAAACAGGTAGAAGAATTATGATCCGAGGCCAGCTCGGGCAAAGTTAGTGAGAGCCTAGTGCAGATTTCACTAAATCACTCACTTGTTCAGGCCCTGTGCCAGTGATGGAGCACTGGTAGTGAGCAAAACCAGGCATAGTACCCTTCACCAGGGAGGGTTTACATTCCCATGGGGGGCATCACAGGTGTGAAGTTACAATTGCGATTGATTGATGCAAGTGAGAAAAAGAAGGATTACAATAGGGATTTAGCTTAATTGGCTCAGAGACGCCAGAGGACTTCCCAGAAGAAGGAACAATAGAGCTGAGATCTGAAAGAGCAGTTGCCGGAGAAGAGTGGGTGTTAGGCTGAGCAGTGGCATGTGTAGGGGCCCTGTGACACCTGTATCAGGAGCAAGGCACGGGGAACAGTAGACTGGTTCAAGTGATGCTCCTCCCTCCCCCAATTCTGATTTTTAGTATTTGTTGATTTCTTTAATATGAAATATTTCCGTCAGGTGCCAGTGACTCATGCCTATAATCCTAGCTACTCAGGAGGCTGAGATCTGAGGATCATAGTTCAAAGCCAGCCTAGGCAGGAAAGTCTTACATATGAGGCTCTTTTATATTCAATTAATCACCACAAAACCAGAAATGGCACTGTGGCTCAAAGTCGTAAAGCCCTAGCCTTTGAGCGCAAAAGCTCAGGGACAGTGCCCAGGCCCTGAGTTCAAGCCCTACGACCGACAAAAAAGAATACAAAGAAAGATTTCCTCTATGGTCAATATCCAGCTCCCAATAAATTCCTATGAAGCGCAAAGCCCCAAGTTCAATCAGCAACTGGTAAGTAAGTTTATGGGTTGGCTCTTGTGATTGGGGAGGAGGAGGCTCTGCCACAGGCCTGGAGAAGCTCAGCCTGCAGTTAGCCCAAGGCAAGGGCGATGAGGTCCCATCCATCTGTGCTTTGAGAACACCCCCCTGACTTCCGATTGGGAGTGGCTGCTAGGGGACTGAAGAGCAGAGCAGAGCGGACCAGATGGGGGCGGGGGCAACAATGGAAACCTCCCTCCCTTTAGACACGTGGAGCCGGTGGTGGGCTGGCATGGTGATGACTCGGGAGAGGACAAGCGTACTGTGGACAGGTTGCCTGGAAGCTCTGCCATCACCCCTGCTAAGGGGGAGTTCTCCAAGCCCCGGCTCCACCCTCAAGGCAGCTTGTGTGGGCCGAAATGCCTGAAATAGGGTTGGGGGGGAGGGGTGGAGATTCAGGGTCACACCGCAGCACCTTGCAGAACCCAGGAGAGCAGAGGCAGCTGCAGGATCAGTTAGGCTAGTGCTAAGAGAGAGGTCACTTCTAGGACCTCTGGTTGTATCTCTGGGCAATACTGGAGCCATATCTGGGGGTGGGATGGGGGGCAGAAAGGTAGAAGGGTTGTCCCAGAGGCCCTGACCCAGAGATCCAGGTTTGTAGATGGCATACACATTAGTGTTAGAGCACATGGCCATATCCCTGCCTGAGCACGGCTAAGGCTTTTGCCTTGGCAGTTTTTTCTCCAATCTGGGGTTCACACACATTGGGCCACCTTGCTTCAGGTAATCTGAGGCCTCCACTTCTGGTTTTCTGGTGATTAATTGGAAATAAGAGTGTCACAGGCTTTCCTGCCCTGGCTGGCTTTGAACCACAGTCCTTAGATCTCAGCCTCCTGAGTAGCTAGGATTGCAGTGTCAGACAAGGTTAAGACTTGCCTAGAAATGAGCTACTTGCTTTTGTGGAAGGCACAGACTCCTTTGACAATCTAAGAAAAGCCATTTCCTTTTCTGTAAAATTGCCTGAATGCTGTGTGTGCTATGTAATATAATAGGTAACTGTACATGTTCAAGGACTCTAGGATGTCTTCTGGAAGTTTCTGGATCCCAGAACAGGAGTTTCTAGTATGCTTGAAAGGATATTGGACTTAATTAACAGCATAACTTGAAATTTCCCTCTGCCCTCTCCCTCCCTAAAAAAGAAATGATGAGTTCAAGTCTTCTGTCACTATGGAAACGGTGATGGCATCAAGTTATCTAGGCATTTCTGGGTCTTAATTTCCTTATCTGTGAGGTAGGCTGATCTTCCTCATCCCTTAGGAAAGCAGTGAGCATGCCCTAAGACACAGGCGCATACATAATGACCATCCTCAAATAATGTTCATTAGAAAACAGAAATGGTCCCATTTGATTCGTACCCTTTAATGTTAATTTTATTTTATTTTTGGTCAGTCATAGAGCTTGAACTCAGGGCCTAGGCACTGTCTGTGAACTTTTCCACTCAAGGCTAGCACACTACCACTTTGAGCCACAGTCTTGCTTCTGATTCTCTGGTGGTTAATGAGAGATAAGAGGCTTTCAGACTTTTCAGACAAGGCTGGCTTTGAACCATGATCCTCATATCTCAGCCTCCTGATTTGCTAGGATTACAGGTGTGTGCTACCAGCACCGACCCCTTTAACTTTTTTTTTTTTTAAGGAGGCAACTTAGCCTAGTGAAAAGATTTGTTTTTGAAGTCCCATTGACACCCATGGCTCTAGCTCTATGGCTGACTGTCTGGGAGCCTGAATGGACAAGGCAGTTTCTCCTTTTGTTGAGGGGAAGGGAAAGTCGTTTGCAAAAATGGTTGCAGTTATGCCCTTTCTACCATCTAGGCCCCTTTGCAATGTGACTTGACAAAGAGTACAATCTACTGTTTTCCTCCTTGGAGTAGGCTTGCCTTGATTTTACTGAGTGGCAGAAATAGCATTGTGCCAATCCTAAACCCAGGCTTGATGATAGCCTGGGAGCTTCCATTGTCTACCATGGAAATCTGCCCACCACCATGTGAAGAAGCCCAGGCTATTGCGCAAGGGAAGGGGAAATCAAGCCACCCAGTGCTTCCTGTGACCTTAACCCTCAGAAGACCCAGTTCCAAAGGCTCAGTGGACTGAAATCTCACAGCAGACACAGCACCTGACGTGGCCCATCCCAAGCTAGAAGAATCACCCTGCTGAGCCCAGCCAAGTGTGGACACACTGAACTCTGAGCTACCTTAAATGGTGGGTCATTTTAAGACACTAAGTTTTGCCGGGCGCTGGTGGCTCACGCCTGTAATCCTAGCTACTCAGGAGGCTGAGATCTGAGGAACGCGGTTCAAAGCCAGCCTGGGCAGGAAAGACCATGAGACTCCTATCTCCAATAAACCATCAGAAAACCGGAAGTGGCGCTGTAGCTCAAGTGGTAGAGCGCTCGCCTTGAGCTGAAGAGCTGAGGGACAGCGCCCAGGCCCAGAGTTCAAGCCCCACGACCGACAAAAAAAAAAAAAAAAAAAAAAAAGATACTAAGTTTTGGAGTGTTTGTTCCATGTCAAATAGGGAGATGCTATTCTATCTTTGTGGATTGCTGTGTAGACTGGTAATGCTAGCCTTTGTAAGGCACCCAGCCTAGACCCATAAAGTTGTACAATAAATGGCCCTGATTGCGACTTCTAATCCCCAAAGATGCCCTGACCGAGCAGCAATGATGGATGAGACCAGCAACCCCTGAGCCACTGCATAGGAACCGGCCTGGCAGAGCCTAGCACACAGCAAGGGGCCAGGAGCTGAGCACCACCAAAGCAACTTTCCAGTGTAGCCCAAGCTCTCTACTGCCCCTGGGGCACCCGGTGCCTCATGCCCATAGGCTGGTAATGCCCACCAGGCCCAGGCCTACAATCTAGCTGCCCTCCGCTGTCTCCCCTCCAGCAGAGTCTCAAGATCATTTAGGCTTCTTGTTTTGTGATTCCCTTTCTCTCGTGATTGAAGTACGCATTTTAATTCACTGGTAAGTCAACACATGAGATAGAAGTGTGGAAGTGAGGTTGTTTTATGGCTACTAGGGTGAGTGCTTTGCAAAGATGCACACAAGTCATGGCTGCTTGTAGATGGTGCAAATGCTAGCAGTAAGTTATCTGAGAAAGGCTCGGGGGAACATCATAAGGTATAGGGATGATGCCATCAGATGGCTAGGCAAATGTCTAGTTCTTCCTCCACTGAAAAGAACACAGGACTGGAAACCATAAATGAGGCACCGTGGGTGTGCATAGAACTAATATGACATTTATTAAGTGATTCCTGCTCACCAGGCTGGGAGATTTTTTATCATGCTAATGTATTTAATAAAGATGACATCGAGCTCTAATCATCGAGAGGCGGGCAAGACAATGAGACGTCTGCCTTAGATTAGAATAAGGTGTGGGTGCCATTTTGACTTATTGAGGAACAACCTACAAGGCACATAGGTCCTAAGTATAGGTTGGCCTTTTTTTTTTTTTTTTAAACTGTGAACACACCCAAGAGAGCTGCTGCCACCTAGAGGCTGTGAGGGGAAATGACCCTTCACGGGTCTCCCAGAACCACCTTTCTCTGAGGCGTGTTGTGTCCCTAAAATATCCAGTTCTCAAGGCAGTGTCAATAGCTCACACCTGTTATCCTAGCTACTCAGGAGGCTGACATCTGAGGATCACTCTGTGAGACTCTTATCTCCAATTAACCATCAGAAAACCAGAAGTGGCACTGTGGCCCAAGTGGTAGAAAGCTAGCCTTGAGCACAAAGAGGCTCAGGGACAGCTCCCAGGCCCTGAGTTCACACTCATAATGGACAAAAATGAAAAATAGCCAGTTCTCTGCCCCTTGCCTTACCACTCTCTGTCCCCTTCCTTGCCTTATTTTTCCAAACCCTCAGAACCGACATTATTTAATATTCCACAATGTGCGGTCCTGCACGCTGTAATAAGCAGACTCTATCATGTCCATACCCTAAATCTGGCCACTGGGGATGAGAAAATGTCCCCTCCCGCTCTCCTATGCACCTGTCACTCCTCACAATTTTGGCCTCAGGTCGTATTCCTGGTGGCTGCCAGCCTGGTCAGCTTCTGAAAATATTTTCTACCGTCCCAAGCATTTTTAGATCTTTCTTGTACTGAAAGGGTTGTTTTTTTTTTTTTAAGAAAATATATTCCAGAATGTTTCTGAAAATGGAAATCTCCTTTTTGTGTATTGCTCAGCAGGGCTCATCATCCTCTTCTTACCAATTTACTTTGTTTACATCTGGCTTTATCAGAGGTCTCGGCACCTGTCTCTCATAAGTTCTGGAATGTACCTTTCCAGAAGACTCTTTGTCTTTTGGCTTTGTTTATGGTGGAGCCCCATCTCTTGGCCTGAGCGCTATCTCTCAGCCCTTCAGCTCAAGCCTAACGCTCTACCACTTGAGCCACAGCGCCACTTCTGGCTTTTTCTGATTATGTAGTGTTGAGGAATTGAACCCAGGATCTCATGCATGCAAAGCAAGCACTCTACCACTGAGCAACCTTCCCAGCATATGGTGCATTTTTTTTAAAAAGTGAGAAAGCATTCATACTTAGAAAATTAAATCTGCTCATATTTTTCTTTATGGTATCTGTTTGTCATATCTTACCTAATAAATCATTTCCTCTTTGTGTATTTTGTTTGATTTTTTTTTCTAGAGGTGGAACTCAGGGCCTTCCACGTGTAACACAAGGGTTCTAGCATTTGAGCTACATCCCAGCCCTTTTGTTTTTATTTTTCTTATGAAACAGGGTCTCAATAACTTTGCCCAGGCTGGCCTCCCCTTGAGATCATTCTCTCTGCACCTCCTGAGTAGCTGGGATTACAGGCACACACCACCATACCCATCTTATTTGATCTTTTTAAGTCTTTACTTGTTCCATCAAATCTCCAATTCATCTAGAAACTGCTATAGTGTACACTGCAGAGAAGGGATCTAACTTTATTTGGTCCAGGAGCAAAGCCAAGTATGCAATGTTTACTAAACAAACTAGTTAATCCGCAGAACAGAATAACACCTTTTCTGTATATTAGTTTAACATATATTTCTGTCTGTTATATGGACTCTCTTCTGGATCAATGGTATATTTTTGTGCTTTGATGCCAAAAGCAGACTTTTTTCTTTTTTACTATAATACCTTCAGATCTAAGGGTGCCCCCCCCCAGTTGTAGGGCTTGAACTCAAGGCCTGGGTACTGTCCCTAAACTGTTTGGCTCAAGGTTAGCATTGTAACACACTGAGCCACAGCTCCACTTCTGGTTTCCTTGTGACTAACTGGAGATAAGAGTCTCATGGACTTCCCTGCTTGGGCTGGCTTTGAACCTTGGTCCTCAGCTCTCATGAGTAGCTAGGATTATAGGTGAGAGCCTCTGGCTCCCAGAAAGATGGAAATTTTAATGTTGGCTAGGGCGAGTTCCCACTCAGCACTGCTATTTGTGCAGGCCATTCTTCATCATTCATTCTTTTTTCTGAACTCAAAAATCATTTTCCTATTTCAAAGGATGGAATTTACAAGTTTCATTAATTTTAGAAAGTACATTCTTTCCATCTCCCCCTTCACTTAAAATTGTTTAGTTATTTCTTTTTGGGTGCCAGTGCTGAAGCACCCAAGGCCTGAGTGCTATCCCTGAGCTTTTATTTGCTCTACCCCTAAACCACAGCTCCACTCTGGGAGGTCTCAGGGCCCCATCTTACAAGAGTCTCCCCTGAAAAGAGCATCCTCATACATCTCCTGGAAAATCCCTGGAAGATCCACCAGATCTGACCATGCCCCACCTTACAGAACTTGCCCAGGGGCTGAGGTGGTGAGGCCGTGCATTCTCTTAGACAAAGGGTTCATCTTTTCCTTCCTGAACCTTCTTCTGCATATGGCTGATACAAGCCCAGTGTGGCAGGGCAGCCAGGGTGGCAGAGACTCGCAGGGGTAGTGGTTCCCTGGGATGCAGTATTAAAGAGACAGGGAGGAGTTGAGTATTTGGGGAGGAGCTGTGTCAGGCCATGTTAACCTGGTTCCAGCAGCGCCTCCTGACTCCTGCAGGCCCAGGTAGGGCAGCATTTCCTACAGCTGTAGCAGATCCTGGCTGTAGGATAGGGCCTCTGAGTGACTATGTGAGCGTGAGGGGCCTGCGATGAGGCTGCAGGTGCTGGGTCCTGGGTGACAGCAGTTCCTGGGCCTGGGCCCCTATGAACACTGGCCTCTGACCTCCACTCTCTCCCGGGGTCCGCTCAGCCCCTCACTTCGCTTTATTCTCTCACCCCACGACGCTGAATCTCAACCAGAGCTCTTCTTCACTAGGGTCCCAAGATCCCCCTCTTTCCCTTTATCACTCAGCCTTTGGTGACTGTCACAACATGCCCAAGACAGGCCTCTTGAGAAAGAAGACAGGTTGATTTTGTTCAGTGCCTGGGAAGCTGAAGATTCCACTGTCAGGTGCCCCTGCTGGACGGGCCTGGGCTGAGGACCTAACAGGGTGTGCATCATGGCAGGAGTGTGTGAAGGAAGGAGAGACCCCATTACAAGATGAGCCCAGAGCAGACAGTGTGGGATCAGGCTGCTCCCACATGTCCTGCAAGAACCAACTCGAGATCTCTAGAGCTGTTTAAGTGACTTCTGAGGTCAATGCACCCTCTTCCCCAGTTCTGCAGATCCTCCTCTCAGTACTAGATCCCACCTCTTAGAGATCCCCCCACCCCCCACCCCCCACTGCCACACCCCCAGCACCAGGGAGTGGCACAGAGCACACCTCCACCCCTGCAGCCCCCAGAGCACCCACTCCAACCACCCCGGGGCCAGGTGCCAGACAACACAGCAGAACCCACTACTGGAACCTGCCCTCATCCTGCCCAAGGTGCTGGGCCCGATCGCCACCTCTCCCATTTCCCCCACCCACAAGAGCTCCAGTGGGGGCTGACTCCCATCATCCTCTGCTCCTCTGTCGATACCCTGAGGATCCCAGGATTCCCCAAGGGGCCCCAGACAGGGCCCAGGGCCTCTGGTGTCTCAGAAGCTGTGAGAGCAAATGTTTCCATCATATCAGCCATTTCTGTGCCCGTGTCCCATCATGCCTCACTCAAACGAAGCACCTGCCAGCGTTGGCCTGCTGGTGGCACGTGCCTGCCTGCATGCCTCTGTCTCTCCATTTGAGCAGCCTGGCTAGGGGCACTCTGCAGCCAGGCACATGGAAGCAGGAGGCTTCTCTGTCCTCAGTCCTGATGTTCAGAAGGCCCCAGAGATAGGAATCCTGGAAGAATGAATCTCCAGCCAGGTGTGGAAGTTCCCGCCTATAATCCCAGCTACTCAGGAGGTGGACACAGGAAGATGGTGAGTTCCAACTTTGCCAGCCACGGGCAACGTTAGTAAGATCCTTTTGCAAAAATAAAAAAAAAAATGAGCTAGAGACATAGCTTCGATGGTCGAGCACAAAAGAATGAATTTGCAGGTTTGGGAGAAGAAAGGAAAGGTAGCAGATCTATCACTAAGTATGTGAGGTGCCGCCATGGGCTGGACTCCGAAGGCTGCTTGCTGACAGGCAGGATGGGGCTTGTCTGGACTAGAGATCCATGCAGCCACCAGCATCTCACTGGATTGCCTTCTGGATGACCCTAACATTGTAGTAGCTTCCAGAAATGGGGGAAAAAAATTCTTCCTTATTCCACAGAGGTTGTTGGCTATTTGAGAGCTCTTGTGACTCGAATGGATTTTAGGACAAGTTGTTTTCTTTGCTGAAATGAAGGCAGATGGAACTTTGCTACTTGTGGCCTTGACCCCATCCCTTGGAGGATTGCAGCCATCTTAATACTAGACTGCCAATCTATGAACACAGCACCTTCCCATGCGTTCAAGTCTCCATTGTCTTCCAGCAATGTCTGTCATTTCCAATGCACACATTCTTCTTAAAATAGTTAACGTGTCTTAGCTTGTTTCAAAAGGCCAACATCAACCTGATACCAGAGACTAAAGATTTCACACACAGAAAAAGAAGTGTCAGATCAATTTGCTTTTTGGGATAGAACTGCAGAAAGCTTCCATGAAAACCAGGCTTGGTGGCTCATGCCTATAATCCCAGCTGTGAGGGAGGTGGAGCTAGGAGGATTGTAGTCTGAGGCTAGTTCAGGGGAAAAAGTATGATAAACTATCTGAAAAATAAACTAAAGCACTAAAGGGCTGGGGTATGGCTCAAGTGATAGAGAAGTTGCCTAGTAACAACAACAAAATAAAACTGTAATGGAACACTGCACACCAGACTCAGCAGCATATTAGAAGTAGTATGCACCATAAACAAGGAGGTGGGACCTAACCTAACACATCATTAGGATGAAGAAAGCAAAGCACAAGACCATCTTCATTGAGGCCAGGAATCATCTGATAAAAATCCAAAGCCTATCCATGATAAAATCACTCAATAACCAGGAATAGAAGAGAATCTTTTCTATTTTGGGGGGAGGGGAGGGGTTTCAGCCATATGGCTTGAACTCAGGGCCTGGGCACTCAAGGATAATACTTTACCACTTTGAGCCACAGCACCACTTCTGTTTTTGTTTGTTTGTTTGGTTGGTTTTTTTGGGGGCTAGCACTCTACCACTTGAGTCACAGTGCCACTTCCGGCTTTTTTTCTTTTTACTTGTATGGTGCCCAGCCCCTGTTTGGAGGGCTGGGAAGGTGGCTCAGTGGTAGAGCGCTTGCCTTGCATGCATGAGGCCCTGGGTTTGATTACTCAGCACCATATAAGCAAAAAGAAAAAAAAGCCGGAAGTGGCGCTGTGGCTCAAGTGGTAGAGTGCTAGCCTTGAGCTGAAGAGCTGAGGAACAGTGCCTAGGCCCAGAGTTCAGGCCCCACGACCGGACCCCCCCCCCCCCAAAAAAAAGAAAAAACCAGAAGTGGCACTGTGGCTCAAGTGGTAGAGTGCTAGCCTTGAGCTGAAGAGCTGAGGGACAGCGCCCAGGCCCAGAGTTCAGGCCCCACAACTGGCCCCGCCCCCCCCAAAAGACTCTCACAGGGACTTTTCTTCCCAGGCTGGCTTTGAACAGCAGTCCTCAAATCTCAGCCTCCTAAGTAGCTATGGAATACAGGTGTGAGCCACTGGTGCCTGTCTCAGAAGGAATTCTTGAACCCACAAAGGGGCTTGGAACCCCCCCCCCCACCACAGTTCACATGATATTTGAGACTGAAGACAGAATGCTGCCCCCTGGATCAGGAACAAGAGCAGGTGCTTGCTTTTGCTTCTGCTCTTCAGGATTGAGCTAGAAATTCTAGCCAAAGCAATTAGGCAAGAAAAAGAAATGAAAGAAATTGAAGCAAGAAAGGCAGAGTAAAGCTGTCTCTTGTTTTGCTAGGCATCTGTTAGTAGCAAGTACCATCTCGTTCCATTTTGTGCTTAGAAGACACATACACACATACACACACCTGACCACAAAACCCCACGGGTGTCAGTCACTTCTCCCAGGATGAGTGAGCCTCTCTTGGGCTGACCTTTCTTCCATTGGGGCTTGAGGAAGGGAAGCTCCAGTTGAATCTCATTCTTTTCCAATGCTCATCTCTCCTCCCTGGACACTTGAGGGTGCTCTGTGCTTGCTGCTCTTCAGGCTCACTCAGGCCTGGTGGTGAGGGTTTACTTCTCCACTTCAAGAGGAAACCTTTACACTGCAGGCAGTAGGAAGTGTTGGACACACAAAGAACTCACTCTACCACTAAGCCACATTCCTAGCCTTTTTTTTTGAACCAGGTGAGCCAGCAGCAACCCCTCACAATAAAGCCAACCCTGTCAAAGTAGGCCCAAGGGATCAGAGTCTCAGAAGCTAGAATGGTCGCAGCTTCTGGCCTAGGTGGGGATCACATTCTCCTCTCTGCGGTGTGAGCCTTGTGCATCAGCAGGGAGGTGGACACTGCTCAGCATGCTGGAGTGGCCTCGGTTCCAGCCTCCTGGGGATTGTGAAAGCACTTTGGGATGGCTGCCATTCTTATCTGCAGGGGAGGCCTGGGAGGAGCCTCCCTCTCTGGGAAGTCTGTTTTTATGGTCAGAGTGTCACGTGTTCTGAACAAGGTGTTTGTCAGGGGACAGTGGCTGATATGAGTTTGGTTTTAGGAATTCTCTTCTGGGCCTTTAGTAATCAATGCCTAGAAAAAGCTGTTCCTGTTTGCTGTTTCCCCTCTGCCTTGGCCCCCAAACCCAGGATGTGACAATAGTTGTTTTTTTTCCCCCTGATTATTGAGGGGAGGGGAGAGGGAGCAAGAGTTCTGGTGGGCGAGATAGGATCCTGAAATCAAACTGTCAGTTCCAATAGTAAAGAAAAGCTTGAGGACTGGTGTCAGATAGATCCAAATTCAAGTCTTGGCCAGGCTCCTTCCAGGTTGGGGGTGGGGTGCTGGCTAATTGATTTAGGCCTCTGGGGCTGGCAGATGAAATACAAAGAGGGCATCGACTGGTGGCCAAGCTGTCCCGGGGCTGCTACGGGAGAGCTGGGCTTGGTAGATCAGGTCCAGCCACTTTTCTCACCTCCTCCAATAAAAGGCCAGTAATGGTGAAGGGCAGGGAGGAAGAAGGCACTTTGGCCCATCTTTCTAGGCAGACATTTGCCTCCTTATTTAAGCAGCAGGAAGAGTGGGAGGCATGCATAGTTAGATTGCCTCCATCCCCAAAGCCACAGCCAGCGGGCACAGGTGACCAGGTGGCTCCCTGTCCCAGGATGGCTCAGGTGAGGTCTTGTTGGAACAAGTCACAGACACCTGGCGGGCGATCCAGTTCTTTCTTGGATTCCAAGATGGCCACAAAGCGACGGCAGGAGAGAATGGCTCCCGGCAAAGGCACACAGCTAGATGGGAAAGGGGGGACTGGGATGCCGGCTCTTGTCTTGCTTTCAGTGGTTTCATGGATCCCCATAAAGAGTCAGTGCTCCTCAGCGAAAGCAGCTTTTAAGCACCTGGTGTAAGGCCCGTCAAGCTGTTGCCCTGGCCAGGCACACTGCAGCTCTACCACATTGCAGAATGCGTCTCCCAGCTCCCAGAACGCCTGGCTGCCTTCGTCTTCAGATCTGGGCGACACTGCTTTTACCCAGGGTTCTCCACCCTTCCTTCTCTCACCCCTTCCTGGGCCTGTAGCTGATTTGGTTACTTCTCACTTTCTGTTGTTCTCCTAGTCCTCAGGCTCGGAGCGGCTGGCACTCTAGTTACCTAAGCAGGGGCTGTGTAGTGATGTGTGTTGGACCGATGACTGTTCAATGAATAGTTGTTGATTTAATGATTCCCAATATGGGGACCTGGTGAAGCAAGTTGACCCCTGTGGAATCTCATTTTGCTCACTTGAAAAATCAGGCTGTGTGAATGAAAGGCTGAAGTGTGTCCTTCCCTAAGCCGCACAGACGTGCAATGGAAGACACATGGCTTCTTGCTGCCCTCTAGTGGGCAAGATGGCAAACGGCACTGCAGCAATTCATAGTTCAGCCACCAGACATGGAAACCACAAAAACCAGAGAAACTAGGAAAACATTCAGTGGACAAAGAAAAGAGGGTACGCTTTCCTTGTAGGGCATACCCAGCGCCAAGTCAGGAGGATGGGGGTAGTTAGAGGCAGCAGGGGTGGTGATGGAGACTGAGGCCACCGCCTCCTCTCCGTGTGAATTTAGGCCCCGTTCAGCCTGCCCAGCGCTTTGTTTCCTCATCTCCAAAGTGTTAGGTTTTTTAAAAAGAGGTAGCCGAGTAAAAACTGCACCAGCACGCACGTGGTTTTCAGGTAAGGGGTAGGTTTATTCAGTGGACCTGCTGGGACCAGGCAAGGTTGGCACTCCACGTGGCTGGGAAAGGCCTGGAAAGGAGAGAGAGCTGGGAAAGAGAGGAAAGAGCTAGAAAAGAGCAGAGAGAGGGGTAAGAACAGTAGCACTCACGTGGTATTCAGGTAAGGGGTAGGCTTATTCAGTAGACCTGCTGGGACCAGGCAAGGTTGGCACTCCACGTGGCTGGGAAAGAGAGAGGAAAGAGCTAGAGCAGAGAGAGAGAGCAGAGAGAGCTAGAAAAGAAGAGCAAGAGCTAGAAACGAACAGAGAGAGAAAGAGAGAGAGTCTGGGCCTGGGCTAGGCCTTGTCTAGGGTATGGGCGGGGAAAGGTGTGGCCACATCAAATTCAGATGTGACCTCAGCGGATGCAGATGTGACCTCTTCCAGGTGTCTCAGTTGCCTAGGTAACGCAGGTACTGGGTGGAGACTTTGCTGCGAGGAGGGTGGAGTCTGCTCGCCATCCAGGAGCGGACCTTACACAAAGCAGGTACGAATCCATCTATCCCTCAGTTGCTGTAGGACTAAATCACATCACATGCCTGGCCTGTGGCTGGTCTTCAGCGAAGGCTGGCGACTCATGACTCTCAGTGTTTTCTTGTATGAACAATATGCAGCCACAGGCATGAATTACAGGACAGTGGCCATAATGTGTGGGTTGGTGGTCAGGAGTTGCATCTGCTTCCTGGGTGAAGTCAGGCCTTGGTATCAGGAGTCTCTGGGGGTCCCATGATCTCCGACACACCCAGGGGCATCATCTCTCTAGACCCCATCTGGGTCATCTGTGAAGTCATGGAAGCATCTAGAAGGCACTCAGCTTCCAGGAACAGAAAATGCAGCCAGAGATCAAGAAAATCGGGAGCCACACGAGGAGGCTGTTTTGGGGGGACAGTCCATTGGTTAAGCAGGTTTTTTTTTTTTTAAGTTTCAGTGATTGGGACAATGTTAAGAGAATAAGTGGTAGTTCATCTCTTTGAAAATTACATGAAATTAAAATTTCCAGCAAGTTCTATTGGAACCCAGGCCGGTCTATCCGTTTACATATTATCTGTAGTTATTTTCTTCCCAACTTTACCCAGTAATGGCACTTCCTGCCCCTCAGGATTCTTGGCCTCCCCCCATATCCACACACGATGACATTCAAGACAGGAAATAAGCAGGGGAAAAAAATGTCTATCTATGGTGGGTTTTGTTCTTTGGACTGGAGTATTTCCCAAAAGCCCTATGGAAAGCTCTCTCATCTCATTGGTCAAAACTAGATCACATGGCAAATTTTGGACCAATCATAAGGCTGGGATGCTCCTGACTGCCTTAGCACAAAGGGGCTGCAAAGAACCTACTCTTCCTGAGATGAAGGAGTCATAGCATTGTTCATACATCAAGCCAGGATTCTGTCAGAGGGAGAATGGATGAGCAGGCCTATTTCAGACAAAAATCACTAAATCTGCTTGTACCAATTTTGAGTTATACCAGCTCAGAATTTGAGTGGATATTTTCTTTCATATGAACACATTTTATTGATGCCAATCCTCTCTTTGGAACTTGGATAAAGAGATGCATCATTCATTTAGAAATGCTTTTTTGGTGGGGTTTGAATTCAAGGATTTATGTTCAGTAGACAGATGTTTTACCCCACCGAGCCACCTCTTCAGGCACACACCACCATGCCTAATTGTTTTTGTTTTTTTTGGTTCTTTTTGTTTTTTTTTTTTTTTTGCTAGGGGTAGCCTGGAACTATGATGCTCCTGGTTTGAGTTTCTCTCATAGGTGAGATGATAGACATTTGCTACCACCCTCAGCTATTGACTTGAGATGGAGTCTCACAAACTTAAACTGATCTTAAACCAATATTCTCCTAATCTCTGCCTTCAGAGTAGCTAGGATTCTGGGCATGAGCCACTACACCTGGGTCATTTAGGACTCTTTTGGTCTGCCCTTCCTTCTTGGTGACGGGCTCAGTCTGAGGTGTGTGATTCCTAGTTTCTGTGCTAGCCTTACGCTTGGCCCCACCTCCCCTGCCACGTGGGGGGAGGAAGGCCGGAGAGCTTCTCGGGGTCTCATCATGGCCCAGCAGTCAGAACACATGAAAACTCCCCACGATGTTGAGATGGAAATGCCGCAAGCCTTTGAGAGGGGAGCGGCAGCCTCTAGCGTGATTTCCCAGTCCTATACTGCTGTGAGCCTAACTGGAGATGGGGTGGCCGTGGCTCCTGCCATACGCACCAGTGGCTGGGGTCCGTGGAAGGCAAAGCAGAGCTCCAGGAACCTCAGGGAAACAAATTTGTAGGTGGATTGAAGTACTGACACCAGACGTCGTTGTTAGAAAGATGAGGGAGTCGCAGGTGTGAAGGCGACAAAAATGATCACTGAAACGGAAAGGCCAGAGGAGCCCACAGAGCCCGCGGAAAGTGGCGTCAGAGGTCATGACACATGCTGGTGCTAAGGCAGCAGCCAAAGGAGGCTAGGGCGCAGCGTGCATATGCAGATAAGAGATG
This sequence comes from Dipodomys spectabilis, assembly GCF_019054845.1. Taxonomy (NCBI): domain Eukaryota; kingdom Metazoa; phylum Chordata; class Mammalia; order Rodentia; family Heteromyidae; genus Dipodomys; species Dipodomys spectabilis. The sequence goes on along the minus strand of NW_024871276.1, from coordinate 145,538 downwards.
GCAGGCCGGGCACCGGTGGCGCAGGCTTGTAATCCTAGCTACTCAGGAGGTTGAGGTCTGAGGATTGCAGTTCAAAGCCAGCTTGGACAAGAAAGTCTGTGAGACTCTTATCACCAATGAACCACCAGAAAACTGGAAGTGGTGCTGTGGCTCCAGGTGATAGAGAGCTAGCTAGCTTTGAGCAAAAGAGCTCAGAGACAGCACCCAGGCCCCGAGTCCAAGCCTCGGGATGGACAAAAATAAATAAATAAAGATGGCAGGTGCCCTTGAACTATGGCCTCTTACTGATCTGAGCAGGTCGGTCTCCTGATGGAGGATGCATATGAAAATCTTCTACTTGGGGTCTTTTAAGTGCTAAGGAAAGTGAGGACAAACAGCAAAACCAGTGTGTGTCTGTGCATATGCTCATTGTATGCATACATCATGTGCGTGCATAAGCAACTGGCATGTGTGTGTGTGTGTGTGTGTGTGTGTGTGTGTGTGTATGCACACACCCATGCATCTTGTCTGCGCCTAGCAGCCTCACCAGGTCTGCCACTAGAATGCTCCCGCATCTGACCACTGGGCTTGGTACATGGACTGGGTGGCGCTTGCCAAGCACCGTCTTGGCACAGACTCTCTCACCATGGCCACACATTGGCCACATGCCCACACTGTTCAAAGTGCTCCCCCGGTAGCACAGAAGGTAACCCCAGAACCACCCTACAGACAAGAGCTGGAAGGAATCCTGGCGTACAGATGGGGAAACCGAAGTTCAGGAAGGTGAGGTGGAATGCCCAGTCACACAGCTGGTAGAAAGCGGAGGTGGGATTTGAACCCGGGACTCTTGATTTCAGAGTCTGCAGTGATGGAGGGACACAGGGTAGCCAGAAAGCCTGTTCCATGTCTTCTTTTCAAGCTTCCTCACACGGGGGGGGGGGGGGGAAGGGGAGCGCTGTCCAGAGTGAGGGCATATAGTACATGCTCAGTAAACAACAGCTGTTGTTAACACTCAGGAGCCAGGTGGGTTCTGTGGAAATGATTTGCATCCAATGCTGAGCCATCAAAGACACCCGGCAGGGGTGGAGAAAGCAAGAGGGGTACACAGCTGTACCTGCTCTTGGCACACAACGGCAGCTAAAAAGACTCAGGGAGAAAAGACCAAGCACCTGCCCACACTCCCTTAGGTCTACATTCATTTCACTTGTTGGAAAGAGGGGGCAAAAAGAGCAAGTGTTAAAGGCATGGGGGGGGAAGCAAAACATCTAGGGTAAGCTAACCAGACTGGCAGCTATGTGATGATTGCGACAGGCAGAAGCGATGGAGCCCGTGTCAAAGGCCAGGCCAGAGTGGGGAAGAAGCAGCAGCAGGCTGGGTGATGCAGGCTCCTCTAGGGTGGATGCTCCTGCAGTGACAAGGATTCACCTCTAGGGGCTGACAGCCTCAGACCCCAAGAGAGCAGCTACAAGGCCAGGCTGGACCCACACCTAGGAGCCAGATAGGAGCAGATGCCAGTCCTAAAGCTGGTGCTCCAGCCTGCTCAGCCTGTCTTGGTGGGAATGGCTCCACCCCACTGGGCCAGCTGGAGTCTAAATCAAGATAAGGCATGTGGTCAGCTGGGCCAGAATTAGCCACATCCACTCAGCCACCCCCCAGGGAGCCTGGATCAATCAGTTCCCCCAAGGGAATTGCTTTCAGGCCCATTAAGGACTGAGGGGAGACGGTCCCTTAAACCAGGGATCAGGGAGCTTATGGGTAAAGGGACAACTAATAAATATCCCAGGTTTGACCACGCATGGGCTACTCAGAAATACACTACAATTAGCCCCAGGCAGTGTGTGTGTGTACACACTTATGGGCAGCTCAGCAAGAAAAGACCAAGTTTCTCTGTTCAGACCAATTTTCTCTGTTCAGCTGCAAAACTGAGAGAAATTGGTTCCAAAACACTTCTGATGAGGTATGCAAGCCAGGCACTGGTGGCTCACGCCTGGACTCCTAGCCAGCTACTCAAGAAGCTGAGATCTGAGGACCATGGTTCAAAGCCAGCCAGGACAGGAAAGTTTGTGAGATTTTTATCTACAATTAACCACCAACAAGTCAAAAGTGGAGCTGTGGCTCAAGTGGTAGAGTGCCAGCCCTGAGTGAGACAGCTCTGAGTTCAAGCTTCAATACTGGCACATGCACTAAGAAAAAAAAGAACCAGTATTCAAGCTTAAACTCAGCAGTAAGAATACAACCCACCCAATTAGAAAACAATCCAGACTTCTACCTCACCCAACAAGAGATGGAGAAACCTCATGAGAAGATGCCAGCCCCTCATGCAAACTGTCAGAGTCTCACATCCAGGTAGCTGGTGGCTCACTCGTCATCATAACTACTCAGGAAGCTGAGATTGAAGGATCACGATTGGAAGCCAGCCTGAGCAGGAAAGTCTGTGAGTCTCTCATCTCCAATTAACCTCCAGAAACCTAGAAGTATAGCTGTGGTTCAAGTGGTAGAGTGCTAGCCTTGAGCAAAAGAGCTCAGGGACAGGCCCCAGCCCCCAAGTTCAAGCCCCAGGATGGCACAAAAAATACTCCTAACCCCAGCCCAAACCTTCCTAACACCAGAGGCTGGTGAGGGTATAGAAAGCCAGGGACTACCCTGGACTGCTGGCAGTTTGTAGGGTTTTTTTTTTACAAAACTAAACACACTCTAATCATATAATCTAGCCATCATGCTCTTTGCTATTTACACAAAGAAATTAAAATCTCTCTCTCTCTCTCTCCCCTCCCCTCCCCCCCCTCTCTCTCTCACACACACACACACAGAATCTACACAACACAATTATAGCAGTTTTAGCCATTGCCAAAACTTGCAAACAGGCCATGTCCTTGAATATGTAGATAGGTAAGTAAATTAAGATGCACCCAGACAATAAAATAGTATTATCCAGGAGAAATAAACTATCAAGTTGGGAATGGTGGTACATGCCTATAATCCCAACATTGGAGAGTCTGAGTCCAGAGGATCGTGAGTTCAAGGATAGCCTAAGGGAGGACATAGCCCTATCTCACAAACAAACCAAGCTACCAAACCACAAAAAAGACAAGCATATTGCTCAGTGAAAGAGGCCAATTAGGAAAGGTTCCACACCACATGATTCTAACTGCATAACATTCTGGGACTTACAGAGACAAGAAAAGGCCTAGTGCTGGCCAGAGGTGGAGCAAGTATGAGAGCTGCAGAGGTCGGGCCCAGGGGACTTCTGGCGGGGAGAATCTCTTCTGCAGGATGCGTTAGTAATGGACACACGTCACTTTCCACCTGTGAGAGCCCACAGGCCGGACCACCAAGACAGAGCTCCAGGGAAGCTGTGAACTTTGCTTAGTCATAATAGGGCTGGGAGCCAGAGGTGGGACTCCGGTTCATTTTTTTTTCCCATTAAAACTTATTTTTTTAAAAAGATTTCTGTCATTGACTATTATAGAATGCTTTCATGTCAAAAAGCAAAACTTAATCTCTGGGGAAAAATTGGAATATCCAGACACAGCAAAGGGAAGGAAATAAAAAGAAACCTCAGATCCTACTGCCCAGCAAAAGAACTCTTTACCCTCACTCAAGACCCAGTGCTTTCCTAGGCTGCAGTTATGGAAGTCGAGTGCAACACCACATACCCCTTCACTGTGCTTGATAGCATTCATCCTTGGTAAGCAGGGGCTCTAAGTGTGAGCCACGCCCCCAGCCTCTAATCTCCGGTGGATGGTTGAATAATATTCTATTGGGTGGGCATACAGGGACTCGAATCCATCATATCCAAAACAATTAGACCTTTAAATTATTTTTTTTTCAAATCTTCAATATTCTAAACAACTATGGTACAAGTTCTTTTGTATAATTGCTTATCCATGTGCTCACTTCTCTGAGTTACTTTTCTAAAGATGGAATGACCTGATTGAAAGCTTTGTCTCTTTTTTTAGGCTTTGGTAAATATGTTTGAATAACCTGAGGAAAGATTGTATAAATTACCCCTCCAGGCAAATATTCAAGGGGATAAGACTCACATGCAATAGGAGTTTAATAAATACCCACATACAATTTTAATTTGGGTATCATCAAGACGGACTGTTCCATGCACACTGTGAAATTCTGCTCATCTTCTGTCAGCCATCCAAAGCCCAGAGCAAAGAATGGCTCCCATAAGTGAGAGGAGAGAAAGAGATTGAGAAAAGAGAGGAGGAGAAATCTCTCAGGGAAGCCTCTCCATTGAATAACATCCTAGCTCCTCACCTGTGGATTTCTCTCAAATTCAGCTGGTGATGATGAGTGTGCCAGTTGCAATATCAATTACTTAAACCAGCCCCAGACAAGAGTCAGGTGCCTGGAAGGACCAAGGTTCAGAGGTTAAAAAGATTAAAAAAAAAAAAAAAGCAGAAAACAACTTTCTCATCCAACCTCCCAATAAATACCGCAAGATTCCCACCCAGGACCCATCCTTGCCCAATGTAACCAATGGAGGGAACTCAGTCTGCAGGAGCAGGGTGGAAGGAACACTTGGGCATAATTCAAGCTCAACCTTTTCCTGTTTAAAATTTTTCTTTTAACACTCATTTCTCTCAAATCCTCAGGCTAGGTAGAGGGCTTGCTTCATTTGGGCAGATAAAGATAACTGTGGAGCCGTAGGAAGAAGTTTGATTCCATTTTACAACCGGGTCTCCGTTTAAGCTTTGCAAATGGAAGTCATATTAAACTGGATTAATTCATCCCTGACATCAGGAGAAGGAGAAAGACGGATTTTAAAAAAAAGTGCAAAAATAATCTTTCTATAAAACCTGACATTCACGAGCATGGCTCAGAGACATACCTTAAAAACGAACCTGTAGATTACAGTGATTTCAAATGGACGGGCAAAGCATCAAAATGAAGAGAGGCAGAAAAACAAACAGAATGAAATGCATTGGTGTTCTGAACAACCGCTTTCTAAGAGCACGGGGCCCCTCGCTGCTCAGCAATTCATTTTTCTTTCACCAGCTACATTCAATTTTAATCAGGCACAGTATATTAAAAAATCATCTTTAGGATTACCTGCACAGCCCTCCCAAGGGGAAACAAAAAGCACGATAAGATTATACAACCATCTCAAAGCTGCATTACAAATGTGCGCAGCAGCAACCAGTAAAAATGAGAGAGCAAAAGGTTATGATTAAGTCTGCAAGCTCCTCACCAGGGGCTGGAGGTTCATTGCAATTCGCTTAACAAACTGCTTGGGAAGGATTATTAAGGAAAACAATGCGATCGTTGGATTCGATGATGAGGGAGAAGGAAATGGTTTCCAGAGATGGTTACTTGGAATTTGAGTGCGTTTCTGATTTCCTCGGTGCTTCATCTTATACACTGAGAAACATCCGTGACCCCTACCCAGGAGGAATAAAGTGAGGATTTCAGGATAATAGGCGGTAAGTATTGGAAACAGGATTTAGGGGCTCACTTAAGAGAAAGGCACGGGAGTGCACACCTGTTATCTCAGAATTTGGGAGGCTAAGGCTGGATGGTTTGACCCAGGAAGGCCTGGATCACAAGGTTTTCTCCTGCCTCTGCTTTCCAAGTGCTGGGATTACAGGTGTGTGCCATCATGCCTGGCTCAACACTGGTTTTTCTCAAGCATGTACCACGGGCCAGGTGATTTCTATATTAAAATAGTCTCCCCACCACCCGTACCACATAGCTACGATGTATCTGTCATGGAAAAATAGACACCTACAGAGATTTGGGGGTTTCTGTGGGAGCAGCCGCAAGTGAAGAGACGGATCGATTGGGATGGGTGTGTGCATTGGGACAGGGCTGTCAGGACAAACAGAACTAATAGTGTGTGTGTGTGTGTGTGTGTGTGTGTGTGTGTGTGTGTGTGTGTGTGTGTGTGTGTGTGTGTAAAAGAGAGACAGAGAGAGATGGAGAGACAAGAGACAGAGAAAGACAGAACGGGTCCAACTTTGGAATGAAGAGTGGGAAACTGAGAAATGCAAAGCTTTCCCTTTGGTGGAGGGGAATCCTCGTTGTCTTTTGAATTCATCAACTGGTTGGATGAGGCTCACTTCCATGATGGAGGATAACCCACTTTCCTCAGTCTACTGATCTCAAAAGACCTTCCTAAGATGGACACCAGTGGCTCAGGCTTGTCATTCTAGCTACTCAGGAGGCTGAGGATCTGAGGATCATGATTTGAAGCCAGCCCAGGAAGGAAAGTCTGTAAGACTCTTATCACCAATGACCCACCAGAAAACCAGAAGTGGCGCTGTGGCTCAAAGTGGTAGACTGCTAGCCTTGAGTACAAAAGCCCAAGGACAACACCCAGGTCCCGAGTTCAAGTCCTACCACCGTAAAAAAAAAAAAAAAAGACCTTCGTAGCAGCATCTAGATTGGCGTTGGTCCAAGCAACCAGGCACTGGCCTAAGAAATTCACCACAGCGGTGACTTCTGCCTTGCCCAGGATAGAAAGGGCTCGAAGAATACGGGGAGCACCTTAGGCTCTTGGCCCCGTTAGTTCTCGGGGACAGAAGCCACGACAGAGGCCACAGCCCACAGGAGTCAGTGCTTGTCACACAAGAGTGACAGGGCCGGGGGCCTGGGTCATCTGTCCGCTCCGAAACCTGTGCTGTGGGCGAGGCAACCATCAGCCAGGTGGAGCTACTGTCCTCTTGCATGTGTCCAGGGTGACTAAAATTTAAACTCTAAAGCAGGGTACATTTAAAAATAGCAAAATGACTCAGATGCCAGTGCAAACTTGGTTCCGTGAAAGACCACCAAAGTCAATTCGCCTGTCATCCTTACGTTCCCTAACTCTGGCTGACAGAGAAGTTCCCATTCCACACAGGCTGTGCATCACGGGTTACTGGACAGTGCCGCACCAACCACACACCTTCCCTGCAGATGCAAGCCCCCACCCACGGGCTAGGCCGGAACAACAGTGCATCCCAACAGCTCTGTCAGTGAGTTTGCCAGGATTCCTTAACCAACCAAACAAAATAAAAACCAGATACTGGGGCTGAAGCCTATAATCCCAGCTACTCCAGAGGCTTAGATCTGGAGGATGAGGATTCAAAGCCAGCCTGGGCAGAAAAGTCTATGAGACTCTATTTCCAATGAGCCAGTAAAAACATCGGACTGGAGGTGTGGCTCGAGTGGTAGAGTGCCAGTTAAGCAAGTGCAAAGCCCTGAGTTCAAACCTCAGTACTGCAAAAAAAAAAAAAAAAAACACACAAAAAAAGAGAACCACAAAATGACAAAAGATTCTTTAACAGCAACATTAACTGGAAGAAAAATCATGTACACTGGACTTTATTACAATTAAATTTAATGCTTATTAACGAACACTATTAAAGCAAGTAAAAGAGAAACAATAGATCTGGGAGAAGTAAGTGTGCCTGATTTACCTGATGAGGGACTTTCTTTTTTGAGGACATATAAAACCTTACTGAAAAAAATTACTAAGGAAAATAACTCAAAAGGAAAGGCTGAGCACCTGGGTAAGAGAGTTATAGGTTGCAGAAGACAGAGTTTCCCAGCTGGTAATGGTGGAATCATTTGAGGTGAACGAGAACACATCATGTATTCCAAAACCACTGGTAAGTTCTTTGTCTCCCACAAAGAAACGACTAGTACCCGAGAGACAAGCATGCTAATTATCTGAATTTGAATGTCTACATAGATTAGATTACCCCACCACACCCCTGGAAAACACTCCATTATTGTACGTCCACCGAAAATAAATAAACAAATAAAATTGAACATTGTGGAAGATTTCCACAGGCATCCTGAGGAAAGAGACAACATCAAATGGCCAATGAACAGAAAAGCACATGAAAACATTGCAGCCCAAAGGAAAATACCAGAAGCTTCCAAACACAAAGCTACTGAGCTGGCAGTGGATGATAAATTAGTACATGTTGGAGGTGATTTAAAAAAAAAAATTATCAAGAGTTTAAAAACAAAACAAAATCTTCTTCCCATCCCTCCCTTCTTCCTTCTAAGAAAAGGAGGTGGGGGGTAAAAATAATAAGAGAGATAATGAGAGAGAGAGAGAGAGAGAGAGAGAGTGTGAGAGAGGCATCCTGGGCAGTTAATTGAGCCACAGGGAGCCAGAGCAGGACTGAAAACACAGGAAGTTTAAAAAATGACAGAACACGGGGTCTGACCTTTTTTTTAAAGCAGACCCTGTGGGCTCCTGGTGGGCCAGGCAGGAAGAGAGACCCCGCAAGGGGTGCCGGGAAAGCAGGTGAAGTCTACTGCCTTTGCTTTCACATTAAGCCTCGAATCATTTTTTTCTTTTGGAAAAAAAATGGGCCTGTTGAACAAATGCTCCTGCGGAACTACAGGGGGAATCACAGAGCAGGGGAAATTTGCAAGGCTTTTGCTCAGGACTTCTGATACCACGCTCTGCTCTAAAGCTAGGATTTCAGAGTTATTCTGGTCAGGCGTCTGGTTTTGAAGTTTCCCTTGAAAGCCTTGCCAAGCGGGAAGCTCTGTTCTCACGAGGGAAATAGGAGGTTGACTGTCCTTCACATAAAGGGTCGCTACCATAAAACTCTGGGACCAGCTGGTTCCTGTGATGTTTCTCTTGCTTTCATTTTCCTTAATGTTTGTGTTTGTTTTTGGTCAGTTGTGGGGCCTGAATCTGGGCCTGGGCACTGTCCCTTAGTTCTTCAGCTCAAGGCTAGTGCTCTACCACTTGAGCCAAAGTGCCACTTCCAACTTTTTCTGCGTATGTGGTGCTGAGGAATCGAACCCAGGGCCTCATGCATGCAAGGCAAGTACTCTACCACTGAGCCACCTTTCCAGCCCTTCCTTAATGTTTTATAGGTTTGCATTACAGTCCTACATTTAAGTTCCTGAGCCTGTAAGTATGGGATTCAGATTCTATTTGGTTTTCAGTTTTAAGACCCAGGCTTTCCCCCCCTTCTTTTATTTCATTTTTGAAAAGGTTTTTTATTTCAAATTGGAACTTGAGCTCAGGGCCTCATGCTCTCACTTAACTTTCTGGCTCATGGATAGCACTCGACCACTTGAACCACACCTCTAGTCCAGCATTTTTGCTGGTTAATTGAAGACAGAGTGAGACTTTTCTGTCTAGGCCAGCTTTGAACTGTGATCCTCCAAGGTCTCAGCCTCCTGAGTAGATAGAATTACAGACATGAACCATGGTACAGGGCCATGGACATAGCCTTGGGCATATAGTCTTGAGATCAACTAGACTTTCTTCTTAACATTCTATTTGCTGTTCTTTTTTTTTTTTTTTTGTCTTATCCAAATATACAGAATCTTCTGGGGTTTTGATAAGGACTGAATGGGGCATGTACCTGGGTCTCCTCTGAATCAACTCACTTGGTCTCTGGCTCAGGTTTCTAGTCTCTTAGATTTCTCTCATCAGCACATTGTAGGAATTCTCCAAATTTTGTTAACGGTGTTACCATTTTTATTTCAGCGCCCAATTATTTATTGCTAGTAATAGAAAAACAATTCATTTTTGTCTGTTTATCTCTTATCCTATGACCTTCCCAAATTCATTTGTTAGTTCTACAAGGATTTGTTTTATATGCTCCTCAGGAATTTCAGTGTAGACAGACATTTGAAAATGGACACATTTTTCTTTCTTCTGATCTTCCTTTCCTTCTCTCTCTCTCTCTCTCTCTCTCTCTCTCTCTCTCTCTCTCTCTCTCTCTCTCTCTCTGTCTCTCCCCCCTTTCTCTCTCTTTGTTTCTTCTTTCTTTTCTTTTTTTGTTGGTCGTGGGGCTTGAACTCTGGGCCTGGGCGCTGTCCCTCAGCTCTTCAGCTCAAGGCGAGTGCTCTACCACTTGAGCTACAGTGCCACTTCCGGTTTTCTGGTGGTTTATTGGAGATAGGAGTCTCACGGTCTCTCCTGCCCGTGCTGGCTTTGAACCGCGATCCTCAGATCTCAGCCTCCTGAGTAGCTAGGATTACAGGCGTGAGCCACCAGCGCCCGGCTTCTTCTTTCTTTTATACATTTTTTATTGTGAAAATACTGTACAGAGGGGTTACAGTTAAATGAGCAAGGTAATGAGTGCATTTCTTTTCTTTCTTTCTTTCTCTCTCTCTCTCCCTTTTTTGTCTTCCTTTCCTTTTTCCTTCCTTCCTTCCTCTCTTTCCTTCCTTCCTTCCTACCTTCCTTCCTTCCTTCCTTCCTTCCTCTCTTTCCTACCTTCATTCCTTCTTTTCTTTCTCTTTCTTTCTTCCTTTCTTTCTTTCCTTCTTTCTTTCTTCATTTTTAATTCGTCTCTCTGACAGGGTCTTGCTGTGTAGCCCAGGCCTGGCCCCAAATTTGAGAGTTCCTTGCCTCAGCCTCCTGAGTGGTGGAATTACAGGTGTGCGTTCCCATACCTGGCATCTGTGGGGCTTTTATTTTTTTCTTGCCTTCTTTCATGGCTACAAGTTCCAGGATAATGTTGAATAAGAATAATGAGAGAGGACAGCCTTTCCTTGTTCTGATCTTATGCATGTATGTTACCTTGGAGACTTTGCTAGAAACTCTTTCTTCATCTCTTTATCAAGGTGAAGACATTTCCCTCAACTCCTGTTTCTCCAAGGGGTATACGAACACACACATACACACATGTGCATGTGTGTGCACGCACACAGAGTGAACAGATATGAATTTTGTCCATTTTCCTGCATTGACTAATTTGAGTGTGTGATTTTCTCCTTTAGCCAGTTACATGTTAGACTGTATTGATTTTGACCATATTGAACCAGACCTGCATCCCTAAAATAAATCTCCTTGTTTATGGTATATTCTTTCTATATATGGTTGAGTTGCATTTGTTGGCATTTTATTAAGGACTTGGGTGCTTATTTTCATGAGGGATGCTTGCTGTCTGCCATTTCCTTCTTGTCTATCTACTGTATTTGTCTGGGCTTGTATTAGAGTAATAGTAGGTTCATAAAATGAACTACAAGTCTGCCTAGGATCAGTGTTCATTCTTTCAGTGTTTGATAGACGTTGCCAGTAAAACCATCCAGGCTTGGAGATTTCCTTTATGGCAGATTTAAAATGACAAGTTCAACTTCTTTAATAGTTCCTGGGCCATCCAAACAATCGATTTCACATTGCGTGAAGTTGTTTTTAGTGTTTCCTTATCCTCTTGTTTTGTGCTGGAGAATCTGGAGAAATAGCCTTGGTTCTGTTCCCACTCCTGGTCATTGTTGCAAAGAGCCAGCCTTTCCAGTGTCTTTTGCTACTGTGTTCGGTTTTCATTTCTCTGATGTCGTTCTTTATTATTCCTTCCCGTCTGTGTGTGAGGGGTTTATTTTATTCTTCTTTCTCTAGGCTCTCGAGGTGAGATGTGAGATGATTGATTGGGGAGTTTTCCTTCTTTTTCTTTTCTTTCTAACATATGCACTGAGGCCGTGGATTTTTTTTTTACCCCCAGCATTGCATAGCTGTGTCAAAAACTTTGATTTGTTCACTTTTGTCCTCATTTCAGGCTTCCTCTTTGACCCATCCAACAAGCAAAGCTGTGCGGCTTCATTTCTGAGCACCTGGAAGATATGCTGTCATCTTTCTGTTTCTGACCACATGTGTCAGGGAGCGTGCTGTGCAGAATTGCAATTCTCTTCAATTAGTTGAGGTCTGTTTGGTTATCTGGGATGCAGTGTGTATAACTGAAGGCACATGTCCCAGGGGGCCCTTGGAAAGAACAGGCAGAGGCTGGGACGGGGGGGGGGGGGGGGGGAGGGGGGGGGAGGGGATGGTGGGGACAGGGAGGGGGAAGGGTGGCCTGTGCAGAAATCCAACATTTATGAGGCTTAGGCTGGAAGACGGCAGCAAGTATTAGATGCTTGTTCTACAGAGGCTGGTGAGATTCTGTTGATTGGTGATGAGTTTTTCTATATTCTCCCCCCCCCCCGCCCCCAATCACAAATAGGCCTTTTATTTGTCACTACTAAAACTCTGAGCTTTAAGGGGATTCTTGGACTGGTGGCTGGTATCCATCGGCTCACTCTGCTTTAGCATACATCTCGTCCCCAGTAGCTTTTCCAGAACCACCGCCGTCATCATGGGGCTCCATGAGTTTTCCCTGGGCTTCTTCAGCATGCTTAGCTTTCTAATGAAGACATCATGAAGCAGATAAACAGACCGGCAAGCCTTTTCTATGTCTTTTCCAGGGTTGTCTGGGATCAATTAATCAACTGCTTCTTTCAAGTCACTTGTCTATACTTCTCAGGTCGTGATGTCCATCATCCTCTTCTGGGTCTGGCGGACCTGTTGATGCTGAGCGTAGGAGGTCTCTTGGATCTGACTGTTGTGGTGTATTTTTTTTTAGTAAAACCAACACAGAAAAGATGAAGCAAGTAACCAGCTGTAGCCTTCACCTCAGCCTGAGCTCCCATCATCTGCCACTTTCTGACCACAGAGCACATGGCTTCCATGCCATGGAAGATGGTCAGGCAGTGCTTGCCCCGAACATCCTCAGTCATTAGCTTGAATTTCTAAATGCAACTGCATCGTTTTGCAGATCAGCAAGGCTCACGTCAAACACCCAGCCTAGGTGTCCATTGGATGTGATTCTGGTTCCGTGAGTCCTTGTGACTAATGTTTGTCCAATATTTTCTAAAATGAACATGGCCGGTGCGTTCATACCATCCTGATCTTGCTGAAAAAATGGATCCACTTCTTTCTTCTTGGGTCCCTTTTGGCCACCTTTTGTAAGGTGTTTGTTCTTGCCAACCTCCATGGTGCTAGTCAGAGACCCAAAAGGAGTTTTTCTATATCCTCACTGTTTCTAGTCATCATACTTTTTGCTTCAGGATTGATTCCTTTATCGTTTGATCATGGCCTTCTCTACATCCTGGTTATTTTCATTGTTAGGAGGTTTGCTTGACTAGATGAGACAGAACCATTTCTGATTTGCTTTTCTGGTGGCTAATTGGAGATGAAGAGTCTCATGGACTTTCCTGCCCAGCTGGCTTTGAATTGCAATCCTCAGATCTTAGTCTTCAGAGCAGCTAGCATTATAGGCTTGAGTCCGGTCCCTGATGCAGTTTCGAGCTGGCCTCTGGTCCCACCATCACTAAAGACACTTTCCAAGAAAACAGCATCTCAATGACTTTCGAAAGAGATACACACAAGTTTGCAGAAAGAGACACCATTGATAGGTTAACAGTGGGTTGAGATCATCCCTAGCTGCCTGCTTACTCTGTTAGGGACCCTAGACAAGCTCCCTAAACAAGTTGCCAGGTACCCCTAGAGAAAGAACTAATGTGAGCACTGACGGTTCCATCGACAACATGGGGGGACTCTGGGGGTCCTGTCGCTCAATGATGCTCCCTGTGAAGATGAAGACTTGATGTTGGGGATAAAGCTCGGTCAGGTAGCCCCACCCTGTTCACACCAGGCATTCCCTCCACCAGTCGGCAGCTCAGCAAATGCACCTGGGGAAGGCTCAGTACAAGGCAAAATCCCAGGGCCCAATCTGTGGGTCTTAGTGGGCCTGGGAACCAAGAGTCCCGAGGGCATCCAGCTCGATGCTGATTAGCACCCAGACTCCCCGGGGCTTGTAATATCATGACTGCTGATGAGCCCGTGTTAAGGGAGCACTTAACCAGATTCCAGGGAGAAGAAGTTTTATTTTTGTTTCTGGTGCCACTCTTGGGGCTTGAACTTGGAGCCTGGGTGCTATCCCTGAGCTTTGTGGCTTATAGCTAGTGCTCTACCACTGCTTCACTTCTGGCTTTTTTTGAGGCCTGCGTTGGCCTCAAACTGTGATCCTCAGATCTCAGCCTCCTGCTCAGCTAGGATTATAGGTATGCATCACCGGCAACCAGCAGAAAAAAGTATTTTTAAAGTGGGATAAGGAGGGTAGCAATAGTACACAGATGGCAAATAGAAGCTGGGTATAGGTGCCAGGACCAATGGCTGGCATTGCTTAATTGCTGGCCATCTGCAGGGTACAGTCCCATCTACTCTCTCCTGACCCATACTGTGAAGAAGGCCTCTGTCTTGTCTCCCTAGCTTTAGGACATGTTAGGGCTAAGGAGGAGTCATTATCTGGGGACCCACAATGCTGAACCTGGCTTGTCTTTCTCTGCCTTCTCCCCCAACTCCAATCATTCCAGGTACCTTCCCACTAACCTCAGATGTGAGACTTTATTCTCTTCCTTCATCACAAGCGCCTTTCCTCCAGGCACAGAACATACCAGAAGACAGTGAGAGCAGAAAAAGAGCCTGGCTAGGCAAGCAGGGCAAAGGCCTCACCGATAGAAGCCCTGCAAGCCTCATCATGGCCTTGAGCCATCCGGTAGACAGGCCTCTAGACATCTTACCACCATAACCTACAGCAATTCTGAGCAGGAATCTAGATATCTCATTACCATGGCCTTGAGCTATCCCTTAGGCAGGCCCCTGGTCATCACGCCATCACCCATTGCCCATCACCCATTGCCCATCTCCCCTGGAAAAGTTGCACATAAACCATGGGCTGACTGGCCTCCAGACGTGAGCAGTGGAATCGGCACCCAAGCGATGCATGGAGCCTCTGAGTAGCTCTGGAGACGGATAGGACCTGCAGGCTCTCCAATGATCATGAACGCCCCACAGCCTCTCCTAGAAACACCTCATTAACCCCTGCACCATGCACCAGAGAGGGGCTCCCTCTCTGGGAGAGTTGGAGACCATCGAGCCAAAGAACCTGATGCAAGAGTTACAGTTTTCTGTTATTAATAGAAAGTATTTCAGCTTCCAGCAACGGCTTCTACTCACAGTTGCTCTAGCCATTTTGTGCGAATTAAGAAGAAACATCCTCTCCTCAAGGCTCTTCCCTACCATCTTCCAGGAAACAGTTTGGGCTACTATTCAAGATTAAGAAGACCTTGAAGGAAAAGTGTCCCCTGGATTTGTGAAGTGCACAACCTGCCCAACACCACAGCTCTCCAAGCTTCTTTTCTCAAGGTGACTGCCTGAAGTCATCTCCCTTACCTGTGCCTTGCATCTACCCTACTAATCCTGCCTTCTTTTTTTCTTCCTCCTCCTCCTCCTCCTCCCCCTCCTCCTTCTCCTCCTCCTCCTCCTCCTCCTCTTCCTCCTCCTCTTCCTCCTCCTCCTCCTCCTCCTCCTCCTTCTTGTCAGTCATGGGGCTTGAACTCTGGGCCTGGGTGCTGTCCCTCAGCTCTTAGGCTCAAGGCTAGCACTCTACCACCACTTGAGCCACAGTACCACTTCTGGTTTTTCTGGTGGTTTATTGGAGATAAGAGTCTCACAGACTTTCCTGCCTTGGCTGGCTTTGAACTGTGATCCTCAGATCTCAACCTCTTGAGTAGCTAGGATTCTAGGTATGAGGCCACCAGTGTCTGGCTTAACCCTGCCTTCTTAAAAGTTATCCTAAGCTGGGTGTCAGTGGCTATTCAGCTACTCAGGAGGCTGAGGATCATGGTTTGAGGCCAGCCCAGGCAAGAAAGTCCATGAGACTCTTATCTCCAACTAACCAGCAAAAAGCCAGAAGTGGAGCTGTGGCTAGAGTAGCCCTGAGCCATAAAGTTCATATACAATGCTCAGGCTCTCTATATTCAAGCTCCAGCACACACGCTTGCATGGATGGATGTGTTCACTTGTGTATATGAGTGCACATGCACGTGCGCACGCGCACACACAGACACAGACACAGAGTCATGCTCATAAAGTTCATTTGAGTAGGCTGATTTGGCTATGAGCTAATCAACATTTAAAAAAATCACTCTTTGCTATCAGTGATTCAACAAGCTTGTGACTCTCTACTTTAGAAAACAACAGTCACTACTACATAATAATGTTTGTGCCATCAACAGACCTCGTGTCCATATGGTGATGGCCAGCAGCAGCTTCCTGAGTCTCCTGTTGACTGACTCCCTTGATTGCTTTGTGTTTGATTTAATCTCGCATTTTGTTTCTCACTGACTTTAAGCATAGTAAATGCACTGCCAAGGTTCCCAGTAAGAGGCCACTTTGGGTAACTGATTTGAAAACAAAATTAAAAGTGATCCAGGACTTCAAAGGTGGAGAATCAGTCAGTGCACATTTCCATCCACCATAGCTACAGCCTTTCAAAATAGCAACAAAGTGAAGGAAGCTGTTTAAGACTCTCCTTTGCTGAGATGAACAAAAAATTCCAGAAGGGACTAGATCAGATAGGGAGACACTCTGAAAGACATGGATTGAAGACCAGAGGTAGAGTTTTCCCTCTCAGCACCACAACGATTTGTGGTCAGAGAAAACTGGACTTAACCACGACAAAGAGTCTCCTGTTTTTTTGGTTTAAATGATTCAAGAATCACTGTTCATGGTGTGAAAGCAAGAGGTGAGTCTGTGGGTGATGGTGTGAAGCAGTAGAAAGAATGTTGGAAACTCTAGATAAGCAGATTGTGGAGGAAAAATTACTTGGCAGACAAATGTTCAATACTATCTAGGACTTTGCAAGTATACCCTACAATATTTGCACAATGATGCTATTGCCCAATGGCACATTTCATAGAACGTTGTTAAGTGACACATGATGGTAATTTAAGAACTCATTAGCATTTGCCTTCCACTGTCATTTACATTTCCTCACAGATTCTTGGAAGATTTTTAGATGTTCATTTGTCTCCAACCTCTCTCTCATTCCATAGCACATTCCTTAGCACATTCTCCCTCTATTACAATGATCTGCCTCTAGTTTAGACATAGTATTTCCCAAGGCTTCACCTCACAAATTTCTCACATTGACCCAGTTGAATAAAATAAAATTCACCTCCCTGAAGCTTTCTTCCTTTGGCCCCTGCAATTTCATTTGCTACTCCTGATTTTCCTGCTCTTCTTTTTCCCTCTCCTTAAATAGTGGAATTCTTGACCCGTGTCCTGGGCCTCAGAATACTAGCCTCTGCTCCATCTGTGTGTTTGAATCTAAGACACAGACTTCAGGCCTTTCCTTTAAGAGCTCCCACAAGCTCCTCTATTGGCCTGCTGAGATCCTCTACCACAGACTCAATGTAGCTAAAACCAAACCTTTCCACAAATCTCCTTTTGTGTTCTACTTCAGCATGTGGTACCAGGCCAGAAACTTAGGAATCATTCCAGCTCCACACATTCCACACACCCAAACCACCACCCACTCACCCACCCACCCATCTCCCAATTATCCCTCCCTTCTTCCCTCCTTCCTATATTCTGCAGGGCAGAATTGTAGTTCAAGTTCGATTCTAGTTCAAGTAACCTGAATCAGAAAGCTTCCCTAGATCCTCAGCCCACCTATGCCCATGAGCTCTCCCAGGTCTCCTGCTCCTCAGGCCCACTGCTCCCCAGTGGGAGGAGGAGGGGCAGTTGCTCCCAGTGTGTGTGGGGGTCAGTCCTTCTTCAGTAGATGTCTGGAAACTTTATTATTAGCAGACAAAATCTTCAATAGTACCTATAGGCCTTTCTAAGTATACTCTGCAATATTTGCACAATGGTCCATTATTAGTCCATCTTTTTCCATTGGGTTCTAGTGCAGGGTACCAGCAAGGACCTCCCCAAAACATTCATTTTGTGGATGGGGTGACAGAAAGGAAGATGGAGTAGAAGAAGGTCAGTCTTTGCTGAGCTGAGAGTTCAGAACCTGAAAGGGGTGTGTGGGGAGGGAGGGGGGGATAACAAAAACAAAAAACACCGCCACACACAACATGGAGGCTCCTGGTCCTGCCACACCCAACATGGCCGCGCCCTGGTTTTTTTTTCCATGCCTGACTTCCGGTTCCGGTTTTGAGTTTACATCACTTCCTTGGTTGCCCTGAAGCTCTTTGCAAGCTAAGTAAGAACTGTTGGTCTCCGCAGCCTATGCTCTGCCTCTTCTTCCTTCTTGTTGCCTGGTCTGACCAGCAGCCAGGGGCTTGAAGGGGGTGGGGAGCAGAGGAGGGGTTGTCCTAAGTGGGGGGAGGCTGAGGGAGAAAGGGGAGAGAGAGGTGTGCAGGAGGGGCAGCCAGTCATGCAGCCCCATAGAGGGTCTTTCTGGGCAGGTGAGAAGGTGGATGCAATGTGTGAGAAATGATGATGCTCATGGCCAGGACTTTGTGACCATCAAATGTGTGCCTGAAAGGAAATGGGGCGGGGGGGGGGGGGGGGGGTACGGGCAGCAGGGTATAAAGGTCGGCCAATAACAGCAGGGCCCTGACTCCCATCTTTGTCACCTGGCAGATGGCCCTGCTGTGGCTGGGTCATGGCTAGCTGGAAATCTTTATTGAATAGTTTTCATTAATGGCAGGAGATCTTCTCAGCCTTTTAAATGGGGCTGAAAAGATGGCAGGCCCTTTAAACAATGGCTATAGCCTCTGATTTTTATTTTAGAAATGAAGATCCCTTTAGGAGTTCTTTTTTTTTTTTTTTTTTGGTCCGGTAGTGGGGCCTGAACTCTGGGCCTGGGCGCTGTCCCTCAGCTCTTCAGCTCAAGGCTAGCGCTCTACCACTTGAGCCACAGCACCACTTCTGGCTTTTTTCTTTTTGCTTATGTGGTGCTGAGGAATCGAACCCAGGGCCTCATGCATGCAAGGCAAGCGCTCTACCACTGAGCCACTTTCCCAGCCCCCTTTAGGAGTTCTTTAAAGGAACTTGAGGACAGGGACATTCAAATAGAAGCGGTGAAACTTGGAAGCCAGAGGAATATTGCCACAGTTGATAAGGAAGATGGGGACCAAATGACTGTTCCCTGATGAGCAAAGCCATAACCCCCTTTACCTTGGCAGTGGACTTAATGGCCAAGTTTATCCTTCTGCACATCAACCCCCACATTTGGTTTTTCTTAGTTGCAATATATGATTTCTAGCCTGCTATTTTTTTTCCCCCTTCAGAAGTCTCCAGATAGGTGAGAAGCTTATGGAACCTTCTTAGGTGGTACAATTTTGCTTCCTGCTCTTACAGTTCTGGGAAAGGTATGAAGACATTTTCCAAGTGCATTGCTAACCTCCACAGCACACTGGCTGCTGACTACTGAAAGTCAGGAGCCACAGGTTGGAACAATGGGTGAGTGAAACACAGCCAGGGATTTCACTTGGTAACAAGGACACAGCTTTTGTACTAATCAAATGCTTAAAAAATATAGTCTGTGTTTTCCCCCCCCATAATTAGCATACGTATTTTAGTTATCAAGTGGTTCATAACAAACAGACTAATTAGGTACCTCAGTCAGTCATTTATCTAAATGAAAAGTTCTGCTAAATTGTATTTGTGGGCATTGATCAAAACTTAATGGGAAAAAGAGATTAAGATGAAAATCACAGGCTTCAAATTTTAATTAGTTTGCCCCCTGAACAATTGTGGGGTGTGACATGGTGATTGATTAGCTACTTACGTCTGCCTAGGAAGATGGGGTTCTGCCACCAAGCTGCTGAACACAAGAGCACTTTACAAAGCCTGTATCTAATGCTTTGTTATCCTTCTCTTCATTCCCACATTGAATAATGATACAGGGTGTAAGACATGCTTAAGAAGCTCTCATGCAGTAGCTCTAGGGGCCTCTGGAAGCAAACGGCCCAAAATGACTCCTAGGAGTCACCTTTTATCTCTTAGGGATGATTCTTCGTGCCTCAAGAATGATTGAACTTATTTCTTAAAGTTATATCTGTGTGTTTGTATTTTGGTCTTTTGTCAGTCATGAGTCTTGAACCCAGGACCTGGGTACTGTCCCTGAGCAATTTTTGCTCAAGGCTCTCTACCACTTTGAGCCACAGCTCCTCTTGCAGTTTTCTGGTGGTTCATTGGAGACTTTCTTGGCTGGGCTGGTATTGAGATCCTCTTGAATAGCTAGGATTACAGGTGTGGGCTACTGGCACCTGGTTCCTTTGGTCTTCCGTACAGGGCCTTGTTTTGTAGCTGAGGCTGGCTTCAAACTTGCCATCCTTTTGCTTCCACCTCATGGTGGCTGAGTTTATAGGTATGTACCACCATGCCCAGCTTCTGAAGGCTTTAATGGATCAGGTGGCAGATTTTGCCTTCAGCTACCATAGTTGAGCACAGAGTGAAACTTACATGGGCGCATGCCTGCCTTGCCCCTTGCTGGCGCTTACCCCAGCCACCCTATGAGCAAGGCTGTTGTCTTCACTAAGTTCTGAGAAACCTCAGCTGCAAGAGGCTCCTTGGCAGGCCTCAAGTCACCAGTTAGTAAATAGTCTCGCAGAGGTTGGATCCCAGATTGGAATCCTAAAGCCTGTGCCTCATCTCCAGAGCCCTATGGCACCTGCAGCTGTGGGCACCTGTGTCCCCCATCCTAGGGACTGTGCACTAGTGATCTTGTAGGGAGAAAATGTGATCCCACCTTCCTACTGGCTGAGTTCAGTTCACTACCAAGTAGTGTTTGTGCAAACCAAGGCCCCAGGCAGCATGTGCTTCCTCCCACCCATTCCCACCACAGAGATGTATCTCAACCGTTATGAGTCATCTGTGATATGAAAACGAGCCCCAGTGCCTAGCAGTCAGGTCTCTCTTCCCGCTAGCTTTTGGTGAGAGTTGAGCTCCTCATGGTGCTGAGGCTTGGTCCGGGGAGTAGGCTGGAGAGCTCCAGCAGCTGGGTGGTTTATTATAATCATCCCACCTGATTCCTATTGTAGACGACAACATTCTACTCATCTTGATCCTGATACTGTTGTCGTGAGGCAAGGAGAAAGAATGACCCAAACACATACCTTCAAAATATGTCAGCCAGGTGTGGTAGCACATGTCCATAATCCAGTACTTGGGAGACTGAGGCAGGAAGACTGGAACTTGAGGCCAGCCTGGGCTATATAGTGAAGTTATATTACCAGTGAGATGTGCAGTAGCTATGAATAAGGAGGTTATACAGAGCTAGACACCAGTGGCTCATGCCTGTAATCCTAGCTAGTCAGGAGGCTGAGATCTGAGGGTTGAGGTTCAAAGCCAAGCCCAGGCAGGAAAATCCATGAAACTCTTATCTCCAATGAACCCCCAGAAAACCAGAAGTGTCACTTGGCTCAAAGTAGTAGAATACTAGCCTTGAGCAAAAATGCACAGAGCCAATGCTCAGGCCCTGACTTCAAGCCCCAAGACTGACAAAAAAAAAAAGAAGGATTTACAAGAAACTTGATGTTATCATTGATTCTGGCTTATGTTGGACCCCCAAGGGCTGGGATTTCAGACATGTGCCACTTATACCTGGCCAGTTGATGGGGAGCTGGCGGGGGGGAACCAAGCCAGGAAGGAGGAAAGCCAGGAAACTGAACCTCCACCCCACTGGAGAGCCCTGGGATGACATGGGATGTTGGGCACATATGTAGAATTACCTCAGTTCTCCCCATTCCCACTCAGGCCAGGTGCTAAGGTATTTACTCTGTCTGTCAATGACTAGTTAACCATTCTTGCCATCCATGGGGACCAATATGTCTGTCTGCACAGCTTCTTCAAACAACAGAACGCCCCCAACTCCCCCAGCCACAGAATTTCTCATGCTAAAGGCCTTGAAATTCCCCTTAATGATTTTATTTTTGCTCTTGAAAATCCTATAAACTCCGTCTTCAAAGTCTGTCTTAAATCTTGCCACATCTCTCTATTCCCATCACCATTTTTTTTCCACTAAAATTTTACAACAGTTTCCCAGCCCAGAGTATGGAATGAGCTCTACCACTGTAGTGTAGCGGGAGCTGCTGTCTTTCTTAAGTCAGGCATCTTTCCCCTTGCTCAAAACCACACAGCAGCTTCTCATTATTTATAGTCAAAATCTTCACTGTGTCCTAAAAGGCCCTGCATGACCCAGCTCCTGGCTTTGCTTCTGATCCCCATTATTATAACTTTTCACTTTGTTCCCAGGCTATAGCAGATTGGTTTTCTTACTTCTCTCTACCCCCGGGCCTTTATACTTACTCTTCTAATGTAGAACTCCACTCCCAATATTTATATCACTCAATCAGCTGCGCAATGCCCTGCACAGATCGCTGCACGAATGTCTTCTCCGAGTATGTTTTCTTTTTTTTCTATAGCAACAGTCACGAGCAGAGTGATAGTTGTTTACATTTTTTTAAAGCTGTATTTTTTTTCATCTTTTCTTTTTTGGTGCTAGGAATTGAACCCGGGATGTTGTACTTGCTAGGCAAGAGCTTTGCCACTGCGCTACATCCTAGCCCTCATTTATGCTTTTATTTCTTTGTGTCTTACCTCCTGTGTTAGAATATAAGGCCTGCAATGGAGTCTCAGCATTACCTCAGCTCTTGAGAAAGGGCTGCCTGTGCTAGTTGGGGTTTTGTTGTTGTTTATTTGTCATTTTAAGGATTTGGGGTGAGTTGTTTAATAAAGAGTGTCCGTAAATGGCACTATAAAAGGTGAAATATCAAAAGGCGCTCGAAGCAAGAACATGACTAGTACAGAGCAAAATGAGTCTCTCTCCCCCAGCCCCGACAGTGAGCGGACCCTGTCATGGTCTGTCATAGTAGCCGCTAAAAGACAGACTGCACATGTATTTGCTGCGATGGAAACCGCAGGTGGTGGCGGTTTATTGAGTCCTGGACTAATAACGGATTCTCAGTCCAGAAGAGATCACCCATCAGTCCAGACCTTTCAGAACAGACAGCAGAAATTGCTTTCCTTAGTCTGACAACTGCCTGCCAGCATTCTTCTCCCAGCTGGCACTAATAACCAGCAGGAGCTCTCAGCAGAGTGGATCGAAGGTCTGTTTCCCACTTGTTCTTCCCTAACATCCTGTGCCCATCTCAACTGGCTCATTTTTCCTCCCTCCCTCCCTTCCTTTTCTTTTCTTTTCTTTTTTGGTGCCAGTCCTGAGGCTTGAACTCAGGTCTTGGGTGCTATCCCTTTTTCATTCAAGACTGGTGCTCTACCACTTGAGCCACTGCTCCACTTCTGCTTTTTGATGGTTAATTAAAAATAAGAGTCTCAGGGACTTTTCTGCCTAGGATGACTTCAAACTGGAACCTTTAGGTCTCAGTCTCCTGACTAGCTCATATTACAATATGAGTCACTGGTGCTTGGCTTGGGAAATTCTTCAATTACAGAAAAGTAAAAGAGAAGAAGAAAAATAAGACTACCTATTTCCATCGCCCAGCGACACCACCATTAATGTTCCTATATTTCCTACTTATGTGTTCGATGTATATTTTTATGTAGTTTAAATGTACAATTTTATATCCCTCTTTTTTAAACTTAATGTCATAACATAAACACCCATTCTTGATATGCCACACTCCGAGAATACCTTTTTTAATAGTTACATATGATCCCATCTCCCCATTGCAGGCCATTTAGTGTGCTGCTTATTTGTGAAGCTTGCAGGGCCCGCTAGGATAAAACACCCTTATGTGTGCATCTTGGCTGGCACTCCTGATTACTTCTTTAGGATAGAGGCTCAAAAAATGCAATAACTAGTTCTAAGGGATACAGACTCTTAATACGTTGTGTGAGATTTCATTTTGATTTCTCAAGCTGTTCGAATGTGACTTCCATAAAAGAGCTCCAGGAAAGCAGATTGCCTGCAAGAATTTACTTCAGCATTGAAACGTCTCAGACCCTCAGTGTTTTAGCCCCCAGTTTAAATGAGCCCAGAAATCTGCCACAGCCGCCTCCTCTCCAGGCCCTCTCTCCATCTCCAGTCTCCAATGACAGGCTGCAGTGGAGCTGGAACATCTTTCTTTGGTAAACAGTGTCTTGCCTTGTTTGCAAGGATAGTTTTTGTAAGTCTTTCTGGCAGATACTGGGTTTATGCCTAGAATCACGTGTATTTTTGCACGCCTGGTTAGGATACCTTGAAGGGTTATACTTGATTTTTTTTCTTCTTCTTCTTAACTGCCCGTGTGCTTTTGCTGGTCTGTCTGGCCTTGCTCAGGTGCCAGGATTACCTTGGCAGGGACTGCCTTGAAGAACCTTGAGTTGATAAGGAGCCCCCCCCCCCACAAGGCCAGGCAGCCTGCAAAGGGGCCTTGCCAAAGGTGAGCAGCTCATAAATGGGGGAAACCATGACAGACACAGATTGGAGGAGCCAGGTCTGTCCTGGGAGTGTCAAAGGTTGCAGATGGCTTGAGAGATTACGATCCAGTCACTCCACATTGGATCATACATGCAACAGGATTCAAATGAATGCCAGACCCCACCCATCTCCTGGACCTGAAAAGATCGCCTCTCTTATATCCTATTCCTGCTTAGCAGCAAGTGGTAGAGACACATAGAGAACTCCATCCCACATTTGTAAATCAAAACATGGCAGATCACGTAGAAGGCAGACCAAAGGAAGTAGTTGGAAAAGTCAAGTGTCGGATGTCCCAGAAATCCGCTGGTGGTGGCTCAGGGTTCACTGAGGACCTTGGACCTGGGGAGCCTTCACTTTAGACCATGCTGTAGAATCCAGATTACAGTGAGCACACACTCCTTTTGTGGCTCAATGGGAGAGAGCTTTGCCTAGTATATGCCAAGTTCTGCATTCCATCCTGAGGGACCACCAGAAAGAAAGCTATGCAAGGGGGAAAGATAGAAAGTTATCAGAGGGAGAGGAGGAAGGGAGATGAATGGGCAGGGCAAGGAGGCTGGGTGGTGTGTTGGGTAGGTTCTCTCCTGCCCCTGGAGTATATACCTTGGGTATATACACCAGGCTTGAACACATGGGATAGTGCAGCCAGTCCCGGCAGCTGTTAAAACTAATGTTTGTTCTCCTTCACCTGAGATCTCACCTTGGAGGGTTCAAAGTTTGAGGGGGGGAAACAAAGATGGAGGGGTGATCCAAGGAGAGCTGGCAGGGCTGTCCTTTCTCTGAGGCCTCTGGAGAGGGGCTAGGGGTGGGAGAGGAGCAGACTTCAAAGTCCTGGAGTGGTTAATAATGGATCAGGGCTCAGATTCAGTATCTTTTGTAGCCATCTGCCAGACAGGTCCCAAGGCCTTGAACTAGAGACAGTGCCCAAAGCTTTTATTCACCTCCTTCACTTGAGAGCCAGAGCTGAGGTTCAGGTCTTTGAGGAGGAATGGCTCAGAAGCTACTGGACTTCCAAACACAATTTGCTCTACATTCTGTCTGTGAACTGGGGGTGTGTTTACAGCAAATGGGTGATTTAGACAATGACAAGTCGGCTGCACACATGAAGAGATAATTGAATCTCCAAGTCTATTAAAGACTGTTGTCTTACATCTTGCAGGATGACGTTTTATTATAGGGGCCCACTTGGCTTTCGTATACAATTTCTTCTGTTCCCTTCTTCCCATACCCTCCAACAATTAGATTTCCCCTCCCCCCGTCCCTCCCCCAACCAGAAGTTGCCAGAAAAGCCTAGAAGGGAGGCTGGATGGCAGAGAGACGCCCCTGGGGGAGGTGACATGGCATAGCAGTTGGGCATAGGCTCTCTGGGGGTGGCCACTTACTGTGTGACCCTCCGTCAGCCTCAGTTTCCTTGTATGTAAAGTGTGTGTGGTACCGTCCACTGCTTAGCTGCCACAACAGTGAGATGAGGTGACACGTCACGTCCCGACTGACGCTTCATGGACAAGGCCAGGGGCCATCGGGACCATCCTCATTCCCAGGCCAAACTCCAGCTGGGCTCTGTTTCTCTCCTTGGGCAAATGGGTTCCTTTCTGCGGGCCCCTTGGCTCCTCACCTGCCAGCTAAACTCCAGCAAAGCCACCCACAGCCACAATCACAGCTGCATAGCAGCAGGTTTCATCCCAGGGCCCACCCTGATTCTGATTCCTCTGGAAAAGGTCAACTCCATTCCACAAGGCCCCTCCCTCTCCCCCCCCCCCCCATCCTCTTTTCTCTCTTGCAAGAGCCTTAAATCTGCTTGCTTGTCCAGGGTGCTCAAACTGGCCAGGTTTCTGTGGCCCAATCTGCCAGCACCCTCTAACTACAGGCTTCTGAAGCTGGCTGGGAGTGGGCTGGGGGAGGGGGTTGTCCTGGCATAGCCCGCCAGATGGATAAAAAGGGGCTTTTCTTTTGAGCAAATAACAGTGTACACGTGGCCATCAACATGAAAGCACCCGTGGTGGCATGCCACCAGCTTCTGTCTGTGGAAACAATTTTGTGAACAGAGAATGGCTGCTCTCCAGGTTGGTATGGGAGGGGCAGGGCTATGTGTTCCTCTCTCCTTGCTCCTGATCCCCACAATTGTCTCCTCTCTGAGTTGGTCAAGGCAAGCAGATAGACAGGGGGATATATTTCAATTGCCCTTGACTCTGTTTATAATCACAGGCATGAAAGGAAGGTAAAGAGACAGAGTTTATAGGACGGGTTCTTTGTGTAGCCTAATTTATCTCTCTCAGGCAGCGGTGGGCTGAGCGAGTTCCTTTGTGTTTCCAGTGCGGGGAAACTGAAATATGAATCTATGCTGATGAGAGAAGAAGGGAATTGAAAGAGGCATAAATCTTATCTTCTCCCAGCCCTAGAAGAGCAGCTCCTGGTGAAGAAGGGGGATTACGTTCCTGTAATTAACTGCTTTGTGGCTCTCAGTGATGGCTCAGAGCGGAAGAATAGCAACAGGCCAAGTTGGATAAAGGATGGGTCGGCAGCTCAGTCACCAACAATGGTCTCAGGGCTTGATGTCTCCTCCCAGGGCACAGCTCTCAGAGTCAGCCCAGGAGGCCTCAGACTCCTACCTGTCATCACCTCCCAGCCGAGAATACCCCAAAACAAGTCCATCAGAGACCTGCTGGATCTGCTTAGCTATAGGCTGGCTACCATGGGGAGTTGGCTTGGAGGACAAGCTGGGTTTTGTACCCCTGTTCTTCCAAACATGCTTACGGAATGCAGGCTGGCCCTGACCACCACCCAGCAGCTGTGAGATCTCGGGAGGGTTGTTGCCCCGTTTCTCTGATCTTCAGTGCCATGGACTCTGATGGCAGTCTTGCGTAGAGGAGGTCACATCGTGAATGTGACTGAAGTGATTCCTCCCGGGACCCTCCCATGTGGCAGGTGATTGATAAGCAGTAGCTATGGTGACTGTTGAATTGTTGAATACAGATATTTTCAGGGCTTACTGAGGAGTACAGGCCCTGCACACGAGCCCAGGATTCCCCAGGGCATCTCTTAACTCACCCACAAGACTTTTCCTTCATCCTAACTACCGAACAGGCCCCGAGGGGAATGCGGCCTGCTCAGAGCCCTTCCCCTGTGTCCTCCCCAGCGCTGACCCACTGGTGCTCAGCGGCCTCAGCCCACCTGCCCTACCTCCCTCCACCACACCTGAGAACTCACCCTCCCCAGGATGGAACCTCTGAGCCTGCTTTGCCTCTCTGCTCCCTCCTTTATGTCAGTTACTGTCCCCTGTAGATGCTGCTTTTAAGATGTCCCCAGAACTTCTCTGTGGTCAATGCCACTGCTAAGGTAGCTGGACTGGGCCATCGTTTCACAACACCCAGGCTTCCTCCAGCAGGCAGGCACCCAGGAAGCGTCCCAGGCCTGCCTGTGTTCTCTGTCCATCACCACCACTCCAGTGCAGGTGAGTGAGTGGTCCTTACCCACTTCTGTCTTCCCCACTGTGTGTCATACCAGCTCGTGGCATCTGAAGACATGCGGCTGACCAGCCAAGCTTATTTCTCCATCTGGGCTTGGTCCTTACAGGGGCCTATGAGTCCACTAAAGGAGACATAGAAGGGGGTGACAGATGTTAGGTGACAGACAGCAGCGCCGGGGGGGGGGGGGGGGAGGCAGTGGGGAACGTGCTGCGAACACAGATCTGAACTTGGACATGGGTCTGAGGAGTGGGAGGGAGCATTGTGGCAACCAGGCATGGGTCTTTGTGGATGGAGGAGACAAGATGGACAGAGGCAGGAAGGCCGGGCAGTCCCAGGTGTGCATGGTGAAGCAGGCTGCAAAGGAGCCTGGGAAAAACACAAAGCTGGATTCCGGTTCTGACTGCATGTGGTATTATGAGCTCAGGGTCTGAGCAATGGCTCTTTATCTTGTAGTTCCGTGTTCTTGTAAGTGAAATAGGCGTGATGATCCTGCCTGTCCCTGGGGTATTTATGAGGGTGTTAGGGAGCATTAGCCCAACCAGGGAAATGCCAGCCAAAGAACCTGGCACACAGTAAAGCACTCAGCAACAGATGTAGTGTGGATGGAGCGGGGTGCCCTGGTCCACAGAGATGATCAGGGGTTTGGAGACCCCTGGTATGTTTTCTTTGGGTTCCTAGTGAGCTCACTGGCTGGCCTGCAAGGACGGCTTGGCCATGTATGATTGCCAGGG
Organism: Dipodomys spectabilis; assembly: GCF_019054845.1. Taxonomy (NCBI): domain Eukaryota; kingdom Metazoa; phylum Chordata; class Mammalia; order Rodentia; family Heteromyidae; genus Dipodomys; species Dipodomys spectabilis. The sequence goes on along the minus strand of NW_024871276.1, from coordinate 117,413 downwards.
TATTTGGTCATTGCTGGGTCCAGAACCATCTTCCTTGAACCCTTTCCAGTCAGTACACACTAGGGCCTGGCTTCAGGCCTGTGTTTAGGCGCTAACAGGCACTGACAGCCCCCGCTGGCTTCTCTGTTGTGGTAAGCTCCTGTGAGCTGGCTCTGCAGGGTGCAGCTGCTCTAGCTGGGGGAGCGGCTGGCTAGACCTCAGGCTGAGGCCAGGATGGTGCAGGGGTGGGGAGTGGGTAGAGAGGGAGGGATGTCTTCCCTTTCCTCCCCTCCCTCTGGGATCTGGACGTTGGGAGGACTGGCACTTTCTGTTACTTATGGTTTTGGGGTTAATTCTCTCCCCCCTTGCCACCTGCCCCCCCAGCCCAGGGGGCCCATCAGAAAGGCAGTGTCTGGCATGTGCCCCCATAGGCTGCACCTCACCAGTGCGTAGCTGCCAGACTCAACAGCAAACCAGGATCCCTTGGGTAGTGTTGAGTTCCAAGCTCAGATTCCCAAATCCACACATCCCCAAATCACCATCTCTAAGAGAAGGGCCCAGCAGAATTCAGCAAACTCTCCAGATGCTATTCAGGGAACCTCAGCTTGTGACCTCTGTGTAGCTTCCAAAACAGGTACTCTGGGCAACAGGGTGGGGTAATGAAGAGGAGGATGACACCAACCCAACCCCCCTTCACATTCACACCCTCAGTTAATGCTTTCCAACATTGGCCCAGAAACAGATGCTCCTAGACATGTGTCTCCTTTGAAAGAAACTAAATTCCTGTCCTAGGATATAAAGAATACCTTTACTTAACCTTATTGGCCAAATACCCACCCACCCATTGCCCATCCACTCATCCATCCATCCATCCATCCATCCACAATCATCCATCCATTATCCATCCATCGAACTACCCATTATCTATGGACTCTCTGTCCATCCACCCATCTATCCACCCATCCATTATCCATCTATTCATCCACCTACTCATCTACCCATCCACTGTTTTCTGAGCACCTGTCTGTTTTGTGTCTAGTTCTGGCCTTGGTTTTGGAGACATAGAATAAATTCAGGTTCCTGGCCAGAACTCCCCATGGAGCTACACAGATGCACAGATCATCAGAATTCAGAGGACTCCATTGATCAGAGTGGGAAACACACAAAGGTCAGAAGGGGTGAGAGAAGGCCTCACAAACCGTGGTTTGTACAGAGATTGTGAAGGTTCAGCGAGAGTTTTACTGTGTCAGAAGGTAGGTAGGCACTGTAGTAGGAGGGCCTGCACACTCCCAGCAAGAGATAAGGCTGCCCCCAGATCCTCCAGACCCCATGATACTCAGCCTCAGTTACCAACTCTAAACTTGGCCCCTCTTCCTGACATTTCTGTGTGTATACTGCAGCCTGGTGCTGGCTGTTTCTTCACACAGGGAGATGATTGTGGAATTCACAGGTGATCAGAGCTACACCTCAAGAGGCACGAAGCACTTTGAAAGCCTAGGTTCAATTGGGCTTAGTGGCTCAAGTCTGTAATCCTAGTGACTTGGGAGGTGGAGGAATCACAGCTAGAGGCCAGCTAGGGCATATAAAGTTCTCAACACTCCATTTCAGCCAATGGCCAGACATGGTGGCATGCACCTGTCATCCAAACAACACAAGGATCATAGCCCAGGCCAGCTTAGGCATAAAGAAAAACATTCTCGCACATAAAAAGGGCACAAGGGGTTACACACATGGCTCAAGTGGTAGAACACCCTCCCAGAGAGCATGAGGCCCCGAATTCATTTCCCCACTACCTGAAAAATTTTTTAAAAGACATGGGTTTAGGTCCTAGCTCTGCCTCCAATTCCTTGGAATTGTGGATAGGTCTCTGAGCCTCCGTCTACCCATCTTTAAAATATTAGCTTTCAGTTCTGCCTGTTTCCTGCTTGGAGCACATACCTGGCCCCCTGGATGTGATGTACCTGTTGGCAGTGCCCTTCTCCCCACCCCAGTGCATTGTTAGAGCCCATGGTGACACAGTATCCATAGATGTCCATTTGCTTTGAGCTCACACAACCAGCATATTATGTGACTGCAGCTTGAGTGGCTTGAGGGAGAAGAGCTGCAGAACAGAGATGGATCTGAAGGTGGCACTGTGGCTCCAGATCGCCCACTGCTCTGTGCAAAGTCTGTTTTCAGTGTCTGAAAACGGAGAGGAGTTAATGGCAGGTTATAGTCTTTAGCCCAGCAGAACCTGCTTGCTTGCAAGAGGCTGCCAGCCTAGCCTTTTTAGGCCACCCACCCCATGTGAGTACCTTCATGCATTTCCAGAGCTCTGTTCTCCTCTGGGTCTCCTATTTAGAACATGGGTAAATTCTTGCTGGGAGTGGCCATTGAGGTGTGTCTGGGTCATTTCTTTGAGCCTTCCTCCTCTGCTCTCAGCCTGGAGCTGCAGTAGAGCCCGGGACATGGTGTCTGTAGAGAGGTCACAGCCTTCTGCACTGTGATTCACACGATACTTCCAAAGCATGCCACACACTTCTGGCCACCGTATCTCCCTTCCTGGGGGTGGGGGTGGGGGTGGGTTTTAGCTGAGCTACATAATAAAGAAACCAAGGAGAGAGAATGGTAGGGGGCCAGAAGCAGGACCAAGGAAAGTGCTAACATTTATTAAGTACCTGCTGGGTGCCAAGCACTCCGACAACAACCCGAACAGCAATTTCTATACTTTTAGCTGCCTGCATCTATTCTCTATCCAACATCACATGCTGACCCTGTCCATAGAAAACAGACCCAGGGAAGCTGTTCATGTCCTTTCCCCTCCTGGCCCCTGTGGGCTTCCACATTGAACAGCACTGTGTTCATTTAATTCCCGTATAAATCTAAGAGGAAATAGTGTCACCAATTTCCAGATAGAAAGCCGAAGCTGAGAAGCCACGATCACATGATCAGTGAAAAGGCATAGGAGGAATCAGATAGGCCACGGGGACCCTGCAGGTTCTAAGCCTGGAGCAGGATGACCCATTGCTGCCAAGCAGGGCCCAAGTTGACTTCAGAAAAAAATCAGCCAGCAGAATGATGAGCAATTCAGACAGGAGCAGCCCTGATTCCAGTTTGAAAATACAAACCAGACCTTAGCTTCCACTTGGCCCCTGAAGGGGGAACTGGAGAAGTGTGGCCTTTGAAAATCGAAGCTGCTTTTCAACATAGGGTTTTCTTTTAAAAAAGGCATTTGTTTGTTTGTTTTGGCTTGGAACCTGCTATTTACTGGAAATCTAACTGGATAGATTTGGAGTCAGAAATGCCTAAGATCAGAGGTCAGAGATGTGTCTCTTCCATTGGGGTCAACTGGCTGGATCACTGACTTACACAGGCAGTGCTGGTGCCAGGGTGCAGAAATATAATCTTGGAGTCCCCAGGAGCTCGGGACGACTGAACCCCAACCTCTCCGAGGTCACTTCACCGCAGAGGCTGCCCTCTGCCCCCTGCTATATCACCCTCAGTGAGTGGGGAGCCGGGGGAGACCACAGAACCTACCTCTGAGGATAGAGGACAGGGGCTCTGCGCTCTGAGCATGTCACAGTAGGGGCTGTGTGTAGCAGCTAGGTGAAGCTGGTGTTAGAGGACTGAGCTCTCCAGAGCCACAACAGAGCCACCATCACCCAGCGGCACTGTGGCATAGCCCTCTCTATCCCTCCCCCCACCCCTTGCAAGTAAGAGATCCACGGGAAGTAATGGTTGACCAGCTGTGTGATCTCAGCAGGGGAGTTTTTAACTTTGAGCTTTTCCTAACTGAAACTACAAGAATCCGCACCCTCTCTCCCCCCCCCCCCGTGGCACACATCACCCCGTGGCACACAGATTATGCAAGTGAATATAATTAAGTGGCAATAACTAATGAACACCTACCTTGCGTGGGCCAGGTTGGGTGCTGAGCTCTGTATAGTAAGTCCACCTTTTTATCAGATTTAGTACACATGGTTTTGATCACAAAATTAAGAGAGGTTGCAAAGACAGCAGCAGCAACAACAACAACAACAAATGGAATTCCTGTGCTCTGTTGATGTGGAAAAGTTCTAGGTCCCACATTGCCTGTAGTTGTGTCTGAGTGCTGTGATCTGCTGTTTCCCTGCTCTTTCTCATCACCACCCCGCCATTCATGAAGCTTGAACTCAAGGCCTGGGCGCTGTCCCTGAGCTCTTTTGCTCAAGGCTAGCTCCCTACCACTTTGAGCCACAGCTCCACTTAATGGTATTCTGGTGTTTGATTGGGGATAAGGGTGACACAGAATTTCCTGCCTGCCTGGCTGGCTTTGAACCTCAATACTCAGATCTTAGCCTCCTGAATAGCTAGGATTAAAGGCATGAGCCACAAGCACCTGGCTCCTTGCTGTTAATGTTGCAAAAATCAGCCTCCCAAAAAGCAAAAGCCTCCCCAACCATCACCAAAGCAAGGTTAAAGAATGTGTTTAAGCAATCAAGTAAAAATTTTAGATCTGTCAAACAGCAGGTTGCCTTTCATAGAAGTTGAGAAGTTGGGTGGCATGGGGTGGGTGGCCGGTGGGGGGGGGGGGGGGGAAGAGGAGGCGGGTGGAGAAACAAGGAATCAGGCATGCTCAGTGCAGGCCTGGCGTGCGCCCGTTGTGTGAGCATGCGCAGATTGTCTTCCACAGCTGTCTCCTCACCACTACCCAGGATCTGTTCTGTCTTCTTACAACAATAGATGTGCTCACTTCATTTTCATAACAACTCATGTTTTACTGCCGAGGAAATGAAGGCACTGGGCAATTAAACAAAGCCCAAGGAAAGACAACACTGGGGAGAACGGTGCCAGGTTTCGAACCCAGGTCCACTGGTCCTGGCAATCTGCTTTTGACCACAAAGGCAAACCCCAGTGGGAAGTGCCTAGGCACTCCTGTTGTTCCTTCTTTCCCCACTCTCCCCACTTCTTCCCACACAGGTGGGACTTGGTGCACCCAAAGTCCACCCAACGTCCATCCAAGGCCCACCCAACTCTATTCTTCCACGTTGAATTGCTCTTCTGACTCTCCGGCTCAGGCAAATCCTTCAACGGGGTGCTGAGCTCCCCATGCTGGCCGGTGGAGGAACCTGACCCCTTGGCTTCCCATCACACTCGGGGCTGAGGGCGGCCAAACCCTCAGCCCACGGGCCAGCTTCCTGGATGCAGCTCACTCATGTGGTAGAGAATACGCCTTCTTGTTTGTGGGTTCCAGGCGACACTTGTCCAAGTTCCTGGTTACTATAGAGATCTGTTAACACATTCAAAACTTTTCTCAGCATAGAAACTCTCTTCTCCTGACTCTGGGTAGCTCCAGAAGACGACAGGGTTTCAGGAGCTGTGGGAAAAGCTCAACCACTGGGCTAGCTCTGACCCCCTTAGCCCTGCCCTATACCCCAAGGTTCCAGTTCCTTTCCTTCCACTTGTAGGTCTCCCAATAAAATGAGGGATGGGAAAGGGTCACTGTTGAGTGTGATTAAGGGAAATGAATCAGAACCATGGTGAATCTGCCTGTGCCATCAGTTTGGTTGAGTTTCTGCAGGCTTCCTCTCTTCATGTCTCGGAATGCCTTGAGAGTGAGAGATTTTCTACGTTCCTTAGGAATGCATGGTCTCTCTACATAGTCCTGACCCTTAAAGCTTTTGTATTAACAAAACTTGAGGGGGACATTTATGAGTGAATGACATATGATGATTTAGCTATGTTTGATCTTTACATGGGTTACTCCAGGAAGTGTTGTCACCCCTCCTCCTCCTCCTCCTCCTCCTCCTCCTCCTCCTCCTCCTCCTCCTCCTCCTCCTCCTCCTCCTCCTCCTCCTCCTCCTCCTCCTCCTCCTCCTCTTCCTCCTCCTCCTCCTCCTCCTCCCCCTCTTCCTTTACTCTTTTCCATGTGGTGTGAAGCCTTTTGGAGCATTCTGCACACTACATACTTTATGTTCACAGATTCCCTCCACCCCTGAGTTCTTACATGTCTCTTGGAATTTTTGTAAGCGCTTTTAATATTTTCTTCTCTCTATCTTATTCCTATGGAGGCCAGGCTTCTGAAGGTTTTCTATATGCCATCTCTGTAGTGCTCTGAGAAGGAACAACCCAAGCCCACCCTTTCAAGATGAAGTTTAGGGCCACATCCTCAAAGGTCCACTGGCTGTCATTCAGGTGTCTGCTCAACGATTCCTTGCACTCAGTGGACATCGCAACGCTGCTGAAGCGGTCACCTGACTACTCTCAGCAGCAGACACTAGCAAATAAGATAGCTCAGAAAGGGTCTCATTCATTTCTTTAGTGTGTTAGTTACACCAAAGGGTTTCACTAAGATAGTTAAAGTGTCCGTGTCTTTTGTTTAAAATAACCCTCTGTGTTGCTTTATCTTTTCCCAACCCTCCAACATCTTTCACTAAGATTCTGTGCATCTTCTTTAGCATAGCTGTAGTATATTTTGAAATTATTCACTCTCTTTCTTTTCCCCATCACCTCTTCCCCTAATCCACTTAAATAGTCCCATATATACATATGTACGTCTATATGAATATATATAGCTATCTATATGTATGTCCCTATCCATGAATATGTATGTCTTTTAGGTCTAGCTTCCACCTCTGAGTAAACATATGATCTTTTGACTTTTGGAACTTGACGTATCTTGCTTGACATTGCTCTAATTCCATCCATTTTCCTGCAAGTGATATGATTTCACTTTTCTTTGAGATAGTCCCTGGTACATATGTTATCATATCTACTGTATCCATTCATCTTTTGTCCTCACCTTGACTGATCCCACCATTTACTTACTGTGAACAGTGCTGCAGTACATACGAATATGCAGGTATATTTCTTATACAAATTTAGGCTTTTTCAGATATATGTCCAATAGTGGTAAATGGCAGGATCATAGGATAGGTCCATTTTTAGCTTTCCAAAGAATCACCACACTGATTTCCACAGTGGTTTCACTATAATTCCCACCAGCAGTGTATGACGGTTCCATTTGTACTGAATCCTGATCAGCATTTGTTTTTATTTGTGCCTAGGCTTGAACTCAGGGCAGGGGAGCTGTCCTTGAGCTTTTTTGCTCAACGTTAGTGTTCTGTCTACCATTTGAGCCATAGCTCCATTTCTGGGTTTTTGGTGGTTAATTAGAGATAAGAGTCTTTACAGACTTTCCTGCCCAGGCTGACTTCAAATCGAGGTCTCCAGATCTCAGCCTCCTGAGTAGTTGGAATTACAGGTGTGAAACACTGAAAATAGGCTCTATTTTGTTTTGTTTTATTTTATTTTTCTTTCTGGATGGCTCACATTCTGGTTTGGATCAGATGGAATCTTAGTATGCTTTTTATTCTCATTTTCTTTATGACTAAAGATGTTGAACATTTCTTCATGTGTCCATTAACCATTTTTATATCTTTTTTTGTGAGAACTATCAGTCTTGTTCATGTGTGCCTTTATTAATTGGATTATTTGTTCTCTTGCTACTTAATTTTTTTTTTATGTTGGGTATTAATACCTTATCCATTGGATAGCTGGTAAAGGTTTTTCTTCTGCTTGTAGTTGTCTCTTGGTTCTGATAATTGTTTCTTATCTGTCAGTTCTCCTTCTTGTTTTCTAGGCATTTGGAGTCCTATTCAGAAAATAATTACTTGTGCCTATAACTTCCAGAGTTTTCATGTAGAGGGTTTAAATTTTAGGTCTTCGAGTTCTGGGATCCATTTGCAGTTGATGTTGTACTGGGTGCAAAAGAAGGGTTAAGTTTCACTCACATACAAGTAGATAACCAGGTTTCCCAGGACTATTTGTTGAAGAGGCTGCCTTTTCTCTAGCGTTATGTTTTTGTTTTTGTTTGTTTTGTTTTTGGCTTCTTTGTGGAAAATTAGATGGTTGTAGCTGAGCAGTTCTGCATTTCCCAAGAACTTCATGTCCCTCTCCCTGCCTGGCATCCATCTTCTCCAAAGCTGGTCTCAGAGCACAGGGAAGTGGCTCTGGCAGAATGAGCATTCCATTCTCCCAGCTTTCTTTATGGCTGGCAGCTCTTGGTGTGAGCAGAGCCTGCCTTTGTGTGCTCTCCCTATTCACTGCCTGGTCTATTTCCCTGCACATTGTTGGTGGGTCTCCAGAGAAACGGAGCTGAAAGGATATGTATATATAGAAAGAGATTTATTTTAAGAAATTGACTCACACCGTTATGGAGGCTGGCAAGTTGCACATCTGCAGAGTGGGCTGGCAGATAGGAGACCCAGGGAAGAACCACACTGCAGTTCAAGTCTTAAGGCCATCAGTGGCAGAATTCTTCCTGTTTAGGTACAACTAGCCCTTTGTTCTACTGGAGCCAGCTTCAGCAGATTGGATGGTGTGTACTTCTGTTTGGAAGTTATCTTTTCTCCTTTTTTTTCTGTCAATCTTGAAGCTTGAACTCAGGGCCTGGGCACTATCTCTTGAGATTTTTTTGCTCAAGTCCAGTGCTCTACCACTTTGAGCCACAGTGCCACTTCTAGTTTTCTGGTAGTTAATTGGAGATAAGAGTCTCACAAATTTTCCTGCCCAGGCTGGCTTCAAAGCACAATCCTTGGATCTTAGCTTCCTGAGTAGCTAGGATTACAGGCCTGAGCCATCAGCTCCCAGCGAGGTTATCTTCTTTTCTCAGAGTCCAGTGATTTAGATGTTAAAATCTCATTGAAAAATCACACAGGAGAATGTCGGATCACCTGTCTGAGTACCATGACCTGGAGAAGTTGACATAAAACTTGCCGCCACACTGTCCACTGAAGTCCAAAGACATGTTCTGGCCTTAGGGAGCTTCTGTCTCCCCACCCCAGCTTGTGTTTCAAGCCAGACAAGGGTCCAGACTGTATTCTTGACCCTGTGATCTTCTTCCCCCAGAAGATCATGATGGAAAGGAACAGTTGCCAGGTGTGACCTCTGCCACAGCCGGGTCAAGGCCTCTTGTCCAGAATCCGTGCAGAATAAGCTAGCGCTGAGAGCTGAGTAGGCAGCACTGAGTGTGTCTGTAATGGAGAGTGGGATGTGTGTGTGTGTGTGTGTGTGTGTGTGTTTGTAGGACCAGCGGGTTGTTTCCCATGACTCCAAAGCAGCTTTCAAACCTGGCTGTGTAACAGGACCACTTTAAACTATAGGTTTTCCGACACCCTCCCCTTCTCCTGTCTCCCCTTCCCCCAAATCGGGGAAATGAATTTCTGGTTCAGACAATCTAGGCATCTGAATTTTGGCAAATACTGTGTATCACCATCGAATTCAAAATGAGAGCATTGCTACCTGTGAGCGGCTACTAGGGCCTGACATTTCCACCTCTCAGGGGTGAGGTACCTGGTCCAACCTACAATTTTACCTTTTACCTTACTTGAAGGGCCCCAGGGATGGGACTTTCTTCTCTTGTTTTAATAGGGATATGGGAGGCTGGACTTGCTGTGACTTCCAGCTGCTGCTGGCCCTTGTTCTAGCTCTTAAACGAGAGGGAATTGTCTAATTGTTCATCCACTGGAGAGCCCTTGAGATACTGATGACAGTGTTCATTTCCTGCCATGTCTTCGCTGGGCAATGAGTCCCCAGCCCCCCACCAGGCAGTGCCACCATCTGCATGGGGTTTTAGCACTGAATCCTGCTCAGGCTCGTTTGAACCCACACCCTCCTCCCTCTTCTGAAAATCCCACTCCCATTAATGTGGCCAAAGGCTGCACTGCCTCTAGTGATTAACTTCATCACCCTGGAATCCATCTCAGCTTAGATCTTCCTCCTCTCTTCCTCTCCTTCTGGAGGAGGAGCATCTTCAGAGACCTGGGGACTCCAGAGCACTCTCTGCTTTAAAGAATATAAACTATAGGATTTTTTTTAAGGTACCTAGAAATCAGTGCTTGTGGTTCTTTTGGACTGGATGCCTCCCTGCCAGACCCTGACCTAGATTTTGGGAAGACTTGCCTGAGAGGAGCCTGTGTAATGCGTAGAAAGCCCAGTCTTGTGGCAAAGTGGACTTGGATTCCAGTCATTCAACTGTGGGCCTTGGGACAACTGGTCTTCAGTGTTTTCATCTGTCAGTAGTACCTCCTTCCAGGGTTCTGTTGGGTCTCTGGATCAGGTGTCACAGTATTTGTCAATTAATGGCATCACTGTGACTAAACACCTGAGTGAAATAATTTAGGGGAGCAAGAGTTTATTTAGGCTCACAGCTTCAGAGGGCTCTGCCCACAGTAACTAGGCCTCATGCATTTGGACAGAACACCATGACAGCAGGAGCAGATCGAGAAGGAGGAGGCTGTTTACCTCATGGTGGACAGGAAGCAGAGGGAGACAGGATTGGGGAAAGAGATGCTTTATCAAAGACTTGCCCCCAGAGATCCATTTCCTCCAGCAAGGCCCTACTTCCTACAGTTTTTATCACCTCCCAGATAGTTCCACCACCTGGGGGACCAAACATCCAACCCATATTGATCCTGTGGGGGACATTTCATAACAGCACCCAGCCTGGCCCATGCCTAGCAGGTGTACATGAAGTCTGAGTTCTTATCTCCTCCCAAGGAACCCTTCCTTCCCTCTCCTCAAATCCCAAGCCCAGCCTCTGATGTTGAAGCGTCTTGTTTTGTAACCTGTCCTAAGGCATGCATGAGCCACATCCTCATGTGTGCCTGGGTGGACTGGGTTGGCCTGAGAGAGACAGGTGTCCCCCACCTCTGGGCAGACCAGGCGGTCACTCTCATGTCCCTTCTAGTAACTCTCCTGTCTCATCTTCTCACAAGCATCCTGCTCATTCCCTATAGACCAAGACTCTGGGCCCTGGAAAAGAGCTAGGCAGATGTGGAACCCATCTCTCTACCTAGTTCCCCTAATACCAAGGTGGGTGATTCCACTCACCAACCAGTCCTGAATTTCAGGTACCTCCCCACCTCCTCTCTCCTCAGGCACCCACGACACCCACCTTTTTGCACTGTGACACACAGAAGAGAAATAAAAAGTCTTTCACCCCTAAATTGGACAACCCAGCAAAGTGGGCAGACAAGCCAAGTTTTCTGGGAGTGGTGCAGACAGACAACACTGGGGAACACATAGAAGGGGGGCAGGAAGGATACTGCCTAGGAAAGCTTAGTGAGAAGGCATCTAGGCTTGCAGGACAGGCGGGATCTGTCTGGTGGACGATGAGCAGGGAGGGGAACTAAGGCCAAATGCACAACTCAGATATTGGCCCAAAGATTGGAAATGTTCAAGGACATGGCTGGGAGAAGAGAGTGGAGGCAGGAAGATCTACTAGGAGTCTGTCACAGAGATCCAGGCTGGAATCATAGGGACTGGAGGACTGTGGCCTGGTCCTCATTGTGTAATTTGGGGATGACCATCCTTACAGCCATCATGTGTCCATAAACATTGATTGACAAGCCAGACACAGACACAGCATTGGTCCAGAGGAAGAACAGACTGGGTTGTGAGGGTTAGCATCATGGGCTGCTATAAGAAAATACCACGAGCATAGCGGCAACCTCTCCAAATCTAGAGGCTTACAGTCTGAGAGCAAGGCCCTGCACAGCCTCAGCTAGGAACCTTCCCTGCCGCTTCCTGGTGCTGGTAGCAGCTGTGAATCCTTCAAATTTCTCACCTTGTCCACCTTGTGCCTCTGTCATTCCACAGCTTCCTCCATACGTCTCTCTGTTGCTTCTCTTCTTATGAAGACACCAACTGCACCGGATCACGATCCACCAAGAGTATGATCTACTGCGAATTCCATCTTAAAAAGACCCAGTTTCCAGGAAAGATCACAGTCACAGGCATGAGTCTAGGACTTCAGCATATTTTTTTGGGGGGTGGGGGAACACAATTCAAGCTACAACACCTCCTTTAGATGAATGTAGAGTTGGCTCTTGTCAGGGCGAGGAATCCAACAAAGGGCTTCCTGGAAGGTGGCTTTTCAAGGCATCCAACGATAGATGCATGGCAAAGAGGGAGAAATTTGCCCGGGCAGACAAGGGGATGGGAGCAGAGCACAGGGGAGAGACTTATACGACTGTTACACACAGTACTCCAAAGAAACTGTCTACCTACCCTTCCACCCAACTGCCCCCAAATCTCATGCGGATCAAATTCCCTTCAGCCCCACCTCATCCTCCCTTTTTGGTGGGGTTTGGAAGAAAACTGCTGCTTGCCATCCTTGCAGGCTTCTTATTCATGTCCAAACTTGGGTTTCTTTTTTTTTTTTTCTTGACTTGCAGTTAAGAAAAAGAAAATAATAATAAACTCTCTATTTATCAAGCAGCAAACCCCTAGGAAATTATAACCTTTTAAAATAAATATGTATCTAATTATAGGCAAGCACAGTTTACTTTTTGCAGTTCTGTCAGGATTTCCTGGGTAAGCTGAGTGTGCGGATAGCTGTCCGGGGCCCCCTCTCCCTTCCAGGCTCACTGGGTATGCATTAACCTCAAAGATGCCAGAAGACAGACATCAGGGGGCTGAGGTTCCCTGAGCAGGCCAGACAAGACCTGGATCCCACAGTTTCCCTTTCACAACAGAGGTTTGGGCCCTGAATTGGCTCCCAGCCTCAAAGCCATAACCACCCCGCCCCCCTCCAACTGTCTAGCCTGCTCAGCACACACACACACACACACACACACACACACACACACACACACACACACACACACACACACACACACACACATCTCTGTGGTTTTCTTCCTTATGAAAAAAAAGTGCTCTCTCCAGAAGAGCAGAATTGAGCCATCTTGGGGAAGGAGCCAATTGTTATTTTTAAATTTCCCCTTATTTATTGATTATGCAAAATGATGGAGTTCAGTATATTTTCATACATGTATACAATGTGCTCTGATCGCATTCACCCCCATTGCCCTTCCTTGTTTCCAGCCCCATTCCAGCCGGTCCCCTTCCCCCATAAGTAGGCCCCCTCTACTTCCATGTGTCCTACATGTATTGAAATGAACTCTAGGAAACGGAAACAAGAGGTTTTACTTTTTAAAGCTTTGCTGTTGTTGTTGTTGTTTTCTTTTCTCTTTGTCTTATTTGTTCATTTATTATCTGTCTTTGGGAGAGTAAGAGGGGACAGAAAAATGGAGGGACAAAGGGTGAACAAATGCAGCAGTGGTACTCACTAGACACTGTTGAAAATGAACTATACAACTTGTGGGTAGGACAGGAGGGAAAAACTGGGTCAGAGCAAGGGAAGAGGTGACATTATCCAAAAAGAAATGTACTCATTACCTGACTTATGTAACTGTAACTCTCTGTACATCACCATTATAATTTTAAAAAAATTTAAAAAAGATTTTAGATATCAGAGAAACTACGCTATATTTGTGTCCCTGGGTCTGACTTATTTGGTGTAACATGACTATCTCTAGTTCTATCCATTTTTTTTGTCCTGCAAATGATATGATTTCATTCTTCTTCATGGTCAAATAATATTCCATTGTGTATCTGTCCATAACTTCTTCCAATTCATTCCTTGTTAGGCATTTGTGATAATTCATAGCTTGACCGTCTTGAATAGTGCCACAATAAACATGGGTGTGCCATTATTTCTGTTGTGTGCTGACTTTTCTGGTATATACCTAGGGGTGGTAGAGAAGATCCCAAGGCAAGTTCTCTCACTTTCCTTTAAGACATTATTACCTTAAGTGAGGTACCAGTGGCTCAGGTCTGTAATCTTCACTACTCAGGAGGCTAAGATCTGAAGGTCCCAATTGGAATCCAGCTTGGACAAGAAAGCTTATGAGACTCTTTTCTCCCACAAACTATATTAAAAAAAAATTCAGAAGTGGAGGGAGCTGTGGCTCAAATGGTAGATTATTACCCTTGAGCAAAAGAAGCCCAGGGACAGGCCTGAGTTCAGGCCCCAGGACTGGCAAAAATATATATATATATATATATATATATTGGCTTGAAGGCATCCCTATACGCCTTCTTTGATATCCAGTAAAGAAGGTTCTAGATACATGCATCTCTAGACTGGGCATGTTCTCACAGCATCTCAATTTCTCAGCTCACCATTTGCCTCCCTCTCACCTCTTCTGGGTCCTAGGATCACGAGTCACATTGTTTTGTCTGCCTCTCCAACCATCCCCCTCACAGGAAGTCAGCTCTACCAGCCCATCCCCCTCACAGGAAGTCAGCCCTACCAACCCATCCCCCTCACAGGAAGTCAGCTCTACCCGCTCATCCCCCTTGCAGGAAGTCAGCTCTACCAGCTGTGGGAGATTCATTTTGCTTACTGCTATTGCCCAGCACTCCAGGGCAAAGTTGGGCACATAGTAGGTGCTTAATTCGTTTTTGTTGAATTGAATCCAGCTAAGGTTCATTGTCTTTGGAGATGGACAAGTTAGATCCCCACTTCCTAACGCTGTGTGCTGCTGGACTTGTGACAAAAACTTCATATAAGCTCACTTTCCACTTTTACACAGCTGAGGATCCCAGGATTGGGTGCCTGGGGAGCCAGACCAGGGCCTGGCACGAACACACATCTCAACATGCAGTCAGCAGGCTGCGGAGGGTCCATATGGAGCAGGGATCTGTGGTTCAGGAAGCCTGCCAGTGTTAGCTGGCCCGGGCTTCAGTTTTGCTTACTGCCCTTCCTGACTCTGTGACCTTCAGATCACCTGACCTTCCTGAGCCTCAGTTTCTACTCCTGTTCCTCCCCCCCACAATGAGTCAGTGTGGCATGGAATGGAGTGTGTGTTCCTAGGACTTCATATGATTTAAATGATTTAAAGGGAGGAATTATTTATCTGGTCTCGTGATTTCTGAGGGTTTTCCGTGATTGCTTGGTTCCATGCAACATCATGGTAAAGGATGGGGGAATCTTTCCTTCCTGGCAAGCCAGGTGGCAGAGAGGGGGTGGGGGGACAAGATAGAACGGGAGATACCCCCTCCCCTACTTCCTCCACCTAGGCTCCGCCTCCTGAGCACCCATGGATGAACTTGGGGCTCTCCTAATCCAGTCTCCTCTCAATGATCGGTCCACCGGTTGGGGGTTCTTTCATGCTTCCAGCCCATCCTGTGCTGATCACTCAGCCCTGCTCTTCAACACATGACACTTTTGGGGGTGGGGGAACAACTTCTTATCCAAACTATAAGAGACATGGAATTCGGGTGTGGCTACCGGCCTTCCTGTCTCCTGCCATCCACCCCTTCCTCCTCCCTCAAAGTTAGTCAATCTGAAGCTACAGGATGGGCTTCATTCCCCAGAGATGCTGGCTTCCCCTACCTGCCCTTCCCCAATCTGGCTTCTCTGACCCCAGCCCCACATCTGCTCAGGTTGGCAATAATGAGTCTTAACCCTCCTTGAAGATGACTACCCCAACTTCCTGCTGGGTGGCAGGAACCAAGAGAAAGAGGTTTTCTCCTGGGGAGTGGGAGGGCCCTCAGGGACCCCAGGACTTGGGGAAGGGGGAGGCCAGGCACTAGAAGCAGAGGATGGAGAGGGGGAATGCTGCTATTTACCACGACGGTCGTGGGTGAGGAGAAGCAGAAGGAGAAGGTAACCATGATCACACCTCCTCTGATTCTGGCCTCTTTCTGGTCCAACTTTCTGAAGAGGCCTTGGCTTTTGAGGATTGTTCTGGGTGCCTGCCCCTACCACAGAGCTAGAAAGTTGAAGTGCCCCCCCCCCACCCAGCGGAAGGGAAGGTGACACCCCTACACACCCGGAGTGAGAGTCAGAGGTATATTTATAACCCCAGAGGTGCCGCTTCTCCCCCTCAGCAGAGACGCGCCAGCTGCCGCACGGCCCAGGTGTGCCTCCCCCTCACAGCCGCCTGCCAGGTGCTGAAGACCCACGTGCCCCCCCAGTCCTGGACTTGAAGACACCACGTGGAACAAAAGATGGCTGGATGTTGAGCTTCTGAGGCCTGGTGGAGAGGCGCAGGACCACGTTCTCTTGTCCCACCAGTAGGTGCTAGGTTGGTCCTCAGGATTGTGGCAGATTAAAAATCTCTGGAACGCCGCTGCTGGGCCTGTGCTAGGCACCTCAGCAACCAAGTCTCATCCATGCCCCAAAACTGCCCGGGGGGTGGGAGTTCCTGCAGGACCCTCATTCACCAGCCAGTAAACGGAGGCAGGAGGCCGAGGGAGGCCCGGTTACCCTCCCAGCACACAGCCTGGAACAATCCAAGGCCAAAGGGACCAGAGCCATTCAGTTCTGAGGCCAGGGCCCTGAACTGGATGGGGGTGGGGAGACTATGGCTAATTTGAGTGGGGTAAAAATATGACCGGTTTACAGTAAATCAGTCATATTTTTATGCGGGTGCCCGTGGCTCGTGCCTGTAATCCTAGCTACTCAGGAGGCTGAGATCTGAGGATCATGGTTCAAAGACAGCCCCAACAGGAAAGTCCATGAGACTATCTCCTATTAATCACCAGCAAATCAGAATTGGCTCTATGGCTCAAAGTGGTATAACACTATCCTTGAGCAAAAGAGCTCAGGAAAGCAGTGCCCAGGCCCTGAGTTCAAGCCCCACAACCTACCCCCCCAAAAAAAAGCCCAACTGTATACTCACTGCCCTCTAGCTGAAATCTAGCCTTCCTTTCAGAGGGAACATGAGCCACACGGAACAGTGGGATGACCTGTACCTGTGACCATCAACAGGAGAAATCATGAGCTTTGTCCTGTCACACCACAGCTGGGGCAGAGATATTGGATATGTTTTGTCTGTTATTAGTTGGAAATTGCAGATCTTGTTCCTTTATGCACTGAGAAAGCAGTGCATGCCTTGCTACATCCCACTCTGAAATATTTAACTTTTGTAACACATATAATTGGCTTCTTCTGTAATTTTTTAATGTATAATTTCTTTGTGTGTGTGTGTGTGTGCATATGTGCACGTGCGCATGCACCTGCTCAGTCACACATGCCTGCACACAGGTACTAGGGCTTGAATTTAGGGCCTCCCACACTAGCTTAGCTTTTTTTTTTTTTTTTTGCTCAAGGCTGGCACTCTACCACTTGAGCCATACCTCCACTTCCAGGTGTTTTTGCTGGTTTATTGGACATAAGAGTCTCATGGACTTTTCCTGCCTGGGCTGGTTGTAAACCTCGGTCCTCAGATCTCAGCCTTCTGAGTAGCCAGGATTACAGGCGTGAGCCATCAACACTCAATTTTGTATTTCTTGAGAGGAGCTGGCCTGGAACTAAGGATCTTCCTGACCCAGCCTCCCAAGAACTGGGGTTACAGATGTGCAGCTCCACATCTGGCTTTGAGCAGGCATTTAAAAACCGTGCAGAGAAAGGAAGCCAATGTCTAGCAGAGGATGACAGGGATCATCAAGGCCACAGGTCTCAAGTTTGAGTCTTCCTCTCCACCCTATCCCGGGTGCTGAGCCCCCAGAACATCTCCTGATCCCAGCTTGGACTGGCCTCTGGAGACCTTTGGCACTTGTGGGTGGATCATATTTCTCCTCTTCCCTCTTCTCCCTCCATAATGGAGCCCACCAGTTCCCATGGTAGGGTTAAAATGCACCACTCTCTGGAGAATGTGATTCTCTTGTTTTACAGCCAAGTCAGGCTGGTTGCTGATTTCTAGGCACCAATTACGGGCCAGCTCGCTGGACCAATTAAAATGTGCAGGTGCAATAATGTCGACATTACAGTCTGGGGCTATCGCGGCAGATATTTTCCATGCAATATTTATAAGAGAACTCTGGGAACTTTAACCCCTTGATGGCAGGCTTCCTCTCTCGTGCAGGGCTCCTCACAGGTGGAGCCAAGTGCCCAGCAGAGGGTGAGGACAGCAAGATGGTGCAAGATGACCACGGAAGTGGAGCGCTGGGGGTGGGGGGCAGGGAGCGTGAAGAAGCTCAGGAGGGGTGCGGGGAGGGAGGACGTCTTTGAAAGGTGTTAGGAAAAAGTAAGAGCCAGTTGAAAGAGAAATCTGGGAGACTGGTGTTCTGGAAAGACTCCCCTTGGGCTTCGAAGACCTAGTTTTTAGACAGGATCCTGCCATGCTCTGGCTGTGTGACCTCAGGCAAGGGGGTTGAATGTCCCCTCTGGTCTATGTGAGTACAAGGAAGGAGAGATCCCTGTCCTGTCCCCCTGCTCCCTTTGAGACAGAAAGGCTTCTGCCTTCATGGCTGTCATCTGGGAGGCAGGGTGGGCTCCCTGGAGGCCCTCCTAGAGCCGGAGACAGCCCTATTCATAAGGCAATAGTGACCCTGCCTTCTGGTACCTCCCATGTCCTTGAGTTCCGGCCTCCTGCACTGACTGTCCTGGGCCTGCCCTGGCCAATAGAACAGCAGCGAATCTGATGCACACAGCTTGGGAAGGCCCCTGGGCATAGCATGCCTGGTCTCACAAACTCAAGAGAAGAGCTGCGGCATCCTAGAGCAGAACGAATGCCCCATGGCAGTATTTCTGTTGTTTGTTTTTCAGTCCTGGGGCTTGAACTCAGGGCCTGGGCTCTGTCCCTGAGCTCTTTCGTTCAAGGCGACCATTCTACCACTTTGTGCCACAGCTCCATTTCTGGTTTTTCTGGTGGTTAATTGGAGATAAGAGTCTCACAGATGTTCCTGCCTGGGCTGGCTTTGAATCGCAATCCTCAGATGTCACCCTCCTGAGTGGCTAGGATTACAGGCGTGAGCCACCAGCATCTGGCCTAATGGCAGTTTTTGATGCTTATTTGTGGTGGTTGATAGTCAAACTAATTTCCCCTCTCCCCGATCCCAAAAACTCTCTGCTGATCTCCCTCTTTGGTGCACACCTCACAAAAGCCATGATTTGTCACTACACAGGAGCAAGCCCTCCTGACAGCATCAATGGAGACTCCCAAACCACAACCACATTCATACTCCTTATTTGATGGGCTCATGGGGATCCTGGGAAGGGTAGGGTAGGCTCTGAATGACCAACTCAAGCTCAGGGGGTAGGTGTGATGACCACTCTCCCCCTCCTCCCCCGGGGCTTCCTCTTGTCCCAGGCCACTCAGCTGTGTAGTGGTTGAGGAAGAGACTAACCCTTTTCATGCCAAAAAGGACACAAGAGGCCCTTCTGTGGGCAAATGCTTGATCTCTGAGCAGGAGGCATCTTCTCTCCTTCAGACAATGACATCTCTTGGCAGCCATAGTGGGAGGCTGCTTTAGTAGTTAATGTCAGGATTTTGCTATTTAAAAAGCCATTCTGTGGTGGGGCCCTTCCCTCTTCCCTTATCCCACTGGTTCTATGGAGATCCCCAGGCCTGGCCACCCTCAGAGCCTGGGTAGAGATGGTGCAGCCCAGCTCCCTGACCCTGTCTTTCAAGATCTCAGCCTCACTCCCTGCTGGCCTAAGGAGAGCACGTGCTCCAATTTACTCCTTACTCAGCTGCCCCTCCTCTCCACTGCTGCTCACAAGTTACTGCAGAGTTTGCAAATGAGGCTGGGAGGTTGTTTATAGTTTCAAGAAGGTCCAAATCACAACTTTAAAGCAAACACCAAAGCAGCAGTATTAAAGAGCAAGGAAATACTTCCCAGTTTAAATAGCTTTTAGGTGAGCCACTCCCTTCCATGGCGGGTAGACTATTATTAGTAGGTGTGGACAGAATCAATGGGCCGTTGTGCCATCTGCTCCACAGGCCCCCCCCTCCCCAGCACCAGCCTTTTCCTTGTGGCTACACGTTAAATTATGGCATATATGCTGGTAGAATTTTCAACACTCAGGAAAAAGGGATAATTACAAAGACTAGACTGTTTCTTAGAGAGCACCTTCTCAGTGAGGCGGTGCCCCTGATCCTTCTGTCGTTTGAAAAACTGCAAACTAGCTCTGTGGCCACACAGCACCCCTAGGAACCCCCTGTAGGAAGGTTCCGATGGTCTCAAGGGGGCTGAGCTGGGGTGTGGAAGAGCTCAGGCAGCGGTGCCAGCTGTAGTTTGGATGTTGTATTCATTTTTGTCTCTGAGATAAAGGGCTCTCTATTCTACCAGCCCTCCTGTTATCCTCCCATAGTGTCTGGATAAAGGATGTGGTGGGAGTGAAGGGAAGAGCAAGTGCAGTGTGAGGAAAAGCCTGGAGACCCACGGACAGGGGTTAAGACCCGGGGCCTCTGCACTGGCTATCTTGCTTGTGTGTTCTTGATCTTGACTTTACCCAAACACGATCTCATTGGCTCCCCATAACTAGCCTGAGATGGTGGGATCCCCACTGTTCACCTGGCGTTGACATTAGGACCACAGAGGCACAGCTTGAGTGACTGTTAGAGAAACTCACTTCTGAATCCAGCCTCTGCCATCTACAGCCCATTGGACGTTGGTAAGGTTGCAGCCTCTTGGACCTCATATGGCGGCAGGGGTCCCTGCACTCTTCACTGTCATCCCTTCCCTGACACAGCACAGCAAGCAAGTCATCAGTGAGGCAGGGGCTGGTAGGAGAGCACAGGCGAGGTGTAGAATACTCCAGAACAACTTGGACTGGGAGAAAACATAGTAGGCTTCCTGGAAGGGGTTCCCTCACCTGCTTTGCTAAGAGCCACACTGGAGGGGCAAAAAAAAAACAACCCAGATGGTCCCGGGGGCAGAAAGTTCCCAGGAGAGAAAGAATGCAGGCTGGAAAAGGGGGTGTGCTGGTGAGGCGGGACCAGGAGGCAGGAAGTGAAAGGGTCAAGATGGTACCTGGGATGACCCCTAGAACTCAGACTCAAGTCCAGGATGTGGATGTTTGCCTGGTTACCGAGTTCTTGGTTTCCCACATGCGGCAGGAAGGTGGGGAAGGAGTGGGAGGTGAGGGCACCCGCTGGGGGCCTGCTGACCAGAGAGCCAGCTCTGGCCTCTTGGGCCAGGCCACCGACTGCAGGCCTTGGGTGATGAGTTGGCGGGAGGGCGGGGCTGCTGTGAGGGAGGTGAGCACAGGTTGAGTCTCCTCTATTCTGCCTGTCACCTCTTCTGGTGGCTCCTGTGGATGCCAGGGCGTGGGGTGGCCGTCAGGACACTGGGTCACCACCAGTAGAGAGGGCTCAGCCCTTCACGTTGTAAATCCCGGGGATGCCATCTCTCCAGTCTGTGTATCCATCCCAAGCCTCCACCCATCAAAGGCAAAAATATTTGGGAAAAGCCTGTTTGGTTTTCTGCTTCCGGAGGCCTCAGAACCTAAAGAGGCCCCTCCAGCTGTGGGCTTGATGCAACCAGCTCCCAAGCTTGAGGATGGAGCCTCTCAGGGCAGAAGGCAGAAACTCCGGGCCCTGAGACCCAGGCCCAGCGTGTGGGAGGCGGGACTCCTGCCAGCCAGGCCCCGCCCACCCCACCCCTCTGTGAAAGTAGGCAGGAAGCCTTTGTTCAAGGCCACTCCCTTCTATGGCTCCGGTGATAGGAAGACAGAGATAACTCTGGGGGCTCCAGCAGCTGGGGGCCTCTTCCCCAAGGAGCCTGGCAGGGGACTGCTGGCTTCCATCTCTAGCTGTAGGGGTGAGCCAGGCCTGGAGGTGATGGTGTTTCAAAGCCGATGGAAACTGTCTTTCAGTGTCAAAGCACTCTGCCTGGAGGCACAGGCAGGCCCTCCTGGGGACCCAGCTATCGGGGTCACCTCCCTGGATGACCGCTGGGCCTGACTGTCTCTCTGGGAAGCTCCTGAAGAGGCTTCCTACAACCCCAGGAACCCATCTCAGAGGCAGTGACACTCGGAGCGGCCATTAGCAGTACTTTTTTTTTTTCCCTGCGATTGCATTTTTACAGCCCATAGCTCCTCTACAAAGCATTTCCCCATTAAATCAGATGCTTTGCGAAAAAAAAAAAAAGCATCGTAATCATCGCCATAAATCCTAAGCGACGCTATGGAGAGTGGCTGACTGCCCGGCTCTCTGGGATCCAGGGCTGAGAAGCCATGAGCAGGGAAGCTGGCTTAATGAGATGCCGGGGGAATGGGGGCTTCCCAGGGGGTCTCCTAGAGCCAGATACTTCACAGAGCTCCACTGCGGAGGACGCCCACCTCAGGGGAGGCAGAAGAAGTGGGGGGGGGACCCTTCCTGCCAGGAAAAGCAGATGTTGCTATGAAGGGCCCCCAGCTGTGTTTCCAGGGTCGCTGACTGGGCTGCCTCCCAGGCTGGTGGGCTCCCACGGCCCGTGGGGCATGCTTGGGAACCGGGTCGGGTATAGATGACACATGGGTGTGCATTTTGGGGGGGGGTTGGGACGGGCCTCAGCCAGCGGTGCCTCTGCTGTGATCCACCCACTCTGCACCCAGCGTAAATAAATGGGCTGAAGAGGGCACAGGGAAACGTAAAGGGGAAATTTTGTTAAAAGGCTCTGTGTAAACAGAGCGTAAAGCGCTGGGAACTGGGGAGAGGCTCTGAGGAAGGGGCTGAAGAGACAGTTAAATGTTTATGAGCAAGTGGCAGATCTCACTAGCCCAGACTTGAGGAAAGACAGGGGGGCACAGACAGGCTCGGGGGCTTGTTCAAGGCCACATAGCAGTCCCAACACCAAAGACTCCTCCCTCATCCTCAGGGAGGATGTTCTCAGCGGAGCTGGGGGACAGAGGACACAAGGACAGTCATGAAGGATTTGATATTGATTGCTGTGGTCATTGTCTGAGGGACTTGAGACTGCCCCAGAGGCTAGAACAGAGATTCAGGGCACACTAAAGGAGCCTATCCCCCAGGCCCTATTTTACCCTGCTCTTGAAAGAAAACTTGGCATTAGCAAAGACAATAACTCGAAAGGGCACTCAGGTGGCCGGGAAGTCCGTGCAAAGACCCAGAGGTCAGAAAGGAAGTGGCCCAACTGTAACTGCACAGAGCTGGGGAGGATCCTCGTGGAGGTCCACAGAGGCCAGGCTGGGCTGGGTCAGATGCCAAGGATTTTAGACTCCATCCCATAGGATGCGGGGTGGCAGAGGACAGATGATAGGAAAGAAGATTGTCCATCTGAGTGAGGCGGGTGTTCTAGATGGTTCCTCTGAGTGCAGGGGCAGATGGCGGTAGGAGTCAACCCTCTATGTCTGTCTTTCCCACTTTCTTGTCCCTCCCCTTCCTCCTTTCTGTCCTTCTAACACCTTGAAAGAGCCTTTCTCCAGTGGACTTGTCCTTACTCAGCTTAACCTCTGGTGACTTTGGCCTGAGGGAGACATGCTTGTATGGGAGGGGTGTGTGTGTGTTGTGTGTGTGTATGTGTGTGTGTGTGTGTGTGTGTGTGTGTGTGACACACACAGGGGTAAACTAAGCATTCCAGTCCACCCTAATTCCTGTCTATTGGAGTCATTCACCTGGTCTGTGAGTTCGACTTGGTTTGGCAGCATGAGGGGATGGGCTCAGTCCTGGGTGACAACTCGGTGACAACTCGGGGAACAACAGATGGGTCCCAAAGCCTGGAGGGAGGAAGCGGTTTCCCCAAAGTCACGTGGTGAGCCAGAAACACAGGACATGACTGCAACCAGACTCTGCCTGCTTGGGAGTTTGATTTCATTTTCCACATTCACAATGAAGCCTTAATATACCCCAAACAGATCATTATCCTCCTAAGATTTAAAAAGCAAGATTACTATTTGTAACACAAGCAATTAGCTACCTTCTGGTGTTCCTTCTCTTGTCTCTTTCCCCATAGGATTCTGCTTTTCTTTAAGGAGGCCAAGGGTCCTGCAATGAGAGGCACTGGCCACAGGTGTTGCCCTGGAGCACGCAGAGAGGCCTTGCTGGGGCCTTGAGAGCTAGGAATGGCCCAGGAAGTGGGGAGGGAAGGATGTGAGAGGAGGGCTGGGGGATTCCTGCCAATACCACTCGCTCCTCTTTCTGGGGCTGGCATGGCTCTGTCAGTATGAGTGGTTGCTTTCTGTTGCTTCCTGGGTTGAGGAAAGCCAGCCACCACCTCCAAGGCCTGGGATGTGTGAGCCACATAGATGTATGGGGCCCACAGAGTGCCCTTGAGGGGCCTATGCCCTCTTATACAAGCTGTTCAGGTGGTTTTTAGTTGTTCCAGAAGTGAGGGCTAAAAATGTCATCTGATGTATTAATGGTAAAAGAAAGGAAGATGGATGGGTGATTTGATGTTTCTTATTAGGAAACCTTTATAGAGAAGTCTATGTGTATTCTGTATCAATGAAATACCAGTTGTTTGTGGGCTACCCTTCTATATCCAGAGATAGGACATTCGGCATCTCAGAAATGTGTGGGCACACCTGCTGTACCCTCCTCCTTCTCTCTCTCCCCCAGGTAACTCTTACCCTGATTTTTACTAACTAAAACAATTGTTTTCTTGCTTTCTTTATATTGTCCCCAGCCACGGACCTCTTCCAAAACAATCTGACATTTACTTGTATCTGCTGGTGAATTTAGGGGATTCATCACTCCAAAGCTTTGCTCTTTTGGTGCCACATGACATGGTCTTTGAGATTTCTCCCTGCTGACAGGTGAGCCCGTGGCCTTTCTTTTTCCATGTTTTCTAGTCTTAGGTTACATGGTTCAGTGGTGGCTCATGATTTTTAGGCATTTGGGCTGTTTCCAGGCATTGCTTTTTATGGATAGTGTTCTTGGCCATTCTGTTGGTCACAAGGAAGAGGTCTATAAAGGAAGATACCTGGGCCTGGCACAGAAAGCCACGAGATGTGCAAACACAGTTTTACTAGACAAGCTTAGAGAGCTAAGCTTTAGTTTTCTAAACAATGTCACTATTTTAAGGTTTAAAAAGCAAGGTTACGCCAGGTACTGCTGTCTCATTGCCTATAATCCTAGCTACTCAGGAGGCTGAGATCTGAGAATCATGGTTCAAAGGCAGCATAGGCAGAAAAGCTCGTGAGACTCTTATTTCCAATTAATCACCACAAAGCTAAAAGTGGAGCCGTGGCTCATGTGGTAAAGCATTAGCTTTGAGCCACAAAATTCAAAGACAGTGCCCATGCCCTGAGTTCTAGCTCCAGGTCTACACAAAGCAAGGTGATTTCTAATTATCAAACTATTTTCTAGAACATTTTCCAGTATATACTCCTTCCTCTGTACACGAGAGTTCTGGATCCTCTATTTCCTTTCAGTAATGTTGGCCCTGCCCAGGGATCTCTCTCTCTCTCTCTCTCTCTCTCTCTCTCTCTCTCTCTCTCTCTCAACACACTGATGTGTGTATGGGTGTATGTGGTTTATTTCTCCTGATGTTGAATTTGCATGCATTTTTGATTAGCGAGACTGAACACTTTTTATGCTTATTGGCCATTAGGGTGTCTTTCTGTAGAATACAGTTCAAGTCTATGACCCACTTTTCAACAATATAGAGTTGTATTCTTTAATATATTGATTCATAAAAGTTATTTTGTTTGTTTTTAAAAAAGCAAATCCTAGAAACCTAGTGTGGTAGTTCAAAGCTATAATCCCAGCTACTAGGGAAGCAAAGATTATGAGGATTGTGGTTCAAGGCCAGCCCAGGCAAAATGTTTGTAGGACTCCATCTCAACCCATGGCTGGGTATAGTGGCACTCACCTGTTATCCTAACAATACTGGGAAGTACAAATAGGAAGATGGAGGTCCAAGCATACATTGAGACCCTATCTTAAAAGTAACTAACTTTGTGGAAAGGTTAGCAGAGTGACTACAGTGATAGAGTATCTGCCTAGCAATTGTGAGCCCTGAGTTCAAACTCTGTGTGTGTGTGTGTGTGTGTGTGTGTGTGTGTGTGTAATTAGTTCATTATAGTCCTATGAGTTGCAAATAACTCTTCATACCAAGTTCTTTCTTTGGACTTTTATTTTGTGTGTGTTTGAACTCAGGGCCTGGGCCATGTCTAAGCTTTTGTGCTCAAAGCTAGCGCTCTAGTACTTGAGCCACAGCTCTTCTTTTGGCTTTTTGGTGGTTAATTGGCAGTAAGAGTCTCATGGACTTTCCTGGCTGGGCTGGCTTGGAGTTGGGATCCTCAGATCTCAGGTTCCTTAGAAGCTAGGGTTACAGGCATGAGCCACCCAACCTGCCCCTCCTGTCTTCTAACCTGAAGATCAAGGCCCATTAAGGAAGGCAGAGTATAGGAAGTCCCTAAGATCAGACCGGAAAGGGCCTCTGCTGTGGCCAATTCCTGGATGTCATCCATGTCTGGGGGACCCAATACTGACCAATAAAGCAGACAGCTGTGTGCCCTGGACCATCTTCAGAGAACCCATCCCCTTGATCTGCGGAAGGAGGGGTGGGAAAGCTCTCTACGGGCATATTTGGTTTCTTATTTATCCAGGGATAGCTCCATTTGCATCTCGTTTACATCTGTTTGTGTTCTGTGTGTCTGGGATAAAATAAAACCAGGCAACCTGCTACAAAAGAGTTCACACTGGATGTGGGACAGCCTGCTTGGGGCGGGTGAGGGGGGGGGGCTGCCTGCTGGCAGGGTGAGGAGCTTGTTTCTTGAGCACTTACTAGGTGCTGGTGTCTGATGTTTCTGGGAACACAGTCTACAGGGCGTAGCAGAGATGGAAACGGGCCAGGTGACACAGCATGGGGGAGTAACGGTGGTGACTGCTTGGGCGAAGGAATTGGACAGTTTGGTTGGAGCTCAGCTCTGGCCTCCCCTGCCTGCCCACCTACCTGGGTGTTCTTGGCCAGAGTAGTACATGTCGGGAGCTTGAGTTCCCTGGTCCACAGAGTGAGAACAACAAAACCTTCTCTGTTAAGGTTGGTGTGAGGATACAGGAGCCGTGCGGTGCGGTGCTCGGCATGGGGCGCCCATGGAGCTGGGAGGGGAAGCCAGGCTGAAAGCCAGACTCATTCTTACGTCTCTGGGCCCACGGGGCACCCCCAAGGGCTGGCTTTTGCCATTAAACCATAGACACAAAAGTGGGGTTCCTGCCTTACCCTCTCAGGCGGCACCCCTGAGGGCAAGAACATACAGGTGGGGGGATAAAGGGGGGACTTGGCAGGCTCAGGTGTCCATTTCATTGAGTGACACATGTTGGGGAACCTGAGCTGTTTTTCTTTCTTGCTTTCTTTCTTTTCCCCTCGTGGTGTTAGTCATCGTCTGCCTCATGGGAGGAAAATCCAGGGCAAGGTATAAACATGCAAGTCTCTCTCTGCCTTTTGTAGCATGTTTTTCCTCCTTTGAGCTGTGGTTTCCTCAGTCTGTCAGAAATGTCTCTGTTCAGGCAATAACTAGGGTGGATGGTGTGCACAGGACCCACAGACAGGCCATCCTGGGGGTGGGGGGGTGAGGGGCCCTTTCTATTCTGCTTCCACATTTGATCTTCCATTTGAGTTGTCTCGGTCCGTTTCAGTGATCTGAATGCCCCCTATAGTCAGGAACCACCACTTGAAGAGCAGACTTTGGGGCCCAGGCCACTCTGATCTGATTCTTCTACTCTAGCTCTGCTACTCACTTGCTGTATGTGCCTGAGAAAGACATTCAACTTCTCTGAGCTCATGATACAACGGGAATGCTAGTAGCCTTTATCAGGTGGACGTGTGCATTGAATGACTATAAGAATAGGACTGAGTGCTGTGTGTGGCCAGCTTGGGGAGAGAGTTTGCTGTTAGCCCTTATTATTACATCAGGGCAGATACATGTGAGAATTGAGAGGTTTCTTTGGTTCGAGCCTGGCCTCTGCATCTAGCTGTCTGTGGCCTTGGGCATCTCTTTTAAACTTCCCTTCCAGGCTGGGAAGGTGGCTCCGTGGTAGAGTGCTTGCCCTTGCATGCATGAGGCCCTGGGTTCGATTCCTCAACACCACATAAACAGAAAAAGCCAGAAGTGGAACTGTGGTTCAAGTGGTAGGGTGCTAGCCTTGAGCTGAAGAGCTGAGGGACAGTGCCCAGACCCAGAGTTCAGGCCCCATGACCGACAAAAAAATAAAAAGATAAACTTCCCTTCCTTGGGCCTGCTCTAAGCCAGCGGCATAGGTGCCCTCTCCTGCCTGGCCCCCTCCCGGGCTTTCTCTGGAGCTTCTGGTTCTGTTTCACTGCCTCTTCTGGGGTCTTGTCTTCCCTATGGGACCCTTACAGGAGGCATCATTCTTTTTACCCTTTTCCCTCCCGCCCTCTGCCTTGCTGGGGTGTGGGGGGCATTTAGGGGTTCCTGCTGGCTCTACCACTACCTGCTATGGCTGGGTTCCTGGAGGGTTCATCCAGCAAGGGGGTCCCCAAGGGCATGAGGGAGATGACTTGTAACTCACAGAGGTGCATTTGGGGAAACCCATATTGGCTAGAGACTCTGACCTTGGAGCAGGTTTATTCAGGCTACTTGCTGCTGCAGAACTGACCATATATTTTCTGTATATTAGGTGATTTCAGGGGGAAAAAAAAAATCAATGTTAATGGCAGCAATCAAACCTGCAGAAGCCTGAAACTGGTAGTAGAACTCAACTTTAGACCTGGGTTTATGAACAGGAGGGAAAAGAGCCAGAGGTCCCTGGCCCGGTAAGGGGGGGCGGGGGCTGGAAAGTAGGAGAGGGCTAGGTCAGGAGTGGTGGTGGGGGTGAAGGGAGGTTGGGAGTGGAGAGGCTCTTCTGGACAAGACAGTGACCCTGACCCCTGACCCCCTGGCTCCCTGTCCAGTAGCCAGGTAATCTTTAGGCTGGAGTACAGTTTTCAAAATTTTTTGTCAGTCATGGGGCTTGAATTCAGGGCCTAGGTGCTGTCCCTGAACTCATTTGCTCAAGGCTAGTGTTCTACCACTTTGAGCCACAACACCACTTCCAGTTTTTGAGTGGTTAATTGGAGATTAGAGTCTCATGAGGACTTTTCTGTCCTGGCTGGCTTTGAACCACTAGCCTCAGATCTCAGCTTCCTACGTGGCAAGGATTTCAGGCATGAGCCACCAGCACCCCGCTGGAGAACATTCTTTATTTCACATTCAGATAGAGTGATAATCATTGAATCATTATCCATTGTTGAATCATTAATGCTTCTTTGTGGTGGAGACTCCAAAAGACACCAAAGCAGAGGAAGTCAAAAGTCCCCGTGTCTCCTGGTCCTCCTTCCTGCAGTCCCCCAACGCTGCCGTTCCTGAAATTGCTTATTTATATTCAAGAAAAATATTTATGCTGGATGTTTGTATATTTATATTCATGGATTTTTTTCCTCTACTCCAATGCAAATGCTTGCAGACAGGGCCTGTCCTTCTCAGTCTAGCTTCTTCAACTCTTGAATATACATCCTTGTTCTAAGAACTGCCTTGTCCTGAGCCTCCTAATTCACTTAGCGAGGCCCCTATGGATGGTGTGTGACACTGCATGGTGGTCCATCTTCACACACACTGTCTCCCATGCAGTTACCCACGGCACCACTCACTCCGTTTCCCCAACTGGCACTGCTCCTGCTGTGTTCTAGACATATATCTTGACAATACTGACCTTCCTCCCATCTTCCTCCTCTCTTTCTCCTTCCTTTCTTTCATTCAGAAACTTCCCAAGGCATCAGCTCTGACTCGGGCCTCTTTCTCAACTCCCACATCCGGCATAATGCCCCTCTGTGCAGCCGTGGTCTTCCTTCTTCCCTAGCACCACTTCCTGCCCGATCCAAGGCACCATCGAGGCTTGGACCACCACAGTAGCCTCCTCTCTTGTGATGGAACCCAGATTATGTCATTGCTCTAACGAAAGCCTTCGATGGCACCTGGGACCTAGAAGGTAAAACCTCAAATCATCACCTCGGCCCTGCCTGTCCCCCATCATGATGCTCTTGCTCATTACCCATCATGTTCTTTCCTGTTTGGGAGGTGTTGGAGCATGGAGCTTGGAGTCCTTCGCCTTGCTAAGTCCTGCCTGATATTCCATCTTCAAGCCAGGCAGCAAGATGCTCTGTCTCACGGTCGTAAGTCCCTCTTCACACTGTGGAGTTTTTGCATTTGCTCATGGCTTGTTTAATATCCATCATGTCTCCTTGGCTACCATCTGCCGGAGGACAAAGGTGTGTGTCTCAGCGGTCACTCTGTCTCTTGTCCTTTTGATGAGGCCTAATTGGTATTTGCTGAATGAATGAGTGAATGGACAGGTTTGAACACTTGTTCTTTGCCAGGCTTTGTGCTCAGAACTGGGCTTTCAAAGTTGGATGGGACCAAATGAGTTTCCAAACAGATGGCACCTGGTCCCGTGATGGGGGTGAGGGTGGGAGGGGGAGAGAGGAAGAGTCACTCCCACCACAGAGGATGTCTAGGAGCCTGGGGACTATTCACCAATGAGGAAGAAGGACAGGGCCCCCCAGGCCAGGGGACTGCCTGGGCAAAGGCGTAGAAATGGTAACGTCCCTGGTAATTTGGGTAGAGGAGAACTCATGCTGCTGGAAGATGGGATGAAGTGAGCTGAGAATAATATCGAAGCTGCCACCTATTATGGCCGTGCAAGGTGGCTACAGCTGTTTGTTATTTTCTCCTTCTTTGTATCCCTTGGCTTCCTGTAGATACTGGGCTTGTGATGAAAATGAAGTGAAAATTTTGGATGTAAATGGGCAAAAACAAAGCCACTGGACTCAAGGTAGCCTGACTCATCTCCTCTTCACCTCTCCAGCCTTTTTTTTAATCTAGATTATTATTTTCTCTTTTGAGACTGGCCTCAAACTTGAGCTCCTTCTGCCTCAGCCTCCTGAGTGCTGGGATTATAGCAGTATCTGCCCTAGTTTTCTAGGCATGCTTATTGGCAATCCTTTGTTTTAGTATGAGGAAGCCCAACTGACCTTCTTCCCAACCTCCAGTATTCAAGAAAATAAACCAGTGTAATTTCCCTTTTGTCTAATTGGCTTTCTCAGTGACATAAAGGTCTCAGCCATGTCCTGATAAAGACAGGAAGGAAAGAAAAGAGACTAAGAAGTAAGTGGGCCCCTTCTTAAAGGCTCTGGCTTGGATGCGGCTGCTCATCAGTCACTGGTGAGAATACAGACTGGTGCAAAGGAGGCTGGGAAGTGTAGTCCAGCTTGACAGGCAGGTGTCCACCCCTAGTGCCACTGTCCTGGAGGAATGCAGGCATGGAATCTGGTAAACAACTAGTAGAGGAGACCACCGTGAAGGATAGGACAGATGGACAGATGCTAGGCAGGAGGTGGTTGCTAGTGTCCCAGGCTTCTTTCACCTAGATGACAAAACATAGATTCTGCTCTCTGCTGCCAAGGACAAAGGAGAGGGTCTTGGGTTCTCCTGACCCCAGTCTCCCCTTTCCCTGATCACGTTCTCTGGGCCCTCTCCTGTCTTTCATGCCCTGCCGGTGATGGTCTAAGCCTGAACTGCATCCTAGCCCTGGGGCTTGGTAAAGAGCTGCAGTCAGCAAATCAATATCAGGGCCACATCCTAAAGTCTCACAGCCCCTCTGTACCTGAGAAACTCTTTAAGTATTTGAGAAGCCACTTTAAGAGACAGTAGCGAGCCATGAATTGCAAATCAGCCCCATCCAGTGAGGGTTACAGGCCCCTGCAGACTACCTGCCATCATCAGAGCTGCCCAATAGGGGTCACTGTATGTACCCGAAAGTAATAAAAGTGCGCGTAAAAATTCTGTGATTTAAATCCAACTTTTATTAGACTTTTATTACAAAGAGTATAAGATCTCATTAATATTAAAATTAACAATCGCTAATATTTATTGACTTCTTGCTGCGTCAAGCTCTAGATGGCCCCTCACCAGCAGCTCCCTTAATTCTCCAGGCATAGAATACCATGATTAGGCCCTCCCCTCCCTTTTTTGTTTCAAGGGAAGAAACTGAGGCAGAGAGAGGTCTACATGATTTGTCCAAGGTCATGTGGTTAATACAGAGCAAAACCCAAGATTTGGCCTCTAGTCTGTCTGAGTCCGAACCTTCATTCATAATGAACTGCCAGCCTAGGCTGCATCTATATGCTTGCTGGATGCCTACAGGGCACACAAAAGCCTCTTGGGCCGCAGCTCTTTCCCCACTGGAAACAGAGGCAGGGGAGATGAGGAACTCAGGCCTTCGAGCCATTCTTCTTGGTCCTCTGTTCCTGTGGCGCACAGGGTGACTCACCTACCTGTCTGGGTAGTATCCACATTGCTAAGGGAACCACAGATCATTCTCCTTCACGAGAAAAGCCAGCATGGCCCATTGTCCCTCAGCTCTCCCTTCTGAGCCCTCTCTTGGCTAGCCTTTATCACCAACCCAGGCTGCTTCCCAGCCAACCCTCTTTCTTCTTCTTCTTCCTCCCATCATCATCTTCAAGGAGCTCCAATCTTTTCAAAGTGCTAGTGCTACCACATCTCCTGCTGCCTGCAAACCTGCAGCACAGGGCTGCTGCCCAGAACAGAGCACAGGCTCACCCTCTGCTCACCTCCACCCCTGCCCTAGGGATACCCCCTAGCCATAAAGAAAAAGGAAAGGACAGAGGAGGGGCTTGTGGACAAATAAAGCTGAAGTCTGCATTCTCTCTGCTGTCCTGGAAATTCATGATGCTTACTAGCAAAGACTCCGGAATTCTACCGGGGAAACTTGTTCACCTTTTACACAACCTCAATTTCCCCAAGGCTTGTTTGACCACTGAAGTAAAAGGAACCCATGTGAATGTCCTACAGACATTCAGCTGGCCTCGAACTCATGATCCTCCCAATTGTTAGGACTGCAGATGTGGGCCCGTATTCCCTACTTGAGAAGCTATTATTGAAACATTCCTGTAGCGGGAAGGAACTCCATTCCCCACCTGCTCCTCTCTGGGCCAGAATGCCCTCTCCCACCACCTCTCCTGACAGAAATGTTTTAACACCCAGCTCAACAGCTCCACAGAACCTTCCAGATTTCATCCCTCCTGGAGTGCTCATGCCTCAGTCTCTCTCTCTCTCTCCTAAGTCTGGCTGGTGGCCAGTACTCTGGAGAGAGACAGGAAAGGATCCCTACCCTCTTCAGCCCCACCCAGTTCTGGTTCTCAGGGTAACTACCCCGTAGGATTGCCATGACTCCTTGAGCATGACGGACAGCCCAGAAGCTTCTCCAGCTCAGGAGAGCTTAGGAGGCCATGGGGACTCCATTTGCCACCCTGACTGGTTCTCCATGTCCAATCTGTGTGTCCCTTGGGGAAACAGGCAGATGCGCAGTGACACACAGCCCCAGGATGAGGTGCAGGCTTGCTTCCCTCTTTCCTGAGCTGCCAAATACTGGACAAAGATCAGAAAGTGTCGACATATGCCAGACCCAGGTCTCAAACCCTGAAAGTCTAGGACCCACCAGTCATATGAGGGTCACAGGTCAGATGAGCAGTGGTGAGGGTCAGAAGCCCATAGCCCATGCACACAGCAGCCGCCTCTGGGTTCTACCAGGAGCTCACTCACAGTAGGGCATGTGCGGATGGATTCTCTCTCTCTCTCTCTCTCTCTCTCTGTCTCTGTCTTTCTCTGTCTTTCTCTGTCTTTGTCTCTCTCTGTCTCTGTCTCTCTCTCTTTCTCTCTCTCTGATGTCTGTCAGAGTTCACACACTGGTGTAAGAGGTGCCCAGCACCCCTGCCACCTGCCTGGAGGCCTGCCTCTCCTCATGGCCCTCTCTTCCCCTCTCAGGTCTGTCCAGGTGACACCACAAAAGCATCCCCCTTCCATTCAGCCACATAAAGTTGGTGGGGGAGGGAGGGAAGCACACTGTAGCATAGCCCTTCCATCACAAGCGATGGCTTAGACTCCCAGGGCCCCATCCCTCACCCCCTCCCCCATGCTCAGGAAGCTCTACTTCACCTCTGGGAGGCCTGCTGCCTGGAGCAGGGCCAGATGCTGTCCACTCTCAGCGAGAGAGCCAGAGCCAGAGAGCAGAGGAGAGGAGAGGAGAGGCTGAGGCAGGCTTGCCACTGTCACAAATGCTTCCTGGGCAGGCTGCATGGGGTGCTGGGTAAGCGGCATGGGCAGCCATGTGGATCAGTACTGCCATCTGAGACACTGCCTAGCAGAGCTTGACTGGCCTCCACTGCTCCCATCCAGCCCAGAGCTGAATGAGCCTTGTGGGGTCATGGTCCTTCCCCCTACCCTGACCTCCAACACGACAGACAGACAGACAGAGACACAGAGATAAGGAGAGATAAAGGCCTTGGAAAAAATAGGGAGTAGGGACTGTGTGTGCATGGGGGGGGGGATAGACCTTGGCTCTAATGTTTATGGTGCGGTCATCCTGAGCAATTTGCTTACACTCTCCTAGCCAGTTTACCCCTCTGTAACAGGGTAGTGGGAGTGTCATGCCAATGAACAGAAAGCATATCTATGGGTTCCCTTGGCACAGGCACGTAGGAGGCTCACATGATGGCCCCTCTCTCTCCCTCCCTGCCACCTGCAGCCAGCATGCCCGATAAGAGGGGAGGGCAGAGGCAATGGGGCACTGTCTCACCCTCCGCTCACCCCCTTGCCAGCTTTGGTGCTCTCCTTGTCTTTGTCTTTCTGTCTCTGTGTATCTGTCTCTGCGTCCATCTAGCTCTTCTTCATCCCTCTCTGTCTTTCCCTCCTCGTTCCTTCTTGCCAGAATGACAGGATATTTTCACCTTTTCGGAATGGACCAGGCTACTGGGAGCTGTGTCCCCAGCCACTTGCCACAAGACGAGCTGACAGGGGGCTCTGTCCTTCCTTTCAGCCTCTCACCTTGGGGCTCAGATACTGGCCACATTTCCCCCTCCTCCATTTTCTTGGAACCCTTACAAGCTGTCTGGAATAGATACAACCAGAAGCAACACAAGCCAGGTCTATAGACTTGTCCTCGCTGGGTGCCTGGACTCACTGTGGTCTACCTACCACTGAGGGAAAAACAATACCCTCCCAGGGGCTGTTAGGAGGACGATAACTTAGGAATGAGGTGACATTCCTAAGGCTCCTGGCTTAAAGGGTCTTTTTGTCCCCATAAGTGTTTCATGCCCTTCCACAGCCTTTAACAGACCTGCTTCCTCTTGCTGGGTGGGAGAGCTGCTGGTCGAAAGAGCACCCTGGTCAGCCAGGGCCTGGCCCTTATCTGATTTCTTTTCCCTCGCCTTTGTTGCCCCTCCAATCCCATTACCAGACTAGACAATGTCAGGGTTTGCATTGATTTTTCTCACCCACGATCACCTCCTCCCAGCTCTTTCTCTCCACAGGGACCCTGTGTAGCAGAGCAAGCTTTAGATGTAAAGGCTGCAGTGCCTTCTTCTGCGGTCTTCCTGGGCAAGCGTTTGATCTCTGGCTTAACAAGTTCAGCCATTTTTCTTAAGAGAGCAAGAGAGAGAGAGATTCAGATAGAGAAAGAGTGATGAAGACAAAAAATGAAAGACAATGAGATAAGATGAGGGAGGGACAGACAGACAGACAGGCAGGCTAGCACAGAGCCCTTCTCTCTCAGAGGCCGCCTCTGGCCTCCTCTCATGCCTCTCTTCCCACCTCTGCATCTCCCTCCTCAGCCTGCAGCCACCAGATCAGCTCTGAGCCCGAGCTCAGACCTTCCCTGGGGAGGTGACAGCCGCTTGCTCAGCATGACAGGGCATCTGCTTAAGATGCAGGGGCCTCTGACACAGAGGAGACTTCTCTGGCAAGCTGGTGTGGGTATCCTTGTGGCAGGAGGGCTGGCTGACAGGGGACAAATGGGCTGCTGGTTGGAGAGCCAGAGCCCCTGCCTTCCTTGCTCCAGGACTGAGCTGTCTTGCTGGGACTTCCGGGGAGCCAGCCATGAAGGCCTGGCTTAGCATTATCTCTGCATTTCTCTCTAGCGCTGCCCCTCCCTTTTCCCTTCCTGCTCCCTCTTTGTCTCTCTAGTCTTCCATTTCCTATTTATGAACAGTTCCGGCCTGCACTCCCAAGCCTCTGTGTTGAATCTGTGAGCCAGAAATCAGCAATGGTTTTTTATTAAAGGCAAAAGGACAATAACCTGATTTCATAAAAGCAACACGCCCTTCTCAGGAGGCAAGTGTTCAGTGGAACTGTAACTGCCTGAGATAATATTTTAAAACGTGTATATGCACCCACTATAGCCCCCCACCTCTCCCAGGCTCCAGGGAGAGTGTTAAACCTGCTCTGGTTACTTCTTTCCCCCACCCCCCTTTCCTGGCTACACATTTCTAGGTCACTTGCCTCCTCCCCCACTCAGAGTTCCCATCCAGGAAACGCCATGGATTCCACACGGGTCCCAGAGCTTCCATAATTAATGGGATCGCTTGAAGCCAGCCTTAACAATGCCCCCCAAAAGAAGGATGCTGAAGCTGGGGGTCTCACCCCTCACGGCTGCAGAGGGGTGGGACACCGAGTCTCTGGGGGATACCTGTGTTATCTCTGACCCAGCTCCCTCTTGGCTCCTTGGGGCTGCCAGTGCCAGGCCTCTCTCTCTCTCTCTGCCCCACCATTCTTTGGATCTGTCTCTTTCTATAATTCTCTTCTCATCCAGTCTATTAGCGGTCTCCGGCATGCCCTGCCAGGCTCAGTTGCATCTCCTTATCTGGTTTATATTAGAAGAGAAAGCTCTGGCATGTTTTCCCCTCACCTGAGGAAAGAGACGCTTCTCTTTCTCAAGACACTCATAGCCTCTGATGAAACCCCAGAAAGACTTAAATTATAATGAAATGCCATTGTCTTGAGAGATAAGATGGCCCAAGAGCACTTCTAGCTACCTTAGAAAATAACCCAGCCTTCCAGCAGTAAGACAGGGCCTATTAAAACAAAACAAAACAAAAAACCTCCCTCAAGTGCCAGTCATAATGCAAAGCTGCCTTCGAGTCTCACAGACCTGGGTTCAAATCCTCACCCTGCCCACCTACCCTGTCACTTTAACCACTGATTGCCCAGGGCAGCTACCTCATGGGCTACCATAGAGAGAGCAAGCTGCTATGACCCGAGCTCTGAGCACACAGAAGCTGCTCAATAAATTCTGGCAGATCCATAGTGTTTTGTGTCCCTCCCAGGAAGAAACTGTCCGGTTTTATGGGAGATGAGTGGTTCTCAGCTTTGGCTTTATTTTAAAGCACACAGGGATCTTTATCAAATACAGATGTGGAGACCCCACCTCTACCCCTCTCCTGGAGTCCAAGTCTCCCTGTAGTGCAGAATAGGAACCACAGCTTGGTGAAGCAGAGGCCTGGGGAGGAGCTTTAGCTGGGGTCCACAGGACTTTGGAAGGAAGGGTGGGACCATACCTAGACTGGAGAGGCCAGGACACAATGACACAATGAACAAACCATCAACCTCAACAACTTCCTCTCCTCCTCCTCCTCCTCCTCCTCCTCCTCCTCCTCCTCCTCCTCCTCCTCCTCCTCCTCCTTCTCTTCTTCTCCTTCTCCATCTCCTTCTCTTCCTCTTCCTCTTCCTCCTCCTTCTCTTCCTCTTCCTCTTCATTTTGGTGCAGTACTGGTGCTTAAATTCAGTGCCTTGAACTCTTGCTTAGCTTTTCCTTTTCTTTTCATGTGTGTGCTAGTTCTGGGGCTTGAATTCAGGACCTGGGCACTGTCTCTGAGCTTCTTTGGCTTAAGGCTAATGGCCTACCACTTGAGCTACAACTCTACTTTCAGCTTTTTGGTGGTTAATTGGAGATAAGAATCTCCCAGATTTTCCTTCCTGGGCTGGCTTTGTGATCTTCAGATCTCAGCCTCCCTAGTAGCTAAAATTATAGGCATGAGCCACCAGGATCTGGCTTATTTATTATTCTTTACCATCCACCAGAATATGGGGTGGTGGAGTGGGTTGAATTGTGTCCTCAATAAAGATGATACTGGGGCTGGGAAGGTGGTTCATTGGTAGAATGCTTGACTTGCATGCATGAGGCCCTGGGTTCGATTCCTCAGCATCACATAAGCAGAAAAAGCCGGAAGTAGTGCTGTGGCTCAAGTGGTAGACCACTAGCCTTAAGCTGAAGAGCTCAGGGACAGTGTCCAGCCCCAGAGTTCAGGCCCCATGACCAACAAAAAGAAAGAAAAAAAAGAAAGAAAAAGAAAGGAAGGAAGGAAGGAAGGAAGGAAGGAAGGAAGGAAGGAAGGAAGGAAGGAAGGAAGGAAGGAAGGAAGGAAGGAAGACAATATCCAAGTCTTAATCCCTAGTACCTGTGGTTGGACCTCTTTTGGAATTGTGGTCTTTAGAGACATGATTGAGTTCAGAGTCTCAGGTGGGTCTGTCCAGGGTATAGACTGTCCCTAAATCAGTGATGGAGCCTTATAAGAGAAAGAAGAAAAGGATGTATGACACAGAAGAGTTGTGTGGCTCAGAGAAGCTGGAAGAGGGAAGGAAGGTCTGCCCCCTCTGGCCTGCAGGGTTGGTGTGGCCATGGGGACACCTCAATTCCAGATCGCTGACCTCTGGAACACCTCAATTCCAGATTGCTGACCTCTGGGACACCTCAATTCCAGATCGTTGACCTCTGGGTCTGTGGGACAACGCATTTCAGTTGTGAACCATGCTGCCAATTCTGTGATATCTAACCTGGTTACACCAAAAGCCAAGACCTTAGTGCTGTTTACTGCTACATCTCCAGTTCTGCCACAATGCCAGGCACCATAGGTGTCATGCTCTCCGGTGTTAAACAGTTGATGCATTGTCTGCCCATATGGCACTGTGCAGGAAAACAAGGCAATGGGCTTTGGAAGCCTTTGCCCTCAGCTCCAGAAGGCTGTGCAGAAGCAAGACTGACCCTAAGAATCCAGACTGGGGGTCTAAGGATAGTGACTGCGCAGCTAGAGTGTACACTCTTCCCTTTCCCTCATTTGGAGGAGCAAGAGTTTTAATTGGCTGGGAGAATGTCATGCCCTGTAAGAGATGCTGGCTAGGTATTACCTTCCTTCCCTATCCTCTCCTCCTCTCTTACTCTTTTCTCTCCCCTCTCCTCTCCTCCCTGTCCACTTCATTTCTAAACCAGGGAGGAGAGTGTGCCTTAAAGAACCATTCTTTGTTGTTGATATTGGTGGTGGTAGTCATGGGCTGGAACTCAGGGCCTACGAGCTGAGCTATTTTTGATCATGTCTAGTACTCTACTACTGTAAAACACAGCACCACTTCCCATTTTTCTGGTGGTTAAGTGGAGATTAGATGCTCATAAACTTTCTGCCTGGGCTAGCTTTAAACCATGATCCTCAGATCTCAGC
This sequence comes from Dipodomys spectabilis, assembly GCF_019054845.1. NCBI lineage: Eukaryota > Metazoa > Chordata > Mammalia > Rodentia > Heteromyidae > Dipodomys > Dipodomys spectabilis. Next base: position 78,605 of record NW_024871276.1, on the reverse strand, counting down.
CTCCTGAATAGCTAGGATTACAGGTGTGAGCCACTGGTGCCTAGCTTTGAAGAACCGTTCTTTATGATGATGATTTTTCAAAAAATCAAACAGCATTTAATGATATAGAAATTCCCCACGCTATAATGTTGAGTGGGAAAAGCAAGTAAGCCATGAAGGGATAGCACATCACCAGAAAGAAAATCCTGGTGAGTGTGTAGAACCCAAAGCATTCTTGGCTTTGCCACTGCCTTTGATCTGAATCCATGCAGAGCCCACACAGCATGCTGTCAGGGAAACCATCTTACCTGCCTTCTTGCCCCATGCTCATTTCCTGTGCTTCCCTTCTGTCTTTCAAATTCTTATTTCCTTCTGTTAATGCTTTATACATTTCTCCATAAAAGTCAGCCCATCTCTTGCTGTGCTTATTCCTAGTTACCTACCAGGTTGCCTTGCTGTCTTGAAATGAGTCTTTTTTATTACAGTTTTGAATGGGTTATTGCTAGCGTAGAGAACACAATCAATGTTTATATATTGACCTTTTATTGGGCAGTCGTGAAAGCCCTTCCTTACTCTATAAGACTGTGGATCGTTTGGGGTTTTCTATACAGAAATGCAAATGAAGACAGATTTGTGTCTGTCTTTCCAATTGTGAGTCATTTGCTTATTTTTCTCTCCTAATTGAGTTGATTAAGATCTCAATCCAGGTTCAATGCTGAGCAAATTGGTGGCAGAGGGCAGCTCTATATTGCACTCAGTGTTAGTGGCACCATGTCTAAAGTATTTATCTTTTGTTGTTGTTGTTTGTTTTCCTAGAAGGTTGGTTTCATGGGGTCGTTTTTGTTTGTATGTTTTGAGGTAGTCTTACTATGTGCCATTCTCCTGCCTTACGTCCTATGTACTGGGATTTCAGGTATGCACTACTCCACCCAGCTCAAATTTGAATCTATTTGCTTAAAATTTTGTGATAGATATTGTATCAGATTAGGAAAGTTCCCTTGTTTTGCTACATTTCCACAAGTTTTTTGAGTTGCAAAGATGTGCCAACTTTTGTTAATTGTGTTCCCTGCATCTTTGGAGGCAATCCTCTATTTCTTTTCCTTGAACTTGTTAGTTCCCTTGTTTTGCTACATTTCCACAAGCTTTTTGAGTTGCAAAGATGTACCAACTTTTGTTAACTGTGTTCCCTGCATCTTTGGAGGCAATCCTCTATTTCTTTTCCTTGAACTTGTTAGTATGCCGAGTCATGTAACTTTTTAGATATTGAACCAACCCTGCATTCCTGGGCTGAGCATTAGATGATTGTCATGTGTTTTAAGGAATGTATTCCTTAAATGCATCGACTGATGCTTTATTTCTAATTTTCTTGTTCAAGTTCATTAGCCAGATGACTTTGTAATTTCCCTTGCTGGTATTGGGCTATTTTTAAGATGCAGTGAAATTATGATCTGAACATCAAGTAACACTGTAAGTTTTGGGATTTTATTCATTAAATGAGTCCTGTGTATCTGTGGGTTACACATCTGCAGATTCAATCAAATGCAGATGGGAGTTTTTTTTTGAGAGAGAGGTACTAGGGTTTGGACACAGGGCCTGGGTGCTGTCCCGTAGCTTTTTTGCTCAAGGCTGGTGCTCTATCATTTGAGCAACAGCTCCATTTCTGGATTTTTGATGGTTAACTAGAGATAAGAGGGTCATCGACTTTCTTGCCTACGATGGCTTCAAACCACAGTCCTCAGATCTGAGCCTCCTAAGTAGCTACCATAACTGGTATGAGTTAATGCCTCCCATCTTTGCAAATCTTTGAGAAAAAAAATAGTACTAGTACTGAACTTCAACCCAAAACATCTGACTACAGAGCTCACACCCATAGCCAGGGATTAAATGCTCTTCCAAATGCTTAATGACCCCTCAGCCATCCAACTCCACATCCCTTTGCCCAGTCTTCTGTCCACCATCCACCTATAGTCCTGCTGTATCCATCCCTTCCTCACCCATCCATTCACTTGTCCTATATCCTCCCCTTCTTAACCAGCCATACACTTCTTTCCCTGCTCTTCCATGTACTCTTAAATCTACCCATCCACCCCTAAACCTATCTAAGAAGCCCTTTTTTGTATTCCCTACCATGTGTTTATCTAACAACCACCTTCTAAGTGCCTTTTATTTTAGTGATCTTTAAAGAAGAATGGTGTTCATCCCCAACATCTAAGGCTCACTCTGGTGAGGGGAACAGGCAATAGTCTCACCCAATGGGTGTGATCTACAGTGTATGGGCTAAGGAAGAAGTGAGCCAAGATGTCCGGTGTGCAGAGGCAAAGGCACATGGCTTAGCCTTGATGGTGGTGGGGGTGTCCAGAGAGAATCTTTGAGAATTTTCAGATGACTTGGAAGTTTCAGATAGAGAAGTGATGGTATAGGCAGCAGAGCCTCCATTTCAAGGCCTTGACCCAGCTATTTCTCTGCTTCAATGGGACAGAAAAAGGTACAGTCCCTTCCTCTCTCATCTACTGTATGGGAGAGAAGCAGCCAAGCCACAAGCAGCCCATCTCTGAGTTCTGTAGCAAAGATAGGGACAGTTCCTGTCAGGGTCTGTCTGGCATTGATAGGTTGAGCTGAAATCTGAGCTGAGACTCAGGGCAGCTCCCTGGAAGAGAAGGGTGCCAAGGTTCTTTTAAGATGATTGGCTATCTGGCTTTCTCCCAGAGCTATCCTGAATTTGCCATTCTGTGCACTTTCCACATATTTGCAAGTTCTGATTGAACAAACACTGGCTGGGACACAGTGAGCCCAAATAATTGTGTGCCTGTCAACGGTACGTGTTAATTGGAGAGTTGTAGAGTACGTGGGACAGGTCACAAGGGAGAAGCCAATTACTTCATGTACCTGTTGGAAGGGCTCGGACTCCTGAAATCCTGACTGGCATGAGAACGCTTGGTATTGGTCCGTGTTATTGATTTTTCCTCCCGCCTCAGTTGATGGGCTCATTAATTGACAATTACCTTTTCCCTTGTGTTGGGGGGAATTGACAACAGCGACCTGAAGCGTTCGAGTTTCATTTGAGCTGAGTTAAGCCTGTACCTGTTTAACCTATAACAAGTCCCAACAGGTAGCTCTGGGGAGTCACCGGAGCAGTACCCGAGATGCAATGAATGTGGGTGCCAGTGGCACAGACTGGATTGTGTAGCCTGCTGGGCCACAGCTAGGGCTGGGGATATACTGAGCCTGAATCACAGATCTCCCAATGGGATCAATTAATATTGGCTCCAACAGGCAATGAAGGAAAAGATTGCTATTTGTTGAATCTGACTTGGGTTCAAGACTCTGCTCTGCTGTTAACAGTTTGACTTAACTTCTCGGGACTTCAGCCTTCTTATCTGTTAAATGGAACTAGAAACTAGATTCCCACAACAGAGAATTGGAGCCATCCACTCAATGAAGTCATGGAAGTAGAATGCTCAGCATAAATAAGTTCACAGTGAGTTGCATGGGTCACTCTCATTGTTCCTTTCAGAACCCACAGGTCATAGGGTGGAGATTCTTGATGTGTTCTCTGCTCCTCAAGGGCCTAGACAGTGCCTCTTTGGTCTTGGTGCCCCGGCCTGTGTTGGGGACAAAGCATGGTCAACTATTTTAGGAGTTGGGCAACTTCTCTGACTAAGCAGGTCAGGCAGCCAAAGAAAGAAGCAGGGACAAGGAGGGCCATCCACAAGCACCTGGGAGCCACGTGTCCCTCTGAGAATACCATGTCCACCTGCCAAGAGGAAATTGCTGTTTTAGCCACTACAGATGTCTGAGAGACTTCAGAGACTCCCCCTTACACTTCTGCCTCTCCTTGAAGCCACCCTGCCAGATCATCTGCCTCTGGCTAACTCAAGATTCCCGGGCCCGGTGTGTTCTGATTACATGAAGGAAATTCTGTCACCTGGTATCTGTGAGTCGGGGCAAAGGCAGAGTTCTAGTTGATGCCAGTCTCTGCCTCTTAGTCCAGATTGGAGGTCAGGCATAATGGCCTGGGTTCAAGAGCTGCCTATGAGAGAGTTACATTCCCTCAGACCTGGCACCCAACCTTACAGGGACCAAAACCTTTCCAGCATTGTCCTAGCTGTTGATCACTTGAGTCTTGCAAATGTAAAAGGGGCCAGTCCTGGAGCTTGACCTCAGGGCCTAGGTGCTGTCCCCAAGCTTCTTTTGTTCAAAGCTAGCATTCTATTGCTTGAGCCACAGTTCCATTTCTGGCTTCTTAGTGGTTAACTAGAGATAAGAGTCTTAATGGATTTTCCTTAATGGAGAGGCTTTGAACCCTTCTCAGATCTCAGCCTCCTGAGTAGCTAGAATTACAGGTGTGAGCCACTGACTCCCCGCTGTGACTCATTTTTTTTTTTTAACAGCCAAACATTTTCAGTTCAAATTCAGCCAGGAGGCATCATTTCTAGCCTCCTCCCTTGCCATTCCACTTGGGAGTGGCCTGTCCCCACGTGCAGCTTCTTACGGATTCGAGGATTTCCAAGTCAGCCCAGCAGACATAAGCTGCAGCCCTAACATGGCCTGGTGCTCTGGTTTCCAATTATTTTGAAGCTGTTTATCCCTTTCTTCAAAGGAAATCACACGTGGCAGTTCAATTTATAGTTAACAGGAACACACATCTCTAACGTGTCACAGGATCAAAAGTGAGCCCATGTGTGCTTCTCCCCAACTGCACCCCTTCTCAATTTCCAGCGCGTCTTCTAGAAAGCCCACTACTTCTAGAAAGTTCTATGCCTAAAGAAGGAAAAACAGAAGACAGCTGAGATTGCTGGCTTTTCTTCCCTGCAAACCTTCCTCCCTTCCCCCAGCATTCCAGAGCCCCCTGACTCCCCCCAGGACACAGGTACAAGTGGACAGCTGGTGGTGATGGTTCAAAGCCCAAATATTGGCTAGACCACCAAGTTTCCTCACCTCCCCGAGCCTCCATTTCATCATTCTCTTAAAAATGAGAGGCGAGAGAGAGAGAGAGAGAGAGAGAGAGAGAGAGAGAGACTGTGTCAACTCACCCTACTGTGCTGCTGTTTGAGTCTAGGTGGGTTTTGTGACTGAGGAAACAGCCTCCAGAGACAGTACTGGAACAAACGCCCTGTTGAGGTCTGTGTCCCTTGGATCTTGCAAAGTGACAGGTGGCAGAGGCAGAACCTCTGTTGATGGCTCTGGAGGGCAGATTCTGGGAAGTTCAAACAGCTCAGTGTTTGGCTTGGATAAAAGAAACAGAAATGGCATTCTCCCTCCCTGCTCTGTGAAGCAGGCCCTGCTCCATGCTCTGTTCTGAACGTTTGATTCCAGGAGCATCCAAGACCTTCCTGTTCTAGTTTTGTTTGTGAAGCCAGCTCTGCCGAGAGGAGTCATTTCAGCCGCTGGGCTGGAGCTCAGAGCAGATTTCAGGCCACTGCCCAAGGTTTCCCTCCATGCCCTCCCGCAGCCCCAACTGTACTGAGGAGGCAGCAGTGGCTGGGGGTGGGGAGGCTTTCCATGCAAGGAGGTGATCTGTGGAGGAACTGATGGTCCCTCCGGTGGGTACCCTGGGGAAAAGAAAGAAACGCCTTAGATTCTCACCTCTACTCACCCACTGTGCACAGGACAAGGGATCAAGTAGGCTTGTCCAGCATGGACTAGAAACCAGGACAAGGAACAGCAGTGGCAGCCATTTGCTTTTGCCACTTGGAAGGAAAGATTCCCCTCCGCCCCCCCCCCACCAAATACAGAGCACTGACCCTCAAAGGTCTTCTTCCCCAGGCCCCATACCAGACTCCTTCTAAATGGCAGCTCATTTTGCCCTCAAATGACTCTTGTGAGTCCAAGACTTTGCCCTTTTCAGTGATGGGAAAACTAAGGCTCAGAGGAGTCATGTGACTGACCTAAGGCCACACAGGTCATAGTGAGGTGGAGCCAGGACAGACAGAAGCAAAGAGAAGCCTAATGGTTGGTGGCAGAGGGACCTGGAGGAGGGGAGGGGCTGGCTCACACGAGTGTTGCGACAGCTGCACTTTTCTTTTTTCTTTTTTAGCCACCAAAGCAGACTCAGAGAGAGGGTAATGCCTGACCCCAGAGCCCTACTGAAACGTCAGCCCTAGATGTCCAGTCTACCTGTCTGCACAATCTGTGGCCTTCCCAGCGCCCCAGCCCTCCCATGCCACCCAGAGAACAGGAGCAGATGGCAGAGCGCGAAGGGGCCATCCTTTAAAACCCAAGCCCCCAAGAACATGAATGGAATGTCTCTGCTCCCTCCTCCGCCGGGCAGGCTGCCCTCAGATGCCTGATGCTCGGCCACAGGTTCCAGCTACAGGCCCAGTTCTATATGGCTGCTTTATTGGGCTTTTTGTGCTTCTCACCAGGAGGAAAAGTTCCCACAGACCACATTCTTGTCTGTGCAGGTCCCCATCCCCATGGCTGCCCCGCCATCATCAATTCTGATGTAATCCAGCCTGGGTCACTTTCCAAACAACCACCTTCTCTTGTTCATCCTACCCAAAATCTTCTAAAGAATCACTTCTAAATCCCAGGTGCAGATGGCAATTAACTGGAGAGCCTTAAAAAAAAAAAAAAAAAACTCTTTTTGTAATAAAGTACAAGAAAAAAAAAAGACAGAAACTCAGGCCTTCTGTACCAAGCTCAGGAAAAGTTTTTGCAATGTTGCAAACCTGGCTTTAAAGGGATGATTGGAAGAAATCTGGAATCCTCTAAGCTCTGCTGGGGTTTTGCTTTAGCTCACATCAGCCTAGCCTAGCCTATGGGAACCCACTGGGCACAAATCAAACGATTCCTGAGACCAGAGAGCCAGCCCCCAGGGCATAGGACTGAGCCATGGGGGTGTCCTGAGGCTGAATGCTAGCCCACATGTCTGCCAGTTGAGCTGGTGTGGCCAGTATTATTCTCTTGCCATGTCCCCCTCATGGGCTATCTGAAGCCCCACTGAGATTTTTTTTTTTTATTATCTGTGTTATATTGTCCACCAGGAGCCTTGGATGCTTGTGGCCATAATTTAAAAATATTAAATTACACTGGGCATTCAGGACCATGTTTTGTGTGAGGAGACAGGTTAATTGCTACTCTTCATCTTTAATTTTGAGATGGAAGCTGCTTTCCCATTTAGCTCTAATTGGTGGTGTTCCATCAGCCCTTTCTGACCCCACAACTCTTTGATATGGTTTAGAAATCTTTTTATGGAAGCCCCTTTTTCTTTCGTCCTGCAGATTTAATAGATCTGTGTTTCCTCAGTCAACTTGCCGTCTGTGTAGATATTTCAAAACCACACCGTGGACCTGCAGGGAATAAATGCTTCCTTGCTAGCAACTTTTTTTTTTGTTTTATTTTTAAAAAAACAGAGATTGGCAAAAAAAAAAAAAAAAGAGGATTAATTGCCCTGCATGCACACATACACCTCTGGCTCCCTGTGCTCCATTTTCATACAAAGATTTTCAAACCTTTCTTCTATAACCAGGCTGGATTGTCTGTAAATGCTCAGGCTCCTAAAGAGACGTTTCTGGAACAGACCTTAAGAGAGGCTCTCCTCCAATCACTGCATTTTAAGGATAATAATATCACAGCAATGCTTTATGTGTCGGGAATAGTACTTACTATGGGATAAGGATGGGTGGTAATGAGTCCCCGGTCCCTGGGGTTATGCAAGCGGAGAGTCAGGCATATTTTGGAGGCAAATATGACACCAGAATGAACATGATTGTGTGTGTGTGTGTATGTGTGTACATACGTGCATGCATATGCCTGCATGCATACATACACAGTACTGGATCTTAAACTCAGGGCCTGAGCAGTCCCTTAGCTTTTTTACGCAAACCTAATGCTCTCCTACTTGAGCTACAACACCATTTCTGGCTTTTTGCTGGTTAATTGGAGGTAAGAGTCTCATAGACTTTCCTAACTGGGCTGGCTTCAAACCTCAATCAGCGGTTGTCAGCCTTCTGAGTGGTTAGAATTAGAAGTGTGAGCTCCAGTGCCTGGCTACAGAGAGGTTTGAAGTGAGGAAGGCCTGGGTTGAAAGTGGTTTATTTTTTAATTTAATTTTATTGTAAAGATGCTGTACAGAGAGGTTACAGTTACATGAATAAGGTAATGAATACATTTCTTGTCGAGCTTAAAGTGGTGTTGGAGTAACTCATGGCCCAGCTTAATGCCCTTGTGTTTCTAGTCTATAATGTTAATAGCACTGCACTGGAAGTAGTGCAGGATGGAACAAGATAACAAAATAAGTGTAGGCTACTATTAGTAAATATTAAATATGACAGTGAGGGTACAGAGTAGCCAAAGGTCTGGGAGAGAAGCCATGCAAATGATCTTTTAGTTTGCCTAAGTCCTCACAACACCATAATAGCCCGTTGGAGTTTACAAAGCATTTTCACATCTACACGTCCAGTTTATCTTCACAACTATCTTCTACCCAGACTCACAGTGTGGAGAAATGGAGGCACACAGAGGTGAGGTGACTTGTGGAAAGTCACACAGCATTAGAGCAAAGGCAGTCAAACCCCGATTCCTACACCCCCGCTGTCTGCTGCTTCCATGAAACACTGATGTCTGTCTGTCCAAATGTTCCGATGGTGATAAATGACTGTGAGAGGTGTGTGCGTGTGTGTGCAGGTGTGTGTGTGTGTGTGTGTGTGTGTGTGTGTGTGTGTGTGTGTTACTTAGCTGTGGGAAGGAGGACACCCCCCCCCCACCTCTCTGGCCATTGCAGATTCTCATTTCCAAGGAACTGCTTGTCAATTCCAATGCAGAACCTGGAGCAGATTCTTTGTTTCTTTTTGTCCCCAAAGCGCGTGGGCCACCAAGCCATTCAGTAATAATAATATAGAACGCTCACTGGGCACCTAACGCACTTCTTTCATGTGGCAGCTTTAGAATTTTAATTTGATACAAAGCACGTTATTACTCTGTATTCATTAAATCCCATGTTAACCTCTTTTTAAACACCCTTTTGCCAGCAATAATAGGAGTCAATTTTACACGAGGAAAGTCATTTAGGAAAGAAGATCTGGTCAATAGGTTTTTCCTGCCATTATTCTGGGCAGGCTGGCTGCCTGGGCCCAGCCTCCCTCCCATGGTGCAGGATTCTGGGCTCCCCCAGCAGGGGAAAGCACAGGAGGCCAGTTTCACAGGGCATGTGGCCCTCTTTGCAGGATGGGCTTCTCATCAGTATTGGGCCTGACTTGTTCCTAGAGTCCTCTGAGCAGAAAGAGTGAGGTAACCCTTCTGAGCCAGGTTAGAATATGGGTCTGTTTAAACCTCAGGATTGTGATAGAGTTGACAGTCAGAAGAAAGGAAGGAGGAGGTTTGGGGCCATAGGAATCCTATCTCTCTTGATGGGAATTGGGTGGAGGAGGGGAGGGAGCTTGAGCACAGATCCTCCAGGAACCAAACCCTGTCCCAAAATACTGAAGGCCCCCAGGTGTTCCCGGCCCCAGCACATGTGCCTTTCATTGCTGAGGCTTCTCAACAAAGAAGACTGCGGGATCTGCTCCAGCCCTCACCGTCAGCTATGAATTTCCAGCTAACTCAGGCTCTGCCCACCTTCATGACTGCCTGGATTTCTGTAATCCTGAATGTGAGTTCCATTCTACTACACATCTCTGGTTTGCAGACCACACACTTTTATGCATACACGTTTATGCAAAGAAAGAGTTCTGACACCTGGACTGGTGCCATTGGCTCATGCCCATAATCCTACCTACTCAGGAGGCTGAGATATGAGGATCCCAGTTCAAAGCCAGCCTAGGAAGACAAATCCAAGACTCATATCTCTAATTAACATGAAAAAAATTGGAAGTGGAATGCCAGGTGCTGGTGGCTCTCACCTGTCATCCGAGCTACTCAGGAGGCTGAGATCTGAGGATTGCGGTTCAAACCCAGCCTGGGCAGGTAAGTCCGAGAAACCCTTATCTCCAATAAACCACCAGAAAATCGGAAGTGGTGCTGTAGCTCAAGTGGTAGAGCACTAGCCTTGAGATGAAGAGCTGAGGGACAGTGCTCAGGCTCAGAGTTCAAGCCCCACGACCGACAAAAAAAGAAGTTGAAAGTGGAGATTTGGCTCAACTGGTAGAGCACCAATTCTAAGTGAAAAAGACAAGTGAAAGCACAAGGACCTGAGTCCAAGCCCCAAGCAACTTGGCAAGGAGGAGGAGGAGGAAGAGGAGGAGGAGGAGGAGGAGGAGGAGGAGGAGGAGGAGGAAAGGAAGGGAGGGAAGGAGGAAAGACTGAAGGAAGAAACGAAGGAAGGGAAGGAGAGAGAGAAGGAGGGAGAGAGGAAAGGAGGAAAGGAAAGGGAAGAGGAAGAAGGAGGATGGAGAAGAAGGAGGAAGGAGGAGGAGGAGGAGTAAGCTCAGGAAGAGGAGAAAGAGAGAAACAGAGAAAAGGGAAGAACAGAAGAAGGAACAATGGTTATGTCAGCCCTGTGCCAGCCTCATCCAACTAACCAGTCGGCACCATCTCATTTAATCTTAACAGCAGCTCCCCAGAACAGCTCTTCCTGTCTCATTTCATGGCTGAGGTCATTCCTTCTGCAGCCCTCTACCCTTCCCTGTGCTTGGTTGGCTGGAACAAGGTGCCTGGAACATTTGTTTACCTCTCCCAGTCATAGAATCTGAGCTTCGTTCCAGTCCTGACAAATTTACACTTAAGGCTTAAGTCAAAAGGATAAAGGGAGATAAAAATTCTTGCGCACATCAAAAGTGCTATAAAAATGCAAGACCCTGTCTTAATACTATTATAAAATGTAGACGGATTCTCTAGCTGGAGGCCTTCTTTTCTCTTCAAAGCAGTAAAATTCCATCCAAAAAGAAAGGGTCTTTGCACCCACAATGGATGAGGCATTTATGGGATACAGACACATTCATTCAGAAGCCTTTATTTGGAACTGTCCCTGGGTTTATAGGGATTTGGAGATAAATAAAACCAATCCAGGCCCACAAGACACTTGAGGAGTTCAAGGATGACTGCAAAAATCACACAGCTGGAAGAAGGGTCTAGCAGCATATGAGGGACTTGGGAGCGGGGGACTCTTTGTGAGGATCTGGGTGGGGGAAGGGAGAGCACTTGACTTTGGCTCACACTCTGTCTCCTTTAGAGGTCAGATCCTGTCCAAAGACTCTATCCCCCAGCCACCCCCATCCTACACAGTGTGCCTTTCATGGCTAATTTGTCACGGCAAATGAACAGGCTGTGATCTAAACTCTCTTGGGTTCAAACCCTTGCTATCTTCTGATTGAACGGTATGCCCTCAGGCAGCTTTCACAACTTCTCTGTGTCTGAATTTCTGTTCTGTAATATAGAAATTATGGCCAGCCAGGGTGTCTCTCTCCCGTCATTCTAGCTACTCTGAAGGCAGAAAATGGGAGGAGTAAAGTTTGAAGCCAGCCTAGGCAAAAAGCTCAGAAGACCTCCATCTCAACCAACAAGAAGCTTAGCACCAGTAATATATGCTTTGATCCCAGCTGTGTGGGAAGTGTAAATAAGAGGATTGAGGTCCAGGCCAGTCTAAGACATCATCTCAATCCATCAATGAATAAATAAATAAATAACCAAAGCAAAAGAAAAGGGGAGGAGGAAGGGGTTGGAGGTTGTGGGTAGGGTGAGGATGTCGCCCAAATGATATGCACCTTCCTAGCAAGTGCAAGGCCCTGAGTGCAATCCCCCAGGGCTACCACTACCACCAAAAATAAATACCTCAAAAAGTAGAAATCATGATAAACGGTCATTGATTCCTACCTCTAAGAATTGCAGTCACTATTTTATGAGCCAAAGACCCTTTGAAAGTTGAATGAGATTTCTAGATTTCCTCTTGGGAATATTGTTTTCCAACACATACAGTTAAAAATACATAGGTTCCAAAGGGTACTACTCATACTAAAAGAGCATCTGAATATTAAAAACAAAAATCTATGCATTAGCCATCTCCGTGCTTCTCTGTGAAGACACTGACTAATAGGGTTGAGCAGCAGACATAATGAGCACTGTAATTTTGAAGTGGGGAACATGGGGTTTGAAGCATCTGCAATGGGGATTTATCTGTGACACTCAGTAAGTGACCGTTGAGATGGCATTTATTCTTTCCAAATGCTCCCTGTGCCTAAAGCCAATTCTTAAGGTGAATTACTGCCTCCAGGAAGCCCTTGGGACCAAGAATAAGGGTATGTGCTGAGGAGCAGTTGGAGTCTGAGCACCGTTGTGGTCCTTGAACAGTCTCAAGTGTGAGGTGTGAGCGTTGTCATGGAAGCAAACACAGTCAGTGTCAGGTACCCGCACACCTGTGCCCATCCTCAACATTCAAACAGCTGTGGTGGCCAAGGATGGGCTCTGCCTGCAACTTCAGCCCCAGTTCTTGCTTTTGTGTCACCTGGAAAGAGTCCTTGCCTTTACCTGTCACGATTTCCTCATCCTAAGATGGAAAAGACAGTCCTGATGTGAGAAAGGGTCTCTGCAAGGTGTACCCCTCTGAGTGCCTATGCAGTGTTCAGCACAGGAGTTCTGGCTAGGTTTCCTTAACACATTGACACACTGTCAACATCATCCAAATGGTGAGCATTGACAGCCACTTCTCTGGAGCACAGTCCCCCAGCTCAGAGCTCAGGCTGTAGGGCAAGACCATTGGAGTTTAAATCCCACATCTGAGCTGAATCGAGTGGCACACACCTGTAGTCCCAGTAGACGTAATTCAGGAAATGCAAGTAGGTGGAGCGAAGTCTAAAGCTTATCAGGGGGAAAGATCGAGACCCTGTCTGAGAAACAAACTTAAAAAAAGCTAAAGGATAGCCAGGTGCTGATGGCTCACACCTGTAATCCTAGCTATTCAGGGAGCTGGATCTGAGGATCATGGTTCAAATCTAGCCTGGGCAGCAAAATCCATGAGACTCTATTTTTTTTTTTTCTTGGGTCCGGTCGTGGGGCCTGAACTCTGGGCCTGGGCACTGTCCTTCAGCTCTTCAGCTCAAGGCTAGTACTCTACCACTTGAGCCACAGCACCACTTCCAGCTTTTTTCTTTTTGCTTATGTGGTGCGGAGGAATTGAACCCAGGACCTCAGGCACACAAGGCAAGCGCTCTACCACTGAGCCACCTTCCCAGCCCTTATGAGACTCTTATCTTCAGTTAACTACCAGAAAACTGGAAGTGGTGCTATGGTAGAGCACTAGCCTTGAGTAAAAGAGCTCAATGACAGGTCCAGGCCCCAAATTCACTCCCCACAACTAACAAAAAAAAACTAAAGGACTAAGGGCATGGGTCAAGTGGTAGAGTACTTGTCTAGCAAGTGCAAGGCCTTGAATTCAACACTACACAATGAATGAGTGAATGAATGAGCGCAAATAACTGACACTCAGCTCTGCCACTGATAGGATAAATAGCTTATATATGTTACTCGTCTCTGAGAGCCTTGCTTTCTTCCTTTGCAAAATGAGAAAGATGGACTTTGAACATGAATCCAGCTCCCTTCATAATAACCCCATATTAACAGTCAGTATCTCAGGGCAAAACCTATGAAGACACATCTGGCTCAATACTCACCTATGGTCCCCTCACACACAAAGCTGAAGTGTTATGCTCACTACAGAGCTTGTATCCTGCCTTTAGGGACCCTGCCCTGGTGGTTCTATCTGAGGAAGGAGGGGCCCAGGAACTGCACCTGCCCCCCCCCAAGGGTGCTTACAGGGCAGGTCTAGAAAAACTGGACTCTTAGGACTATGCAGGGGGCGGGGGGGGGGTACCAGCCACATCACTAGCTCAAGACTAGGCAGATTCCCAAGAGATGGGACTTCTACCCTAAAACCAGAATGTTCTGGGAACACCAGTGTGAGCTGAGGATGTTAACTGCACTGGATGCCCATTCAGGGCCATTAAGAGTTTGAACACTGAATGTCCCACTCCCAACCCAAAGGTCCATGTGTTAGAGGCTAGGTCCCCAGGGTAGCACTATTGGGAGATGGTAGAGACTTTAGGAGGTGGGGCCTGGAGGGAAGTCTTTAGTTCATTGGGCGCGTGACCTTGAAGAGGATGATCAGGACCCACCTCTTCTTTCCCTTTTGCTTCCTGGCTGATGGGGTAAGTGACTTCTTCTCTGTCACACATTCCTGCCATGATGTGCAGGTTTGTCAGGGGTCCCACGCCTTCCATACTGCCTAAGAATGCCTAAGCATGCCTCTTCTTTGTTTATGTGTTTGCATTTGCCTAGTATCTGGCACAGGACGGAGATGGGGGATCCTCATGATAGCAGTTACCCCTGTGATCTTGATGAGCCCTGTCCCTCTCAAGCCACTTCCCTCCACCACATGGAAAAGTCTCCTGGCATCTGGTCACGCTGGCAGATTTAAGTAGCATCAAGGAGTCAGAGAGGCCCATCCTGCTGGGTTCAACCATTTCCCTGAGTTCTACTGCTCCATGTTGACTTACAATGGAAGGTGGATGTTTTTCCTAATAAAGCCCCTATCTATACATATGTCCTTCCACCCAAAACCCACCCATTTTCGCATAAAGAGTTGTTTTGTTTTTAGAATAATAATATTAGGTCTTTGCCCTCCCTTCTTTTTATATTTTTTTGGGGGTGGGGGACAACAAGCCTCTATTTGCTAAAGAAATAAAGAAGAAGGTTTCTAATTCCTCTTACATTGAAGTGATCTCATAGGTAAACAAAAAAAAATTAAGCCTCTGGCACATCTCTGCTGAACGGAGGAGTAATAACCCCCACTGAAGATAGAAGGTGATGATCCATTTCATTGTCTAAAGCCATAAACATCTGTCACGGGCAGAAGGTTCTGGGGAGGAGGGGATCTGCTAGAATGGGGAAAGGGACTCTCTTGTTTCCCTCCCTCCCTTTCTCCTTCTTTCCTTTCCTTTCTCCCTAACCCCATTTTCCTTCTTTTCCTCTCATCCTTTCTCCCTCCTTCCAGTCTTCCTTCCTCCTTTTCTTCTGTGATCTCTATTTCTTTCCAATTGTCAGAGAGGAGAGAAGATTAAGGTGGGTAAAATGCATATCCCTGAAGATGGGTGTCATAAGAGGTCTTTGAACCTTAAGAGGTCAATGCAGGCCCTGGTTGCAGAGGTGAGCCACTGCTAGGCTGTATGATCAGAGAGAAGCCTGTTAACCTTCCTTCAGGGAATTTGTGCTCTCAGGGCTGCCGTGCTGTGCTGTGCTATGCTGTTTGAGTATGAAGGAGTTCCAGGCTTTAGAACCTGAAGTGCCGCTCTCCTACCTGCCTGGCCACGCCTGGGAGCATGGGCTGCACCTGAGAGTAGGGGTGTGTGTGTGTGTGTGTGTGTGTGTGTGTGTGTGTGTGCATGCGCGCGCGTGTGTGTGTATGAGTTCAGCTTCATCACCTATCAGCTGTGTGCTCTGAGCCAAGAAGATGGGCAGCGAGTATCACTGTAATGATTGCGTGCCTCACGTGTAGGAGCCAGAATGGGCCTATGCCCAGTCCAGATCTGGCAGAAGAAAAGCCTGGCTCTGGAGAGCATGCACAGCAAAGGCCTCAGGGATACCACCTGTCCTGTCCGCCTGCTTGATGGTTGCTCCCATGGGGATGTGAAGCCTGGGGTGCAACCAGAGTACTAGAAATCTTCTCAGTCTAGCTCTGACCCATTGGGGGTGAAGGAGGGGTGTTAAGAGACCCCTCCCAGGCCCAGGAGGGCAGATACCATGGGCCCCAAGCCCAGATCCACAGCAGGAGAAGGGCTGGAGAGAGATGATGGGGCTTCCCTGTTCAGCACCCCATATATTCACAGCTCCTGGGCCGCCATGGGGCTTCTAGATCTGCTTGGCTGTCAGAGCACAGTGCTGGAATGCTGGGAATTTACACTCTCCCTTTCCTCCTGGGTCTCACTTAAGCAATGACTAAGGGCTCCTGGTGTGGGAACCCTGTACCCCCCTTATATTCCAGAGCACCTTTGCCAAGAGTCGGCCCTTCTTCTGCTTCCTTTCTACTTTCCCCAGCCCCCCTCACAGCCCCCATCCTGTATCTAGCCATGGAAGCCATCCCTTGGTGTGTGATCTGAGAGCCATGGCTTAGCAGCTGCTGCTGCACCAGCCAGAGGGGAGACAATTGTGACTTCAGACCCACAGCCCAGATCCCCAGCTAGGTTTCTCGCCCACCTGTCCTGAGGGCCGACCCCACCCTCAGCTCCTGGTGGGAAATAATGGTGGTGTCGCTGGTAGTGAGAAAGGTGCCCGAGGCTGCTTCTTTTCAGGTGGTGCCTGCAAATGTCCATGGCTCAACTAGTGGAGTTGAAGCACCATGGTCCCCAGGTGAGAGGTAGCTTAGCATCCCGTCCTGCGCCTTTCAAAAGATAGGAAGGGCACACAGGTCTGCAAACAACAGCAACGTTATGCAAATCAGGAAAAGATACCTTCTCTGGGTAGATGGATTAGAATGCTGCACCAAGACACCAAGGGCACAGAGCTACGTGGAGCAGCAGTGGGTGAATACAGACTGTATTTAAGCTCCGCCGATGCTGCTGTACCACTGTGCAATGCACAGGCTGGCTAGCCATCCAGGACCACTCCAAGGACCCCCAACTGGTTATAGCAATGGTCAGACTGAGTCTACTCTGTACCCTGGTGTATCGTTTGCATTATCTCATTTAATGTCACATCATCACATCCATCCTAGCGAATCATCCCATTTTAAAGAGGAGGAAGCTGAGGCTCAGAGAAATTAGACAATTTTTATTTTATTTTATTTTATTTTGTGATTTATGGAGCTTGAACTCTGAGACTGGGCACTGTCCTTCAGCTCTTCAGCTCAAGGCAAGTGCTCTACCATTTGAGCCACAACGCCACTTCCGGTTTTCTGGTGGCTTATTGGAGATAAGAGTCTCACCGACTTCCCTGCCCTGGCTGGCTTTGAAACTCAATCCTCAGATCTCAGCCCCCTGAGTTGCTAGGAATATAGGCATGAGCCACCGGGGCCTGCAGCAAATTCTTAAAGGCACAACCAGTAAGAGAACTGCAAACTTTAGTACTCATCACCTGGTGCCATGAGAAACACCTCCCACCCTGGGTATTTCAGAGGAGAGAACATGGCAATGGGCAGTGAAGCATGGGAAATCAAATTAGCAGAAGAGGAGTCATGTCGGCCGGGGCACTGTGGGATGAAGCACTCATTGACCCAGGCGCCACTCAAGGCTGCACCTACCAGTTGTCTGCTTGGGCACTCAACTGCTCTGCATTTGAATGTCTTCCCTTGTGAGCACAGGGCAGGAGAGACCGCTTTCTGCCTCCTTCAAAGTTGGGGGGGTAGGAGGGAGCAGTGGGATGTCTGTGGCTCATGCTTGTAATCGTAGCTACTCAAAGGCTGAGATCTAAAGATCAAAGTTCAAAGCCAGCCTGGGCAGGAAAGTCCATGAGACTCTTATCCCCAGTTAATCAGCAAAAAGCTGGAAATGAGCTATGGTTCAAGTAGTAGAGTGCTCAAGCACTAGCCTTGAGTAAAACAGTTCAGGGCCAGGGCCCAGGCCCTGAGTTCAAGTCCCAGGGCCAGCATGTGCATGTGCGTGTGTGCGTGTGGGTGCGCCCCCTCCCCCACCCCTCCCCCCACACAGAGCTCCCAGAGTTTCATTTCTACCAACAGCCTAAGAGGCTGCAGAGGGATGGAAAAGCTGAAGTTCCAGCCCAGCCTGGTGGGCAGAGGGAAGGCAGCCCAGGCCCCCACATCCTCAGCTCAGCCCGCTCTGTCCTCCCAGATTCTTCATAGCACGTTTCCATCCTGACCTAGCAGTCTTCAGCGGCCCAGTGTCCTGCATGGATCCCATAAAGCCATTTGTCAAACACACACAATTAAGGCCACAGTTGCCAAGATCGGCCGAACAGATTTATTTCAGGAGTTGGGAAGGGCCTGGGGGTGCCAAGCAGGGTGGGAGGGCACCAGAGGGGAGGGGAGGAGATGCAGGAAGCCGGTGGGTGATGAGCTCGCCAAGCGTGGTGGGAGGGACTGGATGAAAACTCAGGTGTGTGGCTCCCCGGGCAGTGCCCCTGTGCCAGGACACTCTGTGTGCTTTATCTGGCGCATTAAACACTGGAGCATGTGTCCCCTTCACTTCATAGACAGTACCCACCATTCACTTCAGAGAAATTACTGTCCCTCCTGTGTGGGCACCCTGACATCTGAGCCTCATGAGTGCAGTTGGGACCAGGCACCCAGTCCCTCTACCAACCTAGAGTGATGGAGTATGATCTCAGAAATCATATCTGAGCATTGGCCTGGGAGACTCCGGTTTCTCCCTCCTGCTCAGCCTATCCCTGGTCATACCAAGACAGCTAGAACATTCCTGCTTATTCCTCTCTGAGATGCCCTTTGCCACGGCCCACATAAGGAGGTGAGGTCCTCTTGCCCCCTCTGGACACGTGTGCCTTCCCCCTCTCCCCCTACCATGGGCTTTGTGAAGTTGGATACCATGTCCAGGCCGAGTTTGTGTAGCTACATCATGTTGTTAGTGCTGACACTGACCTTGAAAGTCAAACAAAAATGACCTGACTTTGTCAGGTAGAGCTCTGCCAAGCCAATTCACCCACCCACCTTAGGCTTCGTCCTTGAACCATTGACTTTTTCTTGTTGTTGTTCGATCTGAAAGTGCCTGACTTTATATTGATTACTGTTAAATGTCTTCCTGTTGATTTTGGCCTGGTGATTCTGCCTGGGAAGAGAGTTCTGGATAATAAATCAGCTCTATCGAAACAACTTGTGCTTTCGAGGTTTGGATGAACACATCTTTTGTGCAGTCATCCAAGTTTCTGGCCAAATTACCAGATAGGCAGAAGTGAGAGCAGTGGTTTCACTGAAATCCCACAACTAATCCATGTTCTCCACACGAACTCCTTCAATGGGGGGGGAGGGGGCCTCCCATCACTGGGAACCCAATGTACCTTCACAAATCTAAAAATACTGTCCTCCTGTCCAAAGGGATTGGAGGGGGGAGGGTTAATTAGAAGAAGCTGAGAGGCTCAGCCTTAGATACTTCCTGACACATAAATTTTTCACAGAATCCTGGACTTTGTCAGTCCACTGGATTTGTTATCATGATCAGACTCCCTCTGGTCCTTCCTCCCTTCCTGGGCTCCTTGAACTTTCTCATTCTCTTGGAAACATCCCCAAGCTCTTGGAAGTCCCTTCCATAGGAAATAACCACATAATTTTTCAATCAACGGGGAGCACTTGGAGAGTGTATTCGTTATGCAGCACTGTATAACCAATTGCCCTCTGAACAGAGCAGCTTCAAATAACAAACCTTTGCTACCTCGAGAGCTGCTGTAGAGGAGCAGTTGGAGTTGGAGTGGCATCGCTGGGAGACTCTGGATCCAGGTTTCATGAAATCACAGACAAGATGCCTACCCAAGCTTCAGCCCTTGGAAAGTTCGCCTGGACCCATTTCCAAGATGGTGGACGTGACTGTTGGCAGAAGGCCTTTGTGTAGCATGGCTTAGATAACTCCAGCATGGGATTCTCCAGGCGACTAACTCAAGAAGAGTGAAGAGTAGGCTGCAGTCCTGAGAGGGACAAGTTGTCATTTTGACCACCCTCCATTCATTCAAAGCAAGTCACTGTGTCCCTTCCTGTCCTGCAGGGGGAGGAGATGGGTCCCACGTTTGAAGGGAAGAGTGTCCAAAACAATGTGTGGATATATCTTAAAGTTACCCCAGGGAGAGGAGACAGTACAGCATTACAGAGTTACTGGACCATCAGTCACATGGATCAACCCTTCATCACCCCCTTCCCACGTCCACACAGAACTGAGATGAACGCTCAGGCTTCCGTTCCATATGCATCGCCATCTAAGATGCTCATTTTTTAAAAATTACATTCTGTTTCGTTCTGCTCTCCTCGGTGTGTTCCTAAAATATTGGTAGAACCAACTAAATTTATTTCACAACCCACTAATGGTTAGCAACTTAGTTTGTGAAAACAAGCTGCTTTCTCACAGTGCGCTTTTTGTGGGCAGGAGAGCAGCTTCCATTCTGTGTCTGTCTCAGAGCTTGCCACGTATTGGACCCAGGATTTTGAATCCATTTTTCTTATCTTTTCCACCTTTTACCTATGAGCACATGGGCACGTGCACATACAGACATAAACACACATGCACATAGAGTTGATCTTGACTTACACAGGGCTTTTGAATGTATGAAAGAGACTCTGAGCCAGGAATGACACATGCTTCCTTTACAATGCCAAGGGCAGACATTACTAATGGATCATGGCAGTGCTCCATTAAGCTAACTGTTTACCTCTGAGTCTTTCCTAACCCAGAGATATGAAGTACCTTCCTGATGGTTCTCAGGAAGAAACTGGAAGCTGGTTCCCCTGTACCTCAGACCTTGGTGTCTGCTGAGCCAGGATCCTCTCAGCCTTTGACTAGTGATCATTGTTACCTTAGACCTCTTTCGCCTGGCTAGGATCCAGCCATTGCTCACTAACCCAACCTGAACTGCCCTTGTTCCTTGCCCACTGTCCACAGGACAACCGGGTAGCAAATGAGAGCCCAGACACTGTCCAAAGGGAGCCTTAGTCAAGGGCTGGCCCATATGGGGCTTCAGCCAAGAGACACAACCTTGCTTGGAAAGCAAGTGGAATCAGAGGAGACCTGCCCCTCCCCTTGTCCAGTCAACCCCATCAGCTGGAATCAAGGGTATTCCCCTGGCTACCTATTAACTCCCAAGTGGACATGGATGGGGGCCCCATGCTGTTTGATGTGTCTGCCATGAGCTGTTCTGCTCTGTACCTTCCCTCCACACCCCTCAGCTTGAACAGAGGAGGCTGTACCTGAGCAGCCAGGCCAGAGGCTGGGAGAAAGGCAAGGTTGGTCTGTCCCAGGACAATGAGAGAAACAAAGAAGATGCAGAGCCCAGGAGTCAAGCGCCCAGGGAATATGGCCGTCTGATATTGTTGGAGGGTGTACTGTGAGCATAGCACAGGGAACAGCAGGGAACAAAGCTGCCACCACATGGGGCTTAGAGTCTTTGAAGGAAGAGAGATCAAAAATAATGTCCAGCTAGATATTGGTGGCTCATGCCTGAGATCCCAGCTACTCAGGAGGCTGTGATCTGAGGGTTGTGGTTCAAAGCCAGTCTAGCTAGGGAAGTCCATGAGACTCTTATCTCCAGTTAACCACCAAAAAGCCAGAAATGTGGCTGTGGTTCGAGTGGTAGAGCACCAGAACAGAAAAGACCAAGCAAGGATATGAACCCTCAGCTCCATGCTTCCTCATGCATAGCCAGAATTTGGTGTGTCCTGTCCTAGTGCAATGGGTCCTGACTTGGTCAGACTAGGTGAAGGCTGAAAAATACCTGAGCTCCCTTGATGGAGTCAAGAAAAATCTGGAAACTCTCCACATCCTGTGTGTACTTCCTGCCAAGGCCAGTCCCGGGTCTGGCTTTGGGTGAGCCAAGCAGCTTTCATTAGCTCATAAAATACCTTCCAGGGGAGGGGGCAGGTGGAGGTTATGGGCATCCTGCCCAGGTCCCCTTGTTCCCAGCCTTGGTGGCTAAGGGCTTCCAGGGGACCCCTTATTCGAGTCACCGCCCTCCATCCAAAGGGGCCACAGGCTGAGGACGAGTGGCCATGAGAGATTTAGTCTGTGCTGCAGCTGAAACCTTCCCTGATGCCTCTCCCTCAGCTCCTCCTTTCCCCGCTCAATCGCTGCATCTCCCAAATCCCAGACTCAAGACCCAGGCCTGCCCTGACTCCCAGCCTTCAAAATCTCAGCAAGAGGCTGGTCTTCTATAGCCCACTTCCAGCCCCTCCCTCCCTGCTCCCCCGCCTTCCCCCCACAAAGTACCCAGTGTTCTCCACCTCCCCTCCCCCCATCCTCACCCCAAGTCCCTGCAGGCGGCTCCTGAAGTCCCCCAGCCACCATACCTGCCTCTGCCTCCCTGTCCCGCTCTGGCCCGCTGTTCCAGCTCCTGCTGGGCAGGTGCACATGGCTGTCTGGCACATAGGATGGATTCTGACTCTAAAACCAGACACTCTTTCCCCAAACCCAGCCTCTTCCCGGACCGCGGCTGCTGGAAGCGGCGCTTTCTCGCCAGCCAGCGTGCTGCAAGCTTTTGGCTGCGTGCTTTATCCTTCTCTCTCGCCTCTCGTTGTTGTTGTCGTGGTCTTCGTTGGCTGCCAGCTCTTGTCGATCCTGGCTTCTTCGTTGGCTGCCAGCTCTTGTCGATCCTGGCTTCTTGCTCAGCCACCAGGCTCCTGCTCACATCTGCCTCACAGTTTCGAAGCCATCTTGGCAGACACCTGCTAAGAACGCTCAGCATGCGCCACCCAGAGTTCTTTGCATCCCCGGATTCTCTTACTCATTGTAATGACCTTCTGAGAGGAATTACTCACTTGACCTCCCCGCCCCCCTACCTCCCGCCTCAGTTTTATAGAGGAGGATACTGAGGTGCACATGGATGGAATAATCCTACTCAGGCCTCTAAAGGTGAAAGGTGATTGTCTCTAGAACCCAGTCTCAAGGAAGGATGCGAACACCTCCTTGGCCAGGCCACTTTCTCCATGGGGAGGGGACACTGTGTGACACAGGGAGGCTGTGCGCATGACGCTGCCAATGGATTGCATTGAAATGTCAACTACATTGTATAATCTAACCTCCTCTCTTCCAAAGAAACCTCCCCGTGTGTGCTCACCACCACCAAGATAAACCCACAGCTGTATGCTAGCCTGCAAGACCCAGCATGCACTCTCCACCCTCAGTCCTAACCCCTGTCTCCTGGCTTCTTCTACTGCAGCCCCAACCTGCTTTGCTGCTCCCAGGTTCCTACCACAGGATCTTTGCACCTGCAGTTTCCTCTAGCCCAGAGTGCTCTATAGCTACCAGGCCCCCTTCCCCTTATATTCAGGTCTCAGATCCCATGCCACCACCTTGCAGAAAAGCCTCCTTGCAGGGCCCCGTCACACCTACCACCCCACAATGAATCTTTCTTTGTTTGCTCAAACTATTTCGTCTCTTTCTCCTCCTTCTCCTCTTCCTCTTCTTTTTCCCTTCCTACTTGGCATTCCCTCATTGATTTACTCACCATGTCAGTAGACAGAACTTAAACTCCCTAACAACAGAGATTCTAGATGCTCATTCTCTGCTCCATAACAAAACAGACCCTCAAAAACGAGTGAATGAATGAACAAAGTGAATATCCCATAAATGTTCTCACTCTTGAGGGGCTTCTCCAGAAAGCTTGCTCCTTCCAGGCCTGGGACTCCAGAGGCTCAGGGTGAAAAAGTTTTCCTCCAGTGCCTGACTAGGCCTGAAGCTGCAGGCTTGGGAAGGGTGTGGGGGCATCCCTCCCTGATTTCAGGCCTTTCCATGACTCCATTTTCCTCCCAGGCCCACGTAATCCCTCTCTTTGATCTTGGGGTCCAGGCTGACAAAGGGACAGCAGGAGAGGAAAATGGAGCTGTCCATCAGCCTCTGAAACTTAGACTGGGCCATGGCTACATGCCTCTGGTGGCTCCCCTGCTCCTCCCCGTACCCTCTCATTCCAGTTTCTCCCAGGAAAGTGGTACTGGAGTCAGGATCCCAAGGGACTTCTGAGTGCCACCGGCAGCAGTGGTCCCACCAGCCACAAAACGATTCCATCAGCTGGGTGCCAGCAGCTCACACCTGTAATTCTAGCTTCTTGGGAGGCTCCGATCCACAGGATCTTGATTCAAAACTCACCCATGAAGAAAAGACCCAAAGACTCCACCTCTAAAATAATAAGCAAAAAGCTGGGCTGGTGGCATGGCTCTAGTGGTAGAGCACCAACCAGGAAAGCTGAGTGAAAGTGCAAGGCCCTGAGCTCAAGTCTTAGTACCTCAGAAAATAATTCCCCTCTTCCAAGTAGGAGTCCATTAGGCTACTGTCCCCATCCTTGGGTGCTGGGTAGAGGGAGGGTAGAAGGAGACATGGCTGGAGTGACTCAGCCCTGGGCACCAGCAGGAATGGTACTGTTTGTTTGAGTGATTCAGCAGAGGGCGGAGGCTGCTGAGGGCTGGTGTGACCAGGCTGGAGCTAACAGTGTGGGAGTTGGGGACCAGTGACGCACAGATCCCACTCACAGGACAGCAGCCAAATGGACCCTGGTTCAGAGGGAAAAAAATAAAAGCAAACCAGGGGAACCACAGATCTGTGGGCTCCATCCATGTGTCGCTAGGTGCCCAATGCCAGTTCCAAAGCAAACCCTCTCCACAGTCCTCTGAAACGGAGGGGGATGGGGAGTGGAGGGAGGCTGGGCATCTGGTTCCCGTGCTCCTCACAGCCCAGCTCCAGCCACATAGTACTCTCTGACTCACCAGAAGCTCCTCCCCCTCCTCCCATGCGCAGACTCTGCCTAGGCTGGACCCTTGCTCAGAATGCCCCAGGTGACCGAGGCAGCTGAGAGGCCTCCAACAGCAGCCCCACTGAAGCCAGACTCACAGGATGGATTCCATGCACTCAGCTCCCTGGCTTGCTTCCGAACATGGGTTTTATCATGCCTCAGTTATGGGGAACCAGGGAGATGGATGCCATCGCTCATTGCGTTGCATTCTCAGGCAGGAGGGGAAGAGCCAGCACTGGGCTGCGTGAGACATGCTGGTGGGTCAGGAGGCAGAGGAGAAAATGTGACTGGAGAGTGCACCATGGGAAGAAGAGAAGGAGGGAGGGAGGGAGGGGGAAGGGGGGAAGGAGGGAGGAGGGACAGAGGTAGGAGTCATCCTGTCTGATTGCTGCTGGTGCATTTGAGGCTAGAGTGCTGAGTGCAAGTCCCACCTGTGAAAATGACCCCTTTGTGATTGCCTATCACTCACAAGAACATTGCAGAGATGGCTGGCCTTGTGTGCAGCACTTGGGGGCCCTCAGGGCAACATCATTTTAAACATCTTTGCTGTTGACCCCTCATCCATCCACAACAAGCCAGCAATCTTCTTGCCAAACATGTCTCTGGCAGTAATGAAAGGTTTTGATTTATCACCCTGGGCAGCGGTGCCCCTCCCAGGAGAGCACAGGGCAGCTCTTGCTCGGTCGTCAACAGAAAGCCCAGTCACTGGACATCAGGCCAAGACACTCCAGGCAGAGTCCCGGGGCCAGCCTGCCTCTGCCTGGCCCTTCCTGTCAGTCTCCTTGGGCAACTCAGGCTGGGAACAGAGACAGTGGGGGCCCCTCTGGAGTTCCCTATGCACCTCAGGCTTCTCAGGGAGGGCAGGTGCCTGCCAATCCCCAGGACCCAGCTGTGGAGGTACCCGGTGTGTAGCCCTGATTGTGAGTGACAAGGGTAGGTAGGCTAGAGATAGCTTTCAAGCCTTGGGGTGCTGGGGGCGAGTGGGGGTAGAGGAGACCTTTGGAGTGGTTTAGCCAGCTTGAGGGATGGCTGCAGAGCCGTCGGGTCTGGCTACAGGTGGCGGGCTCCGTCAGCTGAGCGACAGGTGGAGCTCTCTGCTGGGAAGGACCTCCAGCCCAGGGCCCCAGCTCCAGCTGCCGTGTTAGAGGGGGGACAGGCAGGTCGGGACCCCAATCTCCCCCTCACCGTGAACCATGGTAATGGTACGCTGCCTGTGCCACTTCTGCTCCCTTCACTCCAGCCGAGGCAATCCCCAGTCCAAGATGGTTCCTCTGCTTTCCAGCCAAGCGGACTTCAGTGCTCTCATGAGTAAAAAGTTCAGTGATCTCTCTTTGTCTGACTCCTCTAGGAAGCAGCACGTGCTCTTGAGTCGCCTCACACACGTGAATATGTAAGGCTCACCTGTACAGGTGAGCTTCCCTCGGCATTCCACAGGCCCTCACCCATGCCTAGCACCCATTTGAGAACTGCAGAGCCAGAAGCCAAAGCCAGTGGCTCACTCCTGTGATGCTAGCTACTCAGGAAGCAGAGATGGGAAAGCTCACCACTGGAGGCCAATTTGAGGGGGGAAAATGTTAACAAAGACCCCCATCTCAATCAATAAGGCAGACAGGATGGCACCCTTATGATTCCAACTCTGCAGTAGGGAGGAGGAAAGAGGTCAGAGGCTAGCCCTGGACAAAAATGCAAGATGCTACCTGGAAAAAAAAAATCACTAAATCAATAAAATGGAGGGTATTTCAAATGGTAAAGCAAATGTGAGGCTCTGAGTTCAAATCTTCGTATTGCAGAGCAAGGATTATCAACAATTGCCTTTGACACACTCAAAGATACAAGAGGCAGCAGTGCCACAGCTCTTCTACCCCAGAGGCAAGCTGGAGTTGGGGCCACAAAGGAGCCTAGGTCCCAGGACGTGCTATGGAAGGAGGGGGGTGTGCATCTTACCAAGGGGCAGAAGGAGAGAGACATCCAGGAAAGGAGGACAACTTCACTAAAGGCTTAGTGATGTAAAAGGTGTCAGGGACAATGAATTGATCCATGTCACCAGGTCAGGGTCAGGTTCTGGTAAAAGGTCTGGGGTAAAACCAGATCCTGATTGGCTTTGGTTGACCTAGAAAAGAGGTCTTTTTAGATCCAGGGAAGACAGGCATCTTTTAAAAAATCTGATTAGGTTAAAATGTATTCTCTGAGCTGGGCACCAGTGGCTCACACCTGTAATCCTACCTGCTCAGGAGGCTGAGATCTGATCATTGCAATTCAAAGCCAGCCTGGGGAGAAAAGTCCATGAGACTCTTACCTCCAATAAACTATTCAGAAGAAGCTGAAAGTAGCACTGGGGCTCAAGTGGTAGAATGCTAGCCTTGAGCAAAAGAAGCTCAGAGACATCACCCAGGTCCTGAGTTCAAGCCTGAGGACCAGTCAAAACATAAAACAACAAAAATCTATTCTCTGGCAAAGACTTTGCTGACAACTAGTTAGCAAAAAAAAAAAATATGTATTTTTTAAACTTAGGGGAGGAACACAAAGATACAATGCCTCTGTGCCTCTGATCATATAAAATACTATTTATCAAAATGAATTCCAGGGGCTGGGAAGGTGGCTTATTGGTAGAGTGCTTGCCTGACATGCATGAGACCCTGGGTTCAATTCCTCAGCACCACATAAGCAGAAAAGGCTGGAAGTGGTGCCGTGGCCCAAGTGGTAGAGCACTAGCCTTGAGCTGAAGAGCTGAGGGACAGTGCTCAGGCCCAGAGTTCAGGCCCCACAACTGACAAAAAAAAAAAGAATTCCAGAAAATGTAAACAAAGGAGTTGCTTTTTTCCCATACACACATTTTTTTTTTTTTTTGTACAGAATACATCAGACAGTATCTCATACATGATGAGAAGGGTCGAAGAGGGCTGTGACATAATCCACTCAGCATTTTAGGTCAAGGCGGGGGTGGGCATGAAGGGCTGACACCCAGGTAGAGCAGATAGATGTGGACAAAGCTAGATGATGAGCACCTTCCTTGTGCTCCACACTTCTGTGAGTCAGGCTAGATCAGTCAGCTTTCCATGACTGAGACAAAATATCTGGGAAAACCACAAAAGAAAGGTTGATGTTGGTCCCTGCTTTCAGAAGTTTCAATCTATGGCCGGCTGGTTCCCTTGTTTCTGGGTTGTGTGGAGGCGGAGCCTCATGGGAGGAACAAGTGGACAGCAGAGAAGTGGGAGGGTAAGGGATCCACCACTTGCCCAAAGCGCAGGCAGTCAAGCCCTTAGCACCTGCCCTCCAGGTACCATTCAGAACCAAACTCTCCTAGGTGCCTTTGCTCCCATTTCACAGGTGAAGGAACCGAAGTCCAATCAAGAAGGCAAAATAATTTGCTCAAGATCACACACCACTGGGAAGTAGCGTTAGCATTCACGTCCTGGTCTGACTGACACTTCCCAGG
This sequence comes from Dipodomys spectabilis, assembly GCF_019054845.1. NCBI lineage: Eukaryota > Metazoa > Chordata > Mammalia > Rodentia > Heteromyidae > Dipodomys > Dipodomys spectabilis. The sequence continues at coordinate 50,878 of NW_024871276.1, read as the reverse complement.
CCCTGATGGATGCAGCAGAGGAGGCTCAGAGGAGGCCTTGGGAGCAAGAGATGGGCAGAAAGCGCAATGGATCTGCATTGTTCCCCATTTCTCTGGCTCTCCTGAGCTGTGTGTGCTCTACCCCCTGCCCCTGCTCTGGGTCCTGGGTGGCTGACTGGATGGTCTTCCTTGCCTTCCTTGCCCATGAATTTTTGGCTGAGCTCCACCCCTGGGACAGGAGAGCAGAGGAAGAGCCAGAGTATTTGTAACTCAACCCTGGCACTGCCCCAAATGGCTGGGCCTCCCTGTTGTGGGCCAGCTCTTCTATACAGCTCTCAGCAGGATCTAAAAACTGCTTCTTCCTTTTTTTCCTTGAAGCTTGATTGTGTGTGAGTGTGAGTGTGAGTGTGTGTGTGTGTGTGTGTGTGTGTGTGTGTGTGTGTGTATGTGCCTACCAGTATTGGGCCTTGTGTTCTGGCTTGGCTTTTGTGCTCAAAGCTGGTGTTCTATCACTTGAGCCACAGCCCCACTTTTAGCTTTTGCTGACTTAATTAGAAATAAAAGTCCCAAGGACTTTTCTAGCCAGGCTGGTTTTGAAACATGATCCTCAGATCTCAGCCCCCTGAGAAGCTAGAATTACAGGCATAAGTGCCTGCCCACCCCACCCCCCTCCTCCTCCTCCTCCTCCTCCTGCTTCTCCTCCTCCTCCTCTTAAATACAAGACTGTAGGAGGGTCTGTGACTGAAGGAGGAAATTAGGCCACAGGCCTCAGATCATAATGTGCTGAAGATAGAGAATGGATAAGCCCACCCAGAACAAATGCTGAAGCTGGTACCCATGGCCCAAGCCGGGGGAAGGTCTGAGGTTTAGGTTTAAGGTCTGAAGGAGGGGAGCCAGCAAGGGGCCGAGACTGGAAGGGACTGGAGCTCCCTTTCTTATGTCCCTGCCTGGAAATTGCTACCCACTGACTTTACCACCTCTGCCAAAAGACAACTGGCCAGCCTCTACAGACCACGCTTGGCTCTCCGGAGATGGCAGCCCTGCGTCATCCTCCTGACCCCTGAGGTTTCTCTGGCCATGAACTTGGCAGCGGGGGCTTTGTGCATGTGGAGTCATCTTGGGGAGAGGAAGATAGTCTCTGTCTGGGAACTGGATGACCTTCTTTTGAAAAGCTTCTTCCATCCCCAGGGTCCTGGTTGGCCAAGATCTCTGGAGCCAGCCCCCAGAAAGGGTGCCAGTGTCTGAAAAGTGATTCTTGGAGAGTCTGAGGCTGGCCTCCTCCGTGTGGCCTGCCTCCAGCCGCAGAGGCCAGTGGGCTATGAGAGGACACACCTCGGTGGTGGGGAGTGGGGCGAAGGCTCCTGTCACTGAAGGGGTCAGAGGGAACGAAGAGACGTTGGGATACTGACACAGCAGAAAAAGACCAAAGATGGATTCTTGTATCCGAGACCTTGAGAGGCAGAAACGTCTTCTGAGATCCCCTAGCCTCATGTCACAGATGGGGAAACTGAGGTCAGAGAGGGAGGATAGACCATCCTGGCCCAGCCCAAGCATGTGCAGTTCGCCCTCCTGCCCTTCTTGCAGTCCCCAACCTGAGGAAAGAATGGCCGTTTCCCATGAGTCCACCCGGCAGCTGGACCTGCTCAAGATTTATGCCCATCCTCATCCCTGCTGCAGGAGCAGCTGGCTGCCCCACGGCAGGGCTGCCTGAGTGTGAGACAGCCATTTTTCACAGGATGGAAATGATCTCTGCTTGTTGGGAAGAGGTGTTTGTGAGCCGAAATGCCAGCCAGCTGGGTGAGATGTGGCGGAGGGGGGAGGATCAAGGCGGGGCTGCTGTCCGTACTCCACAGCTCAGCCATGCAGAGGAAGGAAGGAAAGAGAGGCCCAGGATGGCGGAGCCCATGGAAGGGGGTTGGAGGACAGGCAGGTGGAGACATGTCCAGAGCTCACATGATGAAAATATCACCCTCTCCTTTGTCTCTGTTGCTCCTTCCTGAGGCCTACGTGTCCTCTTTGCTCAGGAATGCAAAGGAAATCTGAGCCAACAGTGGTCAAAAATGGGCCTCTCACTACTTTTTTTTTTTTTTTTTGTCGGTCATAGGGCTTGAACTTAGGGCCTAGACACTGTCTCTGAGCCTTTTCACTCAAGGCTAGCACTCTACCGCTTTGAGGCACAGCGCCACTTCCAGTTTTTCTGGTGGTTAATTGGAGATGAGTCTCATGGACTTTCCTGCCTTGGCTGGCTTTGAACTATGATCCTCAGATCTCAGCCTCCTGAGTAGCTAGGATTGTAGACATGAGCCACCAGCACCTGGCTTTTAATCTCTCACTACTCCTAAAGACAAATTGGGGTTTTATCCAGCCAAGGATGATTACATTACAGTTGAGCAAATGTTCTTTCTCTTTGGAAAGGAGAGGTGGACTCGGCTATGCTTTGAGCATGAAGTGTCACAGACAAGACAGAGCGCAGGGTTATTGGGCTTGGGTAAACTGACCTGCTTCATTATACTCTGATGATGACCTTAAGAAGAGGATTCCTTGAACAGCTGCTGGCCTTCTGGCTGAGGCTGCAGAGTGAACTTGCATGGAATAAACCTGAGCCACACCAGATCCCAACCTACAGCCTGCAAGAGAGCCACCCAGCTGAGCCCATCCCAACCAGGAGAACTGCAGTCCTCCTGCAGGCGTGAGAATACATGCTTGGCGTTGCTGTAAGCCACCGAGTTTGGGGATGATTTGTTTCACAGCATTATCCTGGCCTTAGCTGACTGATACACAGGCTCAGAGCTGGAGCCAGGGAAGGGATGAGAGATCTGAGATTTGGAGATGTAGTCAGCCTGTGTTCTTCCCCTGAGCAATGTGGCTCTATGTGCAGAAGATTGATGGAGATTGACGGAGAAGCCACTCTGGTCATTCTTGGTTAGTTCTAAGAGTTTGTACGAATGTGGGCAGGCCCAGCCCATTTGTGGGTATGCCAAGAGGTCTTAGTCTTCCTCAAGGTTCTAGAGCTAGACAATGGCAGGGCTCGGATTAAAACTGAGTCTCTTGACTCTAGTTTTCCACTGACTAGGAGGTCCGGGCCTGAGCCACTGAGCAGAGACCCACAGTTATTGGGGCCATATCTTGGCCCAGCCACGGGAGAGAGCAAAGAGGAGGAGTCTCATGTCTTGAAGGCCTTGAGCATGTCCTACTCTCAGGGACCTTTTACCCCGCTGAGGCAACGCAGTTCACATCAGGACTTACAGAACCTGAGGAGCATCACTGGGGACCAAGGGCCTGGTGGGCCTGGCTGCATGCTCCTGGGACTTGAGACGGAGTCTGGAGCCTCAGGCTCACTGCAGGCCAATGGCAGGGAGGAGCGCTGTGGCTGATGCAGCAAGCAGAGAGGCAGGGCTATGTCCTAGACACTGCAGGGGGGTGGGGAGGGACGGGGCGGGACAGACACAGCCAAGCTACCCTGCTTCCTGCTCCACTTCCTCCCTGGGGCCAGTTCCCTCTCCCAGAGCATCTTCCTGTCACTCAGGCTCAGGACAAGTGACCGCTTCCTCTGCTTGCAGCTGAGACCTACCTCCCCACGGCAGGAAATCCTGTCCCTGTCCACACGGCCATGGCCCCTCCCCCGTAGGCTGACCCAACCTGAGGTCAGCCCTTCACCACTGCCCAGAACTACTTGCTCACCTCCTGCTCTCCCCCATCCAGGAAATGGACAGAGAGGTCAGACCTTACACACATAGGCATGCCGAGCAGCCACACCGCTGCCGCGGAAGCCCTTCAAGACAGGCGCAGAGCTGTGCGTTGGCCCCGGGACAGCAGTGTCTGAGTGGGTGGTGGCTTTGGTGACAAGCGCACGAGGGTGATGTGACTGAGGGCAAGGGAGGCCAGGCAGGGAAGAATCACAAGAGGCTCCCAGTAGTGACCAAAGTAGGTCCAGGAGGCCTGGCTGGTGTTAGAGCTGGCTTTCTTGGTCCTTGAATAGCAGGACATTTCCACCACAGTGTGGGTCAGCGGATGTGGCCAGGCACCCCTGAGGTGCCTCAAAATACAACCCCCTCCCCCAAGCAATATATCTCCAGCTCACAGGCCAGATAATTAAGGCACAGCAAGATGCAGCAACTGTCCCAAGACAGCCCAGTACAAATACACCCCAAGCCTGCTGCTCCTCTTCATTCTCTGCACCAACACTGTGGGCCTGAGCTGAGTTCTCATGACACAACAGCCTGTCCTGAACCACATGGAGCCCGGATGTGGAGAGGTTCCCAGGGAAGCAGGAAGACCCAGGTCAAACACCAGCCAGGCCTCCTGGCTACCAGGTAGCCCCATTCCTCCTCCCCTTGTCTGTCCCTGCCCTGTTCCAGAGCTACTAGAAGAGGAGGAGGAGGAGGAGGAGGAGGAGGAGGAGGAGGAGGAGGAGGAGGAAGTGGAGGAGGAGGAGGAGGAGGAGAAGGAGGAGGAGAAGGAGGAGAAGAAGGAGGAGGAGAAGGAGGAGGAGAAGGAGGAGGAGGAGAAGAGAAGGAGGAAGAGAAGAGGAGGAGGAGGAGGAGAAGGAGAAGAGGAGGAGGAGGAGGAGAAGGAGAAGAGGAGGAGGAGGAGAAGAAGAAGAAAAATGCCTGGCTTCATCCAAAACAATATTTAACAATTAAACATTAAGTAAGAGGAAAGCATTGTGCATAAACAGGCGGAACCAGTGCCTTTGAACCCGCAGAGGTGGCGGTGGGCCTGCGTCTACCTTCCCGCTGCCTTAATAAAATGAACAGTGGGGCTGGGGCCTTGGCTGGCCTGTAAAAGGACTTAGGGACCATGGAGCCTGGCCAACCAGCAAACCCAGGATGGTCACTGGACACAGTGACCCCCGCCAGCGGGCAGGCCAGCCGTCACATGAGGAAAAGGTATGAGACCAAGATCGCAGACCCAGCGACTTCTGGGAGCCGCTGGTGCCTTCTCCTCCCTCCTTTGCACAACTGTCTTTCTAGACTTGTGCCCCTGCTCACCAGCCTGCGTCCCAAGAGAGTGCCCACCCCCCCGCACCTGCAACACCCCCCCCCCATTATGTCCTCAGATCCAGGCTTCCTTCTTGAGAATAGCCTACTGCCTCCATGTAAGGCCAGCCAGCAGAGGTGGGGACTGGAGAAGAGAGGAAGGCAGGTAGGTGGGTGTCACCTGACACACTTGAAACCCCTGGCTGAGGACCCCCATCCTCTGGAGCTAGGACAAGGAGAAGGAGGCCTCTGTCCCCAACCCCCCTCTCCATTATAGCCACAGCCCCTGGGCCTCCCTGCCTCCTGGTGATTCTTCCCTGTCCTTCTGGTATGCCTGAGTGCTAGACTCGGTGCCCTCAGGTGGCAAGTACGATTCCCAAGCCCCACTAAAGTGGCCGCGGGGGACACCTGGAGTAGCCTCAGCTTCAGAGCTGGGCTCAGGGCCACTCCAGGGAGGGACCCAGAGGCAACTGGAGCAGGCCTACTAATTCAAAGCAAAGAGAAAATACGCTTCGCAGATGAGAAGATGGACAAGTTCAAGGAGCCTATGTTGCTGGTACTAGAACCTCAGACTTTGACTGGGGCCTGCAGACAGAGGGGTGGTCAGTCCTAGAAAACTAGATTAGATGGCATTAATGCCCAGAGACCTGGCTGTGTGCCATTGCCCGCCCCTCACATGTTGGGTGAGGGAGTCCCTAGCCTTGAGTGGGTCAGCCTGGAGCTGTCATTTTCCATATGGAGTGGGGGGGGGGGGCGGGGGCTGCAGGTCAGGAAGACCCTACAGTGTGCCATTCTGTGAACACCAGCAACAGAGAATGGGATTCCTTAGCCACATCCAGCCATCAGGTTCCCTAATGCTCTGTCCAACCCTTGCATTTGCACCACCCAGGCATGGCACCGGCCAGTGTGGAACAATCCTAGCTTCTTCTGCCTGTCCACTCACCATTACTCAGGAGCCCAGAGTGCCTTCTTCAATGACCCAACCTAGAAAGAGCTGGGAGGCAAGGCCCGCCCCTCTCTGTGGTTCTTCCTCTTCCCCCCTCCCGCAAAGGATTTATGGTTTTAATAATGCGGACTTTCTCCCGCAGCCTCCCCGGCTGTTTAGGCCCTTCTAAAGATCCCTAAAATTAAAACACTAATCAGGAAATTATTTTCTCATCCATCTCGTCCTTCAGGTTATGAGGCCCTGGGTGTTTTTACAGCCCTGCTGGGTGGCCGTGGGGAGGGCGGCCTGAGGAAGAGCCAGGCACAGGGCACCCGGAATTTGACAGAATGGAACGAGGGGAAAACAGAGGTGGCCAGGGAGAAAGGGAAATCGGGGTGCAGAGACAGTGGTCAGAGAGATAGAGACGGGCCTGCCGTGGGAGGAGGAGATGGCGAGAGACACAGACAGCAGGACAAGAAGGGGGGGAGGGAGGGAGGGCAGAAATGGAGAGATGGGACAGCATGGAGGGAGTGGAAGGCACGGAGGCAGGCAGGCAATGGGAAGGACATGGAAAGCAGAAAGGAAGCTGAGACAGGTTGGGACACCAGCAGAACAGGACAAGGGACTTAGGAGGCAAAATGTCCAGCTGGAGGTGGGAGAGCCTGGGGCAGCTCCTGGGAGTTGGGGTGCTGCACCCCTACACATTTGCATATTGGGGAGATCAGGCGATATGCACGTCTCCTAAATCAGACCACTGTCACCATGAGAGCAGGGCCTGGCGCTCTAGTAATGAGCCAGGTGGCTGATTTCTGGCCTCAGATCCTAGCTGGTGCTCAGGAGAAGCTAGCTGGGTCCTGGGCTGCTCCACTCCTTTCAGTCAGGGCTGCACCTGGCTCTACCTACCCAAAAAAGCTCTGGCACAGGTGTTTCTCCTGCCCAGCAATTCCATCACCTGTATACCCATCCATCAGATCTCCTGAGCACCGAGCACGGAGTCTGATGCCAGCTTCCCTGCTCTGCATGCCCCTCCCTCCCCAACCCATCCCAGCTGTGACTCACTAGTCTGCAGCTTCTTCACCAACAGACCTTTCTGTCCTGAGCCCCTGTCATCTTCCATGGGCTGCTCCAGATTCAAATCTAAATAGAGAAGGAAAACCCTCATACCTTGTTCTGAAACTCGTTTTTAAGAAAGCATGGAGAATCGTGCTAGTGGAAGACGCTGGGTGGTCCGGAGGCTCAGGAGTCACCATGGAAACCCTGGGCTTGACCTTGGACCATGATGAAATCAGGCTGCCCCCTCTCACCACCTCTACTTGTCCCTCAGTACAATGGGCGGACGTGGCCCTGTGCTCCCTGCCTCAGGGAGTCTCTGCTCAGGAAAGGACTTTGTAAACAGCACCAGGCATCAGAAAAGACCACCCAGCAAGAAGAGTGGGCAAGCACCTCCTTAGGAACAACCTACCTGGACTCCTAGCCTCCAAGGTTCTTACATCTAGTCAGATTTGGCTGCTATGGGGGCCACAAGCCTTAATCACCTAGACATTCCAGTCCTGGACCATTTGAAGAACAGGAGGCTCACCCTGAGGCCAGACCTGAATTCAAGTTCAGTACTGAATAGCCTAGTATCCTGGGGTAAATCACTTCCCTTCCTGAGACCCTGAGACCATCTTTCCAAGGGCATGAGCAGCCCTGTCTCACCTGGAATGAGATGAACAGCTTAAACAGGTAGCTTGGGCAAAGGGCTGGACACATAGGAGGTATTTGAAGACCTTGATCATGGTATAAGGCCAATGAGCTTCTCCTGGCAGTGATGGGCAAAACTATGAGATGTCCTGTAACCCAGGCAACCCAGGATTGGGAGATTAGGAAGCAAAGAGGCTGGTACTCCAGCTTCCAGCTACACAGGCTTTTCTGGGGCTGCATTAGCATTTTCCATGATGATTCAGCATAACAAGGGCCCTACCAGACCTCCCCTGGATGCTGAGCCCCCATTCCTGCTACAGCCCAGCTTGTCTGCCTGATAGGAAATCAATGCTCTTATGATCCAAGGCCTCTTGCACAAAAAAAGAGGAGGGAATGGCTTTTCTTCTGAGGTTTGAATCACAGCCTACCCTAACCTACTGATTCAGCTCATCAGCTGATTTCCCAGAAGCCTCTAAGCTTCTGAAGAGCCCTGGAGAAGGGGCCCTGGGAGGCCCCTGTCCCAAGGGCTAAGGGGCTGCCTGTGAGTCCCTTCCACTGAGAATGAGTTTGTCCCATCAAATCATCTGATGGGACAGGTCCTCAAAAGGTTGTGAATCCTGAAATAATAGAAGTCCCGATCTCAGGCTGGGGATGTGGCTCCATGGTAGAGTGCTGGCCTAACAGACTCTTTCTATCTCCACCATTTCAGAATAAAAATCGCTTTATAAAAACAGAATCATGGAGCTCGGTGCTGGTGGCTCAGGCCTGGAATCCCAGCTACGTGGGAGGCTAAAACTGGGAGGATCAAAGTTGGAGGCCAGTCCTAGGGAAGAAAAACTCAACCAAGAGGGAGACGACCTGGTGGGGCTGTGAGGGGAAGGGAAGCCTGACATGGGCGGGGGAGGTGGGGGGAGAGAATCATATCTCAAAAAGTGAGGTCATAGCTAAAAAATCACCAGCAAAAAAGAAAAAAAAAACCATGGCTGAAGGCACAGCTCAGAGGTAAAATCATCTTCCTTAAAAGAGTCAAGCCTTGAGTTCAAATTCCAGGACTGTAGAAAATAAAAGTAACAGTCATAATCTCTAATTTTATACCCCAATGAGAAATGGTAGATGGCCTGTGGGTGGGAGAAAGGTAGATTACACTATAATTATGTCCAATATACCCTGTAACCACATGCTCAGGGCGATTTCTGACACCACTAGCCGGTGTAAGGCAGGATTCACTGGCAAATGTAATACTGTAGAAGCTAATGGAATTTATGATAATAGTGATACTTACGATCAAAGGCATCAGGAGAGCGAATTAAAGCCCCTCCGGGTGTAATCCTTATGCAGGAGAAGTGGCCTGGGGGAGATAGGGGTTGTATGAATCGGTGATGGGTCTAAATCATTCAACAAATGCATACCATTAAGGAAAGGTAGCTAGAGAGGAGGGAGGCTCCCAAACTGTACAGTTAACACAAAAATATGAGGATTTTGCACTAGCGATCATTGGATGGTTCCACTGTCTATTGAAAGCTGACAAAACCTCTCCCCCACGCATGGAAATCTGTGAGTATTTTCACTACTGTCAAACTTCGCCTGATTGCTTTTCCATACACAGACCTTGCTCAGGAGACTGGATGGTGCTGGGGGCTCTTTGGCTCTGTCTCCTTGCCAGATGTGACTCTAAAGTCAGGGATGAGGGAGAGAGGGTGTTGAGGGACAATGCGTACCCACTCGTGAGCATTGTTCGGGGGGTAACTCTGAGAGGGGGTGGCTTCAAGCTGGTCTTTGTGACTCCCTCAGGCTATGCCTATGTGAGCAGCAATAAACATCTCGAAGCGCAGAGTTCAGCCCTCACCAGAGCCCTCACTGTAGCCTCTGTTGGGATGCACAGCCCAGAGCTGTTGTTATATTACATCCTTCCTGAAGAAACTGTTGCTATTTGGGGACCTAAGAGCCTTCTGTAGTAATTGAGTACCACTGTCTCTTGTCTTATGTGTTTTGTAGGTGGAGCAACCAGACAGGAACTGTCTTACCCACTGTCACACAGAGAGTATAAGGGAAAGCCCAAGCAGATTAAAGGCCAGCACTTCTGGTGGGGTGCTTTTCCTTGCTTTGCGCTCTGGTGGGGAGTGGGTCACTTTCCAAGGGGCCTGAATAACCAAGAAGGAGCGTGGACCACTAGCTTGAGTACTGAGGTAGCAGGAAATGGTGAGGTGGTAAAACTCAAGGTTCAGCGAGAGAAGATGGAGAATCTCAGGACTGAGTCTGTGAGAGAGAGTGTAGGGGAGCTGCTGTCACATAGGAGCCCCCGTCTGAAACACTGAATACACAACTTTCTTGTTCACATAGTAAGTGCAAGGCCTTGCTCCACACAGCCACTCAGGGTCCCAGGCTCCTTCCAACCAGAAGCTCTGCTGACTTTGAGGTCCCTCCTGGCCCTCTCCATCAGAAGAGATGATGGGCTGTCCGCAGCTCAGTCACAAATGTCTAGTCTGAGTGTCCATGTAAAGGCCGGACAGTGGGTCACACTTCCTTCTTGAGGCTGGGTAGTGAGTGATGGGTGGTCCAGGGGGATCCGAGCCAGCCCACCTTTGTGCTCCTATGCCCCCTGTGAGCTCTTCTGACATCTTTATATCAACACAGACCCACTTCAACGTGAGCTGAGTCACATCCAAAACATAAGCCAATGCTAGGATAACAGCCAGGGCCCTCACAACCCCCTGAGCATCCCAACACCACAACCCCCACACATGTGATTACCCCCCCAACACACACACACACACACACACGCACACACACACGCACACACACACTCACACACACACACGCACACGCACACGCACACACACACGCACACACACACGCACACACACTCACACACACGCACACACACACGCACACACACTCACACACACGCACGCACAGAAGCATCTCAGTGGGGTGCCATCACTTCCCTATCACACCAGCGTCTGAAGCTTTCTGTCACAGTGACACAATACCTGAGAGACAGCTTGCTTACAGGGCAAGGTTATCTGACTCAGAGTTCCAGACGATTCCTCTATGAACACTGGTGTCATTGCTTTCAGGACTGTGGAGAGGAGAGGCAGAAATACTGGGGTCCAGGGGCATCGTGGAAAAGGGCTGCTCACCTCCTCGCAGCCAAGAAGCATGAGCCAGCCAGACAGACAGACAGACAGCCAGACAGACAGAAACAGATTAGAAAAGGAAGAACCAGAGAAGGATAAGAGATGGCCCTCGGGGCCGCAGACCAAGTCTCACCTCCGAAATGTCTGTCATCTCCCAGTAGCCCATCCAGGTAGGAGCCGACCCACGAATGTATCCAAAGACAAGGCTGGAGTGTGAGCCCATCACCTGTAAATATGGCTGCGCTGGAAACAAAAGTGGGGGACAGTACCTATCGAACAGATCCCATTAGGATAAGAGCTGTGAGTTATTCTCCCCAACATGGGCTTCTCTCCTCTGCAAACATTTGTCATGGAAAGAACCTGATGGAAGTTTGTTCCAGTGGCCTCAAAACAGCACAAAGAGAATTTCCATATATATATATTCTACACAAGAGGGACGCTGTTCTGGAATTTTCCACCAGGACTCGTGTTATAGGACTCACTAGGGAGCCGGTAGCCAGCTGGCTCAGCATCTAGCTGGGGCAGGTTGGCTGGGGTGCCCATATGAGACACCCCAAGGTGCTCCAAGAGTGATGAGAGGAACTGCACAAACAAGACAGCCCCAGTTTCTGTTCCATGTTATAATGCTGTGTGACCTCAGGTGTGTTGGCTCACTTCTCTGGTCTTTGTTTTCTTATCTGTGTGTGAGTTTACTTATGGTACTTTGTTCAGGGATACTTTATAAGGTTCACTAAAACAGTGCCCTGAAACACAGCACCTGACATCAAAGGGACACCTATAGTCGATCTTCTGCCTCACCTTCCTCCCTTTGAATGCTTTGGTACCAGAAGAACTTGGAGTCTATTAGGTACCTTTGAAAGCTCATTAGGAACTGAATGTGGAGGTGTGGCTCTAGTGCTACAGCACCAGCTTTGGGATAAGAAGCTAAGCGAGAATGTGCGGCCCTGATTTACGTCCTAGTACCTGCACACAACAACAACAACAGCAGTAATAATAAAATTTAGTTTTTAAAATATCATTAGAAGTTCTGTCAGAATGTTGACTCCTCTGGACATTTAGATGTTTCTTGTCTACCCCAGTGCATGAGTTGGTGTTTCTCTGCCTGGTCTAGTAAGTGTATGCTAAGAACAGGGCAGCATGGGGCAGGCTAGTTTGGTTTTGTGACAAGCATTTCCATTTCTGAACTATTCCCCTCCACCCCAGGCTGGGAGAGCCTGGACTTATAAATGCACTTATTAGTCGAAACGATCTCCATAAAATCTAATTCCCCCATAGAAATGATGTAGTGATGTTTCCTCATGAAAGACCTGATGCCCAACATTTTATAAAATGACCACAAACATCTTTGTTAATTGCCTTTAAATGGCATACCTGTGCTCTGGGCAGCAGTACACTTGCAGAAGGGCTTGGAAATCAATTAAACAGGGCAGTCTGGTGAGCACTCCCATAAAATACAGTTTACTATGAAACCAGGTACAAAGAGGTCGTCATTAAAGTTCTTGTTAATTTTGTCACCTCATTTTCTCCACTGTGAATAACTCCACCTCTTGTGTATGACAAGGTGCTTACCACGTGCCAGGTAAAGCTCCAAGTTCTTTACAGGTACCACATCAACAACCAAAAAAAAAAAAAAAATGAAGCTGAGACCTGGGAGTTTGAGGACCAATGTCAGGTAGGAAGTGACAGAACCAGGCTGTGAATCCCAACTGGTGAGTTTCCACAGCCAAGCTCAGGCATTAGTGGAGCCTCATCAAAAAGGGCATCTTTCAAGGTGGTTTCTAGAATCTGATTGGCAAGTGACTTGAGGACTTGGAAAGTGGGCTCCCATTGGTTGGCTTTAAAAAAATATCAGCCAATCACAACTGTTCTGTTCTGTGTTCTGTTTAGCCCCATCCCAGGTACCAATAGTAATAGAGAACTGGTCCATTTCCTCCTGGGGAAATAGACAAGTGAATGCCCCCAAGTTAAAGGGGGAGAAAAAGCACAACAAAAACATATCCATAGCTGATGATGCATGGCTCACTCCTGTAATCCTACCTACTCAGGAGGCTGAGATACAAGGATTACAGTTCAAAGCCAGTTCAGGACAGACAAATCTGAGAGATTCTAATCTCCAATTAAGCAGCAAAAAATCCAGAACTGGAGCCTAGCTCAAGTGGTGGAGTGCCAGCTGCGAGTTGAAAAAGCTGAAGGAGAATGTAAGGTCCTGAGTTCAAGCCCCAGTACCAGCACACACAAAAAAGAAGTAAAGAAGGGAAAGAGAGGAAGAAAAGAAGGAAAAAAGGATAGAGAGAGAGAGAAGGAAAAAAGGATAGAGAGGGAAAGAAAAAAGAAGGAAAGAAGGGAGAAAGAAAGAAAAAAGAAGGGAAAGAAGGGAGAGAAAAAAGGAAGGAAATATGGAAAGAAGGGAGGAAGGGAGGGAGGAAGGGAGGGAGGGAGGAAGACAGGGAAGAAAGGAAGAAAAGAAAGAAAGAAAGGAAAAGATAGAAAGAGAAGAGAAAGAAAATGTTTAAGTGGAATACAGAAGCAAACAACCCAACTGAGGAAAACAAATAATAACCCATGGGAAGGATTTTGGAATTTTCCAGGCAGTTGAAAAAGGAAATGGTTCCTGGACAAAGGCGTTTATAGAAGCACTAGGACTAGGTGGCGTGAAGTTTAGTGCCACGGAGGTGTGTAAGGTGAGCCTGCTGCATACCCCATAGCCAGAGGACCTTCCGGTGAGCGGGCTGATCTAAGACGGAGTGACTTAATCTTTGAGGGAAGATGGCTTTGCCAGTAGTAAGACTGTTACTTCTTAAATTCAATTTTATATAAATATTTTCCACTTGAATTCTTACAATGCTTAATTCTTGTGCTAATCTGCAGCCCTGACTCTAATTTGTGATTCAGGGTCACAGTGATATTTATCCGACAGCTGTGGTGACTGCTCACACATGCACTTTGTAGCTCTGAGTGACCTTCTTCCACCCCAACAGGCATCCTGGAGGGTCCCCCTGCCCCTTCCCCTACTCTAGGGATCCTCCATCTTTCTTGGCTTTGATGGTGGGGGGGAGGCCCTGTCAGATGCTGACTTCCATACTGGCCCTTCCTGACATGCACGGTGCCCATCCGAGGAGAAAAATGACCAGATAGTATCCCCAGGTTCTGAGCCCAAGGATCTCTTTGGGACCCAAATGACCAGGGCCCACAACACCCTATTTCTTTCCCCTGAGCAACTCATCCCTGTACCAGGTGGGTGGGGGAGAGGGGGTAGAAGACCCTGGGATTCCAGATCCAAGTTGGGCCGTGTCACTTCAGGTTGAGTTATCTTTGCATTTCACTTCAGTGGGCCATTCCAGTTTCTCCATATGTCTTTCAGTGATCTATGGGATCCACAAGCTCATCCATGCAAAGGCCCCAGTGGACAGGGCAAACCCCAGAGCAAGAGTGCTAAGCCACTTGTGATGTGAAGGGGTACAGAGGAAAGGAGAACAGGGCATCCTTGGCTCTGCCAGGGGCCCCAGCCTGGAGGCCAGGGCTCAGGAAAGCTGCCAGAAGGAAAGGACCTGGTGTGTGTTTTGGAGGCTGAGCAGAGCTCTATCTGTAGAGAGGAATATGGGGGCCAGAGGGGAGGACAGCTAGAGGGAGAGACGGCCAGAGGGACAGCATCCTGTGGACTTGAAAGGGAGCAAGTAGTCCTACAGTGTGAGCAAGACAAGCCGTGGTGAGGGACAGAGTAACCAAGAGGTGGGACAAATAGGTTGGGGCCTGCCTAGAATGTCACTGGTAAGTGACTTGAAATCTGCTGGCTCACAGCTCTCGGGCAGCCTGGAAGGAGGCTGGGCTGCCATGTGAAGCAAGAAGGGAGCCTGGATGCCTCAGCTCCACCACGGAGAAGAGGATGGACAACCCAGCTCCAGAACTAGTTGTGCAGGAGCTTGCCAGGCCATCTTTCTATCTCTGTATCCTCGTTTGTTGAATGAGACTGGACAGGTCACAGGGGGTAAGGTTGGGGGTGGGGGGCAGCGGGCTGGGGAGAGAGTCAGAAAATAAAACAAGGGACCTGGGGAGAGCTGGGAGTTGGGTCACTGGGGAAACTGGCTTTCTGTAAGAGAGGGCTATGGCCATGGTGTGTGTGTGTGTGTCTGTGTGTGTGTGTGTGTGTGTGTGTGTGTGTGTGTGTCTGTGTCTGTGTCTGTGTCTGTGTGTCTGTGTGTGTGGCTACTGGTAATTCCTCTGATGTTTAAAACAAGCTAGAAATCCAGGTTTGTTTTTGTTTTGTTTCATGAGAAACCATCTGGGAACGGGTGACACTGAACAAGATGCAGTGTAATCACAAACTGACATGTTCAGTTGAAACTCTTTTGTGTAACTACTTGAAGATAATAAAAATTAAAAAATAAAAACAAACAAAAAGAAGCCATCTGTTTTTTAAATGTTCCTTGATTCTTTATTTGGTGCGGGCAGGGGGGCTGATCCTGGTGTTTGAACTCTGGACCGTCCCTGAGCAATTTTTCTCAAAGCTAGCACTCTACTACTTGAGTCACAGCACAACTTCTGGCATGTGTGTGTGTGTGTGTGTGTGTGTGTGTGTGCGTGCATGCATGCACATGCATGTATGTGGTTAATTGGAGATAAGAGTCTCATGGCCTTTACTACCCAGGCTGGCTTCATGCTGCGATCCTCAGATCTCAATCTCCTGAGTAGCTAGGATTACAGGGGTGAGCCACCAGCACCTGGTTGGTTCCATTCTTTTTAAAAAGTCACTGGGTCATCTCAGATTCATCTTTTGGCCAGAGACAATCACAGCCCACCAGTGTAAGACCCTGAGTTCTGGAAAGGGGGACCAGCAGGGAAAGAAGAAGAACTAAGCAGGGACCACTGGGGGAAGAGTCAGGGAACCCCAGATCTAGCCTAGGCTGGCACCTCCCTGTACCTCTACCATCCCATCCTGGATCTCCAGACTCCTGGGAGCGCCTGTTTCCCAAAGGCAGAAATGGATGGAGCTGCCCTGTCTGCTTCCATGGACTTGTGAACTTGACATTCAGAGTGACAGAGGCAGCCTACCTGTGGAGAGGACCAGACTCAGCCCCAGCCTCACCACCCAGTCCAGAGTGGGAAGAGGAGGCTGCTGACAGGGACCGTGGGAGGCAGGACACTGCTGTCTAGTGCTGAGGTCAAGGGCAAAGACCTATGATCATGGTTGCTACTGGCTGTGTTACATTGAGCAAGCCATTGGTTCTTTAAGCTGTCCATTGGGTCTTTAAGCTGTTGCTCTGTCTAGTGAAATCTCAGGGAAGTATCCCCCCACACACACACATACTGCAGGGCCAGCTGGGCTAGTGCCGGGTGTGGGGAAGGAGAAAGGGAGAGTTTGCACAGAGTCAAGACAACCAGTGAAGCCCAGTGAAGCTGGAGCTGGTACTTGAATGTGATTGGACTGTTTCTGAGTCCACACCCTCAACTACTACATGGGAGGCAAGAGGAGAAAGAGGGACCTGGAAGTCATGAGCCAAAGCCACCCTGGCTGATTTTGAACTTGCTGGGAGGCCTTGGGCAGCTCTTTTCCCTCTCTGGTCTTCAAAATAGGGGATCCTCGGTTCGATTCTGCATTCGCATATGCAGCCGGCACTTGGCCAGCATCTCTTCTATGTTAAAGCTTTAGGAAGAGATAGAGAAACAAGACAGACAGACAGACAGATGAGGCCTTTGAGCTCTGAGAGTTGCATTCTGGGTACTGAAGTGGAGTTTGGGAGAGAGATGCAGAGATGGGACCAGAAGATGGGTGATGTGTTTGAAGGCAAATAGGGTAGCAAATGAGTGGACTACTGGAGGCAGGCATAGCAGATCTGGGATCTCGGGAGCTTATTCAGGAGATGCAAGAATGACAGAGACAAGAGGCAAACAGCTCAACTGCGGAGCACCCATAGCCAGGGATACCTGGAGCAAGGGTAGGAGCTTGGGAGCCCTTCTTGGGAGCCACTTCCCCTGTAGGCCGTGGGACTGGAGAAATCGTTAACCTCAGGACTGGCCCCTTAAGAAGCTCGGACAGGCACTGGTCACAACTGCAATGTAAAGATCAGCTCGCTTAGCACAAGTGGAAAATGACCTTCGCATCTATTCCACATTGCCTTTTGATTCCAATTCCATCACGGAGATCTACAGCCGTGCATTTTCAACGGGTACAATTTAATTAGGCTCAATTTGTGTAACTAAATTATTAAAGACTTGTTTAGAAAGAGCTCCATGGCGAGGGTTCACTGGGTTCTACCATTTGCTGGAAAACACATTTGGGATAGAGCCCAGGATGACCCTGGGCTCTGGGGGGTTTCTCCCCTCTGCTTGGCCTCTTATATCATCTCCATCTCATTGAGTAGAACGTCTTTGGGCTTTTCTGGGATCCACCGTTTTCAGTGAATGTCTCCTATAATTGCTTTGTGATTCCTTGTGTGCTCTTTCAGTCAGGCATCAGACACACAGGAGTGTGCTATGGAAGAAGGACTGGAGCCAGGTATCGGGACCTGGATGTAAAGGCAGCCAAGGTGTAGCCCTTGTGGACACACCCCTCCAGCCTACAAAGGAGGAGTATAAGGCTCCATTTCATCCTGATTAGAAGCCCTGATGGGTGAGCAATAAGGGCCTGTGCACCCATTAGTGGGTGAGACCAGAGAGCTCTGAATCTGTGGGCCAGTGGTAGAATCAGAGCTAGAACCCAGGACTCTGGGATGTCTCTGCTTTACCAAGGCCCTTCTCCCCTTGTGTGGAAGTGGGCTGCCAGGGTATTTGCCAAGGCAGAGGTAGAATCAAGAAAGAATCAGGAGGAGCCAGGGGCTGAGAAGGACTGCTGATGACAGACTGCCTAAAAATACTGTGTGTGGGGAAGGTGGGGAGAATATGAGTATGAGTATGTCATTGGGTGATTTCCTTGCTGTGTGAACACCACAGGGTATGCCCATCCCCAGGTGGCATAGCCCACTGCACATCTGGGCTGTGTGTCTCCATCTCTCTCTCTCTTAGGCTATTAACCCACTAATGGCTATTAACAGCATGCCCCCCATTCTGAATCCCACAGACAGTTAGAACACCATGAGCAGTATTTGTGTAGCTCAACATAGGAAAGTACTAGGCAATAGGAATATGTCCTCCATCACTGACCAAAAACCCAGCTGTGTGATACTTGATGATACAGGAGAAGAAATGTACTATAAGGAATTGGCTCACACAATTTGGAAAGCTGAGAAGCCTCCAGAAGTGCTGCTAGCAAGCTGCTGACCCTGGAAAGCCCATGCTATGGTACTTGTCTGCATCTGAAGACCCAAGGGCCCAGGCAGCCAATGGTGTAAGCAGGCTAGACAGTCAAGGACAGTCAATGTGTCAAAGTCAAAAGGCAGAAAAAGGCAGGAGTCTGAGCTCAACTCGCTAGACAGCAAGGCCCCCATTTCCTCAGCCTTTGTGCTCTGTGCAGGCCTTTAACTGATTGAACAAGGCCCATTCTCATTGTGGAAGACATTTGCTTTCCTTAGTCTATCAGTTCAACTCTTCATCTCTTCCTGAGCCACTCTCTCAGATTCACTAAAAATGTATAGGACACCCTGTGGCTTAGGCCAATTGACTGGGTAAGTACCCCCTCATACACACACATAGACTATATGTTAAAGGCTTAGTTCCTTGGAGATGTTGGGAGGCAGTGGAACCTGGGAGAAGTGGATCCTAGTCTGAAGTCTTGGTTCATCAGTATGCCCTCAAGGGGATTGTTGGACCTTAATCCCCTTTCTTCCTTTCTTGCCCTGGCCATGAGGTGAATGTTCTCCTCTCATATGTCCCTATCATGAGGTGCTGTGCAAACCCAGGTCCAAGGCATGTGGATCAATCCATCATGGACATAGCCTCCAAAATCATGAGCCAAAATAACCTTTCTTCTTTTCAACTTGGCCTATCTCAGGAATTTGTTATAGTAAAGAAAGCTGATTAATACATTAATAACTACCTGGTGGGGGGAGAGAGAGAGAAAGAGAGAGAGAGAGAGAGAGAGAGAGAGCACAAAAAAAGACATTGAAAGACATTGATCATCACAGACAAAATGGCAGCAGGGGTCTGAAGGATGCTCATGTCTCGTTTTGTTCCCAGAACACACTATGAATGGGGTCCTTTCTCCCATTTTAGAGACAGGATACTCCGCAGGGGCCATATATCTCTCCCCTTCATCTCAGTGTCCCCAGTGCCTGGCAGGAATGAACACATGCTCAATAAACGTTTCTTCATTGACAAACTTAAGTCATGAGTGCTGGAGTCACATGGGATCCTGGAGAAAAAAGAAGAAAATAATGAAGGATGCAGAAGCCTTCCTCCCCTCTTTTAACTAGTTTGAGCTGCAGAAGAGCTGGAGAAAAGGCTCATGCTGCCATGGAGGGGTCTGATAAGATTCCCCCATTGTCTTCCCTGTGCCCTGCCATTCCCTGTGGTTGCCCTGGAAACCACTGCATCATTGATGGAGGATGAGAGTTTCAGGTGCACTGTCAGCCCTGGGAATCGGCTCTGAGTCATGAATGCCTCGGTGTTAGTCCCGTGTAAATATTCTCAGTGTAGAGAGCAGAGACAAGACAATTAGTCCAAGCTGTCAGAAAACTCACATCCGAGGCTTGGCTCCCCAAGAGCTTCTTTCTTCCTTGAGATCTGCCCCGGCTGAGGCGCGGCTCCCATGCTGTGAGGAGCTGTCAGCCTCACGGAGCAAACGGAAGAATTAAAAATAAAAATTGACTTTCAGAGACTAAAAATCAGACCTGACAACTCAAGTCATTCAAACCAACCATGGTTAGCAGATTGCAAATGTGCTTGTCAGAAGTGGGTGGCAGGCACCAAGGAGGAGCCATGGGAACAGGTTCTGCTCTGCTGGGCCAGGTCACCTGACTATGGTTCCTTTTGTGATGAACTTTTTTAGCAGCAGCCTTGTCCTTCTTGTTGATTGCTTCTGTTTTTCCCCTCCTCTCCTAGCCTGAGATCAGATGCTCCACTAAGTTCAGCTGATCCCTCATTATCAGCAGATTTCCTATTTGTAAATCCACCCATTCACTAACACTTACTTGTAACCCTCAAATCAACACTCTAGAACATTTATGGAGAAGGCTCAAAAATGCCATTATTGCCAGGCACTGGTGGCTCATGCCTGTAATCCTAGCTACTCAGGATCCTAACTACTGAGGATCCTGGCTCCTAGCCAGCCCAAACAGAAAAGCCCATGACATTCTTATTTCTTAGTAACGACCAGAAAACCTGAAGTGGAGCTGTGGCTCAAAGTGGTAGAGTGCTAGCCTTGAGCAAGAAGAGCTCAGGGACAATGCCTAGGCCCTGAGTTCAAGCCCCATAACTGACCAAAAAAAAAGTCATCACTCTTTGCACATTCTCCACTGAGGTTCAACAAAACAACAAACACTCTGCCTTTCCATGTCTTACCCAGTACCACAATTTTCACACTTTGTGCATTTTTTCTTGGTGATTTTTCCTATTTAAAATGCCCCTAGAGGGGCTGGGAAGGTGGCTCAGTGGTAGAGCACTTGCCTTGCATGCCTGAGGCCCTGGGTTCGATTCCTCAGCACCACATAAGCAAAAAGAAAAAAGCTGGAAGTGGCGCTGCGGCTCAAGTGGTAGAGCGCTAGCCTTGAGCTGAAGGACAGCACCCAGGCCGAGTTCAAGCCCCACAACTGGACCCCCCCAAAAAAAATAAATAAAATAAAATAAAATGCCCCTAGATGAAGCGTTGAAGTACTCTGTGGTGTCCTTAAGAATGAGAAAGTAGCAATGTGACCTATGGGAAAAATATGTATATTGAGTAAGTTTCATTCAGATATGAACTATAATACAGTACTGCTCACTGTGAGTTCAATGTTAGCAAATCAACAGTATGTATATACTAAGTAAAATGTCTTCAAGGTGACATACACTTAAAACAAGGTTATAGATTAAATAGTTACAGAAATATTGTGAACAGAATCTGCAGGAACCCAGCCTAGTATTTTCCTTAGGATTGTTGTTTTGATATTTCTAATTCAACATTTTCTGGGGCTTTACAGATTATAACTCCCTGAAAAAATGGAAATAAGCCATGTCTGACCCATGGAGTTGCACTGTTCCTGCTCCTAGGGCTCCCCTTGATGTGCTGGGGGACAGAGATGGGGCCTGACTCATGTGTGCATTCCCAACACACATGGGAATAAGTAGGTCCTTGGTACACATTTATGGAGTGGATTTCTTGCTGTGAAGGTCACTAAGGCATTCACTGATTCATTCTGCTAATATTTACTAGAAGGGTCTGGCATGTCAGACTCTGTTCTAGAAGTTGAAATGCCTCAGCATAGAAACAGCCAAAACCTTATCTTTGTGGATGAAGCTTTTGCTCTGAATACACATCTAATAGCAAAACATACAGGCAGGATGTCTAGTATGTGAGGTGGTGGCTACAATTTACAACAGAAGCAGGAAGGGCCTATAAATGGTAGGAGCAGAAGTGGGTGAGATATTTTAGATTGAATAGTTGAGAAAGCTGCCTCAGCATTGGAGGAGGGAATGGGGGAGCCAGGTATGTGGGAGAACAGTTGGAGAGTGAGTGGGGTGGCTCAGAGGCAGGCCCTTGGTGGGCTGTTCAGGACCATAAGGATCCATGGAGCTGGAGCAGAGACAGTCAGGGAGAGGAGCAGGAGTGGATTTAGAGAAGTGATTAGGGAACTTGTGGGCCATGGAGATAATGACTCTTTTCTGAGCTTAGGTTTACTCCAGGAATGCAAGGTTGGTTTAACATCCAGTATTTACCATCTATGATGTTAATCGGAAAGGAAGAAAACATGATCATCTTAACAATACATTCCTGGGACTTACTGTGACCTATTATCAATTAGATAAATAGATAGATAGATAGATAGATAGATAGATAGATAGATAGATAGATAGATAGATAGATAGACAGATAGATACAGATAGATAGAGACATGGATTCAATTTCTATTGTTCTTCTGGAGCATAGTTTATGATGCTATTCTGGCATCATAAACCCAGATAAATGCTCTGTTGTTTCCCTTTTACCTGAAAGAGTGAGTGAATCTGACACCATTTGTTTCTTACATGGAGCTTTGGAAGAATTCACTAGTGAAGCCATCTGGGGCTGTAGATTTCTTGGTGAAAAAATTTTAAAGTATGGATTCCATTTTTAATAGATACAATACTATTTAGATTTTCTGTTCCTTGTATTCATGTTGTTATATTGTATTTCTCATGGAATTATCTACTTATTTAAGATTTTTCATGTATTGAGATCAAATTGTTCACCTTATCCTTTAATTAACTGCTAAGTCTGTAGGGTGTGTGGTAATACCTCTTCTCATTTCAGTCTCTGGTAGTCTGTGTCTCTCTCATTCCCACTGGTGTGCTAGGGTTAATGAATGTCAGTATAATTTTCTAAGGGCTGACTTTAATGGATACTGTTCTAGGTACTGGGGATAAAAGCTGAACACTCAGTGTCACTTCTCTGCTTCCCTGGATTTGACATCTTACAGAAACAAGAGAGGCAACAAACAAGCCAATGTATTTTTTTTCATCTTAAGGATGAAGATATAGCTCAGTGATAGAATACTTGCCTAGCACACACAAGACCCTGGGTTTGATCCGTGTGTGTGTGTGTGTGTGTGTGTGTGTGTGAGAGAGAGAGAGAGAGAGACAGACAGACAGACAGACAGACAGACAGAGAAACAGAGAAGAGCAAGAAAGAAGAAGAAAAGAAGAAGGAGGAGGAGGAGGAGGAGGAGGAGGGGAGGAGGAGGAGGAGGAGAGGAGGAAGGGAGGGAGGAGGAAGAGGAGGAGGGAGGGAAGGATGGAGGGAGGGAGGGAAGGATGGAGGGAGGGAGGGAGGGAGGGAGGGAGGGAGGAAATAAAGATCCAGCAAGTAGTAAGACATAAAGTAAAGAAAGTAGTGCACTGGGTTTTCTGCTTCCTCAAAGGTAGTGACATTTGAGCAGAAACATGGAAAACTAGAGTCACCATTATAGAGATAATAGAAGAGATTTCTAGGCAGAGAGCACATACAAAAGCTTGAGGAAGAAGTACTGCTCATTAATGTGCTCCAGAGCAAACCTGCATGCAGCAGTGGCTGAGTGGAAGGGGAGATGCAGTGCCCTGAAGGCATCAAAGAGAACAGACGGGCAGGGCAGAGTCCCATAACCCAGAGTCTCACAATCTCTGGTGTAGTTTCTATTTTATTTTAAATGATATGGGAAGTATATTTGTCAGCTGTTGACTCATAGCAAACTCCAAGGCTCAGTGGCCTCAACCTCAGTCCATTTTCTCTCTTTCCAGCAACAGGTCAGTTGGGATGGCTACGGGTCAGTCACACCAATGATTGCTCTTAGATCTTCTCCATATGTTTCTCATTCTGGGATCAGTGATTGCCAAAGCATCTTCTCCTAATGGAATAACGTAGACGAAAGGCCAAGCAATCTCTATAAATTTGTTTAATGAGCTTGTCCATTCCTATTCCCCTAACCAAAGCAAGGCACATGACCCATCAACCAGACAAGGACACAAACGCATCACATCTTATGAGAGGTGCCAAAGAGTCACATTGCAAAGGAAATACCATTATTATAGGGAACAAATAAAGGATTTAGAATAATAATCCAGCTGGGCTAGGTTGACTCATGCCTGCAACCCTAGCTACTCAGTAAAATAGGAGAATTGTGGTTTGTGACCAGGCTAGGTATAGATGCAAGACTTCTTGTCAATCATCAACTAAGCATAGATGGCACATGCCTAATTATCCCAGCTACACAGGAGGCTGAGATCTGGAAGATCCTGGTTCTGTCCAGGCTAGCCTGGGCAGAAAAATCTTCAAGATCATCTCAATGAAAGAAGCTGGGAGTGGTGGTATACATCTATTCTTTCAGTTGTGATGGGAAGCCTAAAATAGATGGATCACAACTAGGTGTTTGTCCAGATAGAGAGATACTATCTGAAGAATAACCACTATAAAGAAGGGATTGGAGGACTTTCTCTGTAGTAGAGAGTCCATGTAACAAGTGTGAAGTTATGAGCTCAATTCTCAAACACAGAGAGACAGACCGACAGACAGACAGACAGAGGCAGAGGCAGAGGCAGACAGAGAGACAGAGAAAGACAGAGAGAAATAGAGATACACAGAGAGAGAGAGACAGACAGAGACAGAGACAGAGCAAGAACATCCTAACAGCATGAGACAAGTGGGAAGGAAGAAGGTAAGAGGAATGACTGGATCAAGTACAGAGCACGGTGGCCTGAGTTCACTAACAACAGAGCAAAACAGATTTGAGGTGCATTTAGAGGCATATCCCAGAGTAACTGGGGCTGTGTTAGGCAAGTAACTGACTTCATCCCAGCCACATTGACCTTCTTGTCCTCTTCAAACACTCCAGCAGGCTGCAATCCCCAGCTCTTTACAACTGTTCCCTCTGCTCAGAATACTGCTGCCGTGGACACTGACTTGATCCCACCTCAGTTCCTTCAGGCCTTGCTGCACCATCAGCCCCTGGGTGAGAACATCTCATTAGCTGCAATAACACCCCTTTCCCTGATCTGTTGTTTGCACAGCTCTTATTGCCAACAGACAGGTGCTGACTTGCTCATCAATGTCTCCCCGGCTGCTAAGGAAGCCTGGTGCATGCTGGGGCTTCATCTATTCTGTCCACTGCTGTGTAAATCGGCATCCTGAGTGGTGTCTACACACCACTTTCTAGAAATAGGTGTTGTATTCATACATGAATTCCTACAGCATAGCCCTGAGAGACAAGGATACAATCCCTGAAGACCTTTCCCCTGGGTCAGGTAGAGATTGACCTCTGAGAAGTGGGCTATCTGTCTCTCTCCCAATGACTGACACGTATAGGGTCAGGCTGCTTGAAGCCTGGCCTGCCTGTCATGAGTCCCTAGAAGACCCACCTGGAGAAGCTCTGGAAAACTGGCTTATATGGTTCTGATGGGCATTTGCCCCTGGCATGAGGTCTTACGTCTTCTCTCCAGCTGAGTGGGAGCCTTTCTCTCACCACTCCAGAATCCAGCTCAGGACCAGAGACTGACATCCATGGGCAGATTTGGAGGAAAGGGGAGAAAGAGACTCAGAGGGCATTTGTCAATGGTGACAAGCAAGTCCGATACCCCGGTTGCTTTCTCCAAAGAATAAATAGCTTCAGATTGAGATGGGAACTAATTGATTTTACACACTGGCTTTTCAAGAGACAGTGTCTGCCTAAAAGGAGTTTGGTGGCAGAGAGAGGGTAGGTAAAGGGTGGGGGGGAGAGGAGGGGGGAGAAAGCTGTAGCATATTTGTGTCAAGAAGATGGGGGTAGAGAGACAGCTACAGTGAAGCACACACACAGGAGGCCCAAGAAGAGCCAGGTGGGTGTGGCTAGAGATGCTGTCTATGCAGAGAGCTGGAGGGTAGCTAGGAGTTGAACCATATGACCTCCCAGGGGGCCATATGCAGAGGAGTGTGTTTGCAGAAATACTCTAAGCTGTATGTTTGCAGAAATACTCTAAGCTACACTGTGTGCACTGAGAAAGATGCTCAGGATGGAAGCAAGTATAATGTAAACTTGGGCTTAGCCAACTCACACCCGAGGGATAGACAGCAGCTGCAAGCTGGGAGTGGGTAGGTGGATGACAACAAAACACTGAGCAAACACCTGTCAGCCCTGAGAACCACCACCCAAGAGGGAGGGGGCCACCTGGGCTTCAGGCAGACCCCAGGTCTTGCACTGTGTGGGGATGCTTGACCAGAGATGCCATGAGTAAGGCTGGAGCTATTTCTCCCCAGAGGTGTATTCTGGAACTTTCCTGAACCCTTCATGTCAGAAGCAGTGGCTTTTCTTGTGAGCACAAGGGGAGCTCATCCTGCCCAGAGGTTCTGAACCCTGTCTAGCCTGCCTTGTTCCCCAGCCCCCATCCCATATTGTCTAACTCCCTTGTACTCCAGTCAAACGGGTCCCTTTGTCATCCTCCCGATCGGCAGGTCTCCAGGACATGTGGAGTTCTTTCTTTCCCACCCGTGTCCCCGGCCACCTCCACTTCCTCTGAGGTGAGGGTGTTGGGTAGATAAACCACCACACTGCCATCCAGACTCACCTTCCTACGATTTTTTTGTTTTTGTGCTGGTCCTGGGAACTTTCCCTAAGCTTTTGTGCTCTACCACTTGAGCCCCAGCCCCAGTTCAGCTTTTCCTTCATGTATTCTGAGGTTCATTTATTACATATGCAAACCAGTTTGTTGTGTCTCATAAATTGTTGATATTCCTTGTTCTGAAGGCCATCTAGGGTAACATTTGATGTATCTGCCCCAGCTTTCTGGTGGTGTTTACATAGTATATCTTATCCCCTTCTTTTACTTTAAATCTGATTCTTTGTATTTAAAGTAAAATTTTTAATAGGCAGCATATTACTGAGCCTGAGTTTTAAAAATTGACCAAACAGCCATCTCCATCTAATTGTAGTATTTAACTCATTAATGTTTAATGTGATCACCAATATGTTGGATGTAAATCTACCATATTGCTATTTTTTGCTACCGCTATCTCTCTTCATTCTAGAAAAAGTTAGACTACTTGATACTGACCCATAGGTCAATGTGAGTGGGTGTTATGCTCAAATCTGTGCTGTATCTGGACTTTTTTTGTATTCAAGTTCACCAATCTTTTCTTTTCCAGTTTCTAATCTACTCTTAATCTGGTCTGTTTTCAGTTCATACAGAGTAATTTTTCCTTTGAAAGTTTTCTTTGAGCCTTTTCATATTTTTCACTTCTTCCATTCTGTCCATGTTTTCCTCTACATAGTTGGGCATTCGGAGCATGTTTTCAGCACCTGTTAGTTGGTGGGAGCGGGTTTTCTGTGGATTTCTCTCTTGGAACTCCTGCAGCTATCAACCAGGACAAGTCCCAGACTCCCTCCTTATCTCTTTTCCCTCAAGTCTCACAGCCTGGCATTGCCTGCTATCCAATGTTTAACAAGGGCTTGTTTCATCTGTTTTGTTCTGTTTTGATGTGTTCAGTCTGAGAGTACCTTTGGACTCTCTTACTGTCTCTTGACTAGAAACACAAGTTCCTAGCTCTCCTAAATTTTTAGACAAAGACACTAAATTAACCTAGGGGGAGTCTGCCATCCACATAAGGTCATAGTCCTTGTGAAGAGGAGAACTGGTCTCCACTTCCCTCCAGCCCCATCCAGGCCTCTTATAAAGAAGGGAGAACCAGGCTGGTGTGGCACACACAGTATGGGGACAGCTTTCAGGAACACTGAGCCAGGCAGTACTGTCAGTATAGGTCATCAGAGGAAGAGCCCGGGGCCAGAGGGATGACTGAGCATGAAGCAGCACCCCTAGATTCCAGCTTGCTAGTATATGTTTCCTAGGAAAAAGAGAAAGAAAATCTAATAACAGGAAAAGAAAGAAACGAATATAAATGTGTCGATAAAACTCTTTCCAGCTGAGGCATGTGGAGGTTTTGTTATCTTCTTTTCTCCTAAACAATTGGCAGTGAAACCTTGATGGCACCCCACAGCCTTCCAGACTTCTTTTTTTAATGCTACATAATGTGTGTGCGAGTGTCGGTCCCTGGCTGAGTCTCCCTGTACAGGGTCCTGTGGGAAACCCGCTGGTTTCCATGACGACCAGGCCTACCTGATCAAGGAGCCAAATGGAGGGCCAGAGGGTCTTCACCAGCACATCCTGGATCACGCAGAGGCCTGAGCTAGGGGCAAGAAGGGACATGGGAGTAAGGCTATAAGGGTCTCTTCTCTAGCCACAGCTGTTACCCCAGGTGGCTACACAACATGTTCTCAGGCTAGCTCCCCTGGAGACTGTGCCCACTCTTCTGTCTCCACAGTCAACACTTACAGAGCACCTGCAATGTGCACAAGGCTCTGTGCACATCCCCACCAGGATGCAAAGCTGAACAAGACTCGAGACCCTTCCTGCTCCACCACCTTGTGGTAAGCAGTCTGTCAAGACGAAAATCATAGTCATGAGATATTCATTGTGTTATGTGCATGAGAGGCCCTTTTCTAGGAACTACTTACCTTCAATTGATATATTTTTTTTTTTGGTCAGTTGTGGGGCTTGAACTCAGGGCCTGGGCACTGTCCCTGAGCCTCTTTGTGCTCAAGGCTGGCACTCTACCTCTTAAGCCATGGCACTACTTCCAGTTTTTGAGGGTTAATTGGAGATAAGAGTCTCATGGGGACTTTTCTTCCCAGGCTGGCTTCAAACCACGATGCTCAGATCTCAGCCTCCTGAGTAGCTAGGATTACAGGCATAAGCCACTGGTGCTGGGCTGATACTCTGATTTTTTTTAAAAAAGGAAAACAATAAGCTTATGATTTAGTTATTGTCATTCTTTGCATCTGTAATGATTATTTGTTGAAGTCAGTAAAATATAAAGACAAGATTCACTCCTAGGGATACAGCTGGATCCACCTCTACCTGCATACATCTCCTCACTCCTCAGGTTCTGTCAGGTTCTGTCTGGGTGCCTCAACTTACTTAGAAAGCGTCTTCCTTTCAGTTCCTTTCCCTTCCCTTCCCCTCTCTTCCTTCTTCCTTTTCCGCCGTTTTCCTTTTTCTCCCACCCAGTCCTTCCCTCCTCCCCTCCTCACTCACCCCTTCCCCATCCCTACCCACTCCCTCTCACGTAGACATCTCTGCTTCATGTCTCTCCCCTCACTCTGGAGATGAATGTGCCATTGAACTAAAGTCTTAGAACATGAATTAAACATAGGAACAAATCCCAGTGTGGCCTCTGAGCCCCACGCCGTGTGGCGGTGGCATTAACCATGGGTCACTCAGCCGCATCCCAGCTTAATTCTTGTAAATCCCACTCGCTTTGTCCTGCCAGCGGGAAAGAGAAAAACAGACAATGTCAGAAAACTGGGAGACCCTCGGGGGGAGAGAAGCTGTTTAAAAATAGCTCTCATGATGAAGGGGTGCCAAGGGGCTCCTCCAGGCCTTGCCCTGCCTGGGCTGAAAGAAAAAGCAAGCGTGATGTACCCCTACATCCCATCCCTGCTCTGCCCCAAGCCTTCAGAGACAGCTCCTGAAGTTAAAGAGGCTTAGGAAAGGGACACTCAGGCTTTTGAACCAGGATCCACTGACCAGCACATGGCCTGGGCACAGATGTCCAAAGGGGCTGGGGACACACACCACCCTGCACAGCTCCCAAGCATGAAATCCGCTCCTCCGGCTGATCACAGCTCTGGGGCTACAGGACATCTGAAGTCACAGGGGGTCTTCCATTATGCAACCCACCCCTGCCTACTCCTGCTTTGTGTGTGTGTGTGTGTGTGTGTGTGTGTGTGTGTGTGTGTGTGTGTGTGTGTGTGTGTGGCTTTTTCAGGGGATTGAATTTAGGGCCCTACATAAGCCACCTCCCCAGCCCTTTTGCTCTTAGTTTGTTTTCCAGACAAGGTCTTATGCTTTTGCCAGGCCAATCTCTACCCAGAATCCTCCTACTGCTGCCTCACAAGGAGCGGGAATGATAGACCTGTGTCACTATGTCAGGCTAGTTTTTGAGATGACAGTCTCATTAAGTTTTTGTCTGGCTGACTTTGAACCACAGTTCTCCTATCTTTGCCTCCAGAGTAGCTGGCAGACATCCCCCTAACCTATACACCCCCCATTCTTTATAAACAGGAATCCAAGGCTGAGGCGCCTCCCCACGCCCAGGACTTTCCGATCCTCTCAACACTGGTCTCACTATCATTCTTCTCAGCTATCCTGGTCCCAGTGGGTGTGACACAGCCTCTCATTGCTATAGCTTTGCATTTCACTAATGACGGCAAGCGCCTTCTGATTGGCCACTGTTACATCTCAATGGATGTGTCAGTTGGCTTCCTGTGGCTTCTGAGAGAAAGTTCATTCCATGGTAGGCTGGTTCCACCACTTTGGGCTGGGCACAAGTGCTAGACATCATGGCAACTGAAGGTATGTAGGGGAGGAAGAGGCTGCCCACCTCATGGCAGGTAGGAAGCTGGGGGGGGGGGGTAGAGAAGGAGAGAGAGAGAGAGGAGATGGGGGCTTTGCACTGTGGCATTCTCTTTTTGCTCCTTTTATTCTATCTGAGTATCAAAACTAAGGGTAGGTGCTGCTGCATTCCGCTTAGTTAATCCTGTCTGCAGATGCCCTCATAGACACTACCAGAGGTGGGTTTGTACCAGTCTTCTAGGTGCCTCCCAGTGCAAGCAGGTGGATAATCAAGATGAATTGCCATATTTGGGGAAGTATCTGAGATCTTTTCGCCATTTTTAAATTGGGTTGTTTTTCTTTCCGTTACAAAGTTGCAATGATTCTTTATCTATCCTGGGTGTAAGCCTTTAATCAGACCACACATAATTTGCAGATCTTTTCCCTCCATCTTGCCAGTTGCTCTTTTCTCTTTCTTCCAAGTTTTTAGTTTTAATGAAGTCCATTGTGCTCTCTGGGGTGTAATAGCTTGAGAAGTCTTTGCTTACCCATAGGTCACAAAGATTTGCTCTGGTCTTTTCTCCTAAGAGTCTATGGTTTTAGCTCTGAGGTTTTGGTAGAACTTTGATTTTGAGCTGATTTCTGAGTAGAATGTGAGGGAGAGGTGAGACTTCATTCTTTTCCATGAGGACATCCTGTTATTCCACTACCCATTGAACACTTTTTCTTTATGTTACTATTGGGATTTGAACTAGGATCCAGACACTGTCCTTGAGCTTTCTGTGCTCAAGCCGGATCTACCACTTGGGTTATAACTCCACTTTTGGCTTTTTGCTCTGCCTGGGTTAGCTTCAAATTTCAATTCTCAGATTTTGGTCCCCTGAGTAACTAGGCTTACAGGCATGAACCACCAGCACCTAGTATTGTACACACTTGTAAGAGCCCAATGTGAGCATCCTAGCAAATGCAAACATTCAGGTATGTGCACCTTACATCACTCCAGAAAAGTTCCCTGAGCTTTCCTTCCCCTTGTTTGATCTCCTCACTCTAGCCCTGGACTACTGCAGATCTACTTACCTTACGGTGGATTTAATTTGCCTTTTCTAGACTTTTTTATAAATAAAATGGCAGGCTATGTGCAGACGCTCCCAATGTATGATGGTTCCACACATGTCTGACCTCACAGGGGTAGAAAAGCAACATCGGGTGGAAAAGTAACATCCGTTCAGTAGAAACCATATCTCTAAACTTGGATTCTATCTCTTCCCAAGTGTGTTAGTTACTTTTGTCTGCCAGTGGTGAAACCATCTGACAGAGACAACTTAAAGGAAAAGGATTTCTTTTGGCTCACAGTCTTAGAAGTGTCGATCTATCCTGGTGAGGAATGGCCTGGTGGACAGGAAGTAGAGATAGAGACCACAGGAAGGCAAGACATAGCCCCAAGGACAGCCCCCCCCCCCCACTGGCCTACTTCCTGAAGCTAAGGCCTGTCTTTTACTCTTTACCACTTCTCAACAATTCCACATCCCAACCCTGTCACAGGGTTGTGACGTGAGTGGGTCCTCAGGATCTAATTATCTGGAGAAAGTCCTCACAGACACACCAAGAGGGGAGCTTTACTAATCTTCTAGGTATTTCTCAATCCAAGCAAGTTGATGACCAAGATAAACCAGAAGAGGCTCAGCCTCCTCCCACATCAGGCCCACCAGGCTTGCATTTCTGCATGCTCCTTACGGTACTGGTACCACCTCAGCCTCTGTACTGCAGGGATTCCCTCCCTCCTCCTGCCCCTCAGTGACCAGCGCTCCTGCTCTTCAGGTGCTGTCATCCTCTCTCTCTCTCTATTTCCTTCCCAGCAGGGAGCTTTGCTCCCTTCATCCCTCCTGCCTGGCTGTCATTTTATTGTCCTTTTTATAATTCTCCTAGAAAATAAAAATCTCCAGATTGTTTTATTTCTTTGAGTGCAGAGACCTGGGGGAAAAAACAAGTGAAACTAGAGTTGCTCGTTGATACCTTTTTATTTATTTATTTATTTTTAATTTTTTAATTGTGAAAATACCGTACAGAGGGGTTACAATTACATGGGCAAGGTAATGCGTGCATTTCTTATCAAGCATTGTTGCCTCCTCCTTTGTTTCCTCTTGCCATCCCTTCCCATCTCCACTCCTCCTTTCTGCCCCCCACCCCCACCCCGGCCAAAGTTTAAAGTTTGTTTTTTGATATAACGACTTGTATATCTCATTGGTGCAATGGGTCCACCTGTATCCTCATTTAAACAATTTGTTTTTGCCCTTCCCCTCCACAAATTATACCAACATTAAATACAGTGAAAACAGAGGTTATACCGTAGGGGAGGGAATATACAAAGCAACAACAAAATATCTTATAAATATGTTAGAAACAATAGCAAGAAAGAAAAAAACATTTCAGTCCTTATCTTGTGGTTCATTTCGCCTAACATCAACTTATCTGACCGTTTCTGCTTGTCTCAGACATTTACTAGTTATTGCAAATGAGGGAAGCCATGGGTCCTATGTTTCTTTGGGCCTGGCTTACTTCCCTTAATATAACCTTTTCCTTATTTATTTATTTATTTAGATTTCAGGCCAAACCTGCAAAGGGAGCATCTGAAAACCTCTCAATGTTTCTAGAAGCAAGTGAGTATTGTCAATCCCTGCCCCCAGAAGCTCTGAATGACCACAGGAAATAGATCCCCTCTCCCTCCCTGAGGAAATAAAACCACACTGCAAGATCAGCAGGTTAATCCTCCCATCTCACCCCTCAGCCTTAGTTCTGGCACCAGACCCCGAGGGATTCTGATTTCACACAAGCAGAGTAAATGCCATGTCGTGTCCCTCCTCCAAGAAGGCCATCTGTCCCAGAGTGAGGAAAGATTGAGTTGTCTTGGCCTGGATTCTCCCCCAAAGCAGAGACCAAGACAAGTTTTTCCTAGTAGGTTCCTAGAAAGTGGCACTGGGACAAGCATGATCAAGACAGTGGAGTGAGGAGTAAGAGAGAGGGCAGGAGGGAAAGAGAGAAATCCAACAGAAGAACGGGTTATGGATTTAGTCCTCCCAAGGGCCTCACCAGGTGATGTATTCACCCATCAGCCCTTGGCCTCATTATTCCAAGGGATCATTGCTGGCATTAACTGCCTGTCATCTGCAGGTGATTATAAGTCAGAGGGCTCCTAGGCCATCTACAAGAAGATCCCAGGAGGTCTCAGGCAGGAAGTCAGGGGTGCACCTGCTGTGGCTTGAGGGGCCTCTGTCGCAGCCGGTGGAGACCCAGCTGTAGTAACACTGCCTTGAGATTGAGGCCCAAGTGAAGGGACCAGGTGGTGGGTGAGTGCAAGACCACCTGGTGGCTGGATAGATACAGGGAAGGTTCCCAGGCATAGATGAAGGTAGAAATCTTGAGGACAAATGAAGGAAGGATTACTTGGTAAAGAATGGACAGAGGACCATATAAAGTCCTATAAATGGGGGATTCACCCACAGCTGAATGAGGAGAAAAGCACCTGTAGATGGATGAGGGAAGAAATACCCATGGATGAAGCACAGGAAAAGGACTGAAGTTAAACATGGCTGTGACTAGCACCCAAGGGTGGCTTACTTTGTATCTGGGGCCTTAGGATCACCTCCACACCAGTTCCAAAGAGCTCAACGTCCGATATCCAGGTGTAGACATTAACATGTAGGGGAAACCTCTCTCCGATTATCACTTCTCATCCCTGAATTCACTTGATAGCTTCCTCTCTTATCATGGTTATTGCTGTTCATTGCTGTACCTAAGCTGTGGAGTAAACGTCATCTCGAGTGTGTATATAGAAGATAATGTTATGTAGTGGGTGGGTTCTGCCCACATTTGGGGCACCACTAAGAAAGTATCCCATGGACAAGGCAAACTACTGAATTGTCACTGGCAATATGATACAGGTCTTTCCGTTAAAGATCTGTGTTCACATTTGGCTTAGCCGGGTGACTTCGAGTGGGCCATTTTTATTTTGGTCTGTCTCCTCATCTACAACTGACGATGATGCCAGGGGCGACCATGGCCACCCACCCCTTCTCCGCGTAAGTGTGAGGGCTGGATGAGATAGTCATGTGACTGACTTGATTTTCAGTAGCCGTCAGGATAGACCTAAGAGCACTGCAATAACAAACAGCCCCTAATCTGCGCACCTCACCAGCGGTGCGTCCATCCCAGGGCAAAGGGAGCTCTAAGCACATGGCAGCGAACAAGCTGCTGACCACCCTGAAAGGGCAAGATGGACGCTTACAGGCTCCAGGTTTGGCCAGCCTTCGTGTGTGTGTGTGTGTGTGTGTGTGTGTGTGTGTGTGTGTGTGTGTGCAATGTTAGATGTCTAGTAGAGCTCAGTGGTCACAGTGTGGCCTATGAATCTGACAGCCTGAGTTCTAGTTTTACCTCTAGACTACCTCCAGCCATTTGATCTAGGAGACATCACTAAAAAAAAAAAAAAAAAAGTCCCCGTGCCTCGGTTTCCCCACTTGGAAGTATAGATGATGACAGTGCCCACGGCATGGTACTGCTGTGACATTAACTGCTGTCACTCAGCTATCTGGGTAAAACATCAGAACTCACCCAACCTATTCCCCCAAAGAGCTGTTTGAGAATCTGAGTGGACATCCGTTGGGTTTGGGGTACTGTCCATCCTGATGGCTGAACAAATAAACCAAGAGCACAGGATGGCCTTCGATAGGAAAGGTGACCTTTAAGGCAGAGAGGGCAAAGCACAAAGGGGAAAGCAACAAGTCAGGAGGGCTCTATCTAGGGGCAGAGCTAGGACAAATGGAGCACCGGTCCCACAGGAAGTTTCAGACATCAAGCAGTGGTGTGCCAGCCTCTATCCAGCAATGGGACAGCTCAGCTGTGTAAGCTGGAAAACTCCCACCATTTCTGCCTCTTGCCATTGGGGAGCTCAAGAAAAGCCTGGAGGAGCATTGTCTTCTGAGTGGCTGGGATCATCAGGATAACCCAGAACCCACTGAGTCATGCTGTGTGGCAAAGCCAGAAATATAAGAGAACGAGATGGGGAGGAACCAAAACAGTATTACCAGAGGAGATAGAACAAAGAAGCATGGAATTGCCTGACACTGAGCCCTTAAGTCTCAGCCCTGTGGATTAGCGATTGGTCATTACAGAAATGTAAGGAATGATAGATGGTCCTATCAGTCATTTCCACTTTAATATAAATTAGACACACTGGTCATTTTCTCCATGACAGCTGACAGTTGATGGGGAAGGACAGACAATTCCAAATAAGGAGAGAGAAGGACATGAAAAGTAAAGTGAGAAAGGCTCTGAGCTTAAAAACTCCATTCATCTCAATTTTGCAAAGAAGTAGCCCAGACAGCAATCTGAGAAGAGAGAAAAAAATAAATACTTAGTAGCAAACTTTGACCATCACTTATTCATTTTAGCAATCCGCCACTGAGTATCAACTAGATGCCATATTGTTGCGCTGGACACTGGAGATGCTACATGAATCAGATACAGGCCTGGCCCTTTGAGGGGACAGACAGGGACGGCATGGATAGAAGCCTACCTGCTCAGCACCGTGATGAATAATTTCCCCAAAGTCACATTCTAGGCCTTTCTCTATTAGCCATCCCCAGCACCCAGACTTTCTTGTCTCTGTCCCATTCCAGGTCACCAGACAGATGGAGATGGTCACAGTGAACGTTTGTCTGGGGCTCTGGATAGGGGGATGATTAGACTGAAAGAAGCCATCTGCTTTGGGATTCTGGGGTCTCCAGCAGGCCAGAGCAGACACACAGGGTGCTAGGGGGCTTTCTCTGTGGATCTTTACATGCCAAGGGTTTGAATGGCCTGGCCTTCAGAGAACCTGCCCACCCCCCCCCCAACAGCCAGCCCTGGAGGACAGCCAAGGGTGAGGGGAAGATGAGCGAAGACTGCCAAAACAGCCACCCACCTGCAGCACCGGGACCCGCAGCCTAACCCCTCCACGGCCTTTCTCTCTAGAAGGGTCCACTGAGGTCCAGAGGGAGGGAGGGACGGGCCAAGGGCAGCTCACCAGTGGCCCTCTGCTCACCCACAGCAGCTTTCTGTTTCACCCCACCTCCGGCATGAGCAGCTCTCCCCACATGGAGAGCGCTAAGGGAAGGATGAACCAGTGTACAGTTGGCTCAGATTGGTTAGGAATCTTCCCAAAGCCGCATAGCTACCAAGTTGGGGGGAAGCTGTGTGCTCAGATCTTTCCAGGATTCACAACCCTGCCCATCCTCCATCCATCAGCAGGCAGCACCTAGCACCTAGCACTGAAAAGCACGAGGGCACCAGGGGTGGGGCAGGATGAGGGGCTCACACGCCAGTTCTATCTCTTGCAGGGCCTGTGAAGTGGATCAAATCCCTTTCCTGCATCTCAGAAACCCTCCCTGTCAACTAGATGACACCCCCGTTGATGGGGCCTGCAGGTGGGGGTACCAGGGAGGACATGCTGAAAGGAAGACAGTGGGGAAAGGGAGAGGGTGCTTACCACAGGTGCCAGGCACTGAGTTCAGCACAAGCATTGGTGTGGCTCACAGGCCAGCCATGGACAGGGCCGTGGGCCCAGCAAAGTTCCAGGTCTCCAAGACCTCTGTCTATGGAGGGAACTGTGGGGTGGGGCCTGTGGTCACCTTCATGGATGGCATATTGTGGGCAAGAGATGTGAAGCAGCTCCGTTCGGTGTATACCACTCCGTTGCTGGGTGCTGGGTGCTAGGTGTTAGCTACTGGACAGGTTGAGTTCAGAGGGATCATTGTTGGAGATCAGAAAAACCCAAGATACTTAACCAGCAAAAAGCTGGGCTGGTGGCCTGACTCACAACCAGCCCTGAGAAGTCTAAGACCCTGAGTTCAAGCGCCAATATTACCAAAAGAAATACTACTCTCTTCCACACAGGGAAGCGGAGGCTCGGGGCATCTATGTGTCTCAGCTATAGCAGCATCTGCTCCGCTCCTAAGCCCCGCCTTCCTCCCACATGAGTGTCACTGGTGTCTGGGACTGAGAGAAGGGCTCAGCCACCAGGACCTCGGGAGGCAGTGTGGGTGGAGGTGGAGCAGAGACACCGCCTCAGGGACACAGAGTTGGAGGACAGTGAGTTGGTGACAGGCAGGCATGTTAAGTGAAGTCAGGAGGAGCCAGAGGTGGTAAGTACAGAGCCAGACCGATGGCTTTGATTTTTTTTTCTTTCGGGCACTGGGAAGCCAGTGCATGTGTGAGTGAGTGCAGGCATTCAAAAAGAATGATCTGGAATTTGTGCAAGACAAAGAAGAAGGGAAGCCTGAAGTATGGTGAGGAGACCTGGAGAAATGCATTGTAAGGGTCTAGGAAGAAGGTAGTAAGAGTTGGGAAGTTGGGCAAGGTTGCACATGCCTGTAATCCCAACGACTCTGGAGACAGGAACAGAACGATCATGAGTTCGAACCTGAAAGGAATTAGTGAGACACCCCCCCCCCCCCCACACACACACACATACACCTCCCATCACAGAAACAAAATACAGAAACCACTGGGCTAAGACAGGGCTCAAGAGGCAGAGCCCTTGCTTCGCAGAAGGTCCTGGGTTCAATCTCTAGCACCACAAAAGCGTTCAAAAGTCAAGAGAAAAGGGGGGTCACAGGAAGAGGCGGCACCCGCCTGCTGTGATGGAGACAGGGCAGATGACAATGGGTCCTGGAGAAGTGGAACCCGGGGTTTTTAAAGGGCTCTAAGACATTTTTAATCCTCAGGAGAACAAATGGGTGTCCCACTGTCCTCCCCACACACACACCATAACACTGTCCTGAGCAAAGAGAGCTGTGAAACAGGAAGACAGACTAGAAGGTAGGAAGCAGCAAGCGCCACGCGCACGCGTCATTCGAGGCCCACCACCACCACAGCCTGCAGAGGTGGCCACCTTGCAGAAGAGTTTTCAGATGACACCAGAAAACCCATCCAGACGTTTTTACAGTGACAAAGCGTACGTCAGTGGGGTTGTTGCTGTTGTTGTTTGTACTAAACCCCTCTGTAAAGCCCACAGGCTCCCCATGTGCCACCTTGGGCCACAGGGCTGCTGTCACTCTTCAAGATTGGCCTAAGGGCTGTAAACTTGCCTTCTGCTCCAAGAGGTGATTGGCCGGTGGTGAGATCCAATCAGGACACAGGAGCCCAAAGTGGGTGGAGCTTGTGACAAGCATGGGAAGAGGAGGCGGGGCTCTCAGCAGTCATCAAACCCCATCAGCAGCCCGCTTAAAGGGATTGATAGATTTTAATTACATCTCATTCTAATCCTTAACATTTATCTAAAAAAGTGACAGGGGCGGGCATGAGGGTGGGTCACAAGCGCGCTCAGCCCCAGGATTGCCGGGTGTCTAATTAGAAGTTTTCTCTCTCTTGATCACCTAAAGTCAAATTCATTTACTCTGCTTGAATTGAGGGTTTAATTAGATTCTTGTTTTCCCTCCTCCTGTGTCTTCCCGTCTTCTTCCTTGCCTTCCACATGGGCCTCTCTTCTGTGCAGGCCACTGCAGTCCCTGGTGAGAGCCAGTTGCCCTGCCTGCTGGCTGTTCACTGTGGCTTGCTTCAGCTAAATCATGACCCAGGTCTCCAGTATTCCAGAGGCCATCATGAATGGGGCCAGGCTATGATGTTTGCTGAGCATCCAGGCTGGCCCTGGACACAGATGGCCTCTGGGTACCGGCAGGGCTTCCCTAGCAGCTGACGGGCCTGCGGAGGCTGCTCACCCCGCCCTTGCTAGGTCAGGAGCTCCTCCAGTCCTTTCACTCTATCTGTAGCTGACCTGACTTAATATTGCAGCTCTGGATGCAAAGTGGAGGGGACAGCATCTGGGGCTAAGGCAGTGACATCAAGAGGGCGCGATGGAGTCACTAGGACGGCTGATCCTTTTGCCATCTAATGAGATTTCCCTCCCTTCTATGTCGCCAGTTCCTTGCTTGTCAATGAGCAGCAGCAGAACCTGGAAAAGGACAGTGAGCAAGCATAGCAGCACTCACCCAGGGAAAAGAGGTTTCTCTGAGATCTCACCCTCTGCCCTGGCCAGGGTGACGGGAGGGTTTGGAGAAGAGGCTCAGGTCAGAAGGAAGAGACTCTAGGGTAGCTGGTGTGAGGAAAATTAGAACTCGCTTTGAACCCAGCCTCAGCACTGTTCTATAAAGCTGTGTGAATGAACCCCAGATTCCTTTCCTGTAAGGCTGGGTGGATGAGGGTGGGGTGATCTAACCTTTTTTTTTTGCCACCACTGGAGCTTGAACTCAAGGCCTTGAACTCAATACATGACTAGTGCTCTATTACTTAGGCCACACCTCCAGTTCCAGTTTTTTTGCTGATTAAGTGGGCATGAAGTATCAAAGATTTTTTTTTTTTTTTTGCCTGTGTTGGCTCCAGACTGTAATAATCAGATCTCAGCCTCCTGAGTAGCTAGGATTACAGGTAGAAACTATCAGCCTCTGGCTGAATTCCAAAACATTTTGAATGCAGATACCATTACTGGAAGATTACAGCTTATGAAGCTCTACTTCACACATGAGATCATTTAAAATATTGCCTAACATTACCTTCAGGCTATGCATACAAAGAGTATAGGAAACATTAGCAAATTTCCTGCATATATGTTAATATCCCCAGATCTGAAATCCAAAACTTCTGCTCCCATGCATTTCCAATAAGGGTTACTCAACTCAGAGTAATCATTACCATGTAACCCTCAAGTAAGTTAGTGAGCCCCTCCCGACCTGGGGACAGTGATTCTCCCTATCTCCTAGAGTTACTTAAGGAAATTGGATCATTCTAATCGTTCTTATACCTGAGCAATCCTCTTCCTTTCTCTAGACCTCAGTTCTCTTATCTGCAAAATAATAAAAGATTAAAAAAAAAAAAACCTCACACTGTGTAACGCCATCTGCCTCATCTACCTCTCAGGATGGTTGTGATAATTAATTGAGATAGTGTAGATCTGGATGTGCTCACAATGATGGCTGTTAGCACCACTCTATTAGAAGATAATTAGTTGGTAAATAAAGGGGAAGAATGGAGCCTTTATCCCGCCTTGCCCAGACAAACTGTACCCTGGGTACTCAAATTGGACATGAGGGACATGTCTCTCTTTAGAAGTATTCCAGCTAATAATGGAGGAAGGGATGACGGATTAGAAACTGGTCATCTTGCAAACCCTAATGGATTCGTAGATGCAAGCACTGAGCAGCCACAGCCCCAAACACTCCTTGCTGGAGACAACAGGTGTGGTTTGCCTCTGGATAGAGCCCCGCAGCCCTGTGAGTTTGCCTTAATTCAAAAAGCCAAAATCGGATCTGATCAAGCCCCCAAAATGAATTGTCACTTTACAAGGAATACAGAAGACACAGGAGTTTATTAGAAGACCCCAAGGAGCTACAGTCGATAAGTCCACCCAGTGAAAAAAAAAAAAAAAGAGTCTATCATCTGATTTCTTCAACGAAGGGAAATCTTCATTTTGAGGTGGTGCTGGAATTTGAACTCAAGGTTTCCCAAAGCAAGAAGGAGACCGGGACTCTATCACTTGAGCCACATCTCCAGCTCAGATTTTTCCACTGGTTATTTTTAGGATAGGGTCTTACTTTCTGCCAGAGTGCACACCTGAGCTTCAATTTGCCTATCTTAGGCTTTCTTGTAGTTGCTGGAATTGCAGGCATGTGTCACCACAGCCAGCCTTCTCTTCCATGGACATGGGGTGTGGACTTTTCTGCCTGCGCTGGCCTGGTGCATGGATCCTCCCAATCTCAGCCTCCCATGTAGCCTGGGGTGACAGCTCTAGATTGAGAAGAGATTTTAAGAACTTTTCTGCCCAAGCTGACCTGGAAGCACAAACAGCATCCCAAGTGACTAGGATTACAGGTGTGAGTCACCAGCCTACAACTAACAAAGGCAAAAACTTAAAAGAAAGATTCCAGGGGTCTGGGAAGTTGCCTCAGTGGTAGAGTGCTTGCCTTGCATGCATGAGGCCCTGGATTCGATTCCTCAGCACTACATAAGCAGAAAAAAGCCGGAAGTAGCACTGTGGCTCAAATGATAGGGTGCTAGCCTTGAGCTGAGGAGCTGAGGAACAGCGCCTGGGCCCAGAGTTCAGCCCCTATGACCAACAAAAAAAAGAAAGAAAGAAAGAAAGAAAGGGAGGAAGGAAGGGAGGGAGGGAGGGAGGGAAGGAAGGAAGGAAGGAAGGAAGAAAGCAAAGATTCCAAAAGATTTAGAAACACCTGTCAACTGCTGTTGGATCCTGGATCAATGGACTGAAAAATAAATACGATGAGCATAACAGATTCATATTACAGATGAAGCAACTGGAAAGGCAAACAATCATGGGTACTGGGTCATATGAAAGATGTCTTAATTTTTGTTTATGGGATGTTGACGTTATAGTTGTGTGAAACTAGTAGAAAAGTACACTGAGATGAATACAGATCAAGTATGTATTACCTGAGCTTTATCTCCAAATGATGCTTTAGTAGATGTAAACATGAAAAATGAATTCTTGTTGAAGGTGGTTTCTCTATGGATGTGGGGGTGGGGGGGCAGTAATAGCAGGGACTTAGAAACTGCTTCTCCTAGAAATCACTGACTCCTTACCACTGACTCCTTACTGGTGCCCACGAATGAACTAAAAGCAGGAGATAGGCTTGGGCCTCCCAACCTTCACTGCGCATGTCTCTGCTCTGGGCTGCTCTCCCTGCAGCCACCTTGGAATACAGGGAAGACAGGAGGGATCCATGGCACCCTATGAAACGGCCCCCAAGAAAACCAGCAGCATGGCCTCTTGGGACCTCCCTCCCTAAAGACAGCCCGCCCATGGTGAGAGGCACCCTGGGGCAGGAGGGGCCAGCTCCAGGAGCCACACTGCTCCCCTCAAATGATGACAGTGTCAACATTGCTGGAACTCTGGGCAGAACCAGGGCTGCATCAGATCAAGCCACACTTAGCCCAGGACTGTGTAATAATGGTGCCTCTCCCCCCCCCCCCCCCCCGCCCCCGACCCCTCTACCCCGCCCCCGACCCCTCTACCCCGGCCCCAGCTCTTCCTCCATTTAAACCTGTGCTCACGTCTGCACCTCAAGGTAGGCTGGGGTGCTCACTTTGCCTCTCCCAACAGGCTTCCCATGTCATGTAATAAGCCTCCTTTGATTTGGTGTTTTGAGGAGATCTTCTGGATGTGGGACTCCTGGACTGGAGTCTGGGGCCTAAGAACTCTGGTTTCATATAAATGTTATATAATAAAACATTAAATGGGAAAATGGAACCAGCCACGGACAAGCCTGTATTGGGTGTGCTGAAAGCACATGCACTGCAGATACCAGAGGATCTTCTGAAAAGCCAGCGGCTACCTAGTGCCCGTGTAATCCTAGCTACTCAGGAGGCTGAGATCTGAGGATCATGGTTCAAAGCCAGCCAAGGCAGAGAAGGCTGTGAGACTCTTATCTCCAATCAACTACTCAGAAAAAGCTGGAAATGGCTCTGTGGCTCAAGTGGTAGAGAGCTAGCCTCGAGAACAAAGAAGCTCAGGAACAGAACCCAGGCCCTGAGTACAAGCCTCAGGACTGGCAAAAAAAAAAAAAAGTGAAAAATAAAAAAGCCAGGGGCCCCTGGGAATGCCACCTGAGGGGCTGTCATAA
Organism: Dipodomys spectabilis; assembly: GCF_019054845.1. Taxonomy (NCBI): domain Eukaryota; kingdom Metazoa; phylum Chordata; class Mammalia; order Rodentia; family Heteromyidae; genus Dipodomys; species Dipodomys spectabilis. The sequence goes on along the minus strand of NW_024871276.1, from coordinate 8,571 downwards.
GAACACTGCAAGTTTTGGCCAAGTATCAGTGGGTCACACCTGTAATCCTAGCTACTCAGGAGGCTGAGATCTGAGGATCATGGTTCAAAGCCAGCCCAGGCAGACAAAATCTTGGGGCTCTTATCTCCAATAAATCCACAAAAAGCTGAAAGGGAAGGTGTTGGGGCACATGTACACACACACACACACACACACACACATTCTGTAAGCCCCCAATAATACTGTTCTACTGGCCACTGTATTATCAGCACTGAGAACAGTGCTATGGCCATGAGAGGTGCTTGGGCTTTTATTGAGTGAATGGAGGAAGGGAAGGGAAGGGAAGGGGAAGATGGGGGAGGTTGAAAGAGGGAAGGAGATAAAGGGGGAAGGAAGGAAGAAAGGAAGGAAGTGAAGGAAAAGTAGGCCAGCCTATCAGTGGGCTCCTCCTAAATACAAGTTCCCAGTGTCAAGAAAAGTGACTGCTCCCTGCCATATGTTGACGTAACCAATGGCCCATTTTCAGCTAGAGTCTCCATCCTTAGACCAGAAAGACTTCCTGAGAAAGTTTGGAGCTCACACACCCCGTGCCATCTGCACTGGAGCAACCTCCCTGCCTCCCTTGGCGGTGACCTGCCAAGCCCCCAACCCCCTCCGAGACAGATACTTTGTCCTGCTGACCGTGCCCTCTCCTCTGTGGTCTGACTACAAGAATCATCTAAGTTCCAGAAATGTGAGAACTACCACACACACACACACACACACACACACACACACACACACACCACAACCAGGCACACGTGATTGTTTTTTTCCTTTTTATAACATTGAGCTCAGGCATCACACACCCCTGCCCCGCTATGTCATAACCTATTCTGCTTTTTAACTTTATGTTAGGAACGTAGGAGCTCTCTGGGCTGCTGTCTCCTCTTCTATTTAATGAAGAGCTTCATAAATGAGATCATCTAAGCCACCTCTTGACACAGCACAGTAAATGCTCAACAAATCTATTTTCATTATGATGATGAGACTCCATCTTTCAAATTCTCCAGCTCATTGACCACACTGAGACTGTCCCTGTTTTGTCAACGAACCAGGCTGGAGGAAAGCAGAGAGCATAAGACTTCCATATCATGTGGCCAGTCCAGGGGAGTAATGTCTTATTCACATGCCTCCACTCCAGTTCCAAGGCAGTCTGTCCAGAAGGCCAGCCCTCAGATGGTGGCCATACCTGTTGGTGGCTCCAAAGGCAGGAGGACCCTGGGGCTCCCCATCCTTGGTCTCCTGGCTCCCCACAGAAGGACTTCCTTTAGGGGTAAGCAGAGCAAGGAAAAGAAGAGGGAGGCAGCCACCATGTGCATCAGATGCTTTTCACATTGGTCTTTGCACCAGTTCCCATCACTGCTGGTCTTCAGTTTTGATGCCCACAAGATAAGAACAAGCAACTGACTTCCACTGGATCAACCGTGAAATCTGAAAAGCCCAGAAGCCCATCCAAAAGAGAGGAAATACCAGGGAGAAAGGAAGATTCACCGCTCAGAACAACGTATATAATATGTTTTTATATTATATATAATATAATTATATATATATATAATTTCACCTTTACTCTTACAATCAATTAATCTCTGTCTCCGCTATACCATCAAACTCCACAGGGGTAGAAGCCGATCTGCTGTGGCTTATCATCCTGCTGCTGATATCTAAGGAGGGACCAGACTCTTGGGATTAGAAGACACAGCCATTTACCTTTCTGAGGCCTTCAGGGGTCTCACAAAATAAGTTGAGGAGCTGGGAAGGTGTCTCAGTGGTAGAGTGCTTGCCTTGCATGCATGAGACCCTAAGTTTGATTCCTCAACACTACATAACAGAAAAAGCCACAAGTGTCGCTGTGGCTCTAGCCCTGAGCTGAAGAGCTGAGGGAAAGCGCCACCGGCACAGAGTTCAGGCCTCATGACCAACAACAACAACAACAACAAAAAGTTGAGCCACCAAATTGGTGCTGGTCCAACTGGAGCCCATGAGGTCATTTGAGTGCATCCTGTTTACAAAAGTTTTGAAACATCTAATAATCCAGGCACTGGTGGCTCACACCTGCCTGCAACCCTAGCTACTCAAGAGGCTGAGATCTAAGGATCATGATTCACAGCCAGCCCAGGCAGGAACGTTTGTGAAACTCTTCATCTCCAATTAAACACCAAAAATGCAGAAGTAGAGCTGTGACTCCAGTGGTAGAGTGGTAGGTAGCTTTGACTGAAAAAGCTAAGGCCTGAGTTCAAACCCCAGTACTAACCAGCATATGAACACGCGCATCCACACACACACACACACACACCCACAATGTCTAATAAAGTCCACCCCTCTCCTCAGACAGCATGCACAAGCTCTAAAAGGTTCCAGGCTCTTTGATTGTGCTAAGGGTCACAACTGTCCAGGGACTCTGGCAGCTGTGGACTACCAGATTCCAATCCAATTCCAGATCACATGCCTGGGGCTGTCCGTCTCCATGCTGTGCCCAGAGGGCATGGGAAGGCCATTGGATACCCTGTAAACATGGAGGAGAAGGAGGAGATGGAGGCAAGGCTGGGAGGAGGAGAAGGAGAAGGAGGAGGAGGAGAGGAAGAGAGATAGAAGAGAGGAGAAGAGTGTGAGGTGGTGTAGAAGGGAAGGGAGATGAGGAGAAGCAGGAGGAGGAGGAGAAGTTGTTTCTAAGACCAAGAAGAGGGAAGAAAGGAAGAGAAAAGAATAGCTGTGCTCTGGAGCCAGGAAGGACTGTAGGAACAAAGCCCTAGTAGCCATTAGGACAGACAGACACCACGTCCTCCAACAGGGAGGCGAGCGGGGACAGCATGTTCCTCCAGGGCTGGTTATCCCAGCACTATCCACTTCTCCAGAGCACAGACCGCTGGCCCTCACCTCACAGCTCCCAAAACGGAGCCCGTGGAGTGGGACTGTAAGTTGTCTCTCTGCCCAGTGAGAAACAATACAAACATCATGGCTCTCTTCCCGTGTCCAGCCCCTCAGTGCACCTCACACACCTTGGCTCGCTTCTTTTCATTCCTCACAGTCATCTCTTGAGGAAAGCACAGCAAATGCTCATTTTATAGATGAGAAAACTGTGGCCCAGAGAGGCTGCAGTCGACTGTTGCAGAGATGGATCCTGTTGCTCATGCCCCATCTTGAGAACAGACTTCCACCCTGGTCCAGGCTTGGCCATGTGAGAGACCTTGGCCAATGAGAAAGGAGCCAGCTTCTGCACCAATCCTTGCTGCAGGCGTACAAGCCCCGTGGAGAAGCCCAGCCCCAACTTCCCGCTAAATTCACCATCCAGGTCCAAAGGAATCCACCCTCTGTGGGAGACCCATGAGTGAGGCCAGCCAAGATCATCCAAGCCTTGTTTGGATCTGAACAACTCAGCTGAGCCCACAGAAAGCTACAGAGGCTCTGGACCATCAGACAAGAATGCAAGTGGCATCAAAACTCTGGCTTGCCTGTGCCACAGAGCAGAGGTGACGTCACCTGATCAAGATTGCACAACAGGGTTGGGATCCATACACAGCATCTCTAGCCATGGAGCTCATGCTTTTTAGCACTAAAGTATCAGAGTTTGCAAAATACACTTCTTTTCATTATAGGCTACTCTGTGTGTGTGTGTGTGTGTGTGTGTGTGTGTGTGTGTGTGTGTGTGCACGTGTGCACATGCATATGCACGCCTGTCATTACTGGGGCTTAAATTCAGAGCCTCACACTCTCACTTGGCTTTTCAACAAGGCTGGTGCTCTACCACTTGAGCCATAATTCCACTTCCAGCTTTTTGCTGATTAACTAGAGATCAGAGACCAATAGACATTTCTGCTGATGCTGACAGTAAAGCGCTGATCCTCAAATTTCAGCCTCCAGGATTACAGGTGCAAGCCACCAGCACCTGGACTTGTGGCATTGCCCGTGAGTGAATGAGGGTCAAACCTCAAAGATGACAAGAGTCCCAGCTAAGGCCACACAGCTCGCCAACATGAGGTCAGTTCCTCTGATTCTGCACTTAACTCCCAGCACTCTGTGAAGGCTGCAGCTGCCAGTGCTGGAGCTTATGAACCCAGAGCACTGGGCTGTGAAGCAGCCTGTTTGTCGGTCGGTCCGTGCCTCTGAACCACACATCTCACGGTGTCTCACAAAACATCTGACCTTCTCCCTCTCGTCATGAGGTTCTCAGACAGAACTGGTGGCTCCTATAGTCCGTGAGCCACAGCTGCCAATCTGGCCCTGCCTACCTCCCTCATCCTCCCTCCTGCCCGGCCCAGCAGGAGCTGTCTTGTCTTAGAGGCCACAGGAGATGGGGAAGGACAGTAGCCAAGCTCAGATACAAGCTGTGCCGGCTGTAAATCTGGAGAAATGGCTTCCCACACAGACTTGAGATGGTTTCACCGGAAGCCTGAGGGGAGAAAGGACTGTATGGAGGGTCTGGCCAGGTGAGAGCCAGAAACGGACAGGAGAGGCCTCCATGACATGAGGGAAGAAAGATGGGCTTAGAGCAAGAGAGAGGCAAGTCATTTGTCCAAACATTGCCAGTGTGACTATAAGACCATGGAGAGGGGCCAGCACACAGGGGTAGTGCTCCTGTGCTTACTGTGAGCTGATGTCCCCAATAAACAGTCACCCCCCACCCTACCCATACCACAGCTTTGGCCCAGCCCACCTTAAATGTGCACAGATTTATTAGCATATGGCTGGGCAAGGTCATCTGTCACAGAACACTGACTATCCACTGAAGCATCCTGGGTAATCCATGGAATGCTTCATTGAAAATGGACCACGGAGTGCTGCCATGATTTCTTTTTTACACCACGGTAGTGTTCAAAATCCAGCTTAAGACAGGGACCCTCTGGCCCCACTTGGAATTGCCCCACTTGGATGGGAAGAGTTGCTCCAGGTCCATGCCGAGGCCCAGGCCTGACTTACACACCTTCAGACTGTGGTCTACTTTTCTTAGAGATGGGGTGTGATGAGGGCTTTCCTGCCCTTCCCACACCACACACAACAAAACAGAGGCAGTGGCCTTGACCTGTGGACAATGCCTTGAAGTCACTGGGCCCCGGGGGTTGATGCCAGTGTCTGGACCTGTCAGGATTGTTGGGTTTCTCCCCTCTGAGTGTGTTGCTCAGCTGGAAAGTAAATGAGCCTGAGGTAGCTCATTGGCTGTCAGGAGACCTGGGTAAGAACATGCCATGAGGAGCTATGGTCAGCCACAGATGCGCTGTAGACACAGGCGGCCAGAGAACACTGGAACTCAGCTATGCAACCCCTGCGGCTCTCCCACCCCACATGACACCCCTTAAACCCCACTCCCAAGAGCCCAAAGGGTTCAGCAGAGGCACCCCAGCCCAAATGGTCTGATTTTTTTTTTTTTTACAGAGAGAGGCGGGGAGGGGGGGCTCTCCCCAGACCCTGACAGCCAGTAGGAGTCTCACTGGCTCCACATCAGGTCTACGCTATCATCTAACCTCTGGTCATCTGACCTGTACCCTACCCACCCCTCCACAGTGGACCCCACCGTCTGCTCCACTCCCCTCTGTGAGGGAGGCTAGTACTGACCACAGGAGGAGGCTGGGCCTCCACAGGGGGCCCCCATGTCGTGTCTGTGTTTCACAGAATGTAAAATCCTGGCAGTGGCCCGTGGAGGGGTACAACAGACATTTAAAAGCCCTCAGGGGTCCCTTTAATCACAGCTGCTGCCCTTATCCTGATTGAGGTCACCCAGGGCTTCACCCTATCCCTGAAGGGAGCTCCCTCACCCTGCCTCCATCCCAGTTCTCGGAGGAAGATTAAATTGCTTCTGTTCTAGATCTAATCCAAAGTCCATCTCAGAGTGTTCAGGGCTATGTTTTCCCCTGTGGGCATCCTATGAATCCCTGACTCGTTCAATGTTAACATTTCATCATCCCAGAGGCTTCTGGGACAGCTGTCCCCAATGGAGGAGAGCCTAAGGGTCTGAGCTCAGCTAATCCTTCCTCAGGCATATCACAGGGCAGTTGCCTACAGATGCCCGATGCAGCCCCCAGGCCAGGCCAGCTGGGGGAGGGGGGGCGTCCCCAGTCAAGACAGAATGGGCCATGCCACAAGTCCAGTCCAGCCCATCCTTGAGGGCTGCAGGTAAGGGCACTGGAGATGACATTGGAACAGTCCAGCCTCAGTTTCTTCCTCTGTACATTGAGGATCAGCATAGCTTCTTCTCAGAGCTGTCCAAGGATGGACTCCTTATTTAAGAAGTGTCCCAGAGAGCTGGGTGCCAGTGGCTCATGCCTGTACTCCTAAGCAACTGAGGAGGATCTGAGGATCTGAGGATCATAGTTCAAAGCCAGCCCCAGGCAAGAAAGTCCATAAGACTCTCAATCTCTCATTAACCACCAAAAAGTCAGAAGTGGAGCTGTGGTTCAAGTCATAGAGCACCACTCTTGAGGGGGGGAAAAAAAAGCTCAGGGACAGTGCCCAGGCTCTGAGTTCAAGCTCCAGCATACACATACACACACACACACACACACACACACACACACACACACACACAGTGTCCCAAAAGGACATGACCTTCACCTTTACTTCTCAACCCCCCACTTCCTCTGGGCCTGGAGACCCACCGTGGTTCTGACCCCCCCTGCTCCTTGGCCCTATCTTTGTCACATCCCTGTGTCTCTACCACTGACCTATAGCCCAACTTATTTTTCTGTTTGAATAAGCAACATATGTACTCGGGACAAGTGTGCAAAGGCCTACTTGGTTTATACAGAGAAAAGTTAAGTCTCCTCTTGCATCCATCTCCTGGCTGCCATTTCCTTCTCTCCATGCAGCCCTTGGTCCCAGACTCCTGTGATTTAGTGACAACCTGTCTACACCTGCATAAGCAAAACATGTGTGTAATACATAGTCATTTCAACTTCTTGTAACCAGTAGCGTCTTGGGGGGAAGAGGGATTCTGAGCTTTGAACTCAGGGCCTTGTCCTTGCTAGACAAGCCTTCTACCATGTGATCCCTGCCTCCAGCCCTTTTTGCTTTCATTATTTTTTGAATAGGATATTGTGTTTCTTCTCAAGCTGGCCTGGATTGTAATCCTTCTGTTCCCACTTTCCACAGTGACTGGGATCAGAAGCACATGCCCCATCACACCCAGCCATTTATCAGTTGAGATAGGGTCTCACTAACTTTTTGCCCTAGGATTGCCTTGAATTTCAATCCTCCAATCTCTACCTCCTCCCAAGTAGCTAGGATTACAAGCAGGAGCCATTGTTTCTGGCTAACAGAATCTTATGCATTCTTCTACCCTGTGTTCTTTTCTCACCCAACAGCCTCTTAACACCCAGTAACCACTTAATGAAGTCTTATAGGATAGGGACAGCTGCTTCTTCCTCTTTGCTGCCTGTGTAGTATTCCACCACCTGGGAACAACATTAATTTGCAGAATGCATCTGCTGTTTCCCCTCAAGCTATGACAATAGTGCTGCTACTATACCTGTCACCCTGTTTCCTGTAGGAAATTTTTACCATGTTAATAGATGGCATGAGAGCCACTGTGTCTCCACACAATATAGCGTATTTTTAAAGCTTGCTCAATCTGATGGATAAAAATGGCTATCTCTGCCCACTTTTCATTTGCATTTTCCTCATTATAGGAGAGAACGAGCAACTGCATGCGCTTAGAAGCCATTTGCGGTTCCTTCATACAAACTGCCCACTCCTGACCTTTACTTCCCTCCACCACTTTCTTAACAGGTTGCTTCCTTTTTCTTATTGACCCAGAGGGAACTCTTCGTATATGCAGGAATTTAGCCTTTGTCTGTGATAGAAGCTTTCAAATAGGTTTTGAAAGTGTTGCTTTGTCTTGTCTTTTGATTCTATTGGTGGGTGTTTATTTTCTCATCAAATTTGCTGATCTAAAGTTGGTAGAGCTACTGAAGTTTGAGTCATATTTAAAAATTCTCACCAAGCCGGGTGCCAGTGGCTCATGCCTGTAATCCTAGCTACTTAGGAGGCTGAGATCTGAGGATCACGGTCCAAAGCCAGCCTGGGCAAGAAAGTCTGTGAGACTCTTATCTCTAATTAACCACCAGAAACTGGAAGTGGCGCTGTGGCTCAAGTGGTAGAGCTCTCACCTTGAGCTGAAGAGCTGAGGGACAGACAGCGCCCAGGCCCAGAGTTCAAGCCCCATGACTGACCAAAAAATAATTAATAATAATAATAATCCTCACCATTCTGCTCCTTGTTCCATTAGTGACTAGAGATACTGGTATCCTGCAGATACAGCCACCTGCTGTCTGTGTTCAGACTCCTCTGCCTCGCTCCCTACTTCCTCCCCTCCTCTTCTCCATCCACTGGTCCAGCTCTTGCAGGAGACCCTGGGTTTCAGACCTGGCTTATTCCTGGCCCCAGCAAAGCCTCTGCCCCAGCTCAGCCCCTCTAGGTATGGTAGGCCAGGCCCTTCCCTTCCCCAGCTCCCTCTTACCCACCCCCCCAATCACACTGCTCCACTATCTCCCTCCTTCTAGAACACAACCATACTCAGGGCTAGAGGCCCTGCTGGAATGACTGGGGGGCCACGGGGTCGGG